>NC_090436.1:969527548-970152548 GCF_031143425.1 Pleurodeles waltl
AATATAAAACTACGTTTATTGACCTGTTTCTTGTACTCGGTCAAAAGGCTCTTGACTCAGAAGTGGAAGGAGATAAATCCATCAACGCAGGAGCAATTGAACAGGGGTTTGGTTGATAGATGGAAGTGGAGGGCTATGCAATAGCAAATCAACAGTGTCTACACCTTGGTCATATTATGGTAACCATCTGGGATACACTGATACTGAACCTACCTAAAAAAGAAACTCCTCTGAACTCGATGCTCCTATAGTCAGGGAGACGCGCAGGAATTACACCTGAGCCCAGGGCTCTTAAGGGAGTGGTCACAATGTAGTTGGCCTGAGTACCCATATACCTGTGCAATCTCCCTCTATGAAACTGTCACACCTTCTCGGATTAAAACCTATGACTCAACTGCGAGCTAGTGTATCTCTAGGGCCTCACCTTCTTTTCCCCTGCTAACAGCCAGACTCTTTACAACTTGCATGCCTTAGTAGGGCGCCCTATTAATACTTACACAATCAAAATTGGTAATCTTCCTGCTCTGCAAACTTAGGGCCTCATTACGAGTCTGGTGGTCTCCAGACCGCCAGACTCATAGTGGCGATTGGACAGTCCGACCACCAAATTTCGACTTTGGTTGTCGAATGCCAAAGTACCGCCGTCCCTACCAGGAACATGGTTCCCAGCGGCAAGAAGGCAGTTGGGCTTGTAATCAGCCATGGCGGTGCTCAACTCAGCACTGCCATGCTGACTACAACCCCCTTGAAACGGCTGGCGGAAATGTAGTGCAGGGGGCCACAGAGGGGCCCCTGCACTGCCAACGACCAGGTTGTGGGCAGTGCAGGGTCCCCCTGCCCAGCACAGTCAGAATGCACACTGTCTGCTCTGCAGACAGTGCGCATTTCGAGGGTGCTGGTCGGCCCCCTCTGTGATACGAGAAAGCAGTTGGCTCCTTCAAGGGAGCCGAGTGCTATCTCATAGCACTATTGGCAATCTTCCTGATCTGCAAACTTAGGGCCTCATTACGAGTCTGGCGGTTTTCAGACTGCCAGACTTATGGTGGCGGTTAGACCGCCACGGCTTTGGCAGTCTGACCGGCAAAGGACCACCGTTCCCCGCCGGGAACATGGTTTCCAACAGCATGAAGGCGGTTGGGCTTGTAATCAGCCATTGCGGTGCTCAATTTAGGACTGCCATGCTGATTACAACCCCCCTTTCCACCAGCCTTTTCATGGCTGGCAGCCTGCCATGAAAAGGCTGGTGGAAAGGTAGTGCAGGGGCCCCCTGCCCAGCACCTTTAGAATGCTATGCAGACAGTGCACATTTCGAGGGGGCTGGTCAGCCCCCTCTGTGCTACCTTTAAGGGAGCCAAGTGCTATTTCATAGCACAGTTGTACATGCTCTATTTCAAAGTTTCCGACGGCCAGCCAAGTCAGGCCACTGACACCGTGTAATAGGACTGGGGTATGCCACAGTCATGGCAGTGGCATCCTCCCCGTGAGTTTGACGTAATGAGCCCCTCAATCTCTCTGAATGCATTTAATCCCCCTTCCCTTTTCTGTTTTTCTTCTTTCTTTTCTTACCCATTTTCTCCATTTATTTTTTGCCTCCTCTGTTCTTGCTCTATTTAATTTGTTGCCAAATGTTGCTGCGGCCATAAGTGGTGATTCGAACATCATCAGCCATTTCTTGCATGTATATTTACTACTACATGGAAATTTCACTGTACTTTGGTTGTAGTGCCCTTTTGTTACTAAACTTTAAAATTGAAACTTGAATAAAAAAATTAAAAAATACTTTTGGGTAAGTGTTACATATTGTATGTTTTGACTAGTTAAAATATAATTAACATATACATATAGCTGTATCTTTGTTTATTGCTTGATTAAAATGGTTTAAAATCAGAGGTTCTTTAACTTTTGGCTTTTGTAGACCCCCACTAAATCACAACTGCAAATAGGGGACACCCTCTAAGCAATGTCTACAATTTGAACCATACAATAATACACAAAAGTATAGAAATTAAGTACACATTAAACAAAGATGCAAATTATTAAATATTTTATTTAATCCACAAACAAAAAATTGGAACATCTAAATTTTAATTTAAATAGGAAGGTTTGAGCTTTTCAAATTGTAATTTTGTTTCTAAAATATAGAGTGATATGGTAGACTGCAGCATATCACTTTGTCTTATTTACTCCTAATGCATGCTCTCTTTTTGTTAGCGCATAGCAGTGGTGCTTCTATTGAGACCAACAGTTGTCCATACTAGTTTCCATTTGCTGTACTTGCCCTGCTCCCAGGAATTAGATAAGAATACCAACTTAATTTCCAGCTTCCAATTTCAAATTTAATTTTCAGTTTTGCATTTAGGTACATGTGCTGTATTAATCTGCTAATATTGTTTTCTAAGCTGTAATGGACCTTCCAGAGTAGGCTAAGCAAACTCATAGGGGTCCTACCATCACAGGCTAAGAACCACTGGTGAAGAAGATATTTATATTTTTCCAAATTATTAATACAATTTGGTTAGGATTTCATGGGTGGTTGGATGTGAAGAATAAATAACATTTTCATTTATGTAAAGTCAGTTATATGTGGATTACACAGAACTGAAACAAGAAAAATAAAAATAAAAATGTCTGGTGCACATAGGAGCACTTATGACATAATTGTTGAAAGTGTGCTTTGACTGTGGTTAGAGAGAAGGAAGTGAGCCCACTTGGGCCAGACATTTTTCCTTTTTAGGTCTGTATTCTTTCTCCTCTGGTAGGAGGGCATACATCTGGCTACTCTGGTTTACCTGATTTGATTACAGGAGAGACTTTTTAGGTCTGATTTGACAGCACAAGTGTTGGCAGACCTTATGTGATCCATGGAAAAAAAAGCTTGCAGAAATACTACAGAGAGGTACTGTGGCTCCGTCTATATGTTGGTTGCGCTGAGTAAAGATTTTGATTGGACAGGAGTTGTGTGCTTCTGCGGAAAAGTGGTTGGTTTTATTACTGTTTTTGCCATGTGGGGAAGCTTCAACACAGCAAGACTGAGACTGGTTAAGGTGACAAGTCATTAACCAAGGGTATAGGCCTCATTAGTTTATTTTGAAAAGTTATAACAAAGACGGTTGGCCTGACTTATTTGTTGTGAAAAGCATGTGTTAAATCCATTGCTGCTTTAAGGATGGATTGTCATTGTACTGTGTTAAAGTTTGTAGACAGGTATTTTGGTACAGGGACTTTTTTAGATTACCATATCAGGCAAATATTTTAGTGTTGGTAACCCCCCACACCCAAGTCATTTGCTAGGTATAAAAGATTTGCACACTGAGGCCCATATTTATACTTTTTTAGCGCCACATTTGCGTCATTTTGTGACACAAAAGCGGAGCAAAGTTACAAAATACAATTGAATTTTGTAACTTTGCGCCGCTTTTGCGTCAAAAAGCGGCGCAAATGAGGCACTAAAAAAGCATGAATATGGGCCTGAGAATCATTGTTATGTATTTTGTGGAAGGGCTGTATATTGTTTTGCCAACGGCAAATTTGTACACATTTATAATTTTATTACTACTGAGCTCTGGTGATATGTTGATTACCAGAGAACAGATTTTTATTGGTCAGAAGTTGTAAGCTTCCATTGAAATGGAGTGCATGTAGTCCACTTTTTGCCTTGTGGGAAAGCGTAAGCTTAATGCAGGACTGAGTTAGTTATTGTGACAATCCAATAATCACGTCTATGGGACTGATGTGTTTTTTTATGAATAGGTACAACAAAGGCAACGGGCCTGACGTATTGTAAAAATCATGAGTGAAAGCCACCAGGCTTTTAAGGATTGATTATTAATATACTGTTTAACCTTGTATGCATTTTTATTGTTAAAGGAAATCTTATCGATTACTATAGTAGGAAAGGTTTTGAGTGCTGGTTACCATATGTGACAAACCGTAGGGATAGATTTACCCTTTGAGAATACTTGTTTTGCCCTTTGAAAAAAATCCTTGTTATGCCTTTTACGGAAGTTTGTTTTGCCAACTGTAATTTTGTAAATATTTATCATTTTATGAGTGTATACCCTTTGTTGCCTTGATGCTGAACACAGTTGGTTTGAGGTAGGTATGGTGCTGAGCCAGTGATAATGTCTATAGGCCTGTTTGGTGCATTAGAAGAAGTTATATCAGAGACTATAGATCTAATTTCTTTACTATGAAACATTTACAACAAATGCAGTATGCCTGCCTTCTGTATTGTGGAAGTATGTTGAAACTAATGGACCTTTAAGTGTGTACTGTTATTATACTTAGTTAAAGCCTGCAGATAGGATTTGGGGTACATGAATTCTCATAGGTCAATGTACTAGGCAAGAGTTTTTGGTGTTGGATTCCCCTTCTAAATTCCCTGTTTGAGATACCCTTTGGGAAGATGATATGCATTTTGATAAGCTGTGCTAACCCTTGCAGGAGAGGTTGAATATTGTTTTGCCAACTGTAATTATGTGTAAATATTTTTTAATTTCTGAATGTA
Organism: Pleurodeles waltl; assembly: GCF_031143425.1. Lineage (NCBI taxonomy): Eukaryota > Metazoa > Chordata > Amphibia > Caudata > Salamandridae > Pleurodeles > Pleurodeles waltl. The sequence continues at coordinate 969,532,056 of NC_090436.1, forward strand.
TGTCTGTGGGTTGATTTGTGGGAAAGCTTTTGCAGAAGTCAGTAGTCTTTGTAGGTTATACTGATTAGGCAGTCATAAAAGGTTTCTTTGGCAAAATTTATGCCAGATGCCACATACTTGATATGTTTATTATGAAAAGTTATGGCAAAGGCGGTAAGCCTGGCCAATTTATGTTGAAAAGTGTCTGTTAACCCTAATAGGTCTTAAAGGGTGGATTGTCATTACACTATGATAAAGGCTGCAGGCAGACATTTTTTTACAGAGAATCTCACTGATAGTTATGACCTATGCATTGCAATGTCTCATGGTTGGAATGTGGATTACAATGATTGAACTTGAAGGAAAAGAGATGAGTTGGCAGCGGGTATGAGAGAAGTTGCCCTGGGGAGTCGTTGAAATAAAGATACTATCTTTGTTGTCACAGTGTCATGGAAGTTTGTATGCAGAATATACCACATTTGTAAGGCGACTGGCTGTGAGAGATTCCAATTGTGTGATTGAAATTGATGGTAACTCTTTTTCTGAATTGCAACATTGGATGTATGCATCATTAATTGATCATTGATTTATTCATCTTGATTACCCATGAACACACAATTCACTAATATTGCCCTCAATCCTGTCACAAACTAATCAATAGTTTAATCACTTGCTTGTACACGAGACAAAAATGTGTGTCATTCCAGGATAATTTTAGTTGTGTTACCAAAATTCAAGTCAAGTTGTTTCATAGTTTTTGCGTACATCGACAGATTATCCCCCTCCTCCTGACTGGGTATATCAGGGAGAGGCCCAGATTTAAGAGGGCCTAGCGCTTCCTTGAGCCACATTAGCGTTATTTTTTTATGACGCTAATGTGGCCCAATGAGGCCAAATTTGACGCGCCATATTTACAAAGTGGCGCAATGCATGCATTGCACCACTTTGTAATCCCTTGCGCCACATTATGCCTGCGCCAGGCATAATGTATGCAAGGGAGGATTTTCTCCCGTTAGTGGGGCCGCAAAAATGGCACAATGGAATCTATGAGATTCCACTGAGCCACTTTTAGCGGCTATTTTTAACACCTGCACAGAGCAGTTGTTAAAAGTGGGGCACACCATTGTTTTCAATGGGCCCCTTTGTACTCAGCAGGATTAGCTGCAACATTTTGGCGCTAATCCTGCACAGTGCATCAACAGCGTCAAAAATGTTGGTGCTATTGTCCATACCCTGCGCCATCTTGTGCCGTAAATTAAATATGGCGCACATACGGTGGGAGGGGGTATGAGGGCACAAGAAAAATGGAGCTGCATTGGATGCAGTGCCACTTTTCTCAAATTCTGGCCAGAGTGTGATATATCATCAAACACTCTTTACCTAATAAATGTAACAACATGGCTTGTTTTATCACATCAGCCATCCTTTCATTGCCAGCGGCTAACATATTTTGAAATATTCCTCTTATGGAGTTACAGGATCACACAGATTCGGCACACATAATGGTGGAACTGATCAATTATGTGACATTCTGCAGAAAATAACAAATTAAAATAAGTCACCATTGTCAAACAATCACAAAGCACTAACTGCTGTCAATTTCATAATCTGGACGATGTACAACCTGAACTAAACGCGCTGCTAGACATTCAAATAATTATGCTGGTGGAATATTAACACTATTAAGTTCTATCAGATGTGAGCATCTCCCTGACAGGCTGAGCGAATTCAGCATGGTGATCAAACATTAACCAATAAACATTTAAAGTACTAACAATAGCGTAATGCATGCTTAGTAGTTATATATTGGGGTCCCCTTCACCATAATAAATTATTATATGCTGGTGTGCGCATCACCGTAAATACACTGAGGGTGACACGCTGATTAAAGTGTAGTGGTGCGTGCATCACCGTCAACACACTGCCAGAGACGCACTGAATAAACATAAATAAAAAATTGGGGGCAGTTCTGTAACATGCCACTGTATGATCTGTTTTTTATGAAACATTTTGACACAGGTAGTAGGCATTACTTGCTTATTGTGAAATGCATTTATTAAAGCCAATAGGCATTTAAGGGTGCATTGTTAATACACTGTGGTGAAGGCGGTACATGAGTTTTTTGCCCCATGGAATGAATCTCAAAGATCCACTTAATAAAATAGGGTTTTAGTGTTGGTTACCCCTTCGGGTAAACCTTTTGGGTAGAAGAATAATTAGTACTGTGGTAATCTTTGTGGGGTAATGTCTGCCAGGCTCTTGTAAAAAATACAGCCTACAATTATTTATATTAATATAGAAACAATTTATAGTCATGACACCCAGAAAAAAAGGCCATAGGTCTCTCAAAAACAGAGACTGCTGGACTTGCAATAATTATTATGTAAACCTAGTGCTTATTTTTCATGGATTTACCCAAACATTCAATCTGGTGAAAAAAAGCACTGGAAGGATACACTTGTAAGCACCCCTCGTCATTTAGTCATCCAAGTCAAATAATTTTTGTAAACCATTATTCAGATTTGCCAGAATGTGATAGACACCAAAAGAAGTGGATTCTAAAAGGTTTAATGGTCACAACAATAAACAGTATTTAGGAACTCGAAATCCCTATCATTTGAGGGAATAAGAGTCCTAAATGGACGAAATTCTACTATTTGCTCTCACTGTGTGTATTCTGCATACAATCTGTGAAGACACCCACACTGACTAAAAAATATGGAGAGACCTTTAAGATCTAGATGAGTAAAATACCATAGACCTGTAATTAAACAAACATTGGGCTTAATTCATGCTAATCAATGGAGCTTGGATTTAGTTCATTATTAATACAAGAAAAAAGCTTATTATGCTTAACCAGTTATCATAAATATTTCTTAGAACACATGAATTACTGTTTGCCCTTAAAACACCAACTCTTCAGTTCCTTTCATTGTATATTGCATGTGTTATAATCTTCATACCTGCCTGATTTGCATGTAAAGATACTGATTAAATAAAGATAGTTAAATCATCAATAAATGTGTCATTGGGGTGGACGGCTGTTATTTACTTGATCCTGCTGAGTATAAGGATTCCAGACATGTGAAGGTGTACATGATTTTGCTTTTGCCACAGGGGCCTAACTGCCAGCTCAGTCTTTACTTTCATGAAGTACCCCAGTGAATATAATGCAGTCATTATTTCTAACTTGTGATAAAAAGATGTGTCAATTTGTCATCATGTTAAAAGAATTATCAGTAACTGTAAATTGGCTTGATTATCTGTTATGTAACATATTGGTTAGTACAATTAATACACTGCTGTAATGAATTATTTGATGTTGGATTGTTTTCATTTTTGTGACCTTCTTTCATACATGGTACTTCAAAACCTTTTGGGCCTGATTTAGAATTTGGCAACAAGGCACCCATTTGTAAATGCAATGCAGCACCCTATCCACCAAACCCTCAGTCTACTTTCCTCCTTTAGAGATGGCCGACTTTAAGTTTTCCATCAAGTGAGCCCCCCTTTGCACCGTTGATGGAAAACTTCCTCTGACAACCCAAAAGAGTAAGGGCCATCTGATGAAAGACATTACATTCTGTGCCCTATTTAGGAGGGGCAGTGTAATTTCTTTTTTACAGTCCGTCAACGCCAGACAAACCATGTGGCAGGGGCAGAAAAAGATTAAAATGATCCCCACACTCCGGAAGCAAACTCCCTCTCGTGTGGTAGTCATTATATTTTGTTTTTGTGAATCAAAATCCAGCTTTGGGAATTTGTTTCAGAGAAACAAAAAGTTTGGTGAACAGTTGTCAAAACCGATGGTGACCGTCCTCCACACTTTTTGAACACTGAAAGGAAACACTGTGACAGTGTTTCATTTCAATGTACAGAAATGACCGCTGGGCCAGGCGTCATCTCTAAATTTAATGGATGGTAGTCAGTCAGGGTGGCAGTCGCAAAGTCCTTTGTCAGAGTAACGGACTGAGTACAGTACTTCAAACTATAAATCAGGCCCTTTGTATTGATAAACACATTTGATCAATTATAGTTCAGTTACTACTTGTAGGAAACATCCATCTTTAACATGATTTCCCCAACCTTTTTGCCCTAACTAAATTGCTGGCATTAGAACTCTGTGCACTTTACCCCTACTAAACAGGCATAAAGTGCCTGCCCTCCCTCTTTCATCACGGCTCAGTTGTCTTACCTCTGGTTAACATATTTAACTTGAATATAAGTCCTTAGTACTTTGTGTAGGAAATGCACCTAAGGCCTGGAAGTTAAATGCCACACGTAGACTGAAGCACTTATTGGGCCATCTACCAGGTTGGCCTGTAAAACATGTCTTCAGGCCTATCATGTGTAGGCTAACAGAAGCAGCCTAATAGCCTGTTGCCAAACCTGTCAATATAGCCCTTTTGACAGACAGAAACCATGCTTTTAAATATTAATAAAACACCCTAACTTGTCCACAACAATAGGTGCCTGATGTTTAAAAGTGGAACATATGAGAAATTAAAGTTGACATGAAACTTCAATCTGTGATGCTTGTCAGGAAACTGTAGTCATCCAAAGACTATTTTTCATATTTATTAAAAATCTGATTTGTTTGTGAAGTTAGATTTTTAACAAATATTAAGGAAAAATAAATTTGAAAAAGTTACCTTTTCCCTTGCCTGCCAGCAGATGACCTTAATGAGTTGTGAAAACTGCTCCCAAAGCAGAACAGTTACTTGGGCGTCATGACAGGACAGATTAGGGTGGAGGGCGTGATGCATATCAGCTCAGGAAAGGCTGCGGGAGAGGTTTCAGTAACTTTGTTACCTTGAAAGAGACAGAGGTGCTACCTACCCATTCATAGTTTAGTGTAAGGGAAAACCTAAGAAAGGACAGGCTTTATTCTTTAGGCCCAAGGAAGCCAGTTGGGCATCATCCCAGTGCGAGTGGAGGGGTGAGCTGGTCCTAAAACCATTTTTGGTAGCTGAGAAGGAAGGGGCTGATTATCTCCCTAACACATTATTAACTGGCACACAAACTCCCCCTAAGGGCAGAGAGCCTATACCATCTTGGATTTCGCTTATAATGAAGCAATGTGGGATAGTGTTCAGTAAGCAAAGCGGATGTGCAGCAAGAGAAGCAAGGGTTGCCACCTGAGTTTTTTTCCTATGGTAGAGTGTCCAGAAGTCACCCCACCCACTGGCTAGTGCAAACCAAAAATGTGATACCACAAGGAATCTTCCTTACAGAACTTTCAGAAGAGGACTAGACCTGCTGTGTGTGATCTGAGATGAGCCCTGAAGGATTGGACCTCATCTCTCTTGTACCCAGGGTAAAAAGTGGAGTCTATGGGTCAATTGGCTGGTTTCTGTGTGGCTACAAGGACACAACAAGCTGCAATAGGCCTCTTATTCTGATATAGCTGATCAGTACCAACTTGACATGGTACTGATCAGCTTGTCTGAAATGACTAGCTGATCAGTACCAACTTGACCTGGACTGGGCCATGCAGGTGGCCTTTGCTACAGTAAGGCCTGGTCCCTAAGTGCAGTCCCCGAGGTCCTGGGAACCTTAGAAGTGACCAGAGAGATTCCACCAGATTTCCTGAAAAGTTGTGACTTCCAAAAGTTTTGGTGGACTTCAAAAGCTTTCAAAGCCGCCAGCAGGACATCGTGGAAAAGGTATCTGATTTTGATTCAACTTTGTTGGCTGCAACTCCAGACTCGCCCTGCTGGAGGATGTTGAGCTCCATAAAAAAGACTATCTCAGAAGGTAAAGTCTTTTGACCAGGATGAACCCTCTTGGTGTATTCGATCTGTGTTACATTGAGGATGACTTGAAATAGTGCCCTGATCATGGTCTACTCTTTTCATAGACCATTCTTAGAGCTCAGGACATTTTGGCCCTACTTTCACTTAAAACTTGAAAATGTCATATCCCCAGGTTTCCTTATTGGACTTTTGTTGTTTTGGTATCATTTTGTATCTTATATTTGACTCTATTTCTATGAATCAGTTTTGGAGTTTTATTGTTTGGTGTTTTTACTTTATTATTGTTTGGTACTGCATAAATACTGTACACATTGCCCTAAGTTAAAAGTTAAGCCTGTCTGGTATATGCCATTGCTACTAGGGTGCTGAGCTCAAGTTAATTTAATGAAGTTGGGGTTCACCCTGACAACTAAATGTTATTATTCACTGAGGTGGGGAGGTGCCTAAGCCAACTAATAATCCACTTTGTGACACTACTCAAGTGATTTATAAACATCAAAAGAGCTCTTGACAGAGCTGATTTGTTTATGTAGACAAATGTTCACTTTAATTCCTACATGAATGAAATAACAAAAGAAATGCATTTTTACATGGGTGCATGTTTAACAAAACTATAGCAAGAGTGTTGCAACGCAAAGTACTTGTTGCCCTCAAACCTATTATCCCTACATGGCAATACATTTTGAAAAGTATTTTGACTTCATTGTTTGCCCTACAATTTATCAGTATGTCTTTTCTTTCTTAAGAAAACCTCAGAAAGAAAACCTCAGAAACTGAATTTTGAATTGGGAAACTTTAACTTGATTTTGTAATCATATTATGATCAGGAAACCATTATGTAACATTGTGTGTATTTCTAAAGCTCACCTTGCTAGATGGGTATCTTGGTGCAGAGATAATAGATGCTTATGATTGCTCAACTTAATGCAGCTTATTTTATCAATCTCAGAAGGGTGAATGTCTAAGTGAAACCCTAGATTTGAATCTGTGGCCAGGTGGTGGAACAGAGATCCCTGCAGTGAATGTATTGGACCACTGAACCACCAGACCTGGCAATCGTGCTACTGTCTCTCCCTTAGTGTTTGTCTGTTTCTCTATTACGCATTTTGATTGCAACAGTATTGCAATGACTCACAACTATGGACAATGGACAGGGCCAGCTTTAGCACTGGTGGCACCCTGTGCGACAGTCTGTTTTGGCACCTCCCACTCCATGACCACCTCCTCGGATTTTCTCACTACCACCCAGCAAATGTGCCCCTCATCTCTCCATAGCCCCACTTTCACATACATTCAATGGTTTTAAAGCGCTTGTAAATACTGGCTTAACTAATCCACTCGGCTACCCACATAAAATACAATTCTGTTCTTTGCAGCAGGCATATTAACCCTCTATGCTATTTTATGTCTAGTCAAAGCTGCCACTAGCCAAAACTCCCATCTCTCTCCCCAGTAGGAACATTAATCACAATAGTTACCTTGACATTTTGAATTGCTTCCTGAAGGCTGGATGTACAAGGAACTTTTCAGCAGGTGCTTTTAAATCGCCAGTCTCCTAAGTTACTGTTAAACACAGCACCCCTCTGAAGTCAGCGCCCCCCAATCAAGGTCGGAACCCAGTGCGGTCGCACCGCCCTAAAGCCGGCCCTGTCAATGGACATAAGGTAATATAACTCCCTGTGTTTTGGCTCCTAAGCATATATTCCTACTGTAATGATTAACTGTATTTTAAGTTTTCTATGAAAATTTAAAATAAACTTCAAAAAGCACTGGCAACATCAATAAGTTTCACCTTAGCAAGCCTGTATTTTGTTTATTTTACAAGTGTAAAAGCTATAAACCAGCAAAATAGGTGAATGTGTCTAAAGGGGGAGTGCATATGCCTGTAAAAATAAATAAATAAAAATGGCCCCTCACAAAAAAAAAAAACGAAAATAAAGTAGAGATTGATGTTTCAGCCCCGGAACTGGAGTACACTATTTTTAAGGAGATGTGCACCGGTAAGAACAAAATGCCATGATTAGCAGTGAATTGAGCCAATGGCTGAAGTGAGCTGGCCTGTTGCACCATGCTGTAGGCTCTAGAGGGTGGAGCAAAATATGAATGACACTTGAACAGACCAATGGATGATGAGGGTCCACTGAAAGACCCTCTATTTATATTTGTAGACATTGTTAATTCGATTTTTGTAAACATGAGGCTAGCGAAACAGTTGCAGCAGTCTCCAGGTCAGACCTAAACATGAAATGGCTGACTTAACAGAAAAGACCGGCCGTTTTCTGCAGCGACATGTTCATTCTATAATTAAATCATGTGTCTGAACCTTTCAGGAGTTCGTGTCTGCCCAATCCGAGGCAGCTGTCGATGCCTGCACATGCATTAGTAAACTTGGCCTGCAAAAGGTTATGCATTTCTAACCTCGACTGCTTCTATGAGCATAAATTATATTTTTATCGCGCCTCTTATTACATTGGAGATTCCCGAACAAGAATAATACATTCGACGTGGGAATTTGCAGCAAGCACAACGTAGAGAAAACAGCGGTACACTGTTCTGAAGCGTACCCTGGGTTGCCTCGTGCCTTCCTGAAAGCAGCTGCCACGAGTCTTATGAGACACCTTTACCCAGCAGATGTCCGAGACCCAAAGCTGGCCGAGGCTATTTACAGAGCTGCGACCTCCAGCTACAAGCTGGCTTTCTCCTGACCCCACTCCCCAGGGAAGCCAGCCATCTACACATTCAAGCTTTAGGCCTTTGAAGTTACTAACATATATTTTTCCATGGTAACCTCTCGTTGCTTGAAGAAAGGGGAGGAGGTGTGTTTGACAGAACATCACTTACTAATCCTAGGCATGTATTTCCAAAATACTGTTGGAGGGTGTCGGCCCGGCCCAAAGCAATCCATATCATCCGTCGTCCACTGCTTCAAATGGAAATGTCGACCACGGTGAAATAAATTATAATGTAAGGCCTGTGTTTCTTGCTCACAAAACATAAGAAAGCCCAGGTTCCAACTTTTGTGCAAATTCACATAAAGAGAGGCTCTGAAAAATCTCTAGAAACAAGCATTTGCAATGCAGTAGGGCTCACATTTGCTTGAGTTAGAGCTATTGGCATTGTAAATTCATAACTAGACTTTTCTTGCTACATAAATTGGTCAACCTTGCCTCATAATTTTGTCTTTTCATGCCATATAATTCCAGTGGCCCTGCATATAACCACAGCACTTCTGTTTACCTTTTTCCTCTATCTGCAGCAAAAATTGAAAATGTTGCCATCTAGCATCCTAATTTAAATCTGCCATGCTAATTCCAATAGAATACCACTTTCACAACCCCACCATCAGAGTTGCTGGCTGGCTAACACAATTCCCCCAAAATAGACACAAGACAGCCACAGAGGAGAAATAAACTAGAAGGGTCACCCAAGCATATCAAGAGAGCTCAAACAGTCATAGTGTAATAAGGATGTAAAATTGGCCTGAATTATGGTCATAATTGTAATAAGGAGAGATTATTAAAACATATACAATTATCATTTAAACCTTTATCAGGAATAAACTTTTACCATTAGACTGTGATGCTCATAACAGGCCCTAGAGAACACCATGACGAAAATATCATCTGCAAGAAACTTGGACATGTAACCAAATTGTTAACCCTTAGAGAACATAGCCCCGTGAAAAAAACAAGAGAAAGTCTAGCAAGTCTTTTTAGAACTAGCAAGCCTACTGTAATGATATTACAAACAAGGCATTTAAAACAAAACTTCTTCTAGCTGTAAAACAAAAGTTCTAGCCATGACAGAACTTAAAAGACATTGAATGGTGGGAGGGGGTATTATTTTGGAGTCCCCACTAATATAGTGTGGGGACCCAGAGATGATGTAGACAGAAAGAACACTTTGTGGTCAATGTTTTGAAGGTAGTCCCATTGTCCTAGGACCGCCACAGGCAAAGTTATGAGCAAAAATGTTGGCAAAGCATTATGAGGCAAGTTTCTGTGTCACAAATATTTTAATATACTGATATGACTGTAATGATTAGGACAACCACTAGAGAACACCACAATGAAAATAGAATTTGTAAGACACATGGTCACATAACTATATAGTTAGCTCCTAGAGGAGATGACCACACAAATAGACAATGGCACTATATAGTCACTAGAGAACGTAGTGTATTACATATTTTCAAGAGTAGCAGACCTATAGCCATGATATTATAAACAAGCCCCATAAAACACAAGCTATTCCGAGCTGAAAACCAAAAGTTCTAGCCATGAAAATGTTTTGTTTACAAAGCTACTGAATGGTGGGAGGGGTTATTATTTTGGGATCCCCACTAACATAGCGTGGGGATCCAGAGACAGAAAGGCAAAAAAAGAGCGTGTTGTCCTGAACATTTTGGTGGTGGACCTATTGCCCTACGACCACCACAGGCTGAGTTACGGGCAAACATGTCGTGAAAAAGAATGCTTGTAAAGCATTATGGGTTGGGTTTTCCCAAGTGCAGTGAATATTGTAGTATCGACTCTGCGCTGTGCTGGGAGAGTCGCTTTCGCACTGAGGATTTCTGTTTTATGTAAAGCATTTACCAATTTCATGTGTTTTAAGGGGAGAGCCACAAGAAATTACTCTGATCAGGTAACTGTGAACAATAGGACAAACGCTTCAATATCGACAATCGAGTTCACGGTGTTGTGACTGTTCACGCTGTGAGCGCCATGAAGCATGACGGGAAGAGACAAAAAAAAGTTTGCCCAAGCTGAAGTATATTGGTAATTGTGCAATAATCCATGTAACAGCGGCAGTCTGCAAGGTGTGAAAAAAACAGCCTCAAAGCATGACAAACTTTAAGCAATTACCAACGAAATCAAGTGATTTTTGCAAGGCAAGCCCACGAACGAGCGAAAGTGATGGGCATGACATGGGTGTGGTTAAAAGCTCACAATACTTACAGCAGGACAAAGCTCTTGTGGGCTTGACCTAAAAATATCAACCAATCAATAATGCAGATTTTAAATTACAAAAAATTAAGTTTAGGCTGAATTGGTGAGGTTTCACAATGGATTTTTAAAAATGTGATCCTGGGCACGAATGGCAACAGACAAACAGGAAACGTCAAAAATGTGTTCCGTAAGGTTACTCTGACATTTTAAACACATTTACAGCTTTTCACAAATTCACAAAGAATCCAAGGAGTACTCAAGAAAATACACTACAGAATTCTTTAATACATACAATTTACACATGAAGGACCTCCACTAGGTACACAAGCCTGCATGCATAAATGTGACACAATTCTTCAATAACCCTGTTTTTTCCCATAGGGAAATATTTTCTCCGTGCAGAAGCTTCTTCCCATCATCCCCGGTTGACATGACTGTATTTCTTCCTAAGACCCAAGACAGAAGGCACAGGACTCTCAACAGCCATCATTTCATAAGGCGAATGCTGGGTTTGCAATAGTACAAAAACTGACATTATGCACTTGAAGATGTGTGTCCCCAAGAATTGAAACCAGGGCTACAGCTTTTTGTGCTAAACGTTTCTAGGAATTCCCCTACCCTTTGGAGTTTATGAGGACCACAAGTCCCACATTTGCAATATGGCCTTAGGAGTATGTCGTCCCAGGTGCAGGAGACAGAACATGCACTAATCTCCTGTATTTTGGGAGATAACTGAGAAGGTGAGCTGGTGATCCCTGAGGGTGGGAGTCATGACTCCCACCAGATGAAAGTGAATGGAGTCCCAGTCACTGCTCCTAGGGACACCGGCGAAAGCCAGAACCATGCTAGTGGAAAGGCTAGTTTCCCAGCAGTATATGGGTCAGGTGTGTAGAGTGACTCTGGCCCATGTGCAGGACTTTTTCTGTCCATTTGGCCCTGGTATTGCTGGAGCCAGGTGGGGAGGAGACCCAGAGGAGGGCCATAGTTAGTGCCCAGATGCCCATAGACTGCATTCTGGGGAATGGGTTGCCCCTGGTGGCAGGAGAACTTAGTGGGACAGCCCCCAAGGGCACCCTGACTTCAGTTTTTTGGAGGTTCCACTCCCAAACGGAGGGTATGGGAGCCCAGAAGGAGGGGCAGGGTGAGGTAGGACTAACCGCTGCCACCTGATCATCCTCAGGGCACAGATCCTGAATTGACTGACCAGCATCAGGATCCACCCATATTCTGGTGGGAGGTAGAGTGAAAGTAGGATTCAAAGCACCTGGGGCTACTGCCCCCCACTCGGAGATAACTCAGAGGTCATGAGCCTATTGAGAACTCCTTGCCAGTCCCAAGGCTGGAAAAGAAGCTTACCCAATGTCCCTGCTTAGAGCTTCCACCACAGTGGATTGCCTGGGACCAGACTCTTGACACTGACAGCAGTCAGTGGCCTCTGCCGGTTGCTGTCCTTATAGACAGAGGTTTTCTTGGGTTGGGGACTTAAGTCTGATCCAAGGGGTGCTCTGTTGGCCATGGTGGTACTGTCTGCCTACTGGGATACATTTGTAAGCAAGTTAAGGTTAGTTGCCACACAGATGGGGTCTGCAGATGAGGAGAAGGGTCCCCCATGAGTCAATTTGGTGGCTCAGGGAAGTATGGACAGAGGGGTCCAACTGAATTCAGAGATGTGTAGGACTGACAACGGCCCCTAGAGTAGAGGGCTGGTGTCCACGTTCTATTACCTAAGCAGGGAAGTCCATCAAGAGGTTGATTAGTCTCCCTGGCTTTAGGCTGGGTCATCCCCAAATGTTTTGCCTTCCTCCTACTATTTTTTTTACAGAAATCATTATTGTTGGCCTTAGGGCTCTCAGCACTTTACTACTGCTAACCAGTGCTAAGGTGCCTGTGCTCTCTCTCCCTAAAATATGGTTTAATTGGCATATACCAAAATTGTATCTTTGATTTAATTGTAAGTCCCTTGTAGAGTGGTATACCATATACTGAGGGCCTGTAGAGTAAATGCTAACAGTGGGCCTGCAGCACTTTCTGTGCCACCCACCATTGCACAAAAGTTGTCTGGAAAGTGGCATGTGAATGACATTTAAAAGAGACCCAGCCTGAAACAATTTTGAAACTATAGTGTGCAGCCACTGCCCATGTATGAAAACGTGCATAAAGGTGGGACCAAACCACCCTACTTGGTTCAAGCCCAACATTCTTATGTACCAAGTATGGAGTGTTCCACATAGTACTTCAAGAGTTGCTGTCTAGGGCTGGTATCTACCAGGCAGTCAGTCTCCCAAAGTTGAGGGGACATCACCTAAAGTCTGCACTTTCTGCTGGAGGAGCTGAGGGCTGTCTGTAATGCCTAGAAGCTTTCCTGTCTGCTGAGAGAGAGAGGCAGTGCATCTGTCTCAGCAAGCGGGGGGAGTCTGCAGCACAGTTTAGAGTTTTCCCAGATGAGGAGAACCCAGAGAAAAATGACTTGCTCAGAGAATAAATCAAGGAGTGCAGTTTCCATGGGAGCTACTAAAGAAGGTACCAGAATAAGTATCCCTCCTGTCTGGTAACTTACTTCTAGCGTAAAATATTGTTGTGCTATTTTTGATGCTGTGAGTGAAAGCTGTGCCCCTGATGCAGCGGGAAGCACTGATTGGCTGAGAGGTCACAACTTCCAGAAAGATACCACAGAGAGGAATTCTGCTTCGAGATCACAACTGCCACACAAGAACATCTGTGTGCTGCCTGCCTGAAGGGCCCCACTGCCAGTGGTGTAACAGAAACTGATGAAGCACCCTGCAGAATGTGATAAGGGCCCCTGAATCTTCCATATCTTACTGATATTCAATGGCCTTTGGCTGAGGGACCCCTGAAGTGTTGGGTGCCTCCTGCACCATAGGGGCCTGTGTTACACACTTGCCCACCACCTAAGGCGAGTACTGGCATGCAGGTGTGCCTCAACAATCAAACCTGTAAACTTCGACCCAAGCAGCACAGCCAATGAGGCCCCCACAGGAGAGGAGAGCATGAAAGCAGAAGCTAGACTGCATCCGCCACACAGCTGGAACTGCTACAATAACTAGCGCCTAAAAAGCATACCTTAGCCTGCCCCTGGGATGGAAGACTAAATGCATGCAGACAAGTATGGTGCACATACTTAGACGTTTTGGCAAGGGGTTAAACAAACATTTAACTGAGTTACACATTTGACCTAGGAGAACATTGAGCTATCTATATATTTGTTTAATTCTGCCTAAAGCTGTTGTGTATTTGGGACTGTAGATAAAGGATATAAACCATAATGGGATCAAGGGGAATATTGTGATGCAGGGGTTATTGGGAAACAGGGTGTAAGGAGAAAGGGGATATTGGGAAGCAGGGTGTAGATTGGCTCACTGTTATACAGAGCTTAGTTTGCAACCCTGTATTTTGTTTCCATTGAATTGTGTAGTATTAGTTCTGCATTGTGATTCAATTTTTTATTTTTACATAATAGCACTGGGTTGGAAATTAAGTTGTTGCGTCTGCCGGTTAACTGTTGAGTTCTGAGGTATTGCCCCTGACACTTCTTCATTAAGAAGACTGTGAATGATTGCCTCACTACTCTGAGAGTTAATTGAAGAAAGGTCTGTTGATGGCCCAGGTAGCAGAGCCATAGTAGGACAGATTCCCAGTGCACCAGTGACAAATTACCTCAGCGACCACAGTTAATGCTCACTAGTCCTTGTCTGCTCTGTGACCCCCAAACGGGGTCCTACTCCCAACAAAGAGAAACAGGGTCTAGGTCTGCTAAGGTTGCAAGTCATAGGGTGTGTAGATAAGCAGTTCTGAACAAGTGCCCCTTTAGGGGTGGGATGAAAGGTTGAATGGATCTTATTCTGGAAAGCCAGGTTTGGTCACACTAAAAGGGGCTTTGAAAAACTCATTCAGCATTGTCTTACTCTATAGGAGAAAACCTAAGCCCTATCACCAACAGGCCATTGTGATGGTGTCTAGAAAGATAGCTTTAATAATCAAGAATTTTATATCAGTTTAATTCAAATGATGGTCATCTAAAGCATTTAGAACTCAAGTGACATCCCACAGCGGAAGCAACGGTCTAAATGTAGACCTTGATGTATGAATGTGCAGCAATCCAGAGAGTAGGAGCTCTGCCTTCCTCATGTCACCCACTGATCTTGCAAAAGTCTCTTCTGAACACTGAAGACAATTATGACAGGGCAAACTGTGGAAGAAGACCATACCCTGTACACCATTTTAGAAGAAACTAACAAATTTCTAGTTAGCATAAAAGGTTTTTGTTGGTTGTTGACTAGTGACATCTAGCTCTTTGATGAAGCTTTTAGTACCACATGTCCACTTTTTTAACTCCCAGGAGGACAATAGTACCAGCCTGGCAGTCTACACTCTTCAGTGACCTAGATTCAGAGTAGAGAGACTCTGAGAAAGGATGCCCTTGAGAGCACACCAACCTCAACAAGAGTGGGAGCCCTCGGGCTAACTTGCATGTCCCACAGGTAAGATATCTGCACAATCAAATCTAAGTTTTATATGAACGCAATTTCCAAAGCAGACAGCAAGAGTAAAGTGTTATATAAGGCAGTACAGTTATGCTACAAACCACTATCTTCTCTCATGTAATTCTCTGTTGAAAAATAATCATGCATTAACTTCTACTGAATCAACAAAATAGACACCATTCAAAACAAAATCAATATCTCTGTTACTCGAAGCAATTTGAATTCCGTTTTACATACTCCTTGGCATTCATTCTTTCCACTCTCCTTCAGTCACCTGGCAACATCATCTAGTATCTCAAAGCCCTTCCAGTGTTTGCAAATGTGTCTTAAAACTACAACCACTCACCAAGTGCTTTACTCTAACTTCTCTTTCCTTCGTGTCATCAACAACGCCCTCAAAACAGCTGTTCCCTTTCTCTCTGAAAAGTACTCCATTTCTCCCACTAGTCATTAAACCTATCCTAAACTCACATACCTGTGCTGACTACTATCTATCACCATTCTACCCTTCATCGATAAGACCACTGAAATTCACGTTTCTACAGCTACTGAGGCCTTAACGCACTTTTTTGGTGGTTAAGTAAGCAGACACTCTTTTCGTTGTGTCTGACTGATCGAATGTGTGTTTCTTAGTGTGGTATAAGTGGGAAGAATCTTCAAGTCAGGAGAACGGCTCCGTTAGATCAACAGCTTCTGACTTCCAGAGCCAGGTCCACGGACAGTACCGGCCCATTTAAAGCACTGGCTGTTACTCTAACCCCTTCTAAGCCACTCTACCCAGTCCCCGAATGTGATACTGACAACGATAAGGAGAGAACTGGGTGGACAATGTCACTCAGCCTCGGTGGTGAGCGAACTCTGATGAGAAATGATTTCCTGTCTCCAATCAAGATTGCATTTTCTGAAATACATCCAGCATTGGCACTCATCTCATTACGTGGAGAAACCCGATTATTGCCGGACAACTGCGGTTGTTGGCAGTACTGATTTTGACGTGGTAGATTTGGATTCGAGGAAACGCATCTGATCGTAAATGTTTCTTAAGGTTCAATGTCCAGCAGTTGTATCTGTAGTGTGGGGAAAGAGCTGTCGACCAACAGGCGTGTTTGCCCTTGGCACAGTATCTCTCCTGTATTCATCACAGCCACCAGGATAACTCAGTCGTGTTACTTTTCAGTGTATTTCAGCTTTTTTTTGTTCATTTGTTTTTGTTGTTTTGTCTTTCACCAGCCTCTGAGCGTTAACCATTATACCATCCTATGACAGTTTAGGCTTAGATCGTTCGGTACCTAACTTTTAGGCAATCTGACAGTTCATTTGTTCTCTTTAGGACGTTCGATCGGAGTAGGAAAGCAAGAACGTTCAGCAAATAGTTTGGAAGAGGCCCTCCTTGGACAAGGGGTATGGCTGTTTCCTGACTTCTAGCAGAAATCTGTAGGACTGCAATTTGGACATCTGCACATACCTTAATTCATCATAATCACTGATATAGGCCTCATGTACTACTTGTGAATTAAAGTATTCCCTTTATATTGCATTAAAGGCTGGCCGTAGCATGTTTGTTGGATTTACCTATACTGTCCCCCAGGAGACTCTGCTTTGGAATATGGATAAGGAAGATCAATGTTCAGGTAATTAGGTATGATCGAAGTTCTAAAACTTTGCAGAATGCAAAGTCTTTTATTGCAACCAACTTTGTCCAACATCTCTGCAGAGGTTATTCCACATAAACGTTTGCGGGTTCATTTTCTCACTTCTTCTGAAAACAATTTCACTCAAATTGTATTTCTGAAGACACTGCTCCTTCAAATTTTTCAAACTTTAAGACCTTCGTAAAGATTGCTTTAAAAAAGTCTTCGCAATCTTGAGCTGGAGAAATGTTTGCCCCCTCTATATCGTGGTTCCCCGTTATCTCCAATACTCATAGCCCTGCTTTATCTCGTCACAACCCATATCCCCTGCCCTTTCTCTCTTGCGAATACAGTCCGCGGTCGGAGGTGGATTCAGCATATTCTGGGGATTCAAGGTCATGCGATACCCCTTTATTTTCTGAATTTCGAATACAGTTCTTATGACTCCAACTTTTAGCGTCACCTCACTTCTCAATTTTTCTACCCCACTTACCACCCTTCCCTCCTACCCCATCTCACCTTGACTTGAGTGAACTTTCTCTAATCTCTGTCATCAGCCCTGAACTATGTCTGCTCGCATTGTACCCTGAATCTGGTGGACATTACCCTCGGAGACCCCTCCCCTCTTGCTCATAAACGGGCAGATTACTGGCAATTTAAACAGTCCTTCTCTGAAACTTAGTGCTAGTCTGCGTGGAAGGCCACAGGTGAAAAGCAAATCTTACGAAGCCTTTTGAAAACAAGCAGGTCATGTAAACAACCAAATAAGCACAACTCCTGTCCCTGGACACAAATACAAGGACAGCCTTTATAAAGAGTCGTTGTATTATCCAAATGCTTCACATGCTGTACAAAGAACTGGACGGAAAGGAGGCTTTTGCTGCGTATTTTACAGAACACAAACATACTTCTCAGCAACATAATTCTTAAGGGGGCACATCTGCAGTGCCCCTTTTTGCGGATAGTTCATAGTGTGGCAGTGGAGGCAGCTTAGGTTATTATATGGGCAGGTTGCTCCATTGAAACAAAATGTAAGCCATTTTGCTAGAATTAATTTCCCATAAGAAAGACTTTATGGATTTTTTCCTTATTTTATGGGTTTTGAAGTTGTGTAAATTGCATGTACCCAAAGACACTACTATTTAATACTATGAGACTAGAACTTTCTCTTTTCTTATGGCTGAGAACAATTATATGTATCATTCTGTGTTCATCTCCAACTTCCAAAGCACAAAAGGGTATTATTGCTTATTTACCGACCTTCCATTGACACAATCCAAATATAGGTAGTGTAACCAAGATAAGCCGGCCACGTTAATAGGGCAGGGGCATGATCTATGCATAGTCATGTTCGCTCACCATATATGCCGCCTAAATCGTATTGCGAATATCTATTGGTCACTGTCAGTGTAACCATGACCACCCAGCTACGGCACAGGACGTTGAGGGTCAGGAGCACCGTACCTCAGTTAACACATTCAAAGATACACCAGCTCTATATCTTTCTGACACTGACTGGACGCGGTCAATGTGGCGCTCTCCACATGCAAAAGCAAAATGGCCATATTTGCAGCCCTCAGAACAATACAGCATCTTTGTTGGCCTCTACTGGTGGGGTTTTATGGATGTGCTGGCCCTCGTCTTTAGTGTACTCAGCTAGGTATGTTACTCTAACCAAATCTGTATGGTATTGTACCAAGCTTAAAATGCATTATCCTTTGGTAGGTATGGTACTGCAACAATTTACTTATGATATTGTGCCCGGAATGGCTACAGTTGCGTTAAATTAGTTATGCTCCTATGCCCAGCTAAATGGGCTATTTTACCCATCTATCTACACTATAGTTCCAGCTAGTTATGTATTTGCACCAAGCCAGGCGTCGTGTTGTACTGGGCTCCATCTGCTACCGTACTCCCTCCCCCTAGCTCACAGAGCTGTGCTTTAAAAGCCATTATGGCTTACTTTGCAACAATCTAGAGATGCGATCATATCCACTTAGGTGCACTATTGCACAGAACTAGGGCCCATATTTATACTTTTTGACGCTAAACTGCGCTAACGCAGTTTAGCGTCAAAAAATTTTGCGCCGTCTAACGCCATTCTGAAGCGCCATGCGGGCGCCGTATTTATGGAATGGCGTTAGACGGCGCAATCAGACCGGCGCTGCCTGGTTTGCGTGGGAAAAAACCACGTAGACCAGACAGCGCCGGCGTAGGGGGAAAATGGCGTATGGGCGTCTTAAAATGGGGCAAGTCAGGTTACGTCGAAAAAATCGTCGTAACCCGACTTGCGCCATTTATTTTCGACGCCCATCCCCCATCAACATGACTCCTATCATTGTAAAGATAGGAGTCATGCCCCCTTGCCCAATGGCCATGCCCAGGGGACTTCTGTCCCCTGGGCATGGTCATTGGGCATAGTGGCATGTAGGGGGGCACAAATCAGGCCCCCCTATGCCACAAAAAAAAAAAAAAAAATACTTACCTGAACTTACCTGAATGTCCCTGGGGTGGGTCCCTCCAGCCTTGGGTGTCCTCCTGGGGTGGGCAAGGGTGGCAGGGGGGGTCCCTGGGGGCAGGGGAGGGCACTCTGGGCTCATTTTGAGCCCACTTGTCCCTTAACGCCATGCCTGACCCAGGCGTTAAAAAGCGGCGCAAATGCGCCGTTTTTAGCCACGCCCACTCCCGGGCGTCTCTTTTGCCCGGGAGTATAAATACCACGTAAAGGCCTGGGAGTCATTTTTTAGACGGGAACGCCTCCCTTGCATATCATTAACGCAAGGAAGGGGTTCACGCTAAAAAATGACGCACATTCCGGGAACTTTGGCGCTATACGCCTCTAACGCCATAGTATAAATATGGCGTTAGTTTAGCGTCGAATTTGCGTCGAAAAAAACGACGCAAATTCGGCGCAAACGGAGTATAAATACGGCCCTAGGTTTGCTGTTTCTGTTATTGGGCCTATCTATATATGCCATTACACCCAGCCGGGTTTGCAACTGCACCCAGCTAGGTATTCTGTTACACTCTCAGAGGTGTGGTGTTGCACACAACTAGTTACGCTGTTGTCTCCACTTTGGTATGATATAACACCACCAAGCCATGGATGCTATTTTCCTTCTGAAGGATGCTAATGTGCCCATCTTGCTGTTATTGTACCCACTTGCACATGCTATACTACAACTCTAGGTATGTCACTGGACTCACCTTGTTGCAATATTCTGCTAGGCTAGACAGGTATTTTAACACACAATATATGATGTTCTACCCTGGTCGATATACTTTTTGCGCCCTGCTAGATATGCTGTATGCTTTCATATCCAGCCAGGGACGCCGTTGTAATCAACTAGCTATGAGATTGTACCAAGTTAGGTAGACTACTGTCCGGGTCGCACTGGAACAGAAAACAGGCCAGGGCACCTAAATAAAAATGGCCTTCATTAGTAAACTATAAAGCTAAAAGCGTGCCCCATGTTTTAAAATAGGGGCTGTTTTGAGTTTGTAAAGATTCGCTGTATAGGTGTTTGGCAAGGTGTGGAAGACTGCATGGATTTGTCCTTGCTGCGGGCAATGTCTGTGGTGACATCAGGGAAATCAACGGTAAAGATCAGCTCAACAGATCATAAAACAGGTCCATACCAGGATCTGCCTGAATGCCCTGTAGGCTTATCTGACTATGACTACGGTACCCCTGAATCCAAAATAATCAACCACAGAGGACCCTTACCAAACCCTGGTGTCCTAAGTACCAAAAATAATATCTGTTGGCACCAAAGACCTATCAGAGGACCAGACCATGCTCAGCTACCCAACATCCAGTGCTTAATTTGTAAATAAAAACGTGCCGGTGCCCAAAGCCCTCCTCTTAAACACGCGGCTGCTGCAATTAAATGTGCGAAAACGGAATACTGAGGCGGCGTCATCCTGAAGCCATCTCGGGCCTCTTCAGTCCATTCACAGGAACTCTCCGCCCCTTCAGCTCACTCTAGCAGCTTTCTGCCTCTCCCGTTGTAAAGCTTTTTCGTTTTTCTCTTCCTCCGTCTTTCCCATATGTGTTTTTTGCTCGCAGTAAATGCTTGAGGCAGAAAATTAAGTGCCGGCCCTCAAAAATAAGTTTCGGTGCTCCACACCGGAAAAAACAAGCACAAATTAAGCACTGCCAACATCTATCCCAAAATAAGAAAATATGTGTCAAGTAACAGATCACACAGAAAGAACACGAGGACTTGATGAGCATCACACAAGATACTGAGGACAATTTGAAATACCTATCACAACAAAGATAGTGCAAAAGACAACTACAATCCCCACGGTCTTACTGACCACCAAGCACCCTTCCCCTTCAGGCTCTGTATCCGGTGATGTCACCCCATAAGTAAAGTACAAAAAAAGCTTTGCTTCAGCAGTCACCCTATGGAACTACCATTTTTGGTGCCAATGGGAGGGTAGGGGAGCTGTTTATCTATGTGTTTGGTTTTGTAGATAATATAGGCATGTTTCTTCTTTTATACATACATATCTTGACAGATATATACGGCTTCCATTTTTTCATTCATTATGTCACTGAAGTTGTTTTGATAAGACATAGAAAAAGGAGCTCAGAAACAGTAGTAAAGTTTTTTGAGCTGATCATGTTTTTGTGCATGTGTTTTGAGTTGTATTTGTTGTGCTGCAGTGGGACACAAACTATTGCCAGACCATCGAAGCATATCCTTACTGCACAAAGTTAGCAGTGCTTGATTCGTAGAATAAAGAGCGCCGGTGCCCAAAGCTCTGCTCACAAGTCGAGGCCGATGAAACTAAATGCCCAATGATGAAAAATGTAAGTCCTGTCCACAAAACTGAGTGCCGGTGGAGACTCCCTGCAACGACCATAGACACCGTTAGCTAATATCAGAATTGCATCAAAAGTGCAGCTGGCAGATGAAACTGTTAGCAAAATTATCATTAGTGTCTGTAAAAATCTGTTCACTGACTCTATATTTGCTTTTTCTAGGGCTACCGGAAATTGTCACGGACCTACCTTTAACGGAAGCAGCAAGGGTGGGTATTATGCAGAGGAACGCCACAATGAGGGGTTTCATGATTTGCTGTGCGACCCTCCACAGCAGCACAAGGAAATCTTCAACGTCTGGAGGCAGTGTCAGCAAAATGTCCCAAACAGGGCCCTGACCTGTTCAGTCGGGAGCAGGGTGAGAAAAGAGGCAGGGATTCGCCAGGGTAATGTTTATCTAGATGTAGTAAGGGTCAGATTCCAAACTCCATGCACAGGCCCTATGCCGGGTATAACTCTTTCTGTTAATTATTACACACCAGTGTCTGCAGCAAGCTATTGTTCCCCTGCCTTACCTTTTACTGTCGATGACAGGCTGGCACCAGATAAACTGCTCGGATTGAGGATCAGCTGCATAAGGGCTCTGGGACAGAAACCAGTTACTGGTGTCTTTGTGCTACCTAACCCACCCTTTGCAGCGTGTGTGTTTCAGGGTCTAAAGGCCCGATTCTCAAAGTTTTTTTTTGCTCTTGCAAATAAATTAAAAAAGGAATCTCTCTCTCTCTCTCTCTCTCTCTCTCTCTCTCTCTCTCTCTATATATATATATAATACATACATACCCACATGCATGCATACACACATATTTTGTAAAAGTAAAATCCCAATCCTGATTCACAAAATGAGGTTGGGTGTAATTTTGACTTTGGAAACTCGACATGTAAATCTTGTCACTGTGGTGGAATTTGCAAAACACAGATTGAGGGGTTTGGAGCTGCAGTGAGGGCGTTCCTAGGTGGTCCCACAAGTTAATACCTCCAAGCACATATCTTTGTGGGTATTCTCAGACCTTTTTCAAGTAGTTTCCCACATGTGAAATGCTTGTAACTATACTGTTGTAGAAGGGAAACACGAAAAGCATTTCCAGGGTGGAATGGAGATGGAACTCCCCAAAGGACTTCCTCCAGGGTGACCATAGTTTCCCCACAGTGGTCAAAAAAAGTCAAATAGGCAAATGCACATTTGGATCAGATTTCCGTATGCAAATGTTTCCACACAGTGGCATTTCTACATTCATACATTTAAGGACTCCACGAAAACTACCAATGCGGTAGTTTTTAGGCGTACTCAACAGACAATTTTCAGTCCCTTAAAAGTTGGACATTTGCTCTAAATGCTGGAGTAATCCAATGGGAGCAAATCTCCAACTTTCTTCCTGCTTGTGTGAAATTAGTCTTTTACTGTTTATCAGGTTTACAGTCTTAGTTACAGCTACACATTCCTTTGAGTTACTAACACTATTACAAATTCTGTACGCTACTTTACAGCTAGCTGTGGGTGGAATCCGATGGATTGGCAAAATTTGATGACTAACAGGGACATCGGCAAAATTTGATGACTAACACGGAGTTCCGACCAAATTCCACTAATAGCTGCATAGCAGAAATTTGTCCCACAAGACTCCAGAAATGCGAGAGAGATTTGATGTCCCCTAGCACCATTTGCTAATGCAGGTGGTTGGTGTGTATTGCGAGTTTTTTGACGATCCCTTTTGGCTCCGAACAAACTCTGTAGAAGCGTGGCATAGGTGCTAGAGCAGACTGCAATGAAAGCTTGGTTTATAATGTTGTGTTTGCAGTTACACGCAGAAGAATAAAGATGTAATATTCAGCTCCTTGTTTGGCGTAGTCATTGGTGGATACTCAGGCTGAGGAAGACGCTTCAGCGGTCACGAGTGGTCGCAGTCAGTTTGCTGCTTCTCTCGTAGATTTGCTGCCGTTTGAGTAGAAAATCTACTCGAGGGGCAGCAAGATCAATCTGAATGGTCGCGCTCTCTTGCACACCGCATGGTCCAGTTTGCATTGATTTTTCAATGCTGCTTGTGCTACTGGTAATACATTGTAGTGTGAGCAATGAGACATGCATATTTCCCCCCATTGGCGAAAATCTGCAGAATCTCACAGAGTTTTTATATAACTCCCTGAGTTCCAACCAGTACTAATTACAGCCTACAGTTCTTGTTCTCTGCAACTCACTCATGTAGCTACTGTTTGGTAATTTAGATAAGCTAGTACACACTTCATAAACCTGAGTATATCATGTAGCTCTGATTCACAAACATTCTGATTGAAACATCTGTTAATTCTCTAGAGGAGGATAGAATGAATACCTCCGACTGGGTAAAATGACTGGTTTAATCGCCTTAGTGAAGGGAAGTGAGGGAGCTGTTTTTCAGGGTAACCCACAGACATGCTTTGCCTTTCTCACATGAATGTTCCATTACCATAGCTAATGGGTGATGCTTCAGCATAGGAATTATACAGGAAGTAAGGGAAGTCTAGCCTGCAACATGTGCATCCATTTTCATTCTAAAATTGCCATACCTTTCACTACAGTAAAACAAGTGTCCCTGCAAAGAGGCTCTTCCCACCCACAAAGAGTACAGATATTGAGTGCAAAAGTGAAGGAAATGTTCTCCACTTGCACAATAAAATGAAGCATGTGCTTTTAGGACTGCATATTTCTGCAGCTGGGATACAAAACATATTGGCAAAGGATAAAATGGCCTGGGAGCAGCATAAAGCCCTCCTTTATGTTACAGAAGTAATACAAAAATGTAACAGACTTCATATATTCTGTGTGCTTTAACATTGTTGATGACAAGGGTATTTGCTGTATTTATTTTGCGCTTTTTGTCATGCGTGTTTAATGTTGAAAATAGTGCAGCTGTGAAAAATTGTAAAGGGGGGGTGATCCGCTGCGAGGAGTGAGATTGACATCACGGTGTGCGACACTGGGTTTGGTTGGTTGATGTTAAGTCTGCTGTTATTGGATGTCCATGTCATAGAGTGTTGCACTGCTATTGTCGAAAGAGAACTGTGGTAAAGAGTTATTTCATGATTCGCAACGGATTTCAAATTGTGATTGCAGAAGTTATTGTTGAAAAATGATTAAGCCTTTATGAGATCTAATGAGGGGATATGTGACAATACCTGTTTGAGAGGGGGAAGAGGCACCACCCTGATGATATATCAGGCCATTACATGGCTATAAATGTGGGTCTTCGCACATGCATTTGGCTGAACAAATAGCATAAGATCATAGAGAAAGAAGGTGCATTGAGGTTTCCACACTATGATACATTTAATGTGAAAATAATTGAAAATTTAAGGAAAGTATAATATGAGATGAAACCTCAACCTAGACCCGCACAGTACAAAGCACTTCATGGTTGGGAATGTGCAGCCCATGCTAGACATAGGGAAAGCTATCAGGGCAGTGTCTAAAAGAGAATATATACTTACGCAGGTGCTAGATGGGATGAAGAGCAAAAAAGTTGGAGGACTGACATGAGATGATAGAGGGAGCTTGATTGTACCTGTTATTGATGAGTGAAGAAATGGGTAAGAAGAAAGGTAAGGGAATGAAATTGAAGGAGAAAAAGTAAAAGACACACAGAATTTAGATGTAGATAGTGATAGTGACTCTAGCAATTATATTTTGGATGTCTTCCTATTAGCACACTCACCCTCGTACAATGAAACCGGACTTGGAGGAGTGAGCAGTGCAGTTCCCAATGAAAATTCAGAAGTACCCTTTGCACTGCTAAATCTGGGGGTAAATGTGAGTCCAGGGAGTCCAGGGATTAATACCACTGGTAACCCTACTGTTCACAATGCCCCAGATGCAATTACTGTTCCTGTCACAATTGGTCCTGCAGTTCCATTATACAAACCCGAGTCATAAGGAGCTGCGACATCTGCTTACATGGTTCCTCCTGTAATAAATTTGACAACTACTGAACCTTCGTCCCCAGTGGGCGAGTAGCGGGAAATACCCAGTTGATTCAAACTAAGGTGACTACGCCCATGACGCTTCTGTGTGCACAGCAGCTAATCAAGCAGGGATTTCCCCTATATGAGAACAAACCCAAAGATCACAACCTTTTAAAATGGCCTTCTAGAATTCACCTCCGAGTATTAACCATAGTATTACCAGAGAAGTGATAGTGTCTGGTGCCCTGTTATGCCAGTTGGCCTGAACAATAAAGAATATGATGACTGACATAGAAATGCAATCAAGACTTTGAGAGGAGGTCCAAGCACTGGGTTAAATGAAAAGACATCTCAGTCTCCGATGAGAGAAATTGCAGTGGATATGGTCAAATTAAAGTTAGAGCTATAAGAAATGATATCAGGAAATCTTGCTCTTTCCTGACTGCACATCTACCAAAGGACTGAACTTGTATTTATGTGCAAGGATGTCATAAAGAGTGCAAGACAAACATGTGATAAATGTTTTGAATTGGCTCAGAAATAGGATGTAGGTGTAAATAGAACTAAGTCAATGCAGAGAAGCTACTGTGTGTGTTTTGATGACATTTGTAGCACAAGAATTCCAGGAATAACAACACAAATTAAGGAGTTGATTCGTAGCATTTGAAAATGGAGGGAACTAGATAAGTGGGAAAGCAGATGGGAGAAGAAGAGAGATAATAAGAAGACACAGTGGAGGGAGCAGGCATGTCAGCTTAAAGGCTGACAGACAAGAATGTGTCTAAACCAGTACTTTAGGATAATGATTGCTTGGTCGCCTTTGTAGGGCTGAAATAAAATCTCTGTCATGCCCCGGTACTAGGAATGTCTTTTGTTGAGTTTGTTTTATGGCACAGGAGATTTATATTATTATTTTTAGAACTACGATTTAGTTCTTTAGAGATTCCCACATATGAGCATTTGAATCATCATCCCGCTCCTAAAGAGATTGCGATAATTGTGAGATCATTTAGACCCACCAAGATGCTAGATTAGTGGTCTCCAAAACTTTTTAAATGCCGTGCCCCCAGTTGAAAAATAAATATCATTGGGCCCCCCCCTCACAATCTTTCACAATTATTTTATAAAGACGGCAATGTTCAAATATGTCTAGACCTATTTAAACATTGCAGTTAAGTAGTGTTACCTTTTTAAACATGCAATAACATGTTTCTGCTTGAAACAAAGCCCTGTTATCTGTATAATGCTTCTTTTGGCCAGAGCCTGGCGCCCCCCCCTGAGAACACTTGAGGCCCCCCTAGGGGCCTGCCCCCCAGTTTGAAGACCTCTGTGCTAGATACTGTCTATGCACATCAAAACAATTTGAGTTGTAGGCTGACAGAGGTTCAGAAGAATGTTTTGAATTTATTTGAAGATAGGAGGAGAGATTTGGAGTCTAAGTAGAAAGTAGAGAAATACATCAAGAGTTAGCCTAAGTGGGCTAAGGAGGAAATTGAGTGCCGAGTGGTAGGAAATCTAGCTGCTTTGACTCTGGATTGGAAGCTTAAGGAGAAACAGTGCATACTTACAGGAAAATGTACAGTTGATAATGTATTTGTGGAGAACATGCTTCTTTCATTTTGCCCAGGGGATGGTATGGCATATGTTATTAGTTGTAGTTTTCCCAAAGATATATAATGTGGAATATTTTAATGATACTGTATGGGAAACAAATGCTAGACCTAGACGAAGTGTTAGCCTTGGAAAGGTAGTAGGAGACATCTTTGGTGCAATGATTCCGTCTGTAGGCATGATCCTAAATGACATAATTATTAGATTGTTGTTTATTATAGTGGATAAACTGTCCACCAGTACAGCAGGAGACTCATTGTTTGTATATACTGAAATGGTAGGTACAAGATCTATGGTTTTGTAAAACTGTCTTGTGTTAGACATTCTTCTAAAAAAATGAGGCCAGAGTCTGCAGGATGATAACGGCTCAACAATGTTGTAACTATATACCTGACGAAAGCAAGTTGAAGGCATATATCAAAACATTTGAAGTTTGAAAGAAGACTTGAATGAGGTAGAAGCAACAGGGGCATGGGAAGCAATTGAAATGGGTTTTCTGCAGTTGGCAGATGGTTTGGAAACATAAGAAGGGGAATAGTGGGTTCTGTTTTGAGACCACTTCTGATAATCATTCTGTGTGCAATATCTCTAGTTATGGTCTTTAAGGTGTATAAAAGGATACGAGCAAGGAGAGGAGTGGAAAGGAATAGAGAGGACATGGAGTTGGAGAAGAGTCATAGTAGATATTACGATGAAATGAAACATCTAGAGAAGACTAGACAACAATACATCAAACCTATGAGTTTTTGATTGGTCCATCTGAGAAGAACCTTACCTTGATTTTAATGGCTTGACTCACCATCAGACAGGAATTGGAGTGGCTGCACCCCAATACTTTACAGAAGTAATACAAAAATTTAATTAACATATATTTTGTGTGCCTTAATGTTAGAAATGGGGTCTTTAATTGACAGTCAAGTTACCCCCTGTTCAAGCAAGGACCCTCACTCTAGTCAGGGTAAAAGAGAATCACCCTCAGCTAACCCCTGCTTACCCCCCTTGGTAGCTTGGCAGAGCAGTAGGCTTAACTTCAGAGTGCTAGGTGTAAAGTATTTGTACCAACCCACACAGTAACTCAATGAAAACACTACAAAATGACACAACACAGGTTTAGAAAAATTGGAAATATTTATCTAAACAAAACAAGACCAAAACGACAAAAATCCACCATACACAAGTCAAGTTATCAATTAAACATCAAAAAGAGTCTTTAAATAGTTTTAAATACACACTAGCGCTGCTAGAGTGAAAATGTACCTGGTGCGCGTCAAAAACAACCCCGCACGGGCGAGTGTGCCTCAAAAATAACTCCGCACGGCGGTACGCAAGTCGAAAATCCAGCCGCACGATGATCTGAAAATCCTGCAGCGCAGGTTGTGATCTCCCAGCCTCCGTCATTTCACCCCATCATTGCCCGTCATTTCACCTGCTCCGTGCGTCGATTCTTCGGTCGCGTTTCCTGCGAGCGTCGTTTCTCAGCTGTGGAGCCGGCGGGCCAGCGTTTTTCTCAGCCGCAGATCGGATTCGCGTCAATCTTTTCCCCGCACGGCGCTCTGTGCTTGTCTTTAGGCTGCCAGCTTCTCCTTTCAGGTTCCCAGGAACTGGATGGGCACCACAGGGCAGAGTAGGGGTCTCTCCAGAGACTCCAGGTGCTGGCAGAGAGAAGTCTTTGTTGTCCCTGAGACTTCAAACAACAGGAGGCAAGCTCTAGATCAAGCCCTTGGAGATTTCTTCTCAAGATGGAAGGCAAACAAAGTCCAGTCTTTGCCCTTTTACTCTGGCAGAAGCAGAAACTGCAGGATAGCTCCACAAAGCACAGTCACAGGCAGGGCAGCTCTTCTTCCTCAGCTATTCAGTTCTTCTCCAGGCAGAGGTTCCTCTTGTTTCCAGAAGGGTTTCTAAAGTCTTTGGTTTTGGGTGCCCTTTTTATACCCAATTTCTCCTTTGAAGTAGGCCTACCTCAAAGTAAAGTCTCTTTGGAATGTGAAATCCTGCCTTGCCCAGGCCCCAGACACTCACCAGGGGGTTGGAGACTGCATTGTCTGAGGTCAGGCACAGCCCTTTCAGGTGTGAATGACCACTCCTCCCCTCCCTTCTAGCACAGATGGCTCATCAGGATATGCAGGCTACTCCCCAGCTCCCTTTGTTGCACTGTCTAGTGTGAGGTGCAACCAGACCAACTGTCAAACTGACTGTAGGAAGTTGGCTCTGTATGCACTATTTCAAAGTAAGGAATAGTATGCACAGAGTCCAAGGGTTCCCCTTAGAGGTAAGATAGTGGCAAAAAGAGATAATACTAATGCTCTATTTTGTGGTAGTGTGGTCGAGCAGTAGTCTTATCAAAGGAGTAGTGTTAAGCATTTGTTGTACATACACACAGGCAATAAATGAGGAACACACACTCAGAGACAATTCCAGGCCAATAGGTTTTTGTATAGAAAAATATATTTTCTTAGTTTATTTTAAGAACCACAGGTTCAAATTCTACATGTAATATCTCATTTGAAAGGTATTGCAGGTAAGTACTTTAGGAACTTTGAATAATCACAATAGCATATATACTTTTTACATAAAACACATATAGCTATTTTAAAAGTGGACACTGCAATTTTCACAGTTCCTAGGGGAGGTAAGTTCTTGTTAGTTCTTGTAGGTAAGTAAACCACCTACGGGGTTCAAATTGGGGTCCAAGGTAGCCCACCGTTGGGGGTTCAGAGCAACCCCAAAGTCACCACACCAGCAGCTCAGGGCCGGTCAGGTGCAGAGTTCAAAGTGGTGCCCAAAACGCATAGGCTTCAATGGAGAAGGGGGTGGCCCGGTTTCAGTCTGCCAGCAGGTAAGTACCCGCGTCTTCGGAGGGCAGACCAGGGGGGTTTTGTAGGGCACCGGGGGGGACACAAGTTAGCACAGGAAGTACACCCTCAGCAGCACGGGGGCGGCCGGGTGTAGTGTGCAAACACACGTCGGGTTTGTAATAGGAATCAATGGGAGACCAAGGGTTCTCTTCAGCGATGCAGGCAGGCAAGGGGGGGGCTCCTCGGGGTAGCCACCACCTGGGCAAGGGAGAGGGCCTCCTGGGGGTCACTCCTGCACTGGAGTTCCGATCCTTCAGGTCCTGGGGGCTGCGGGTGCAGGGTCTTTTCCAGGCGTCGGGATCTTAGAGTCAGGCAGTAGTGGTCAGGGGGAGCCTCGGGATTCCCTATGCAGGCGTCGCTGTGGGGGCTCAGGGGAGACAACTTTGGTTACTCACAGTCTCGGAGTCGCCGGAGGGTCCTCCCTGAAGTGTTGTTTCTCCACCAGTCGAGTCGGGGTCGCCGGGTGCAGGGTTGCAAGTCTCACGCTTCTGGCAGGAAACGCTGTTGCCTTTAAGTTGCTCCTTTAGAAACAAAGTTGCAGTCTTGGGTGAACAAGGCCGCTGTTCTCAGGAGTTTCTTGGTCCTTTTAGAGCAGGGCAGTCCTCTGAGTATTCAGAGGTCGCTGGTCCTGAAGAAAGCGTCGCTGGAGCAGTTTTCTTCCGAAGGGGGGAGACAGGCCGGTAGAGCTGGGGCCAAGGCAGTTGGTGTCTCCGTCTTCTCTGCAGGGTTTTTCAGCTCAGCAGTCCTCTTCTTCTTAGGTTGCAGAAATCTGAGTTCCTTGGTTCTGGGGAGCCCTTAAATACTAAATTTAAGGGCGTGTTTAGGTTTGGGGGGTTAGTAGCCAATGGCTACTAGCCCTGAGGGTGGGTACATCCTCCTTGTGCCTCCTCCCTGAGGGGAGGGGGGCACATCCCTAATCCTATTGGGGGAATCCTCCATCTGCAAGATGGAGGATTTCTAAAAGTCAGAGTCACCTCAGCTCAGGACACCTTAGGGGCTGTCCTGACTGGCCAGTGACTCCTCCTTGTTTTTCTCATTATCTCTCCTGGACTTGCCGCCAAAAGTGGGGGCTGGGTCCAGGGGGCGGGCATCTCCACTAGCTGGAGTGCCCTGGGGCATTGTAACACGAAGCTTGAGCCTTTGAAGCTCACTGCTAGGTGTTACAGTTCCTGCAGGGGGGAGGTGTGAAGCACCTCCACCCAGAGCAGGATTTTTTTCTGTCCTCAGAGAGCACAAAGGCTCTCACCGCATGGGGTCAGAAACTCGTCTCTCAGCAGCAGGCTGGCACAGACCAGTCAGTCCTGCACTGAACAATTGGGTAAAATACAGGGGGCATCTCTAAGATGCCCTCTGTGTGCATTTTTTAATAAATCCAACACTGGCATCAGTGTGGGTTTATTATTCTGAGAAGTTTGATACCAAACTTCCCAGTATTCAGTGTAGCCATTATGGAGCTGTGGAGTTCGTTTTTGACAGACTCCCAGACCATATACTCTTATGGCTATCCTGCACTTACAATGTCTAAGGTTTTGCTTAGACACTGTAGGGGCATAGTGCTCATGCACCTATGCCCTCACCTGTGGTATAGTGCACCCTGCCTTAGGGCTGTAAGGCCTGCTAGAGGGGTGACTTACCTATGCCACAGGCAGTGTGAGGTTGGCATGGCACCCTGAGGGGAGTGCCATGTCGACTTAGTCATTTTCTCCCCACCAGCACACACAAGCTGGCAAGCAGTGTGTCTGTGCTGAGTGAGGGGTCCCTAGGGTGGCATAAGACATGCTGCAGCTCTTAGAGACCTTCCCTGGCATCAGGGCCCTTGGTAACAGGGGTACCAGTTACAAGGGACTTACCTGGGTGCCAGGGTTGTGCCAATTGTGGAGACAATGGTACATTTTAGGTGAAAGAACACTGGTGCTGGGGCCTGGTTAGCAGGGTCCCAGCACACTTCTCAGTCAAGTCAGCATCAGTATCAGGCAAAAAGTTGGGGGGGGTAACTGCAACAGGGAGCCATTTATTTACACTGACCCAGACAGAGAATCCACAAACAGGCAGAGTCACAGAAATGGTACAAGTAAGAAAATGCTCACTTTCTAAAAGTGGCATTTTCAAACACACAATCTTAAAATCGACTTTACTAAAAGATGTATTTTTAAATTGTGAGCTCAGAGACCCCAAACTCCACATGTCCATCCGCTCCCAAAGGGAATCTACACTTTAATCAGATTTAAAGGTAGCCCCCATGTTAACCTATGAGAGGGACAGGCCTTGCAACAGTGAAAAACAAATTTAGCAATATTTCACTGTCAGGACATATAAAACACATTATTATATGTCCTACCTTAACCATACACTGCACCCTGCCCTTGGGGATACCTAGGGCCTACCTTAGGGGTGTCTTACATGTAATAAAAGGGAAGGTTTAGGCCTGGCAAGTGGGTACACTTGCCAAGTCGAATTTACAGTTAAAACCGCACACACAGACTCTGCAGTGGCAGGTCTGAGACATGATTACAGAGCTACTTATGTGGGTGGCACAACCAGTGCTGCAGGCCCACTAGTAGCATTTGATTTACAGGCCCTGGGCACCTTTAGTGCACTGTACTAGGGACTTACTAATAAATTAAATATGCCAATCATGGATAAACCAATCACATACACATTTTGTAGAGGAGCACCTGCACTTTAGCACTGGTTAGCAGTGATAAAGTGCCCAGAGTAACAAAAACAGTAAAATTAGAGTCCAGCAAACATCAACAACCTGGGGAACAGAGGCAAAAAGTTAAGGGAGACCACGCCAAGGATGAAAAGTCTAACACTTAACATTATTAATGTGAAATGAAGCATCAAAATGTATTATTGATGGTGTTTTCACTGTAGATGAAGTAGATGTAGAAGTTAGAGGTTATATATATACATACATATATACATGCATAAATACATATATATATACATATATATACATTGTGAGAAAACAGGGCTGATTGCAGAGGCCCCCTAACTTTTTACCCCCATTTTCCACTGTTTGCTGGTGTTTTTCGGACTCTGATGGTGCCCAGGGTACTGCTAACCAGTCCCAGGGTCTGTGCTCTGCGTAAAATCAATATGCACATTAGGCTAATCATAATTGGCTAGGTTAACCTACCTATAAGTCCCTCGTATATGGTAGGGCATGTAGGTTAAGGGACCACAGCATAGGTAGTGCACCCATAGGTGCACTGCTGAGGTGCCCAGGGTCATTTTAAAGACAGGCCTGCCTTGCTGGCTGCTTTTAAATTAAAGTTATATGCAAATTCGACTTTTGAATTAAAAGTAGTTCCAAAGTCTTAAACTACCTTATTTTTACATATAAGTCACCCCTAAGGTGTGCCCTATGTGCCCCTAGGGCTGGGTGCCATGTAACTATAAGCAGGGACCTTATAAAAGTAGTTTTATAAGCCCTGGTGAGGTAAAAACAGCCAAATTCGTTTTTCCCTCATTGTAGTGAATGGCCTTCATAGGCTAGAATGGGGAGACTTTATTTTAATTTTTAAAGTCCCCTTAAGTAATGGATACCAAGAGTTTGGTATCAAATTAATTGTTATAATAAATCCTACAACTTCCAGTTGTTGGATTTAATATAACTTGTTCAGGTAAAGAGTTTTAAACTTTACCTGAAAAGTTGCCAATTCCAGCCCTGCATTGTTTTTGCTGCTGTGCTCTGATTGGCCAGCCTGCCTTGATGAGGTGTGAAGTGGCCTGGCCTCACACAAAGAGATGTGCCTGTGGGAGGGAATTTACCCTCAGCAGATGGTGAGGCAGGAAGGGGGAGGGCTGCCAAACTGTCTTCAAAGGCAGAGAAGGACATTTGGAGCAACCCAGCAACACCCCCACATCTGCAACTCCAGACAACTAGGTGCCCCCTTGATTAGATTAGAAAAGGGCAGGAGAGGGGTGTGTTTATGATTTTTAGCCACACCAGTGGGTGGGCTCAGCTAGATGTAACCTCCCAAAATCAGATTCAGCCATGATGGATTTTTGAAGAATGTTGCCTCCTGGGATTGATTTTTGCCACACTTCCCAGGAAGTGGTCATCACAGGGGGAAGGACCCTGCACCTGATTGGAGAATCAGGACCTACCTTTTTTTCACCCAGGAGCAGGGATAAAACTGGCAGACCTGCACCCACACCTCAGTTCCCTATCACATCCCTACCAGGAAGAACTACAGAAGAAGAAGGACTGCCCTGCTGGACCCCTGGCCTGCACCTGGAACCTGCACTCAGAAGAACTGCACCAGCTGCACACCTGGGCTTCACCACAAGAAGGACTTTGCCTGGATTCAACTGGTTCAAGGAGGGACTCCCTGTTTGCTACAGGTGAAAAATTGCTAACCAGAGTCCCCTGCACCAACTCCTGAAGAAATCAACCAGCTGACCACTGTCCAGTGGCCAAGAAGGAGTTTGCGCCAGGTGTATTCTGGGAGTTGTAGTCCGCTCCCCCAAGGATCATCTCAGAGCTTCTGGACCCTTGGGGTGAGCAGTGGACCCCAAAAGAACCTTAAAAGAACAACTGGGAGAAGCCCCAGAAGTTTGGAATACTTTTGAAAAAAGCTCCATAGAGGGACCGACCTGCCGCGGCAACTCTAGCCGGCTTGCCTCAACCACGACCCGGCCTGAATTGCAGGTTCGTGCCGGTGGAGAAAATTTCCAAAAAAGAGACTAAGTCCGAAGGTAAAAAGTTGACCGGGACCTCCCAGCCAGCGTATCCGAGGAGGGCTCCAGGGACGTCGGATCAAGATCAGGGTTTGCCCCGGTCGGAGGATTTTCACCTCGAAAAAACGACTAAGTCCGAAGGTCAAAATCTCCACCGAGGGCTCCCGCGACACGTAGAAGAGTTCCAAGAGGTCGGATTGGACTGGCAGGTTCGTCCCGCTGAAGAAGAAAATCTTCAGAAAAGAGACTAAGGTGGTCATTACAACCCTGGCGGTCGGTTTTAAAGCTGCAGTAAGACCGCCAACAGGCCGGCGGTAAAAAATTTGCAATTACGACCGTGGCGGAAACCGCCAACAAAGACAGCCACTTTAACACTCCGACCGCCACGGCGGTACAAACAAACAGCGCGGCGGTCACCGGCAACAGACCGGCGGGAGACAATGTACTGCCCACACTATTATGACAGGCCAATCCACCACCTTTTCCGGTCCGGATTCACCGCGGATAAAAACACAGCGGAAACAGGAATCCTGAAGGAAAAACGCTCACCTCTACACACCCCACGAAGACGCCATGGATCCAGAGCTCCAAATTCTACCTGCAATAGTCTTCCTGCTCCTCTACCAGGAGCACGAACGCCGGCGGCGAAGACCACAGTGAGTACTGCACTTACGACACAGGGGAGGGGGGAGGGGAAAAAACAGGGACACACAACACCCCCACCCTCACCCTCTAAAACACACACACTAATGCATATCAATACACCGCAGTTACTCCCGCCAAACCCCCCAGAAGAACGCAAAGACAATAGAAAATTAGTGTAACCATTGTAATATATTAAAAGCAAGTAGGCAGAAAGATATCTATATACACCATGTACAAAATATATACCAAGCATAGTAGTCCAGGTAGTGCTCTAATAAAGTCCGTGGAACACTGGGACCACATGGTATGGGCGAGGCCCCCACAAGATCCCCGACCATGACGGAGAGAACACTGCAGGGGCATCAGAGAGCAACTAAACAGGCACCTCAGGGGGAGGGAAAGGGGGGCACCTCAGCCACTTGAGTGCACGACGACAAATCCACGAGGGGGCCACATGCCCACTCTTCCATCCTGGTGAGTGCAAAGCCACAGTCTCACAAGTCTCTCCAGTGGGTGGTTTGCCCACTGTTCAATCCTGGGGAGTGCAAAGCCACAGTCTCTCAAGTCTCTACAGTGGGTGGGTTGTCCACTGTTCAATCCTGGGGAGTGCAAAGCCACAGTCTCACAAGTCTCTCCAGTGGGTGGTTTGCCCATTGTTCAATCCTGGGGAGTGCAAAGCCACAGTCTCACAAGTCTCTCCAGTGGGTGGTTTGCCCACTGTTCAATCCTGGGAAGTGCAAGGCCACAGTCTCACAAGTGGATGACAGTCTCCACTGGTTCTGGAGGGGGCTTTGTGCCCAGAGTGCTTCATCCTGCCAAGGACAGAGGTAGTGGATGTGATACTCCACTGGTTCTGGAGGGGGCTTTGTGCCCAGAGTGCTTCATCCTGCCAAGGACAGAGGTAGTGGATGTGATTCTTCACTGGTTCTGGAGGTGGCTTTGTGCCCAGAGTGCTTCATCCTGCTAGGGACAGAGGTAGTGGATGACAGTCTCCACTGGTTCTGGAGGGGGCTTTGTGCCCAGAGTGCTTCATCCTGCTAAGGACAGAGGTAGTGGATGGATCACTCCACTGGTTCTGGAGGGGGCATGGTGCCCAGAGTGCTTCATCCTGCTAAGGACAGAGGTAGTGGATGGATCTCTCCACTGGTTCTGGAGGTGGCATGGTGCCCAGAGTGCTTCATCCTGCCAAGGACAGAGGTAGTGGATGTGATACTCCACTGGTTCTGGAGGGGGCTTTGTGCCCAGAGTGCTTCATCCTGCTAAGGACAGAGGTAGTGGATGATAGTCTCCACTGATTCTGGAGGGGGCATGGTGCCCAGAATGCTTCATCCTGCTAAGGACAGAGGTAGTGGATGGATCTCTCCACTGGTTCTGGAGGGTGCATGGTGCCCAGAGTGCTTCATTCACCCCGTGACGGACTCAGTAGCGCCAGTGCCCTTGCCGCTTATGGGCCAGTGGTGCCTGAGATGGCGGTGCCCTGTTCAGCGGTGCTTGAGACGGCGGTGCCCTGTTCAGCTGTGCTTGAGACGGCGGTGCCCTGTTCAGCGATGCTTGAGACGGCGGTGCTCTGTTCAGCGGTGCTTGAGGTGGCGGTGCCCTGTTCAGCGGTGTTTGAGGCGGCTGTCGCGGACTCAGCTGCTGGCGGTCCTTCATGGGCCAGCGGGGCTTTTGCTGGCGGTCCTTCATGGCCCAGCGGGGCTTTTGCTGGCGGTCCTTCATGGCCCAGCGGGGCTTTTGCTGGCAGTCCTTCATGGCCCAGCGGGGCTGGTGCTGGCGGTCCTGTCCTGGGCAGGTGGGCTTGTGCTGGCTGTCCTGTCCTGGGCAGCTGGGCTTGTGCTGGCGGTGGCCTCCTGGGCAGCTGGGCTTCTGCTGGCGGTCCTGTCCTGGGCAGCTGGGCTGGTGCTGGCAGTCCTGTCCTGGGCAGGTGGGCTGGTGCTGGCGGTCCTGTTCTGGGCAGCAGGGTTTGAGCTGGTGGTACTGTCCTGGGCAGCTGGGCTTGTGCTGATGGTGGCCTCCTGAGCAGCTGGGCTTGTGCTGGCGGTCCTTTCCTGGGCAGCTGGGCTGGTGCTGGCGGTCCTGTCCTGGGCAGGTGGGCTGGTGCTGGCCGTCCTGTCCTGGGCAGCGGGGCTTGTGCTGGCGGTCCTGTCCTGGGCAGGTGAGCTTGTGCTGGCGGTCCTGTCCTGGGCAGCTGGGCTGGTGCTGGAGGTGGAGGTGGCCTCCGGGGCAGCGGGAATGATGGCGGTGGCCTCCTGGGCAGCGGGGATGATGGTGGTCTTCTCCGCCGTGCTGCTCTTCCCAGACTTGCCGGGTTTCTTGTAGCCCTTCCCCACCATGGAAGGTGTCACAGCTGACTCCACATTCCCACCGGGACCCCTGGGAGCGACTTTGGTGGCTGGAGTCTTCCCCCTCTCCCGCTGGGCACTGGCCAACTTCTGATGCTTGACAGGTGGGGGACTGTCTGTGCTGTGGCTCCGTGCCACACTGGCTGCCCTGGTGGCCGGTGCACTCCAGATTCCGGTGACTACAGGCACCACTGGTCCCAGAGATGTTGTGGCTGAGGTGCTAGTTCGGGACCTAGGAGACGGACGGGGTGGGGGAGGTGTGGGAAAGAGGTCAAGGTTGGACAGGAAACGTTTTTTTGACACACTGGGACGGGTAGCTGGAGGGGGTTTGGGAGTGGAGGAAGAGGTGGTGGTTGTAGGAGGTGTTAGTTTGCTGACTTTGGGTGAAGGTGCATGCTCTGGAGGCTGTCATGAGGTGGGTGGCTGTTGGGTGGGTGTGTGCCTGCGTTTGTGTATCTTGGGAGGTGGCGTCACAGACACACTGCGAGAGGACACAGGGGACAGGTGAATGGTAGTGGGGGTGGTGACTGCACGTGAGCGGGGTGTGGTGGTGGGTGTGCTGGTGACGGCAGTAGTGGCTGTAGAGGTAGTGCATGCAGGTGTGAGTGCAGACGTGACAGGGAGGGAGGAGGGAGACGAGGAGGAGGGGGACACAGTGAAGGCAGTGGATGTTGGTGTATCTGCATGTGTCTGATGCTTGCGTGAGTGCCTGTGGGATGTGTGGTGCTTATGTTTGCCTGAGCTTCCCTTTTGTGTTGACGTGTGTGCATGCTGGTCTGTAGGTGTGCTTGGGATAGGCTGAGGTAGAGGGGATTGGGTCTGGGTGGAGGAAGTTGGAGGGGGAGGCTAGAGGCAGGGACAATGGCTGCCATCAGTGCTTAGGCCAGAGTCTGAAAAGCTCGCTGAAGGGCCGCCTGACCAGAATGAATGCCCTCCAGGAATGCATTTTTTTGTTGCAACTGCCTTTCTACACCCTGGATGGCATTCAAAATGGTAGACTGCCCAACAGTGAGGGACCTGAGGAGGTCAATGGCCTCCTCACTAAGGGCAGCAGGGGTGCCTGGGGCAGGGCCTGAGGTGCCTGGGGCAAAGGTGATGCCCACCCTCCCGGGTGAGCGGGCACGGGCGAAGGCTGAGGGGCTGCTGGGAGGGCGGTGCTGGTAGGGGGGGTGACGGCTGTACCTGTAGATGGGGGTGGCACAGATGTTGCCGCCACCACAAGGGAGCTCCCATCAGAAGACGAGTCCGTGTCACTGGTCTCAGCTCCTGTCCCCGCCGTGGAGCTCCCCTCGCCCTCCGTCTCACTGGTGAAGACCGAGTCCGTAGTGTGGCCCTCCATGGCCATGTGGGATACAGCCCCCTAGTGCTCCGGTGCCACTGCCCCTCCACCTGATGATGCTAATGCACACAAGAACAGGGAGACCACAAAAAGGGGGGGGGGGACAGAAGAAAGACATGTTGAGTGCATGCATTACCGCTACCGTTGGCGGACACGACAGACACAGAAGTCCCCTGCACTACGACGCGCTCTTGGGCTCCACTGTTCAATTCGTGGGAAATGGCCTACAAGGCTATGGACGACATCTGCACACATAGATGACACAGGGGCATGACTAGGTGTAGTTGTCACTCTACAGAGGTGGGGTGGGGTGCCACATGGCCTGCCTTACGGAGGGACCTTGCCTACGGAACTCACCCTGGCCTAGGGAAACCCACAGCCCACCTCCCCACCCAAACTCCTCCACTGCGTGCAAAGTCAGCAGAATGAGAGTGTACTCACCCCCTTGTTGCTGCTGTGATGCCCTCAAGTGCCCATCCATCTTCGGGTAGGCCACCGTCAGGATCCTGAACATCAGTGTGGTCATGGTGCGACGGGCACCCCTCCCACGTTGGGAGGCCATCCCCAGCTGAGCCTCCACCGTCTTCTTGCACCAGTGGCGAATGTCCTCCCATCTTTTCTGGCAGTGGGTGCTCCGTCTGTGGTAGACCCACAAGGTCCGGACATCCTTGGCAATGGCACGCCAAATATCTTTTTTCTGGTGGGAGCTGACCTACATGAATTGTACAAGGGGAAGAGAAAGTTAATACCAACTGCACCGTCAAAGTGATTGGCCCCCATCCCTACCCTTGCCATGTGGCACATGCATTCACAGTCGTTTCATGCACGCCGGACTCCCCCCCTTCCTCCTTACATCCAGCCTCTCCACACAGGCATAGCCCATACACCATGCTCCCAGTGTACTTACCTGTTTGTCTGGAGGACCGTAGAGTAGCGTGTACTGGGGGAGGACCTCATCCACGAGTTTCTCCAACTCCTCCAATGTGAAGGCAGGGGCCCTTTCCCCAGACACTCGAGCCATTGTCTCTTCCAGACCGAGGTCA
Organism: Pleurodeles waltl; assembly: GCF_031143425.1. Taxonomy (NCBI): domain Eukaryota; kingdom Metazoa; phylum Chordata; class Amphibia; order Caudata; family Salamandridae; genus Pleurodeles; species Pleurodeles waltl. Next base: position 969,572,164 of record NC_090436.1, read on the forward strand.
CAGCAGCACTTGCAGTGTAGGTCCTCTCCTGTCGAAGATCAGGTATTGAGTGATTGAACAGATAGAAAATGGCGGTCACGTCTGCGGCGGTGCGTACCGTCACCGCCGGCGTGCATCGTCATTGGCTCCTGGGACCCATAGGGTCCAATGCTAACCAATGCAGCATTGCGCCGCGGTCTTCGACCGCCTACCGCAACGGTGTACAACGCCAGCGCAGTTACCTCACATCCCATTGTCCCATATTAGAGGTCAGGCAGCCACCATTTCAGGGGCCTACATGGATTAATTTTCAACTGCGTCACACATACCTAGGCTTAGACTCAACACACATACAGGCCACCTTTTGTGTATGAATGGTGTTCTGTGTTAACTGTGGGTACGTACCTCTGAGTTGTTTGACTCTGTGCTCGCAGTTGTCCTTCATAGGTACCGTCCGCTGGGACATGTGAGGAGATGGCGGCATCCTCCGGTGTACCGACCGTTGGTGGACCTGTCGACAATGGAGGAGCGACATATGATTATCACATACAGGCTTGACCATGCCACAATCCAGGAACTGTGTACCCAGTTGGAGCCAGACCTGATGTCAGCAATCCGCCATCCCACAGGAATCCCCCCTCAAGTGCAGGTGCTGTCAGTGCTCCATTTCCTTGTAAGTGGGTAATTTCAAACAACAGTGGCCATAGCATCAGGGATGTCCCAGCCTATGTTTTCAAACGTGTTGTCCAGAGTGTTGTCTGCCCTTCGAAACACATGCGGAGCTACATCGTTTTCCCTCAGGTGGAGGATTTGCCTACAGTGAAAGGTGATTTCTATGCCCTGGGACATATCACCAACATCATAGGTGCCATTGATGGGACCCATGTGGCTTTGGTCCCCCCCACAGGAGTGAACAGGTGTACAGAAACAGGATGAGTTATCATTCAATGAATGTACAGATGGTATGTTTGGCCGACCAGTACATCTCCCATGTGATTGCCATGTTCCCTGGCTCAGTGCATGACGCCTACATCCTGCGGAATAGCAGCATCCCTTATGTGATGGGGCAACTCCAGAGGCACCGTGTGTGGCTATTAGGTGAGCACCTGGGAGCAAGACAGTGGTAATGGTTGTCTGGGTCTGGGGATATCCCTACAGGTTAGTGCGTGTCCCTCGCCATTTGCAGGTGACTCTGGTTACCCCATCCTGTTATGGCTACTGACCCCAGTGAGGAATCCCAGGACAAGGGCAGAAGAACGCTACAATGAGGCCCATGGGCGAACTAGGAGGGTGATCGAGCGGACCTTCGGCCTCCTGAAGGCCAGGTTCCAGTGCCTCCATATGACAGATGGATCCCTATTCTACTCACCAAAGAAGGTGTGCCAGATCATCGTGGCCTGCTGTATGCTTCACAACTTGGCTTTGCGACAACAGGTGCCTTTTCTACAGGAGGATGGTCCAGATGACGGTGTTGTGGCAGCTGTGGAGCCTGTGGACAGTGAAGACGAGGAAGCAGAGGAAGAAGACAGGAACAACAGGGACTCTGTCATCCAGCAATATTTCCAGTGACACACAGGTAAGAACAATTTCTTTACTAGTACATTTACTTTCACACTTCTACCTCTATCCTGTCTGTCAATTTGAAGCAGTATTTGGTAACTGAGTTGTACATTTCCATTACGGTTTCACAGGTGTGATTACCAACGTGTGTCATCTGCTTGCATCCTTCAATGGCTTGTGATGTGTGACATAGGTATGTTGACATTACATTTTCGAACAGATTTTGGCATTGTCATAGATAATACACATTTGCAAAATCACAGACTGACTCCAGATTGTTTTGTGGTTCAAGGGTATTTATTGAAGTGCTAATTATTGGAGGGGGTGGCAAAATGGTGATGGGTGATGGTGGAGGAATGTTCATGGCAGAGTCCAGTCTATTTGTCTCACAGGTGCATTGCCCATATGGGCATAGGAAGTGGAGCTGGGGCAGTTCCAATATGGACAGGGTAACAAAGTGGGACAGTGGGATGACAATCAGGGTGGTTTAATTTCCTGGCGGGGATCTTGCCATCTTGCTCTGTCCTGTTCCTGGATCTCAGGGACCGCTTGCGGGGTGGTTCTCCGTCTGCAGGGGGTGGGGTGCTGGTGTGGTAGTCCTGTGGTGGGCGTCCTGTCCACTAGCACCGGCGGAGGTGGTGGGCAGTTCATCGTCCAGGCTAGTGTCAGGGGCCCCTTGGAGTGCCACGGTGTCCCTCATGGTCTTCTGTATGTCCTTCAGCACCCCTACAATGGTGGCCAGGACGGAGCTGATGGTTCTGAGCTCCTCCCTGAACCCCAAACACTGTTCCTCCTGCAGGTGCTAGGTCTCCTGAAACTTGGCCAGGACCGTAGTCATCGTCTCCTGGGAGTGGTGGTATGCTCCCATGATGGAGGAGAGGGCCTTGTGGAGAGTGGGTTCCCTTGGCCTGTCCGCCCCCTGTCGCACAGCAGCCCTCCCAGTTCTCCTGTGTTCCTGTGCCTCCGTCCCCTGGACCGTGTGCCCACTACCACTGCCCCCAGGTCCCTGTTGTTGTTGGGGTGGTGGGTTATCCTGGGTTCCCTGTAGTGGTGGACACACAGCTGTCCTGGGTACAGAGGTATGGGCCCGCTGGGTGGTTGCTGTGCTGGTGTTACTAGAGGGTGGAAGGTCAGTGCTGGGCTGTGCCTGTGCGAGGGGAACCGACTGTCCCGAGGCCCACGATGGTCCGGGCTGGTCATCTGGATCCAGATGGCCAGAGCTGCTGTCATCACTGTGGGCCTCTTCTGTGGGTGGGGTAGAGATGTCTGGACCCTCCTGTCTGGTGACGTTACGTAGTGGTCCTGCAGGGGTATAAAAGCATGATTATTGCATCTGTGTGTGTCATGGTGTGCAATGGGTGGGTGAGCGTGTACCCCAGTGCTAGCATTCCTGTGTGGGGGCTTGTGTGATGATGGTTAGGGGGTGTTATGGGTATGTGCAGTTGGCATGCTTTAGTGATGTGTGTCCATGCTTTGTTGTGTCATGCAGGGCTTGGTTTTGGGATGGGTGGTTTGTGTTATTAGTACATTAGTGAGGAGTTGGAGTGATAGGGGAGGGGGTGAGGGTGGGGGTGTGTGATAGCATGCAGGTAGGGTGGGGGATATGATAGTTAAGATTTGACTTACCAGTGTCCATTCCTCCACCGACTCCTCCGAGGCCCACTGGATGCATAATGGTCAAGACCTGCTCCTCCCATGTTGTTAGTTGTGGGGGAGGAGGTGGGGGTCCGCCACCAGTCCGCTGAATCGCGATGTTGTGCCTGGAGACCACGGAACGCGCCTTCCCCCGTAGGTCGTTCCACTTCTTCCTGATGTCCTCCCGATTTCTTGGGTGCTGTCCCACTGCATTGACCCTGTCCACGATTCTTCGCCATAGCTCCATCTTCCTAGCTATAGAGGTGTCCTGCACCTGTGATCCAAATAGCTGTGGCTCTACCCGTAGGATTTCCTCCACCATAACCCTGAGCTCCTCCTCTGAAAACCTGGGGTGTCTTTGGCGTGCCATGGGGTGGTATAGGTGATGTGTGGGGTGGTGTATGTGGTGATGAGTGTGGTGATGTGTAGTGGTGTGGGGTGCTTTCTGTGTGGATGTTGTGTGGGTGATGGTGTTGTGTGCCTCTGTATGGTGGGGATGTCTATTGCTGTGCTCTCTCTCTGTCGCCTTCGTCTCTAATTTTTGGTCGTAGGGGTTTGTGGGTGATGTGGGTGTGTGTTTTATATTGTGTTGGGTGTGTGGGAGTGGTGTTTGTATGTGTATCAGGTGTGTGTATTTTGAATTGTCCAATGTGGCGGTGTTTTGGAGATGTGTGTGTATTTTGAGCGCAGCGGTGTGTACCGCCAATGGAATACCGCGGTTGAAAGACCGCCGCGTGGATTCGTGGGTCGTAATATCATGGGCGTGTTTCTGTTGGCGTGACGGTGGAGGATTTGTTTTCGCCAGTTTATCACTGACCTTTGGTGTGGCGGACTTGTGTGGGTGTCTGAATTTCGGCGGATTCCGAGATGTGGGTCATAATAGCTGTGGCGGAATTCTGCGGCCGCGGCGGTGTATTGGCGGTCTTCTGCACGGCGGTAAGCGCCTTTTACCGCCAATGTTGTAATGACCCCCAAAGTCCGAAGGTAAACTTTTGACCGAGGCCTCCCGCGAGCTGTAGCCGAGCAGGGTTCCATTGTGGTTGGCCTTAAACTTTGACTTTGCCCCGGTCGAGGTGCAACCAGATGACCCGATTGGCGTTTTTTTGTTTCTAGGCGCTAAAAAACAATAATTCTTTAAAAATTCATATCCCTGGTTCCCCTTATCCGATTTTATTCATTTTTGTGTCATTTTAAAGATCAAAATATAATCTAATTTTATAAATTGGTTTTGTATTTTTAAACTGTTTCCTGTGTTTTATTTAATTACTGTTTTGTGATATTTGAATGCTTTACACTCTGTCTCCTAAGTTAAGCCTTGTCGCTCGTTGCCAAGCTACCAAGGGTTGGGCTGGGTTTAATTTACTGAGACCTAACTGGACCTAAGTGGAGGTTAGTGGCCTATTGCTAAGTGTAGGTACCTACCTGCCCTTACCAATAACCCATTTCCAACATACATGTATATATATCTATATATATCTATATCTATATATATATATATATACACACATACATATACATGCATGTTCTAATATTTAAATTAAACGTGAAGATCTGTAGTCCACATTCACATTTACCATTGTGATTTGATATGTTGTATTTATACATACATATATATGTATGCGTTTATATATATGTATGTATCTATGAATATACATACACATATATATATTTATATATATATATATATATCTACATATATATATACATATGCTTGTGTTCTAATGTTTAACTTTAACATGAAGATTTGTAGTACTCATTGACATTTACACTTGTGTTTTGACATGTTGAATTTATTGAAAGCACATTGCATAGGTAATCATGAATTCAGTTATTCAAGTTTGCATGTATTCTGACATAATGCTTGCACTCGTTATTGTGTATTAGAAATGCACATTGACAATGATTTATTAAATTAGCATAAATAGGCATTCATTTTGACATGAGATGTATTTTTCTGTGCTCTGCATATTTTTCTTTTGCAGTTGCGCATTCAAGATTTCTTACCTGGAATATTGGGTATTAGAGATGGGGAAGCATGAGAAGAGCAATCTTGGCATGAACTGGACGATTCAATGAGCATAAGAAGCCACCTTTTCATTGCATATTTGGAACAAAGATATTCAAGGTTAACCTGGTCGTTGGAGCTTTGTGGGATGGAAGATTTGTCCAGTTTTTCAAGTGTGCTCTGCTAGAAAGAGAAATATTAGGGTTTCTGGTGATGTGTTTGGAGATATGGATGCTCCTGAAACTTTCCACTTTAAATTAATGTTCACATTGTTGGAATTACGGCAGACTCCTAAAGACATGGAAAAGTGCAGACCTTTTCACATCCTTTTATACCTTAGAGTGCATAGGGTCATGCTAACAATGATTGCCTTCTTTTTAAAGGCTTCTACTGGAGTCTTTATGATGTTGACACCTACTTTGCTTCATTGCAGAATCCCTTGAGACCTTTTAGCTTGAATTTTCCCATTTTAGTTAGTACCTGATCTATGTAATCTTAAATCCGTGCATGTTTAGGGAGCAATCCAAAGGAATGCCAATTTCAGTTTCTTAGTATCTGTATTGCTGTGATTGTAATTTCCACATGCCTTAAGTTATTGATTTTGAATTTATTCAGGTGTTTCAGCTTGCCGCTTTTGATTCCATACCTTTACAAACTGATTTTGATTTGCATATAAATTGGAGGGATTACTCATTTGTAATAAGCCAACTAAATTTTCCATATTGATTCCTTGTCCTCATTGTGTGGCCAAATGGGCTTCACGAGTTTTAAATTGCAAAACTGTTGCTATCTCCCTTATCTCCCAGTCTACTACAAGGTCCATCATATGGAGACCACCATTCGCTTCTATGTGGTCTCTCGCAGCTTCAAAATTTAACTACATTTCCTTTGTTATGCACATGCTATGAAAGCTAAGTAAGCAGTGAGTAGATACTGCAGGATGAAAATATTAGTGATGTAGTTAAAATGTTATTACATTTGATGCTTATTTGGTTTTAAGAATATTAAATATAATCTGCTCAAGCTCAGTGATATGCGTAACATATAGCCCGACAACTCTGACGGCTGGAATTCCTGTAACTCACATACATTGCACATCTCGACAGTCAGAGAGAATCTGGGAGAGCAAAGGTAATATGCATAAGGGCTAGGGTGAGGAGGAAGATTAGCCTACAAGCCTTTCAGTTCACATCAGCCTAGGTAAAGCTCTTTTGGTATCTTTCCCCATTGAGCCAATCTGTACTGCAGCTGAAAGGGATTTGAAGGTGGAACTTTCATTTGACAGTTGGGAGGAGTAACTGGCCTAGCCAAGGGTGGAGTTAGAAGATTGGGAACGTCGAGCTCAAAGGAACAATAAATCAACATTCAATTTTTTTGTTGAATGGCACTGGGAATAGCGTTTTCCAAAAACCATATCCATAGAATAGGAACTGTGTCATACTACTCTAAAACATGGGAGCTAAAGCATTGGATTCTTAGTCGCAGCCGCTGTGAAGTCCTGTTATTCACAAACAGCTAACTTCATTTACCCTTTAACATGCCAAGCCTGGCTCATACCAACAGAGAACTGCCTTGAATGATTAAATAAAGGAATTTTCAGCTTACTGCACTGAAACAGTTCAGTTTGCCTGCCTGACAGAGGCCTTTGGTTTGAATTGTCTCCAGCTTCACTTTACATCTCCAGGCCTAGAAGGCTGCTTCAGGTACTAGTTTTTCTCTTCTTTTGCTGACTCCCAGGGAAACAGACATTCAGGTCATGGCACAAAAGTCTGCTCAACTCTATTGACTATCTCTCATGTGGCTGGACTTTGTATAATGTTGTGTAGCAGAGGACCTGGTTTAAACCTGGTGGATAATTAAGTAGTATCTAGACAGTTCTTCATTTGAGCTCTTGCTGCTGATGATGATATCCAGAATAACAACAGGAACTGGGTATTTTTTTTGTAGATGGTTACTGTAGATGGTTACTGACATTGAGTGAGTCCTGCAGGCGGAAACCATGGATCTATGTATGAAGTAAGGTACCAAAACTTTGTCACTAAAATGTCATCTGATATAAACATTATGGCCCTCATTACAACCCTTGCGGTTGGTGATAAAGTGGTGGTAATACCGTCAACAGGCTGGTGGTAACTACCGCCAAATTATGACCATGGCGGTGAGAACTCAGATAGACAGCCACTTTACCACACCAACCGCCAGGGCAGAAACAACAGGCACCACAGAGATAGCTGCCTACAGCCAGGTGGAAGTCAATGTATTAAGACCCTGCAATCCGCCACCTCTTCCGGGGCGGTACCAACGACAGCAAAAGCCTGGCAGAACAGACCTCAGAAGGGAAAGGACTCACCTTTTGAGACACAGGTAACAAACACGACACCATGGAGCCCGAGCTGAAAATCTTTCCAATGATATTTAACGTCCTGCTCCACCATGAACACCAACGACGGTAAAGACGACCACAGTGAGTACAGCCACCTAGCACTCAGGGGAGGGGAGTAGGAAAAACAGTGACACACATACGCAAAACACGCACTCCCATCCCCCAACACCATACACACAATCAGATGCAGTAAGAAAACATATTGACCCCGTACCTCTAAGGAGTAATGCAAGGACAATACAAATAGATGAAAGTGAGTGTAATAATATAAATACAGTAAAAATACGAACATTCAGTCGAAAAGTATATACACATTTACAGTTCAAGGGACACTGCCCAGTCCTCAATGTGTGTTGGCCACAGGGCCACATGACAAAGTCCAAGGCCCCACTTGTCTCCTGCACCAACACAGAGAGAATACGGCAGGGGCATCATTTGGAAAATAGGCAGGCACCTCAGGGGGAGGGGGAACGGGAGGGCACCTCAGCCAGCAGAGGATAGAAGATCACTGGTTCTGGAGGGGGCAACATGCCCATTGCTCAGTCCTGGAGAGTACAAGGCCACAGTCTCTCAAGTGGGTGATTTTCCCACATGTTCTGGAGGGGCAACATGCCCTCTGCTTGGTCCTGAGGAGTACAAGGCCACAGTCTCTCAAGTGGGTGACTTGCCTACATGCTCTGGAGTGGGCAACATGCCCTGTGCTTGGTCCTTGCGAGTACAAGGTCACAGTCTCTCAAGTGGGTGACTTGCCCACATGTTCTGGAGGGGGCATTGTGCCCTGTGCTTCAGATCCTGGGGAGGATGGGGTGAGTGGGTGTCATACCCACTGGTTCTGGAGGGGGCATTGTGCCCAGTGCTCCAGATCCTGGGGAGTGCAAGGTCACAGTCTCTCATCTGGGTGTTATACACACAGGATTTGCAGGGCGCAGGCCGCACAACAGCCCATGGAGGCAGGTCTACAGAACGTCCGACGGCTGCTCAGTGGTGGTAGTGGTGCTGCTGTGCTGCTGCTGGTGGTGGTGGGGGGAAGCTCCAGCCCATCCCCTGCAGCCTCGGACAGCTGCCCACTGCCGGTGGTGGTGGTGGTGGTGCTGCTGCTGATGGTGGTTGTGGGGGGAAGCTCCTGCCCATCCCCTGCAGCCTCGGACGGCTGCACAACCATGGTTGTTGTTGGGGGCTCATACTGAGTCCCAGCACCAGGCCCCTTATCCTTCCTGCCTGCTGGTGCAGGCCCCTTGCCCTTCCTGGCAGCAGCTGGGGATGGCTCCTTGCTCTTCTTGGCAGCAGCTGGGGATGGCTCCTTGCCCTTCAGGGCAGCACTTGGGGCAGGCTCCTTGCCCTTCCTGGCAGCAGCTAGGGATGGCCCCTTGCCCTTCAGGGCAGCACTTGAGAAGGGCTCCATCCCCCACTTGAGGCAGGCACCCATTCCTTGAGGCTGCCTGGTGCCCTAGATCCTTTACCACCACAATTGGGTGTGGAAACTACTGGGCCCGTGGACTGGGTGACTGAGGTGCTTGCCTGGGTTTTAGCCACCTGGCCAGATGTGAAGGGCAGGGGAGAGGGGGAGGGAAGAGGTCAATAGTGGAGAGGAAAAGCTGCTTAGGGACATTGGGGAGGGAAGAGGGAGAAGGTTTGGGAGTGGAGGAAGAGGGAGTGGTTGTAGGAGGTGTCTGTCTGCTGTGTTCAGGTGCACGGGCTGGATGCTGTTGTGAGGTGGATGGCTGTTGGGTGTCTGAGTGCTTGCATCTGTGTATCTTGGGAGGGGGGACAGACACAGTGGGAGAGAACACAAGGGACGTGTGCATGACTGTTGTGGAGGTGTCTGCCAGTGAGGCGTGGGTTCTGATAGGTGTGCTGGTGATGGCGGTAGTGGATGAGGATGTACTGCATGTAGGTGTGAGTGTAGACGCAACTGGAAGGGAGGTGGAGGATGAGGAGGAGGGGGCCACAGTGGAGGGAGTGGATGTTGGTATGTCTGCATCTGGATGGTGTGGGATGATATGTGGTGCTTGTGTTTGCCTGTGCCACTCAGGTGTGTTGTCCTGTGTGCATGCTCGTCTGCCTGTGTGGTTGGGATAGGTTGGGGTTGAGGGGAATGGGATCGGAAAGAGGAAGTTGGATGGTGGAAACAGGGACAATGGCTGCCATCAGAGAGGAGGCCGGAGCCTGGATGGATCTCTGTTGGACCGCCAAGCATGTGTCTTTTGCATTTGGGCTGCCAGCTCCTGGATGGCATTCGCAGTGGTTGACTTCCCAACAGAGATGGATCGCAGAAGGTCAATAGCCTCCTCACTCAGGGCAGCAGGGCTCTTAGGGGCAGGGCCTGAGGTGCCTGGGACGAAGGAGATGCCCACTCTCCTGGGTGAGTGGGCACAGGCAACACAATGAGGGGTTGCTGGGAGGGCGGTGCTGGTACGGGGTGGCAGCTGTACCTGTAGCTGGGGTGGTCAAAGAAGTGTCCACCACCGCCAGGGTGCTTCCGGCGGAGGAAGTTTCTGTGTCCAAACTGTCCCCTCCAGTCTCCGTTGTGGTGCTCCCCTCACCCTCTGTCCCACTGGTGCCCTCAGTGTCAGTGGACTCTGCATCCTGTGTCCTGTGGGATGCAGCTCCCTCCGTTGTCGGTGCCTCTGCTCCTCCGCCGGATGATGCTAATGCACATAAGGACAGGATGACAAAACAAAAAGGGGGGGAGAGACAAAGGATACACTGGGTCAATGGCTGCGCCAACACCACCATTGGCGTACATACCACCCTCATACACAGGGAACAGGCCTATGCACTATGCAATGCACTACCAGTAACAATGACAGCCACCAGGGCATGGGGAGGGACACATACCACCAACTGCAGCATACTTGGGACCCACATAGCCCTACCCAGTAGTGGATATCCACAAGCTAGGTAGGAGGAATGTCACATCAGAACCCTGCCCAACATGGGACCTACTCTGCAATGTCAGGCCTGGCCTAGGGGCACCCACTGACACACATCCCCCACCAGGGTACCCCTCTACCATGCGTGAGTTGAAATGATGGGTACTGTACTCACCCCCTTGTGGCTGCTGTGATACCCTCAAGTGCCCATCCAGCTCCGGATAGGCCACCGCCAGTATGCAGGCAATGAGGTGGGTCAGGGTTCGAAGGGGGCACCCCTTCCTCATTGGGAGGCCTTCCCCAGCTGGGCCTCTGCAGTCTTCCATGCCCAGCGTCTCAGGTCCTCCCACCGTTTCCAACAGTGGGTGCTCCGCCTGCCATAGACCCCCAGGGTCCGCATGTCCTTGGCGATGGCAAGCCATATACCCTTCTTTTGATGGGCGCTGACCTGCAGAGAAATACACACAGGGAAAGGTATTAGTCAGACCGTCCTGCCTATTACACTCATGGCCCACCATACACCTTCACATTACCATTTGCACACACAGGGCCCAGTACACAAGCTGCATGTCGCCCAGAGGACATCCACCAACCCCCTCCTACACGAGGCCTTCACACACACCACTCCATGCATTCATGCCCCATGAACGGTGCTCACAGTGGACTCACCTGTTTGTCTGGAGATCCATACAGCAGTCCATACTGGGGTAGGACCCCATCCACCAGTCTCTCCAACTCTGCCGAGGTGAAGGTAGGGGCTCTTTCCCTAGTCATACGGGCCATAGTAGGGTCCAGACACATGCAGTGTAGGTCCTCTCCTGTTGAAGGTCAGATAGCAAGTGAGTGAACAGATGGAAAATGGTGGTGACGTCAGCGGCGGTGCATACCGTCACCGCCGCCGTACATCACCATTGGCCACTGTACCCCATAGGGGCCAATATTATCCAATGAAGCGTTGCACGGCAGTTCCCGACCGCCTGCCGCAATGGCGCTCAATGTCAGAGGAATCACCTCACTTCCACCTGTCCCTCCACACTGGACAGGTGGACGCCATTTTAGGGGGCAGGTGCTCGATTATAACTGCATCACAGTTCACAATTGGACTTACAGGACAAATGCCACTTATACATTTCAAATTAACTTCATGCATTGTACTGTTGTGTCTCAAATGTTCAGTTTGTGAGCGGCTCCTCACTCTTTTGCCCCATAAATTGCTACTACTGCGGATGAATAGGAGCTGGAGACATACCCCCGTGTACAGACGCCTGGTGGACTTGGCAACAATGGAGAACAGGCACATCATCTATAGACTTGACAGGGCCACAATCACAGAGCTGTGTGCCCAACTGGAGCCTGAACTGATAACTGCTATTCGTCACCCCACTGGGATCCCCCCTCTTGTGCAAGTCCTGTATGTTTGCCCTTTCTTGGCAACTGGTTCTTTCCAAGTAACAGTGGGCTTGGCAGCAGGAATGTCACAGCCAATGTTCTCAATAGTGCTGACCCGAGTGTTGTCTGCCCTGATAAAACACATATGCAGCTACATTGTTTCTCCCCAGGTGGAGGATTTGGCCACAGTGGAGGCTGACTTCTATGCAATGGGACATATCCCCAACATAATTGGGGCACTTGATGGAACACATATTGCATTTGTCCCCCCCCCACCGGCAAAATGAACAGGTGTTCAGAAATCGAAAGAGTTTTCATTCCATTAATGTCCAGGTGGTGTGCCTGGCGGACCAGTACATCCCCCATGTCAATGCTAAGTATCCTGGGTCGGTGCATGATACCTTTATCCTGAGGAAAAGCAGCATCCCAAATGTGATGGGCCAACTCCAGAGGCACTGGGTGTGGCTAATCGGTGAGCCAATGGTTCCCACCCAGTGGATGTTGGCGTATGGGTATGGTGTGGGTCATATGGAATAGTGTGTGGCTAAATTGTGTGCCTCCATATATGCAGGTGAGTCAGGTTACCCCAACCTATCATGGCTACAGACCTTTGAGGAATGCCAGGGCAAGGGCAGAAGAATGTTACAATGAGGCACATGGGCGTACAAGAAGGAGGATAGAACGTACCTTTGGCCTCCTGAAGGCCAGGTTTCAGTGCCTCCATCTAATAGGTGGATCCCTGTGCTACTCACCCAAGAAGGTCTGCCACATAATCGTGGCATGCTGTGTGTTGCACAACCTTGCCTTGAGACGCCATGTGCCATTTCTGCAGGAGGAGGAAGCTGGAGATGGCCGTGTGGCAGCTGTGGACCCTGTGGACAATGAGGATGAGGTCAACAGAACTGCAGTGATCAGGCAATACTTCCAATGACACACAGGTAGGACAGTGTTACTTCATCTTTCATTGGCATTTTCTTGTTTATCTTTGTCACTGGCATGCTGTTATCTCCCACTTCCATGCCCACTCACTGTACCCTTTGGTAGTTCATTTTGCAGATGTTGGTGCCCCACTATCGCTCCTGGTGTGATCACTGCAGCCGACTACAGGTCTTTCCAATGTGAACATTACTGCACAGTTGAATTGCAATGTTTGAACCTGGTTAAACGAATACATACTTAAATCATTTGACACACTCCATACTTGTATTTTTTCAAAGGGTGTTTATTTAAGTTCTAAGAAGTAGAGTGGCAAGTGCATTGGGATGGGGTGATGATGGAGGAAAGTCCAGGGTATAGTTCCAGCTTATTGGTAGCACAGGTCCAAGGGCACATAAGAAGGGGAGCAATGGCAGTTCAAGGCAGACAGAGTGACAGAGTGGGACACAAGGGTGACAATCAGGAGAGTCTCATTTCCTGGCAGGGTCTTGGCAATAGTCTCTGACTTCTGCCTGGATTGCAGGGAATGTTTGTGGGGTGGTTCTCCTTCTGCAGGGGGAGAGGTGCTGGGGGCCTGTTGGTTCTGTGGAGGGGCCTTCTATTCACTAGCGGCAGTGGAGGTGAAAGGCACTTCAGATGCCTGGCTAGTGCCAGGGGCCGGCTGTTGTGGGGCTGCCTGCCTCATAATGTTGGCCATGTCTGCCAGCACCCCTGCAATGGAGACCAGGGTGGTGTTAATGGCCTGCAAGTCATCCCTCAGCCCCTAGTACTGCCCCTCCTGCAGCCACCTGTTCTCCTGCACATTGGCCAGGATCTGGCCCAGCATATCCTGGGAATGTTGGTATGCTCCGAGGATCTCGGTGAGTGCCTCCTAGAGAGTCAGTTCCCTGGGCCTGTCCTCCCCCTGGCACACAGCACTCCACCCAGTTTCCCAGTTGTCCTGTGCCTCTGTCCCCTGAACGGTGCGCCCACTGCCACTGACCCCCAGATCCCTGATTGTCTTGTGTACGAGGTGTGGCCTGGGGTCCCTGTAGTTGTGGACACACTGCTGATTGACGTGTCCTGGGGACAGAGGTACGGGTACGCTGTGGTGGTGTTTCCTGAGAGGGGAGGCTCAGTGGTGGTGTGTGACTTTGGCTGGGCTGGGTAACCAACTGTCCAGAGGACCCTGATGGGCCAGATTGGTCATCCAGATCCAGGCGACCAGAGTTGCTGTCATCACTGTGGCCCTCTTCTGTGGGGGGGACTGGATAATGCTGGCACCTTTTCTCTACTGACATTGGCTGGGGTACCTGTGGGGATGTAAATGCAGTGTTATTATTTCTGTGTGTGACATATTGTGCATCAGTTGGTTGCCCTCTTTGGTTGTTTTCGCCCTGGTAACTTTGACTTGTGTGAGTTGGTATGTGGTGGGCTAGCTGATTCTCTTTAGTGTGCATGCTTTAGTGATAGATGTCCATGCAGGGCTGTGAGTGGTGTCCATGCATTGGTGGTGCATGCAGGGCCCGGCATTGGGATGGCTGAGATGTGATGGTGGGGGGTGTGGGAGGTGGTGGAGTGATGGGAGTGAGGGTGAAGGTGGGGGTATGTGATGGCATGCAGATACGGGGTGATAGTAATAGAGAGTTGACTTACCAGTGTCCAGCCCTCCTGCTACTCCTGCCAGGCCCTCAGGATGCATGATTGCCAAGACTTGTTCCTCCCATGCTGTTAGCTATGGGGGAGGAGGTGGGAGTCCACCGCCAGTCCTCTGTACAGCGAGTTGGTGTCTTTCTGCAATGGAACGTACCTTACCATAGGTCGTTCCACCTCTTCCTGATGTCATCTCTGTTTCTTGAGTGCTGTCCCACGGGGTTGACCCTGCCCTTCACCATAGCTCCATCTTCCTAGCAATAGATATCTGCTACACCTGTGAGCCAAATAGCTGTGGCTCTACCCTGATGATTTCCTCCACCATGCTCCTCCTCTGAGAATCGGGGGTGTTTTTGTGGTGCCATGGGTGTTATGTGAGTAGTGTGGGTGAGGGTGTGTAGGGTGATGTGTTGGGGTGTGCGATGTAAGGTGCGTGGGTGGTGTATAGGTGATGGTGGTGTGTGGCTGTGGTCTTATCTGTTGTCGTGGTGTCTGTCTCGTGCCAAATGGTTAGTATTCGTAAAAGGGTTGTGGGTACTGTGGGTGTGTGTTTTATAGTGGTGTGGGTGTGGGTGTGGTGTGTGTATGTGTGTCAGGTGTGTGTAGTTTGGATTGGCCAATGTGGTGCTGTTTTGTAAGTGCGTGTGTGTGTGTATTTTGAGCACAGCGGTATGTACAGCCAATGGTATACCGCCATTGAATGTCCGCCATGGTGATTCGTGGGTCATAATGTGGTGGGTGTTGGTCTGTTGGCGTAACAGTGTGGGTTTTGATACCGCCAGTTTATCACTGACCTTTGGTCTGGCGGAATTGTGTATGTGGCTGAATAGGGACAGATTGGTGTGTGTGTTTCATAAAATGATGAGCGGATGTCCACCGCCGCAGTGGTAGGTTGGCGGCAGTCAGCGTGGTGGTAAGCAGGATTTACCGCCAGTGTCATAATGAGGCCCTATGTTCTGAAAATCATTTACAAAAATAACACCCCACTGGAATTAATGATAAACAATTACACAAGCCTTCCATTTAACACACATTGCCACATACTAAATACAAATTTTAATGAGGGTGGGATTGTTAAATTTATTGTTTAAAAATTATTTATAAATTAAATTAACACATATAAATTAACAACTTCTTAATACACATTTACTTTTATTAGTTCTAGAATAATAGATAATAGTTACATGCATTTACTTTTATACTATACATTATTATATATTAAAATATTTTCATAATTGTAAATAACCTTTAATAATTACCCATCTACTTTCCTATAGGGAGATCTTCGCCATGGTGGTGAAGATCTTCACCTACATGCGAAAACTTACTAGCAGTATATTTACATTCATAAATCCTGTTGTACAAGGCTCCATTAACTGATTAGAGGGGGTGAAGACACATACATTTTCACCTAGGTATAAATCTGTACTCAGAAAGGGTGAACAGAAAAATGATAGAGTTACACCTAGATGTTGTAGCAAATATACGCATGAGTAAATATACATGTGTGTTAGACCTGACATCCTTGATAGATATTCCACCTAACTTTTTGCCCTTCAGTCCCCTATTTTTTTGCTGAACTCATTTTGTTAGCATTAGTACTCTGCACATTAACCCTGCTAAGAAGTTGCAAAGTACTTGTGCTCTCTTTCTCAAACATTGTCAAACTGGCATACACCCAATTGGCAGATCTAACTATTGAAGGGTACAACATATACCCTGGGCCTGTAAATTAAATTCTGCAGCAGTCCTTTTGCCACCCACCGAAGTAGCACTGTAAAACATGTCTCAAACCGGGCACTGCAGCTTGTAAGGCAGATTTAATCTGCTATTTCAACTTGGCAAAATAAACTTTTTGCTAGGCCTAATCTCCTTTTTAATACTTGAAAATCACCCCTAAGGTAGGCCCTTAAGGTTCATAGGGCAGGGTGTATAGTATCTAAAATGTGGGAGATGTGCACTTAAAGTTTACATGCCCTAGCAGAGAAAACCACCTCCAGTCGTTTTCCACTGTTGTAAGGCTCTCTCTCCCAGAGACTAACCCTGGGTTACCCATTACACTTAAAACATGATAACTTCAGTTTGTGAACAGATTGAGAAATGCTTTTTCAAATCATTTGTATTGTGATTTAAAATGCTCTTTAAGGATGAAGTTGGATTTTAAGTTACTATTTTGAAAATGCCACTTTTAGAATGTTAGCATTTTTCTGCCTAAATGAAATGCGCTTTTCTGCCAGTGATTAGGGTCACATGACTTGGAATGGTTCTCCGGTTGTGGGTTGTGTATTCCTTTCAGACATGGGGACAAAAGAGACAAGCACAGAACGAGCTTCCTGAGACCTACATGCATCTGTCTAGCTGACCAGCACCAACCATTAACTGTGAGCGAGAAGTTCCAGTGACAACTGTTTCTCTCGCTAACATCAACACCATCTTGACCTTAGCCAATGTGGCGTTGCTGCTGAGGCTTCTTGCTTGAACCTTGACTTTGAGAATGTAAACTCTACAGCGGGACAAACATGGTCTCTGTATCTGACCCATGTTCCATTGTACTCGGCCTGAACTTGTGACTTTGACTCTGTCCAGCACGAACAGGTAATCATGAGTGGTGTTTTGTGATTCTAGGAGCTATTGTTACCTAAAGGTTTTGAAGTTCATAACTCAGGTTCTACTGATTGGATTTTTGTTGTTTTAGTATCATTGTATTTTATTAAAATTTACTCTATTTTTCTAATTTGGTTTGGGATTTTTACTATATTGTGTTTTCACTTTATTACTGTTTAAGTTCTGTATAAATACTTTACACACTGCCTGCAAGTTAAACTTGACTGATTTTGTGCCTAGCTACCACAGGGTTAAGCACATATTTATTTAATGTATTTTCTTGACAAGGACTGTGTTTATTATCAGATTGAGGCTTCTATCCCTCTCAGCTAATAACTGCATTGCTTACAATGTGTATCTGTACACGAGCCCTTAGTATCGAACCACCAGCTGTGGAGGGACGGTCTCTATCCACATTCTCTAGCAGCTGACTCAGTTCCATGATATTACTAAGCAGTTTCTCAAGATTAAACAAGATCCCCAAAACGTTAAAGAAGAAATCCATACTATAAAGGAATGTTGTGATCCTACTTGTGATAATAGCAGCCACTTACTTTGAGTGGCAATGCCCACAAAGTTAAGGGTCTGGCTAATAGCGTAAGAATACTGGTCAGCTCAGATTCCATGAGATTATACTTCTTTTAAGACAGAAAGGGTCTTGTTTGTGCAGTAATGGAAATGTGCCCACCCAAAACAGAACACGTGAAAATGAGCAGTTGTAAATAAAATGATGGGAATCATCCATGCTTCAATTGAAAGACATACTTGACTGACAGTGTAGTTTTTAAGAAAGTTCTGGAACAAACTTTAAGTTTGGGCTGCTCCCTAAAATTCAGGACCAATTGCATCTCATATGAATTGATATGTATATGAAAGGGTTGCCATACATACATTTTGTGGATAATCACTGTTTAACGACCCAAGAGAAAAAGAAAGAACCTCTAGAAACCACTAATAATATGGTACACTTGTGAAGAATTTCCTTGATGTAATGGTGATTCCAAAAGTGGTATCCATGGTAAAATATGTCTCTCAGCAGCTACAAGACAAAGGGCCTCATTCTGACCCTGGCGGTCCTAAACCACCAGGGCCACGGGCAACGGAAGCACCGCCAACAGGCTGGCGGTGCTTCAGTGCCCATTCTGACCGCGGCGGTAAAGCCGCGGTCAGAAAAGGGGATCCGGCGGTTTCCCGCCGGATTTTCCCTGGCTGGGCTGAATCTCCATGGCGGCGCTGCAAGCAGCTCTGCCATGGAGATTCCGACCCCCTTCCCGCCACCCTGTTTCTGGCGGTTTTTACCACCAGGAACAGGATGGCAGGAACGGGTGTCGTGGGGCCCCCTCACAGGGCCCCAGCATGATTTTCACTGTCTGCATAGCAGACAGTGAAAATCGCGACGGGTGCAACTGCACCCGTCGCACCCCTGCAACACCGCTGGCTCCATTCGGAGCCGGCTTGTGTGCTGCAGGGCCTTTCCCGCTGGGCCGGCGGGCGCTCCCTTGGCGGGCGCCCGCCGGCCCAGCGGGAAAGTCTGAATGGCCCCCGCGGTCTTATGACCGCGGAGCGGTCATTCGGCAGGGTAAGTTTGGCGGGCGCCGACCGCCGCCCGCCAAACTCAGAATGACCCCCAAAATATCTTGTGGGAATGTTCTTGCTGATTCAGTGAGAAGGGGATAGGATGGAGTGAAATGGAGGGCATGGTGAAGGGAGGGGTTTGGGGAGGTGAAGAGAGGGGCAGTTTCAGCTTGGGCCACTGGAGAGGAGACCGCCTGAATGGTTTGCAGGCTTCACATGAGCAAGCTGAACAGCCCAGTTTTCTGCCCCCTACTCTACATCAGTTTCCTCCCTAGTAGGGCTGCTCAAGAGAAGCTGAAGGCTCCATTCACACCTTCATCTCAGTAGATCAAATGTGGCCATATATCAAATGTGTTATCGGAAGTAAGGCTACTCCCTATCTTATTGATACTAGTGATATCCGATCAGCTTTAAAAGTTTCCTATTTCAGTTCCCATCCTGTTACATGCCGCATTACTTTATGTTTTGGTCCTATAGCTAATCAGCATGCTTTGTTGCACAGTTCCTCGTCCCTTGCTAATTTTTTAGGATGGAATGTTTTTGCAAACTGAAATGTGCTGTTTATTGTACACCTGATGGAGTTTATTTGGATGTTCCTATGGAAAATGAAAATGATGGTGAGTGAAGCTCCTCCATCTGTCACATCCAGAGCTGCAACTCCTTCATAGGAGTGGTTCACAATTGTAGAAAAGGTGCTGCTTCTTTATGGTATTTTCTTGCTACCCCAACATGTCCTCCAATCTGAGCTAAAGAAGAAATTAGCCCAATTATATCTGCATTAATAGACCAAAGTATGCTCATCCAGCCACTAGCATTTGCAACACCTCCCACTGACCAATCAAGAAACCTGAAAAAGACACATCCCCCTTTGAGCAGGATCAAGGAGTTGTACATTTTCTGATGCTGCCTATTTTCCATGTTGTCCCAAACCCAGTAACCATTCTGTCTTGCATACCATTTATCACCACCTATTTCATTGTATTTGATTTGTTTGCCTTCTTTTCTATCCCTGTACGTAGCAGTAGGTAATTTTTGCTTGCATCTATGTTTGAACAGAGACAGCTAACTTTGACAAGACTTTTCCTATTTCCTTCAGGCTTTGATTGTCTCGCCTTCTCTGGTGCTTATATTCTTATTAAGTATGTGGATGGCCTATTGGTCAAGTCTGATTCTCTGTACCAATGCAAATGTAATTCATTGTACTTATTCACCAAGAAACTG
This sequence comes from Pleurodeles waltl, assembly GCF_031143425.1. Lineage (NCBI taxonomy): Eukaryota > Metazoa > Chordata > Amphibia > Caudata > Salamandridae > Pleurodeles > Pleurodeles waltl. Next base: position 969,591,956 of record NC_090436.1, read on the forward strand.
CACAAAGCCATGAAGAAGACATCCCAGTGTGCATTATTTAGGTCATGGCATCTCAGCAGGAGAAAGACATTTGTCGACATCATACATCCAAGCTATTCTCAAGGAATTATGTCCCTCTCCTATGCCCTGTCCTAATCACTTGTCTGGTTACGAATTGGTGGGTATTGTTGCCTATGGATCTCAAGTTAAAAGTGAAGCATCTATAGGGCTTCAGAAATATATATACTTCTGAGTGAGCCTTTGCCTTGGCTAAAGGAAGCAGAAAATATTCTTGACTTTTTAAAGGCTACTTTGTTTTCCGCCCCTGTAGCCTTTTTCCTGATTATTTCAAATGTTCCAGGTTGTACTGTCATGAAAGAGAGGCTTTTGTCTTAAGGCTATTTACTTAACAGCATAGTGCAGATTATTCCTCTGCTCTGGCCAGGTAACTGATTCGTTACCCCCATGTTTATCTTTAGTGGCTAGCGCTGCCCACATGGTTGAAGTGTCTGAAAATACTGTGTTGAGTTCTCCACTCACATCTGCTACTAACCAATCCGTTATTGTTCTTTTGCTCACTACCAAAACAAAACATGCCTATGTGAAGAATAGAAAAGTATATTTAGAGTTTGTCTACTTGGTATATTTCTCTTGTGAAATGACCTGTTTTGCATTCCTGCTTCATTTTTCCGTTCCTTCTCAGGTGGTGGACCACATGAAGTACTGCCATCATCTCCAAGCTCCAAATTGCCTTTAGAGGGACACCAATCACAAACTGTGATCTTGTGTTTCATATTGATGGGACCTGCCTCAGAAGTAATGATGGAAAACTAGTTATAGGTTACACTGTATGCCTGCAAACTGAAGTATTAAAAAAGTCGGCATGTTTTGAGGTGTACTCTGTTGAGATGGCCGTGCTTGTTGTCCTTACTAGGGCCTGCGTCTACAAATCACATTGTCACCATCCTTACCTTTTCAACTTATGTCTTTGGAGTCATCCATGGGGTTGTACAGCTCTAGGTATAAATAGGTTTCCTCACATTTATAGGCAGAGTGAACACACACAAGTGGTACTTTTGTGAAGTATCTGCTTCACATATTGCTGCTCCGAAAAGAGGTAGCTTTATTGCCTGTCTGTAGTCTTGTAGTGTATGTTTTTCTTACTCTGAGGCCCTTATTCCCACTAGGGCCCATTCATCCATATATGAATTGAGTTCACTCAGATACACTGGGGCTCTTATTGCTAATACATGCTGGTCATAGTTTGCATATACTATGGGTGGGTTGAGGTTTATCCTTGAGCAAAGGCAGATGCTATTGCTCTCACTACCACTTCGAGACTGACCCAGATTTTTGTTCCAAGGCTTGGAATCTCTCTCAGAATCAAGAATGACAAGGGCAGTCACTTTGATGTGCTCAGTGGTGCACAAGTTATGTAAAGCCTTTGGTGCCCAACAACACTTCATTGCACTTACAATTTCAAATCCTCCGGTAAGATTGAACACGTCAATGGAAGATAAAAGTGAACAAAATATAGAAACATTGTCTGAGATTGTCTTGAAGTGGACTGGTGTCTCTTTATCCATGATGTCAATAATTTATTTTTTATGGAAATAGTGATGGGAAGGCCCATGATTCTTTGTCTAGAGTGGTCAAGTTTGCAAGTATGGTGATTGCTGTTCTCTTTTTTCTGTGCCTCCTGTATTAGGCTCTCATGCCTCAGTAATTTACCTATCCAGAAAACAAACTAAAACATAAAAAGGAGATAATACAGAGGCCTCATCTATCTCCTGCCATCCCTTTCATATGCCCCTGAAAATGAAGTAATGAATTTACACGTTAAACCAAAAGGTGAAAGAAAGGTGAAGGACAAGAAATGACTGTCCTAATAAACATTGAATACAAAAACAGTAATAATGATTGTGCATATCACAAATAGGGGATTGTAGAAATCAAATAGTGCTAAGTATCAAAGAACTAGTAGCAGCTATCGTTTCCCCTGGTCTCACTAATATATTAGCAGAATCCTTTGCCTCCCACAAATGTGTTAACCAGAACTCTTTACCTCGCAACAAGACTAGAATTGTGCTTGACATCAGATATGAGAAATTTCACAAACTGCTGGGCGTGTGAAATGATGAACAGCTGATCTTCGTGTTGAGATATAATTGAAGTACACTTGCTCTGAGGTGCAATTTTTCTCAGGCTCCCATTCTAAAACCAGCCTCTCGGAGTAGCAAGACTGTAATCATCTGACCTCTCTCTAGAAGATTCTCGTGTTCGCTATAAATGGCTATACTGTCTTGCTTTTGGGGTGCTCATCTACTTGATGCTGCCGGGGACCCATGCGCGATTTTCCTGTGACCACAGCTTTTTAGTACATATATATTTTCAGACTCATCTGAAATGCAGAGTACTCGAGTTTTCTTCAACAACAGCTATTAAGAATATTTTAACTGCATTTTACCCTGGTTCGACCAGGTCTGAAGTGTTTGTCGATTAACAGATACATGAACAGGATGAGCTTGCAATTAGAGTGGGTTTATAATATCACAAACATCACTATTTAATGGACAAATTTATTGATGGTGAGAACAGGTCGAGATGTAACAAATATTAAAATCGACGTGTGGGGATGAACCAAGATATTCCTTCCACTGATCTGTAGTGGCATGTCCAGAACCTGTACTTCAACCACAGGCAGCTGAAGACATCGTTCTTGAGAGATCAGAGTATTTTTCTCCATTCAGATGAAAGATAAAAATTCTTCCTGACATATTGTCAAGAGAGTATTTTTTTCACGTTAGCGAGAATATGCTTAGTACTGCTGGCTAATATGCAGTCTTTAATGTTGAGGTGAGCAAGCATGGCAGCTTTATAGGGAGGTGTAGGTACAGCAGAGGTAGAACCGAGTCAGAAGATATGACTGAACTCCTGCCAACTGCAGTAGGTAACGTTGACATTTGAATGCACCTGTTCTTTCACTCTGCTGGCTTGATTGGTAGACATGTGGCTGGGCCTCCATTGTGTTCCTGCATTTGTTCTTACTTCCACTTTGCCTCTGCATATACATATTTTGACGACAGACGTATTATCCTTGTTGAATGGCTTTACTTGCTGAGACACATGAGTATGATTGAGAATGCCGCTTTCTCCACATCCTTTTTTTAATGCTTTTTTGCAGGTGTGTTTGTCTTTTTCAGTGCAGTTATGGCTCCTATATTGAATAACCTCATTCCTTCAGATTATTTTCTTGTGCTTTCTAGTTACGTTGTATCAAAGTATGAGAATGGTGCATGCATGCCTGGTAAGGGAAAGGTGCCTCTGGCATCAACCAGGTGGTGTATCTCCTCTCAGATAAAAAGGATTTCTCTAATTCTTTTTCCCTGTACATTAAACAATAGATTCCATCAGGTTATTTGTATGTCGATGTATGCTTTATTTTGTTAAATGCAGGATTTGTTGCTTTACTGAAATGATGTTATACTTTGTAACTATATAAAATCCAGGCCTTGGGATTAGGACTCCTTTACACATTGCACTTCATGTACAGACATTTGTCAGTTTTGTTTACAGGCCTCATACCTGTTCACTCTGTACGGCCCCAATGGTTATTTCTGAATCTGAGCAATATGAGTCTTTCATATACTCCCTATGACTTCACTTAAAACCGCAAGCCTGAATGTTCAGGAACTGAACATTGGTATCGATTCACCAAACTGCTATGGGTAGAAGAAGTGACATTATATATCCTATGACCTTAACCCCTTGACTGCCAGGCCTTTTCCCCTTCAGATGCCAGGCCTTTTTTGGCTATCTGTGGCAGATCGCACTTAGGCCCTCATTACTTTATGGCCACAAAAGCTACCCACGCCAAATTTGCATCCTTTTTTCCCAACATCCTAGGGATTCTAGAGGAACCCAGAGTTTTCTGGATCCCGGACAGATAAACATTTCTGAAAAGTAGACACAATTCTGAATTCAGCAAGGGGTCAGTTGTGCAGATCCCTCAAGGTTTTCCTTAAGAAAGTAACAGCTAAAATGAAAGAATATTGAAATTGAGGTAAAAAAAGAGCAATTTCTGTCCGTGTTTTCTTCTATAACTTTTTCCAGCTATGGCCGATTTTTTAAAGCGATATACTGTTACGTCTGCTGGACTCTTCCGGTTACGAAGATAAATAGGACTTGTAGGTTAATCAAGAACCATAGGTACCCAGAGCCAATAAAGGAGCTGCACCTTGCAATGGGTTTTCATTATAGACCGGGTATACAACAATTCATTTGGTGAAATATAAAGAGTGAAAAATAGGTATCAAGGAAACCTTTATATTTCCAAAATGGGCACAAGATAAGGTGGTGAGGAGCAGTGGTTATTTGCACATCTCTGAATTCGAGGGTCCCCATACTAGCATATGAATTACAGGGCATTTCTCAGATAGATGTCTTTTTTAAACACTGTCTTACATTTAGCAGGAGAAAATGTAGAGACAGACAAGGGGCAATAACACTTGTTCTTCCATTCTGTGTCCCCCCAAGTCTCCCGATAAAAATGGTTTCTTACTTGTGTGGGTAGGCCCAGTGCCCGTGACAGGAAACGCAACATGGCCACATCACATTTTTACATTGAAATCTGACGTGTTTTTTGGAAAGTGCCTAGCTGTGGATTTTGGCCTTTAGCTCAGCTGGCACTAAGGGAAACCTACCAAACCTGTGCATTTTTCAAAAACTAGACACCTAAGGAAATCCAAGATGGGGTGACTTGTGGGGCTCTCACCAGGTTCTGTTACCCAGAATCCTTTGCAAACCTCAAAATTTGGCAAAAAACACCACCTTTTCTTCACATTTTGGTGAAAGAAAGTTTAGGAATCTGAGAGGAGCCATGAACTTCCTTCCACCCAGCATTCCCCCAAGTCTCCCAATAAAAATGGTACTCACTTGTGTAGGTAGGCTTAGTGCCCGCGAAAGGAAATGCTCCAAAACACAACATAGCCACACCACTTTTTCCCAATGAAAACTGACCTGTTTTTTGCAAAGTGCCTAGCTGTGGATTTTGGCCTCTAGCTCAGCCGACATAGGGAAACCTATCAATTTTTTAAAACTAGACACCTAGGGGAATTCAGAATGGGGTGACTTGTGGGTCTCTCTCCACGTTCTGTTACCCAGAATCCTTTGCAAACCTCACAATTTGGCCAAAAAAAACCACATTTTCCTTCCATTTCGGTGATAGAAAGTTTTGGAATCTGAGAGGAGCCACACATTTCCTTAAAGCCAGCATTCCCCCTGGTATCCCGATAAAAATTTTACCTCATTTGTGTTGGTAGGTTGGTAGGTGTAGTGCCCGTGACAGGAAACGCCCCAAAACGCGACACGGACACATCAAATTTGTACATTGACAACTGACATGTTTTTTGCAAATTGCCTAGCTGTGGATTTTGGTCTCTAGCTTAGCCGGCACCTAAGAAACAACACCAAACCTGTGCATTTTTCAAAACTAGACACCTACGGGAACCCAGAATGGAGCAACTTCTGGCACTCTCACCAGGTTCTGTTACCCAAAATCCTTTGCAAACCTCATCATTTGGCAAAAAAACACTTTTCCCCCACATTCTGGTGATAGAATGTTCTGGAATCTGAGAGAAGCCACACATTTTCTTCCACCCAGCAATCCCCCAAGTCATTTGTAAAAAAAAAAAAAAAAAAATACCTGGCACCTAGTGGTTTCGGCCCCCCTTTGGGGCAGATTGGCCTAATTAAAATAGGCTGATCTGCCCCTGGGGGGGCAGAAATGGCCTAAAATAAGTTTGCCCCTCAGGGGAGTTACCATTGCCTAAGGGTTGCTCCAGTTTATTGAAATTGTAGCAAAAAAGAAATCCCTGGTATCTAGTGGTTTCTGACCCCCTTGGGGGTAGACTGGCCTAATAACAATAAGCCAATCTGCCACCATGTGGGGCAGAAACGGCCTAAAAACAATTTGCCCCCATAGGGGAGTGACCCTTGCCTAAGGGGTCACTCCCTACGTATAAAAAATAAAAACAATAACTGTCCCTGGTGTCTAGTGGCTTCTGCCCCCCTGGGGGCAGTTCGGCCTAATCAATATAGGCCGATCTGCCCCCAGGGGGGACAGAAAATGGCTAGTAAAAAAATTGCCCCCTGGGGAGCGACCCTTGCCTTAGGGGTCGCTTCTCTCATAAATGTAAACAAAAACAAAATCCCTGGTGTCTAGTGTTTCTGCACCCCCCCACCCCGGGGGCAGATCAGCCTACAATATAGGCTGATCTGCCACCATGGGGAACAGAAAAGGCCTAATAAAAAAATTGCCCCCTGGGGAGCGACCCTTGCCTAAGGTGTTGCTCCCCCTATAAATGTAAAAAACAAACAAAAAAAAAACTGGTGTCTAGTGGGCATTTCTGCAGCCCGATCGTGCAGAAATGCTCGAAGAGACATGAAAGGAAAGGCCTTTTCTTTCCTTTCATGTCTCTGCCTGCCCAACTCCCCTGATTGGAAGAGAAATGCAAAGCTGAGCTTCCAGCACGATGAGTGCGGTCTCTGATGAGCTGACCTAGGGAGGGTGGGGGGATGGGGATGGAAGGGGAAGTGATTCCCCTTCCATTCCTGCCCATGGGTGGGGAGAGGCCCTCGGCAGGAGTGCTAGTGCTTCCCCCAAAGGCCGGGTGCAGGATGAGGTGGTTACTTCCCTGGCGCCTGAGCGCCACGGCCGAGGACGAAACCACCTCGTCCTGGGCACCAGAGGGGTTAATGACATCCCAGCAAGTGACATCATATGCCCCTTAACCCTGACTTTTTTCTAGGAGCCCATGTCACTTGGTCTGAACATCCCATGGTCCCAACAGTTGACACAGCTGAAGTTCCATAATAAATGCATGATTGGTACGAACTACATAACACAGACAAATTTTAGATACCACCTATGTTATGGTGCTAACTTGTTCTTTAAAAGTTCTGGTCAAAATACTTGCCCTGAATTGTAATGAGCGAACAAAGAAAGTAAGCCAGACCTCTTCTAGGGGGTTTCTCTACCCGAAGACATTTTTTGAAAATAATTGTGTGAAAGTGCATTTTAACTTGAATTTCCTCAAGTATGCCACTATTTAGGGTCGAGCGCACAAAGAGCTCTGTCCCTGTTGTTATCTCTCTACGGGCTTGGACCATGAACATCACTTTGGTTGGTTCATGGGCTTGCCTTTTAAGATTGGCTTGATTTGATTAGTGAAAGGCATACATATGTCATGCCTTTTCTGGTGTTTAGCCCTCCTCCAGCGCACCGGCAAACTAGTGAAACCATACGAGGCTCCGTGTTTTCCGTATGTTTTCTGGACTACTTTTTCTCTTTGTTTCATAGGTAGCGCGATCTTGCTGGGCAATAGTGTTATGCTTTGCATGACATCAATCCTGTTACGTAGATAATTTCACTTTTGCCGGTTAAATGTATAACTGCACTTTTGCCAGTAACATGGATAATTGTACTTTTGCAGATACGTTTTGCTGCAAGCTAACTTCTGTTTTCTTTTGTGTGTTTGCTTCGCGGCTGTCAGCTCGCTTATGTGAAACTGTTTATCTTTTCATTTTCAGTTTATGTGGCAAGAAAAGTCCGGTTAGGAGTTTACAACACTAACAGCTCTAACTCGAGCAAAAGCAAGGCCCATTGCATTGCAAATGCTTGATTTCCATTGGTGCCCTAAATTTCAGAACAGGTGTCTGTTATGCCAGGAATTACTGCAAGTGTTCCTGCACCAGTATTTTGGCATTGGTGCCTCTGTAAGACAATACTTACCTTCAGTATGCCAGGACAACTACAAATGCACAAGCATCACTTCACATTCTGGCTGAAACTCACATTCACTCACTTATTTTCACATTTGCAGTCACTCTCTTTCACCTCCTTCCACTCATTATTATCCATTCTCACTCATTTACATTCACTTTTAATGTCACCCCGTCTCACTCCCTCAAACCTACTGACTCGGGCCCAGGTTTACTAATGCTTTGTGCTGGGTTTGCATCATGTTTGTGACACCAACCCAGCACAAAGTGTTAAGGTGGGATTTATTATCCAATGCAAATCAGGATTTGTATTGAATAGCATCCAAAGTTACGCAAAGTTGCACTATGTGCAGCTTTGCATTATTGTGGTCAAAGGGGCATTCAATTGGTGGTGCACTGGTGTTGCCTTACAACCAGAAATGAGTTCTGATGCAATTCCCTATCTACACACATCGGTAGACTAGAATTTGTCCGAAAATCTCATGCCTCCTCAAAAATGTTTTCATTTCTCCTTGTTTTCCCAACTGTGTATATGTGCTGCATTGTGTGGCACACTTAAAATGTGTGAAAAGCCTTAAAACATAGTTTTTTTACTGGCAGGGTGACTTTCCATTACAAAACCTATGCTTCATAGAACGCACACACTTTTGCACTATGCACAAGGATGTGTGCATTGGCGCATGCTCAAAAGTGTGCCAACGCATGGGGAAAGAAAAAATGCACCATATCTTAATAGATATGATACATTTGTTCTCTCTCTGTTTTCCACAAGACAGTATAGCAACTTTGGTGCAGCGTTGACTTGTGTCAAAGAATACCAAATCTTGGCCACAATCTCACACATAAACACTCTCTCACCTGCATGTACGCACAAAACATACATTTAATACCGTTTTTACTTAGCAGACCTGCCACCAAAGGTTCCTTCCAACAAAGTGTGCTCCATTTTTTTAAATTACACTAATAGTGAATAATAAAATAATATTTACTATTAGCATAATGAAAATTGGGTAGAAAATAAGGGATGAGGAGCCACCTCTGTGTTCTTGGCACTGATTTTGCCACCTCTGAGGCCAGGGGTCACAAAGGCAGTGCCAAGGGATGGCAAGGGGCAAGCCAGGGGTCTCAGCTGGAATTGAATTGCCCTGGTTGCATTCAAATGAGGTGGATGTGGTCCTATTAGAGAAGTCCTTTTAAAACTTTCAAGTTGTGCTCTTATTAGGATAGCTGACTTGGATGCCCACGAAGATTATTTGAAGACTGGCTTACTCAGTACCTTACCAGTTACCATAAATCACACATGGAAGAAGGAAATGCAAGTCTTCAGAGTGTTGATGATAAGTCCCTAGTATGAAGAACAGATTATCAGATAGTAATAACAAAAGTAGATGAGTTACATCTGAAGGAAAGGTGCTTAAGAACCATGCTGAAGACTTAGGGAACTGAAATAAAAGAAATAATCACAAAATTCATAGTCCATAAGAAGATATAGAAGGGATTGATCCTATACACTTCTTTAAAACCCCAATCCAAAGGCTTTGGACCTGCCAGAATTTACTAACATGAAAAATCAACAAGGTGTCTGGAGCTGTAGTTAAATCAAGGGGTGTTGTAACCTGGCAGTTAAAAGTGAAAAACATACCCTGGTCTAGTAACACATGTTTGTTTACACAAGATGTAACCAAAATCACTGCCTCCAGGAGGAAACAGTTTTTTGATAACAGTCCTGCTTATAAAGCTATCAATGTGAGATACAGCCTTATCTATTCATGCTTTAATTACAGTAACTTTGAAGGAGAAGACTACTACACATGGCAGTCTGATTAAATTGAGGTAATTTATATCTAATTGTAGAGTACACTCTACATTGTGACAACCTTACAGAAGTTAATTTTAGATAAATTATGTGTATATTGCCTTATTGTCAATTCTGACTTGTGATTACTGTACTCCCTCAGAGGTAACCAGAATGAGGGTTTGTTCACATTGTCCAGAGATTTCACCAGCTTCAGTGTGTCTCTTCTTTAATAGGTATATATTTCACTCACAGTCATTTAGTTTTATACTATTGATTTTTATGATATAGTCTAGTAGCTTACTTTTTAATTTACTTACTCCATGTCCTTCATTGCAAAGGTGTTTTATTCCTTAGTATCACATGTTTTGTCTTTTATCTAGAAGTTCACCTATTTAATTGCAAGGCATGTTCAATTTATAGAGTATTGTCATTATTTGTGTTCTTTTCTATGTTCTGTTAGATATATAGGGTAGATTATTGGAATGTTGAATAACTAGGAAACACAAAATAAAATGTGAACAGGGCATGCACATATTCTCTATGTCTGACTCTTTTCCTTTTGTCACTTTCTTTTCTCTTTACCTTTTAGGGAACTGAATCTCAAACTTCAGAACCACACAATACATGAGCAGCAGAATCTACCCTCTAAAACGCCTGGTCAAATCACCCTTTATTGTCCCCCCTCCCTGCACCCTTCTACTACGAACATCCCCTCCACTCCCATAAATGGGAGCTCACCTGCTCAAGCCACACTCCCCTGTGAGTGTGGGGAGGGCCGGATGCCTTTCCATTCCTGCTGACACTTGGGTAGCACTGAGGCTACAGCTGTGGCCTCCTTATGGCCTCTGCAAGTTTGCCTTCTTTCACTGTCTCCCCACCATCGTCTGTGTCCCACTGCCAGTTTGTCAGCATTTGTCTCTCTCGCCTCCCCTGTTCTGACATCATCCTTAGTGCCTCTGTTTTCTCCTCAGTCCGCCAGCAATGGTCTTGGGAGCTTTTTCCTCCTTCCTTCTCCTCTGGTGTCTTCTCACTCCTCTTTTCTTCTCTCTGCCCTGCCTGGTCTTCACCTTGTCCTTTTTCCATCTCTCTCTCCTTGCCTGACTTCAGTCCTCCTTCCCCTGTCTTTCTTTCTTTGGGAAAAATATGAGTCTGTTTTCTATTTTGTACTTCTTTCCTGTCTCCATGTTTGCTCTTCCTCTTTTCCTAATGTACCTAGGTGTTTATCTTTCTTTTTAGGAGTGGCCGGGAAGGATCCAGTACAGCCTGCCAACAGGGTACTAGATAAGTATGGAATCCCGTTGGGTTCCTGTTCTCCACTCCCCTCACAAACTGTTTTATGTCACAAAAGATTGGATGTTAAAGTTCTTTCTGAAAGACATGATTTCGAGGTGCATTGAATTAAGGTGGAATTAAAGATTGATAACATTCCAATAACAAGTTTTAATATTTATGATTCAGCTCTTTCAGACATCAGCTGTGGGATTATATTGACACTAAAATTATGGAATGTTCTGGAGATAACTTACATTTTTGTGTAGATTGTAATTGGATAATGAATCCCTCTCTTGCTATTAAAGCAAAATTCGAATTTTTTCCTAATAAAATTTAAAAAACTTGGTAAAGATCTTTGGTTGATTCTTGGAGAATATGTAATACAGTTCTCTATGATCACTAAATGTAATATTCTGTTCATGCTTTACAGACAGAATACGTATTTAGTCTTAGCGAACAATTGTTATAAAAAGTACTGCTAAATAGGTCCTATTTTGAATTCAGAACATTCTCCAATAATAACTGAATTTGATTGTGTTCGTTTTTAGTAGATATTTAATATACCTTAAAGAATGAACCCAATTTCTCTGTGGTATTTTATGGTTTTGTTGATGGATTATTTGAATGTAACAACATTTAAGATATTTCTATACATGGCATTTGGGATTCTTTTACAGCAACATTTAGGTATGTTTGCCCTTATGTATCAACGCACTTTCACATGAACACATAATGAGTAAAACACTCTGGCGGTCATTCTGACCGCGGCGGGCGGCGGTAGCCGCCCGCCATGCGGTCACCACCATTTGGCCGCTCCGCGGTCAAAAGACCGCAGAGGCCATTCTGGCTTTCCCGCTGGGCCGGCGGGCGCTCGCCAAAGGAGCGCCCGCCGGCCCAGCGGGAAAGGCCCTGCAACACAGAGGCCGGCTCCGAATGGAGCCGGCGGTGTTGCAGGGGTGCGCCGGGGGCAGTTGCACCCGTAGCGATTTTCACTGTCTGCTATGCAGACAGTGAAAATCATGCTGGGGCCCTGTTAGGGGGCCCCTGCACTGCCCATGCCAGTGGCATGGGCAGTGCAGGGGCCCCCAGGGGCCCATGACACCCGTTCCCGCCATCCTGTTCCTGGCAGTCAAAACCGCCAGAAACAGGCTGGCGGGAAGGGGGTCGGAATCCCCATGCAGCGCCGCCATGGAGGTTCAGCCCTGCCAGGGGTATTCCGACGGGAAACCTCCGGATCCCCTTTTCTGACCGCGGCTTTACCGCCGTGGTCAGAATGGGCAATGAAGCACCGCCAGCCTGTTGGCGGTGCTTCCGTTGCCTGCGGCCCTGGCGGTTTAGGACCGCCAGGGTCAGAATGAGGGCTTCTGACACATAAGGACCATTTTAAAACTTTTTGCTTCAAGCAAAATGTTGGAAACAAGTTTACTAGTAAGGGTAGGTAGGTATCTACACTTAGTAAAAACACCATAATCACAAATACGTTTCCAGTCATTGTCTCAATAAATTAATCCTTGCTCAACCTTTGGTTGCTTGCCCATGAGCAATTTGACTTAATTTAGGAGACAGGTGTGTAAAACACTTAATATCAACAAAACAGCAAATAAGTGAACATAACACACAAACATCCAACACCAATTTATAAAAATAGGAAATATTTCAACAAACATCCAATGTAGAGAACCAGAGGCAAACATTTTTGAAGACTAAATAAAAATGTTTTACTTTCTAGTGCCTAAAAACGAAAAGCACCAACCATGGTCTTCTGGTCGTATCTGACTGGACCACAGTAAAAGTTTGAGGCCGACCGCGATGGAGCCCAAGTCGGATATACGGAGTGGAAGGCCTCAGTCAAATTTTTACCATTGCACTTCGTTATTTTTTTACTTCTTTTTTACTCAATGTCAAGCGGGTCTTCTCAGCAGCCCGACTTTCGAGTTGATGACGGTGGCTTGCTTCAGCACAAGGCCTTGAGGTCTTGGAGCTCCAGAGCTTTCAGGGGGATGAACTTTTAGTCCAGCCAGGGTCATGGTTACATCAGTGTCTTGACTCTCAAGGATGGAGCTTTTTTCCAAGAATGCTCCAAATATCTCCAAACTTCTGGATCTTATTCCAGAAGGTCGTTGTGGGTTTTGAAGGGTCCACAACACCAGCCAAGGTTCCAGAAGCTATGAGTTGCTCCTTGGAGAGTTGGGACTACAATTCCCACAATGCGCCTGGTCAAATCCTTAAAAATCCACTGGATACTGGTCAGCTGGGCTCTTCTTGCAGGAGTTGATGCAAGGTATTCTTGGTAGTTCCTTTGTACCTGTTGCTTACAGGGATTCCACTCCTGGATCTTTGAAGCAACTCAAAGTCCTCTTTGGAGTGAAGCCCAGAGTGTGCACCAGGTGCAGTCCCTCAGAGTGCAGTCCTTCCTGATGCAGGCCAGGTATTCAGCAGGACAGTTCTTCTTCTTCTGATTTCATCCAGCAGGGATCGGAGTTGCTGGGCAGCTCTTCTGCTTTTATGCAGGTTCCTGGGCTAGCAAGCAGGTGGGCACCCCTGACTAATTGGATGCAGGGTGGCACCTTCTCTCGTGATCACTTCCTTAGAAGTGTGGCGCCTTTTTATTCCAGAAAGCACTGTTTCTTAAACATGACTCTCCCCCTCCGCACACAACCCATCCCACGCAGACATTGGAACAAAATCCCCACGGAACAGCTTCTCTCCACTCTCAGCGACAACCAACCCACCTTCTCCACCGACCCCAACGACGCAGCCCTCAGCCTCACTCATTGGATCACCAACTGCGCGGACAACTTCGCACTCCTCAGACGCCTCCAAAGACAGACCAGCACCAGGAAACCTCAATGGTTCACAGACACCCTCAAGGAATCCAAAAAAACCTGCTGTACCCTCGAGAAAGCCTGGCGCAAGGACCACACCGCAGAAAACATGTCTGCCCTCAAACACGCCACCTGCGAACACCATCAGCTGATCCGCGCCACCAAAAGAACTTCCTTCACAGACAGACTGGACAAGAACACTCACAACAGCAAAGAACTCTTCAACATCGTCAAAGAGCTCTCCAATCCTAGCGCCAACTCCAACTCCATCACGCCCTCACAAGACCTCTGCAACTTCCTCGCTACCTTCTTCCATCGTAAGATCACCGACCCACACGACAGCTTCAGACACCAGACCCAGCCAACCACCACAGAACCTACAATCCCAGCCATCACCCTCAACGCCTGGACTCACATCAGCGCGGAGGAGACCAAAGCTACCATGAACTCCGTCCACTCCGGTGCCCCCTCGGACCCCTGCCCACACTTCATCTTCAACAAAGCCGACAACATCATCGCCCCGCATCTCCAGACCATCATCAACAGCTCGTTTGCTTCTGCCACCTTCCCCGAGAGCTGGAAACACGCAGAAGTCAACGCCCTGCTGAAGAAACTTACGGCGGACCCCAGCGACCTGAAGAACTTCTGCCCCATCTCGCTCCTCCCCTTCCCTGCCAAAGTCATCGAGAAGACCGTCAACAAGCAACTGACCAACTTCCTTGAAGACAACAGCCTACTCGACCCCTCTCAGTCCGGATTCCGAGCCAATCACAGCACAGAAACCACCCTCATCTCAGTCACAGACGACATCAGAACTCGGATGGACAACGGAGAAACAGTCGCCCTCATCCTCCTCAACCTCTCGGCTGCCTTCGACACCGTCTGCCACCGAACCCTAACATCCCGCCTGCGCTCCACCGATATCCAAGGACTGGCCCTGGACTGGATCACCTCCTTCCTCTCCAACCGCTCAAAAAGAGTCTACCTCCCTCCATTCCGCTCAAACCCCACCGAGATCATCTGCTGCATCCCACAAGGCTCCTCGCTCAGCCCGACTCTCTTCAATGTCCACATGAGCCCCCTTGTCGACATCGTACGCAAACACAACATCGTCACCTCCTCCTACGCCGACGACACTCAGCTGATACTTTCCCTCACCAAGGACCCCACTGGCGCCAAGACCAACCTGCAAGATGGAATGAAAGACATCGCAGAATGGATGAAACTCAGCCACCTGAAACTGAACTCAGAAAAAACGGAAGTCCTCATCCTCGGAAACACCCCGTCCGCCTGGGACGACTCTTGGTGGCCCACGGCCCTAGGCACCGCACCAACCCCCTCAGACCACGCACGCAACCTCGGTTTCATCCTGGACCCGCTTCTCACCATGACCAAACAAGTCAACGACGTATCATCTTCCTGCTTCCTCACTCTCCGCATGCTCCAAAAGATCTTCCGCTGGATCCCCGCCGACACCAGAAAAACTGTCACCCACGCCCTCGTCATAAGCCGCCTGGACTACGGAAAAACCCTATATGCAGGAACCACCGCTAAACTCCAGAAACGTCTGCAGCGAATACAAAACGCCTCCGCCCGCCTCGTCCTCGGCATACTCCGCAACAGCCACATCTCCGCCCACCTGAGACACCTGCACTGGCTTCCCGTCAACAAAAGTTTCACCTTCCGGCTCCTCACCCACGCACACAAAGCCCTCCACAACAAGGGACCCGAATACCTCAACCGTCGCCTCAGCTTCTACACGCCCACCTGTCAACTTCACTCCGCCAACCTCGCACTCGCCGCCATCCCTCGCATCCCCCGCACCACGGCAGGTGGGAAATCCTTCTCTTACCTGGCAGCCAAGACATGGAACTCCCTCCCCGCCAACCTCAGGACCACCCAGGACCACCCTGCATTCCGGAGGCAGCTCAAAACCTGGCTATTCGAGCAGCAGTAACCCCCTCCCCCTAGCGCCTTGAGACCCTCACGGGTGAGTAGCGCGCTTTATAAATGTTTTTGATTTGATTTGATTAAACATGCAGAATGGAGAAATGTCTCCTGGAGGTTCAGGTCTGGCTAAGCCCACTAACAGTTCTCTCTACACTCCACTCCTCTTCCAGCCCTTCTAATCTAATTAGAGAGGCTTCCTCCTGGCTGGGGGTGCAGGAAATGGGGGAGGTCTGGTTTCTGTCACAACTGTTTTCCCCCTTTGAAGACCAGTGTGGCTACCCACCTCCCTGCCTGCTCTGACATCTGCTTCTGTAGTTCATCTTCCACCAGATGCTTGCTTTGTTTCAGCTCAGGCCACTTCACACCTCATCAGAGAATTCTGGCCAGCCTGTCAAATGCTGACCAATCAGGAGATGCCACTACAGGGCTGACTTTAGATAACTTTAGGAAATAGTTCTAACATCCTTTCTCTGTAATATTTATGATAAATTCAACATTGACAAGTTGTTGAATGTATCTTAACAATCATTTTGGCATGTTTAATGATATTGTTAGCTCACTCCTGTCAAAAGATAGACTTTATTAGTGTTAATAAAAAGCCTTCCCATGTTAGCCTATGGAGCAAATGTACTACAATGGGGAACACAAAATTGTCAGGTTTTCCCTCACCAGGGCATATAAAACATCTGTCATAATGTCCCTGTTTATAATTACAATGCACCTTATCCTTGGAGCACGTAGGGCAGACCTTAGGGGGGATATAAGTAAATATAAGGTAGTTTGAGACACTGGAAGTACATTTAATTACAAAGTCGAATTTGGGATTAATTTCCTTTTAAAAGCAGCCTGCAAGATAGTGCTGTTTTTCAAATGACAGCAGACACCACGGCAGTGCACCCATAAGTACCTTACCTCCACTGGGGTCCATAAACCTACATTCCCTACCATATACTAGGGACTTACAGGTAGGTTGTCATAGCCAATTATAATTATGCCTAAGTACCATATATCTTTTAAACAGACCACTTGCCCTGGCTAGCAAAGCCCAAGGCATAGTCCAGAACCACCAGTATCAGTCAGAAATTGGGGTGATCAGGGCAGGATAGCAGAAATAAATTAGAACATGTTTACTGCACAACTAATTCTATGGCAGCTAAGGACGATGTGGCAAAGGCACAGATTCACTTTAACATTTCAATAGAAAATGTTTCCAGCTGTCTCTATTGGAAAAAGCAGGGTAGGTAAATTACTGGCTAATTATTTAAAACTTGGGCAGGAATGTACAAAAATTGAAACTTCGATAAAGAAACCTGGAAATAATACTTTTATGAGCACAGATATTTTGAACACCTTTCTAAACTTTTACAAAATATATTCATAAGCAAAAGGGTGCTCCAAGAGAAGAAACATTGGTGGTCATTACAACCCTGGCGGTCGGTGTTAAAACGGCGGTAAGACCGCCAACAGGCCGACGGAAAAAAAAATGGAATCACGACCGTGGCGGAAACCGCCAATAAAGACAGCCACTTTAACACTCCGACCGCTACGGCGGTACAAACAAACAGTGTGGCGGTCACCGCCAACAGACAGGCGGGAGACAATGTACCACCCACAGTATCACAACCTACCAATCCGCTACCTTTTCTGGGGCGGATTCACCGCGAACAAAAACACGGCGGAAATAGGACTTCAAAGGGAAAACGCTCGCTTCTACACACCCCACGAGGAACCAGGACGCCATGGAACCAGAGCTTCACATTTTCCTGGCCCTTATCTTCTTGCTCCTCTACCAGGAGCACGAACGCCGGCGGCTAAGCTCACGGTGAGTACTGAACCTATGACACAGGGGAGGGGGGAGGGAAAAAACAGTGATACACACACGCAACACACACCACCCCTACCCCCACCCTCACCCACGACAACACACACACTAATACAGCATGATACATTACAGTTACACCCCCCAAAACCCCCGGAAGAATGCAAAGACAAAAGCAAATGAGTGTAACCATTGTAATCTATTCAAATCCAGTACGCAAAAATATATATTTACACTATAAACAAATATATGTCCCCTCAGAATAGTAGTCCAGGTATTGCTCCATTGAAGTCCGTGGAACACTGGGCCCACACTGCATGGGCGAGGCCCACACTCAATACCCTAACATGACGGAGAGAACACTGCAGGGGCATCAGATAAAAATAAAACAGGCTCCTCAGGGGGAAGGGAAAGGGGGGCACCTCAGCCGGTTGAGTGCACGACGCCAAATCCACAAGGGGGCCCCATGCCCACTGTGCAATCCTGGGGAGTGCAAAGCCACAGTCTCTCAAGTCTCTACAGTGGGTGGTTTGCCCACTGTTCAATCCTGGGGAGTGCAAAGCCACAGTCTCTCAAGTGGATAACAGTCTCCACTGTTCTGGAGGGGACCTTGTGCCCAGAGTGCTTCATCCTGCCAAGGACTGAGGTAGTGGATATAAATCTCCACTGGTTCTGGAGGGGGCTTTGTGCCCAGAGTGCTTCATCCTGCCAAGGACAGAGGTAGTGGATGTAAATCTCCACTGGTTCTGGAGGGGACTTTGTGCCCAGAGTGCTTCATCCTGCCAAGGACTGAGGTAGTGGATGTAAATCTCCACTGGTTCTGGAGGGGGCTTTTTGCCCAGAGTGCTTCATCCTGCCAAGGACTGAGGTAGTGGATGTAAAACTCCACTGGTTCTGCTTCAGAGTGCTTCATTCTGATCGTGGCGTACTCAGTAGCCTCAGTGCCCTTGGCGCTCATGGGCCAGCGGTGCTTGTGGTGGCGGTGTCCTGTTCAGCGGTGCTTGTGGCGGCGTGTCCTGTTCAGCGGTGCTTGTGGCGGCGGTGTCCTGTTCAGCGGTGCTTGTGGCGGAGATGTCCTGTTCAGCAGTGCTTGTGGCGGCGGTGTCGTGTTCAGCGGTGCTTGTTGCGGCGGGGTCCTTGGCAGCGACTCAGCTGCTGGCGGTCCTTTCTGGCCCAGCGGGGCTGGTGCTGGTGGTCCTTTCTGGCCCAGCGGGGCCCGTGCTGGTGGTCCTGTCTGGCCCAGCGGGGCTGGTGCTGGCGGTCCTTTCTGGCCCAGCGGGGCTGATGGCAGTGGCCTCCTGGGCAGCGGGGATGATGGCGGTGGCCTCCTGGGCAGCGGGGCTGATGGCGGTTGCCTCCTGGGCAGCGGGGCTGATGGCGGTGGCCTCCTGGGCATTGGGGCTGATGGCAGTGGCCTCCTGGGCAGCGGGGATGATGGCGGTTGCCTCCTGGGCAGCGGAGCTGATGGCGGTCTTCTCCGTCGTGCTGCTCTTCCCAGACTTGCTGAGTTTCTTGTGCCCCTTCCCCACCTTGGAAGGTGTCGCAGCTGACTCCACACTTCCTCCTGTACCCCTGGGAGCGGCTTTGGTGGCTGGAGTCTTCCCCCTCTCCCGCCGGGCCCTGGCCAACTTTTGATGCTTGACAGGTGGGGGACTATCCGTGCTATGGCTCCTGGCCACACTGGCTGCCCTGCTGCCTGGTGCACTCCAGAATCCGGTGACTACTGGCACCACTGGTCCTGGAGATGTTGTGGCTGAGGTGCTAGGTTGGGACCTGGAGAGTCGGGCCCTAGGAGACTGACGGGAAGGGGGAGGTGAGGGAAAGAGGTCAAGGTTGGCCAGGAAATGTTTCTTGGGAACACTGGGGCGGGTAGCTGGAGGGGGTTTGGGAGTGGAGAAAGAGGTTGTGGTTGTAGGAGGTGTACGTTTGGTGACTTTTGGTGAAGGTGCATGCGCTGGAGGCTGTAGTGAGGTGGATGGCTGTTGGGTGGGTGTGTGCCTGCATTTATGTATCTTGGGAGGTGGCGTCACAGACACACTGGGAGAGGACACAGGGGACGTGTGAATGGTAGTGGGGTGGTGACTGCATGTGAGCGGGGTTTGGTGGTGTGTGTGCTGGTGATGGAAGTAGTGGCTGTAGATGTAGTGCATGCAGGTGTAAGTGGAGACGAGACTGGGAGGGAGGAGGGAGACGAGGAGGAGGGGGACACAGTGGAAGCAGTGGATGTTGGTGTGTCTGCATGTGTGTGATGCTTGCGTGAGTGCCTGTGGGATGTGTGGTGCTTATGTTTGCCAGAGCTTCCCTTGTGTGTTGACGTGTGTGCATGCTGGTCTGATGGTGTGCTTGGGGTAGGCTGAGGTACAGGGGTGTGGGTCTTGGTGGAGGAAGTTGGAGGGGGGAGGCTAGAGACATGGACAATAGCTGTCATCAGTGCTGAGGCCAGAGTCTGAAAAGCTCGCTGAAGGGCTGCCTGACCAGAATGAATGCCCTCCAGGAATGCATTAGTTTGTTGCAACTGCCTCTCTACACCCTGGATGGCATTCAAAATGACAGACTGCCCAACAGTGAGGGACCTGAGGAGGTCTATGGCCTCCTCACTGAGGGCAGCAGGGGTGACTGGAGCAGGGCCTGAGGTGCCTGGGGTGAAGGTGATGTCCACCCTCCTGGTTGAGAGGGCACGGGGCAAAGGTTGAGGGGCTGCTAGGAGGGCGGTGCTGGTAGGGGGGGTGGCGGCTGTACCTGTAGATGCGGGGGGCACATATGTGGCCGCCACCACAAGGGAGCTGACACCAGTGATACGGACTCGTCCTCTGATGGGAGCTCCCTTGTGGTGGCGGCCACATCTGTGCCCCCCGCATCTACAGGTACAGCCGCCACCACAAGGGAGCTCCCATCAGAGGACGAGTCCGTATCACTGGTGTCAGCTCCTGTCCTGCCGTGGAGCTCCCCTCGCCCTCCGTCCCACTGGCGAATTCCGAGTCCGTAGTCTCGCCCTCCAGGGCCATGTGGGATGCATTTCTCTCCTGCTCCGGTGCCACTGCTCCTCCGCCTGATGATGCTAATGCACACAAGAACAGGGAGACCACAAAAAGGGGGGGGAGACAGAAGAAAGACATGTTGAGTGCATGCATTACTGCTACCGTTTGCAGACACGACAGACACAGAAGGCCCCTGCACTACGCCGCGCACTTGGGGTCCACTGTTCAATTCCTGGGACATGGCCTACAAGGCTATGGCCGACATCTGCACACATGGATGTCACAGGAGCCTGACTAGGTGTAGTTGGCACTGTACACAGGTGGGGTGGGGTGGGGTGCCGCAGGGTCTGCCAGAAGAAGGGGACCTAACTAGCACACTCGCCCTGGCCTAAGGAAACCCATAGCCCACCTCCACCACCCAGACACCTCCACTGCGCGCTGAATCAGAATGAGAGTGTACTCACCCCCTTGTGGCTGCTGTGATGCCCTCAAGCGTCCATCCAACTCTGGGTACGCCACCGCCAGGATCCTGAACATCAGGGGGGTCATGGTGCGTCGGGCACCCCTCCCACGTTGGGAGGCCATCTCCAGCTGGGCCTCCGCCGTCTTCTTGCTCCAGCGGCGAATGTCTTCCCATCTCTTACGGCAGTGGGTGCTCTGTCTGTGATCGACCCCCAGGGTCCGGACGTCCTTGGCGATGGCACGCCAGAAGTCCTTCTGCTGGTGGGCGCTGACCTACATGAATTTTACAGGGAAAAAAGAAAAGTTATTACCAACTGCACCGTCACAGTCATTGGCCCGCATCCCTACCCTTGCCATGTGGCACATGCACTCACTGTTGTTTCATGCACGCCTCAATCTCCCCCCCCCATCTTTCATCCACCCCACTCCACACAGGCATAGCCCATACAGCATGCTCCCAGTGTACTTACCTGTTTGTCTGGAGGACCGTAGAGTAGCGTGTACTGGGGGAGGACCCCATCCACGAGTTTCTCCAACTCCTCCGTGGTGAAGGCAGGGGTCCTTTCCCCAGACGCACAAGCCATTGTCTCTTCCAGACTGAGGTCACAGCAGCACTTGCAGTGTAGGTCCTCTCCTGTCGAAGATCAGGTATCGAGTGATTGAACAGATAGAAAATGGCGGTCACGTCCGCGGCGGTGCGTACCGTCACCGCCGGCATACATCGTAATTGGCTCCAGGGACCCATAGGGTCCAATGTTAACCAATGCAGAATTGCGCTGCGGTCTACGACCGCCTACCGCGACGGTGTACAACGCCAGCGGAGTTACCTCACATCCCATTGTCCCACTTTACAGGTCAGGCAGCCACCATTTCAGGGGCCCACATGGCTTAAGTTTTAACTGCGTCACACATACCTAGGTGTTGCCTCAACACTCATACATGCAAATTTCGGATTATGAATCGTGTTCTGTGGAAGCTGTGGGTACGTACCTCTGAGTTGGTTGACTCTGGGCTCGCTGTTGTCCTTCATAGGCACCGTCCGCTGGGACATGTGAGGAGATGGCGGCATCCTCCGGTGTCCAGACCGCTGGTGGACCTGTCGACAATGGAGGAAAGACATGTGATCATCACCTACAGGCTTGATTGTGCCACAATCCTGGAACTGTGTGCCCAGTTGGAGCCAGACCTGATATCAGCTATCCGCCATCCCACAGGAATCCCCCCTCAAGTGCAGGTGCTGTCAGTACTCCATTTCCTAGCAAGTGGGTCATTTCAAACAACAGTGGCCATAGCATCAGGGATGTCCCAGCCTATGTTTTCCAACGTGTTGTCCAGAGTGTTGTCTGCCCTGCTGAAACACATGCGGAGCTACATCGTTTTCCCTTAGGTGGAGGATGTGCCTACAGTGAAAGGTGATTTCTATGCCCTGGGACATATCCCCAACATCATAGGTGCCATTGATGGGACACATGTGGCTTTGGTACCCCCCCGCAGGAGTGAACACGTGTACAGAAACCGTAAGAGTTATCATTCTATGAATGTGCAGATGGTGAGTTTGGCAGACCAGTACATCTCCCATGTGCATGCCAAATTCCCTGGCTCAGTGCATGACGCTTATATCCTGCGGAATAGCAGCATCCCTTATGTGATGGGTCAACTCAAGAGGCACCGTGTGTGGCTATTAGGTGAGCACCTGGAAGCAAGTCAGTGAAAATGGTTGTCTGGGTCTGGGGATATCCCTACAGGTTAGTGTGTGTCTAACAGTTGTCCCTCGCCATTTGCAGGTGACTCTGGTTACCCCAACCTGTCATGGCTACTGACCCCAGAGAGGAATCCCAGGACAAGGGCAGAGGAACGCTACAATGAGGCCAATGGGCGAACTAGGAGGATTATAGAGCGGACCTTCGGCCTCCTGAAGCCAGGTTCAGGTGCCTCCATATGACAGGTGGATCCCTATGCTACTCACCAAAGAAGGTGTGCCAGATCATCGTGGCCTGCTGTATGCTTCACAACTTAGCTTTGCGACAATAGGTGCCTTTTCTGCAGGAGGATGGTCCAGATGGAGGTGTTGTGGCAGCTGTGGAGCCTGTGGACAGTGAAGACGAGGAAGCAGAAGAAGAGGACATCGACAACATGAACTCGGTGATCCATCAATACTTCCAGTGAGAAACTGGTAAGAATACAAACCTGCCTACTACATGTACTTTAACACTACTACCTCTCTACTGTCTCTCCTTTTCACCCAGTGTATGGTTAATGAGTTGTCACTTTCCCTTACGATTTCACAGATGTGGGTCCCACTGTGTGACATCTGCTTTGTTTCCTCATGGACTAGAGCTGTGTGACATAGGTATGTTGACATTACAATTGAAAGAGCATTTTGACACTGTAATTGCTAATACACTGTTTCGAAATCACAGACAGACTCCAGATTGTTTTGTGTTTTAAGGGTGTTTATTTAAGTGCTCAATAATGGAGGGTGCTGTAAAATGGTGAGGGGTGATGGTGGAGGAATGTCCATGGCAGAGTACAGTCTATAATTCTCACAGGTGCATTGCCCAAATGGGCATAGGAAGTGGAGCTGGGGCAGTTTGAGGATGGACAGGGTGACAAGGGGGACAGAAGGATGACAATCAGGGTGGTCTCATTTCTTGGCGGGGGTCCTAGCATCGTTCTCTGTCTTTGTCCTGGATCTCAGGGACCGTTTGCGGGGTGGTTCTCCCTCTGCAGGGGGTGGGGTGCTGCTATGGTGGTCCTGTGGCAGTGCCTCCTGTCCACTAGCGCCGGAGGAGGTGGTGGGCAGTTCATCGTCCAGGCTAGTGTCAGGGGCCCCTTGTTGTGCCACAGTGTCCCTCCTGGTGTTGAGTACCTCCTTCAGCACCACTATGATGGTGCCCAGGGTGGAATTGATGGATCTGAGTTACTCCCTGAAGCCCAAATACTGTTCCTCCTGCAGCCGCTGGGTCTCCTGAAACTTGGCCAGTACCGTTGCCATCGTCTCCTGGTAATGGTGGTAGGCTCCCATGATGTTGGAGAGGGTCTCGTTGAGAGTGGGTTCCCTGGGCCTGTCCTCTCCCTGTCGCATGTGGGATAGTAATTGTATTATGTTTGTTTTGTAAAAGTGAGCAGTTAATCAATTCTGCCATGGTGCATTAATTGCTAGGAGGGTTTTAACAAATTTTCTTACCTCTTCCGCTGTGATAGGTTGTTGAAGACTATTGCTACATTGTGGACCAAACCGGTAATTCTTTTCATGTTCTGAGACCATTAAGTGAACCACTGAGTTTACAACATTGAGTATTTTTTATCTTTCCTTAGAAATGCACAGTATAGTAGCTAAAACTGTATATACTTTGCTATTTTTTCTTAAATGCATTGCTTAAGGTTTAGTAGGGAGTGCTCTGATCTTTCTGTAAGTAAAACTTTGATTTGCTCTTTCAATATTGTGAGCTCCCTATGAGATTTAGGTGAGCCTGAATTTTTATATGTATTTCCCAGCAATCTGAAATCTTTTTCTAGTTTTATTTGTGTTAGGCTCCTATTACACTTTGCATCTGTTTTAGCTGCTGTGCATTTTCCTCTGATGGCTGCCTTACATGCATCTCAAATTGTCTCTCTTGATGTTTCCCCATTACCATTTATTGTGAAATAATCCTCAGTCTAAAGGTTTCAGTTATTCATCATGTAATCTGTCTTTAAACACATCATGATTAAAACTTTGCAAGCTTTTTCTCCTATGGGGAACTTATGGGTTAAAATCCTATATGGTTGATGCATGATCAGAGATTGTGATGAGTCCTATATCTACCTCATCTGTTGTTTCAGTTAAGGCATCTGAGCCCCAGCCCACGGCTATACTTGAGTATGATCTGAGTCCACTTAAGAATAAGGTATATTCTTTATTATTAGGATGTAGAATTCTCCAAGTGTCATGTGACCCCAAATTTCCAAATGTTATAAACATTGATTGCAACATCCTGGGACTTAGGAATGCATATGTTGGATGTCTACTGATGGTGTGTTAAGCGCAGATTAAAATCTCCCAGCCTAGCCAGTTCTCCTACCATCTTCTCAATGACAGTTCCTGTGAAAGATGGAACACATCTTTCTTGGCTGGAGTTCTGAGATTATCATACTGCTTCAGTCAAGCATGTCCTCTCTATTTTCCCGATTATAAAGCTATATCTGCCTTTGACAATATTTCCACTTCAACAGACAGACCTTTATGGATCATGACCATTATTCCTATTTTCCCTTTAGCAAATTAATGCAATTCGGTTGGATATAGCTTTTGTGCTATGAAGTATGGAGTCTTGTGAAAGAAGGTGTGTCTTGTGGAAACATAACATGTCTGAAGATTCTTCATAAAGTATGCTCTTCACATTATGGTGTTTCTAATTTTTGGATAAAAGTATATGGAGACATTTTGGGGCTCATTCTGACCCCGGCGGTCTCAGACCGGCGGTGCCCCGCAGGGCATTCTGACCGCGGCGGTTCGGCCGCGGTCAGACAAGGAAAACCGGCGGTCTCCCGCCGGTTTTCCGCTGCCCTTGGAATCCCCCATGGCGGCGCAGCTTGCTGCGCCGCCATGGGGGATTCTGACACCCCCTACCGCCATCATGTTCCTGGCGGTTCGCCCGCCAGGAACAGGATGGCGGTAGGGGGTGCCGCGGGGCCCCTGGGGGCCCCTGCAGTGCCCATGCCAATGGCATGGGCACTGCAGGGGCCCCCGTAAGAGGGCCCCACTGTGTATTTCAGTGTCTGCAATGCAGACACTGAAATACGCGACGGGTGCAAACTGCACCCGTCGCACCCCTGCAACTACGCCGGCTCAATTCTGAGCCGGCGTCCTCGTTGCAGGGGCATTTCCTCTGGGCCGGCGGGCGCTCTTTTGGAGAGCGCCCGCCGGCCCAGAGGAAATGTCTGAATGGCCGCTGCGGTCTTTTGACCGCGGTGCGGTCATTTGGCGGCTCCCTCCAGGCGGGCGGCTCCCGCCGCCCGCCGGGCTCAGAATGAGCCCCTTTGTTTGGTAGGTGGGTGAACACCTGCCAAAAGAAGACACCATGTTCCCACAGTTGGTGACTTGTAGATATACTATGTGTTCAGTGTGTAGTTAAAGGTTATATCCATTATCACTTTACTGGTGATATAAATTTTGGCACAGGTGTGGCTTGTTGAATTACTTCAAGTCCTCAAACCCAACAGAAAGCTGTCACAATGCCTGGATGATTCATTTGTGATGTCATGAGTGATGACAGTTAACATGTCATGAGTGATGTAATATGTGAGGTCTTAAGCAGTGAATGAACAGGGTGTAAGTTATAGTTATCTTACTAAACTATCGCTAGTGAATTTCAGTGTTGTCTGGGTTTTCAAACATTAGTTTTTGTGTGATTTGAACACCTAACTATTATGTCAGTTCAACCCTTATTTGACATTGAATTTCTGTGTTTTGTTTAACATATTAAAGGTTGACCATATGCCTACCCCGCTTCCCTTCGGGCAACCAGTGCCCAACCCCCCAGGCACTCAACACCTGCTGTGCACATCCTTTGGGTGCCACCCAACTCCCTTCTTCACACTGCAGGGGACAGGGAGTTGGCTACAGGTGCACAGCCCCTCGCAGGCGTACAAACCTACAGGCCACTGTAGTGTAAAGTTCTGCTGTTATATAAATGTCTTGAACTGATATCCTCTCAGTATGTAAATTGTGTGGGTGCTTGTAACTCATGCAGCAGTAGTACTCTGTTTGTGAGCAAGTTTGAGTTCTAGAGCCAGTGGGATCTACTTTTTATTCCCTGGTTTAACGTGGCACTAAATAGGGGATGAGGACAGCTTTTTCAGACAGTGGACGCATATTGCTTGCATTCCTGTGACCAGAGGATTTAGATACAGACAATTTTGTAGGAAGATAGAGGCAGAGCTACCTTTAAAAATTCCACACAGACGCTTGTTAGCCATAAGCTGCTGAATAATTCTTCCTGAACATTCCAGTTTGTTTGTTAATAGGGGTGAGGGGCAGTGTTTCTGTTTCTATTGTGCAACGTGAGGAAGTTCAGGAGGTCAGGCATGTTCTTTTGTCTATGCCTGATCACTGCTTTAGAGAGGCCGATGACAGCCAGGTTCAAAACCACACTTCATTGTGCCCATGTTGTGGAGGCAGCCCCAGTGCTACTTGCTGTGAAAGGCACCACTCTACATAAAAGTAGTGTCTGCAGAGCAGTCTCAGAAGAACAATAAAAAGAGAACCACCCCAAACAGGCTATA
Organism: Pleurodeles waltl; assembly: GCF_031143425.1. Taxonomy (NCBI): domain Eukaryota; kingdom Metazoa; phylum Chordata; class Amphibia; order Caudata; family Salamandridae; genus Pleurodeles; species Pleurodeles waltl. The sequence continues at coordinate 969,619,088 of NC_090436.1, forward strand.
AAGTTTGAGACAGTGGTGATTTGTCTAAAGGGTGGAAAGTTACTAGGGAGCTAAAACCTGATGAATTCCTACGCAGCTCAAGGCACTTGTGTCAAATAAATGTAACCAGTGTCCGTATATCTGTGTTCAGCAGATCTGCTTGCTTTTATTGGATGTATTTTTTCAGTTCCAACCAATCCAGTCAACACGTGTTTCATCATGCGAACAATACTCGCTTTGACTTCATCAAGGCTGTAAATCAACATGAACCCATTAAATTCCCAACCATAGTTGAGTATCATAATAAAAAACACCAATCTCCATTCAAAAATGGTCAAAAACCCATGGTGGTTATTTGATATTAAAGAAATGATAACCATGCCTCTATCAAAATTCCAGAATAAAAAGTGCAAGTGACATTAGAAGAACCAGCAAACATTGGTGGGTGCTGTAAAATAAAAGTAAAATATTCCTATAGTGTCAACGAAGAGAAAAAACAGTTTATATTGACCAATTCCAATATCCCAAACGTGCTGCATCCATAAAAGTATAGTGCCAATACAAGTCAAATCACCTAGTGTGCAGTGATAAGAGTATAGTCCACACAAATTCTAACTATGCTCGGTAGGCTACTCCTTGCCTTAATTCAAAGTCTCAGAGAAATAATCTTCCCCAAATTTTCTAAACGTCCTCATAATCTTCTTGCAAGACAAAAATACATAACTGTTCTACTATTTCAAAGGAGTAACACTGTTTACGTGCAGCAAAAATGTAGAAAAACCTAGAGCCACTTGTGTTTCCCTTACCAGTGATAATTTGTGTATTTGTGTAATGCACTGCTCTGAGCACTCTCTAAGGAATTTCCATGCTTCATCTCATTCAGTTATCTAACAAAAATAAATCAATAAGTAAACCATTGTTCCATCTAAACTCTATTAGAAAATATGAAAAATTATTACTATATTAGGAAAAGGGCACCACCCAAACCGTACTAACTGGGGTCACGCTATATTGGCGTATTAAATCAGCGTACCATGAAAGGTGTTCATCTTGAATCGTCTAACCTGACTCCATCTTAATCTTGGCTATAACTATGCCACAAAATAAACATAGAAAATGGACAACAAGATCCATAAGCGTCCGCCATCTTGAAAGTATGATCAAATTGTATTGTAGATAGTAGTTTCAATTGATGTGTTCACCTGCAAAAAATTGAAGTGTCTAGTGTAAATAGTGTAAATTCCCAATAATGTATTGATATAAAAGACGTCCCAAAATAGACAAGAATATATTAAAGTATGAACTAAAAAACATCGGACCCCCCCTCCCCTAGCGCCTTGAGACCCTTCGGGTGAGTAGTGCGCTATATAAATGCTTTGATTGATTGATTGATTGATACAACGTATTTCCTCACATTTTGTCTTGCGTCTATATTTTAAAGTGTCATTCCTAGAAATTCTTATGAACTTATCGTAAGCTTTCGCAATAATGTGTGGTCCATATACATGTTGGGTAAAATGTATCCTCATGTCTGTAATACACTGTTGATGATCTAAATCCTTACTACAACCGTGCCTCCCTCACATCATTTCTCCTTATGGGATTGCCTCGATTTGATGTCTCGGATGTGCACTAGTTGCTCGTAGAAAAGAATTGCATGCAGAGGTTTTTCGATATAGCCTACTCTCAATTTCCTGATCCTCAATATAAAGTTCAACATCCAAGAAAGCAATCTTGATAGAACTATATTCACAAATAAACCTGATGTTCGCCTCATTGGAATTCAGATATTAACAAAACCTATTTAATTGAATAGAGGTACCAGTCCAAATCATAAGACAAAAAACAATATATCTACCCCAATATAGAAAATGGTTGTTCCATTATGTTCCTCCCGGGCCTCAAATTAATTCTTGCTCCAAATGTCCCATAAATAAGTTTGCATATGAGGGAGAAAATCTCGAACCCATTGCTACTCCTTGTTTCTGTCTGTACCATTCAGTTTTAAATAGAAAGAAATTGTTATGTAATATCAATTCGGTCATTGCCACCAGCATTTCTGTGTGTTCCCATAAGCTTGCTGATCTCTTATTCAGAAATTGTTTCAATGCATGAATGCCTAAGTCATGCCTAATACTAGTGTACAGTGAAACCACATCAAAAGTGATCAAAATCATTCCTGGCTCCCAGCTAATATCAGCGAGAATACACTGAATATGTTTTGTGTCTTTAATGTATGAGGGGAGATTATGTACATATGGTTGTAGAAAAACATCTACAAATTCCAATATCTTTCTGTAGGGCCCCCTATGCCCGAAATTATTGGTCTACCCGGTGGAGATGGTAAGTTCTTGTGAATCTTAAGGAGGGTGTATAGACAAGGATATCTGGGTCTATTGACTCGTAAATACATGTATTCATCCTCATTCAATAACCTTTCCCGAACCAAATCTTCAAAGAGTTATTGGTATTACTGGTTAGATTAATTATTGGGTCGTGGGTAATTTTTACATAACATACTCGATCCTCTAATTGTACGTAGATTTTTTGTTCATAATCTAATCTATTCATTATTACAATGTTACCTCCTTTATCAGCTCTTTTAATTGTAGTATCATGACAGTTACGCAAAGTCTTTAGGGCCATATATTCTCCACAACTAAGATTCCTTTTGTGCGACCAACTATGTTTCTTCATTTTATATTCCAATTTATCAAGGTCTCCCCAGACCAATTTATAAGAGGTATCATTAGAATTACCACTAGTCAGATTTGGTATCCACTTAGATTTTGTTTTTAATCCAATAGTAATAGTATTACGATAGATATCCAATTCTGAAAGTATATGACGCGAGGTGTTAGGCGGTCCCCCGTTAAGAGCAAACAAAGGCCAAGAAGGGAAGCTGCCCGCTTGCCTGCGATTACCCCTCCTGTGCTTGCTGTGTTCCCGCAGCAGCGGCTGTGCCCGCTAGCGTGTGTGGATCAGCAGCTCCAGGAAAGCGCAGGAGCTGGTGAAGATGAGGCTGTGTTTGCGGCTCCCTGCACGGAGTCGCAATGCTCGACTGGAAGGTCCCTGAGCACGGGGGAGCCCCAAGGCGGCTGGAGGAAGTCGCAGCACCTAACGCGGGGTTACGTCGCCCAATTGGGCGGTCCCTCGCTTAGGGCCGAAGAAAAGGCTAACGAGAACAAAATTGGGGCAGATTAACCCCTCTAACTGCTGGGTGTCGAGGACGCGTCTCCTGGTCGAGCTGAGGAAAATCCGTGGGCACAATATTCTCATTAATCATACTAGCGCGCCGTCCTGGGTCATCTGACTGACCCCCCAGAGGACAGTGCGCTCCTTGAATGCCTCCCCTTGGCCCCTTACAGGAATCCTCTTGTATCGCCATTGGGGGGTTTGAATGATTCCAAACCCCCCTCATTGGCCAACCACATTTCGCACCTTCTCCCCCGACTTGCTGTTCTGGGGGAAGGTGGGCGCCGCAGTTAAGTTGGTGCGCCCTACCCCAAAACCGGTTTAACCGGTCTCTTCTGGGTCCAAGGTGGCTGTTACGGCGCCGGCCCATTATGCCCCCTTTGGGGCCGGCCTTTGCTCTTCTGAAAGTATTCGCAGAATGGTAATTGAGTCTTCCTCATAATCAGTAATAGACATCAAAGTAACTGTATTGTGTATATCCTGAATAATAAGAGGACTATAATCTTTTTTGAAATTATGTAGGATGCCCTCACCCTGATTAGTGACACTAGTTTAAAAATATTTTTTTTAGTTTCAAACGTCTAATATATTTAAATAAATCTATCTTTAATTGGTAGAATTCACCAATAACCTCAGGGCAAAATCTTAAAGCTTTACTCAGTAGGGAGATGGAATCATTAGAAAGAGGTTTGTCAGAAAGATTCTTTATATTAATTATTCCCCTAGGGGCACTTGCTATTTCCCCTTGTCCCATCACCTTGTTCCATTCCCTTCCTTTCTTCTGTGGTTCCTTCCTCACTTGTCCCTCCTTGTTGTGTGAAAACGTCCCTTCTCAAATTTAATTCCCAGTGTCCCTGTTTGATTCTTTGTACCTCCCTTAAAAAATAGGGAGTATTGTCCCTGTTAGTTGCCATGTGTAATGATGCTCCCTCACTTACATCCGACTGGCTACCACTACTTGAAGGAACACTGGGAGAGGCCACATCTAAGTTTTGTAATCCTATTCCTGGTGTCTGTTTTTTATCATCCTTTCTAATAAAATGGTCATATCTTTTAGAAAAGGTAAAAATCCTGCCATTTCGATAGTCCAACTCGTCACGTTTTAGTTTCTTTGCCTTCTTTTGAGTGAGTTCATTTTGATGTTTAGCAATAATTTAATTCAGAATTGCATAGTTCTTAGTTGTCGCCTCCACTAGATTCAATTCTTTTATCTCGTCCTCTAATGCTAAAATCTCTGATTGCAACTTGGAAACCTTTCTATCAGCATTCTCGATTAGGATATCTGTCAATTTCATGGAGCTCGAAGTTAATTCCTTCTTCCAACAGTCTAAAAGATTGTCATCCAGATCATCAAAAGTAGGGAAAATCTAGGATCTTAGGGCCATATGTACGAAAAAAAATTCCCATAGACACAGAATGGGTAAAAACCTTTGCTACATCTGGCCCTTAGTCCCCTCTGTATCCTATTAAGTTTCACATATTGGGGGTCATTACAACATTGGCGGTAAAAGGCGCTTACCGCCGTGCAGAAGACCGCCAATACACCGCCGCGGCGGCGGCATTCCGCCACAGCTATTATGACCCACATCTTGGAATCCGCCGAAATTCAGACACCCACACAACACCGCCACACCAAAGGTCAGTAATAAACTGGCGGAAACAAAACCTCCACCTCCACGCCAACAGAAACACACCCATGCTATTACGACCCACGAATCCACGAGGCGGTCTTTCAACCGCGGTATTCCATTGGCGGTACACCCTGCCGCGCTCAAAATACACACACATCTACAAAACACCGCCACATTGGACAATTACAAATACACACACCTGATACACATACAAACAACACTCCCACACACCCAATACAATATAAAACACACACCCACATCACCCACAAACCCCTACGACCAAAAATTAGACACAAAGGCGACAGAGAGAGAGCACAGAATAGACTACCCAACTACACAGCGGCACACAACACCATCACCCACACAACATCCACGCACAAAACTCCACACACCACTGCACTCACCACAACCATCACCACATGCAGCACCCCACACATCACACACACCACCCCATGTCACTCCAAAGACACCCCCGCTTCTCCGAGGAGGAGCTCAGGGTCATGGTGGAGGAAATCGCCCGGGTAGAGCCACAGCTATTTGGCTCACAGGTACAGCACACAGGAAGATGGAGTTATGGCGCAGAATAGTGGACAGGGTGAACGCCGTGGGACAGCACCCAAGAAATAGGGAGGACATCAGGAAGAGGTGGAACGACCTACGGGGGAAGGTGCGTTCAACGATTTCCAGGCACAACATCGCGGTACAGTGGACTGGCGGCGGACCCCCACCTCCTCCCCCACAACTAACAACATAGGAGGAGCAAGTCTTGACCATCTTGCATCCAGAGGGCCTCGCAGGAGTCGGTGGAGGATGGGACACTGGTAAGTCAATTCGTAACTATCATATCCCCCACCCTACCTGCATGCTATCACACACCCCCTCCTTCACCCCCTCCCCTATCACTACAACTCCTCACTAATGTACCCATGACACGAACCACCCATCCCAACACCAAGCCCTGCATGACACAACTAAGCATGGACACCGCTCACTAAAGCATGCCCACTGCACATACCCAGTACACCCCCCCAACCATCACCACACAAACCCACACACCGGAATGCTTGCACTGGGGTACACAAACACCCACCCATTGCACACCATTACACACACACATGAAATAATCATGCTCTTATGCCCCTGCAGGAACCCGAAGGACCGTCACCACACCAGAGGGTCCAGACAACACCACTCCACCCCCAGAAGAGGCCCACAGTGACGAGAGCAGCTCTGCCCTACTGTATCCTGATGACCAGCCCGGACCATCGTGGGCCTCGGGACAGTCGGTTCCCCTTGCACAGGCACAGCCCAACACCGACCTTCCACCCTCTGGTAACACCAGCACAGCACCCACCCAGCGGGCCCAAACCTCCCTATCCAGGACAGGTCAATCAGCAGTGTGTCCACCACTACAGGGCACCCAGTGTAACCCACCACCCCAACAACAACAGGGACAGTGGTAGTGGGCACATGGTCCAGGGGATGGAGGCACAGGAACACAGGGGAACTGAGAGGGCTGCTGTGCGACAGGGGGCAGACAGGCCAAGGGAACCCACTCTCCACAAGGCCCTATCCTCCATCATGGGAGCATACCACCAATCCCAGGAGACGATGGCAACGGTTCTGGACAAGTTGCAGGAGACCCTGCGCCTGCAGGACGAACTGTATTTGGGGTTCAGGGAGGAGCTCAGGACCATCAGCTCCGCCCTGGGCACCATCGTAGGGGTGCTGAAGGACATACAGACGACCTTGAGGGACACTGTGGCACTCCAAGGGGCCCCTGACACTAGCCAGGACGATGAAATGCCCACCACCTCTGCCGGCGCTAGTGGACAGGACGCCCTGCCACAGGACCACCACACCAGCACCCCACCCCCTGCAGACGGACAACCACCACGCAAGAGGTCCCTGAAATCCAGGAACAGGACAGAGCAAGATGGTGAGACCCCGCCAGGAAATGAGACCACCCTAATTGTCCCCCCACCGTCCCACTTTGTTACCCTGTCCATACTTTAACTGCCCCAGCTCCACTTCCTATGCCCAGATGGGCAGTGCACCTGTGAGACTAATAGACTGGACTCAGCCATGGACATTCCTCCACCATCACCCATCCTCATTTTCCAACCCCCTCCCATTTCTGAGCACTTCAATAAACACCCTTTAAACACAAAACAATCTGGAGTCAGTCTGTGATTCAGTAAAAATGTATTATCAATGACAGTGTCATAATGGGTGTACCATTCTAAAGCTAACATACCTATGTCACACATCACAAGCCCTTGAAGGATGCAAGCAGTTGACACGTAGGTAACCACACCTGTGAAACCATAATGGAAGGGTACAACTCAGTTACCAAATGTTGACTCAAATCGAAAAACAGGATAGAGGTAGACGTGTGAAAGTTCATGTAATGCTAAAAATGAAAATGTTCTCACCTGTTTCTCATTGGAAATATTGCTGTATGACGGACTCCCTGTTGTCGTTGTCTTCTTCATCAGCTTCATCCTCATCACTGTCCACAGGCTCCACAGGCTCCACAGCTGCTACAACACCGGCATCTGGATCATCCTCCTGCAGAAAAGGCACCTGGCGTTGCAAAGCCAAATTATGGAGCATGGAGCAGGCGATGATGATGTCGCACACCTTCTTCGGTGAGTAGAATAGGGATCCACCTGTCATATGTAGGCACCTGAACCTGGCCTTCAGGAGGCCGAAGGTGCGTACGATCACCCTCCTAGTCCGCCCATGGGCCTCATTGTACTGTTCCTCTGCCCTGGTCCTGGGATTCCTCACTGGGGTCAATAGCCACGAAAGGTTGGGGTAACCAGAGACCCCCAATAGCCATACACGGTGCCTCTGGAGCTGACCCATCATATCAGGGATGCTGCTATTCCGCAGGATGTAGGCGTCATGCACTGAGCCAGGGAACATAACATTTACCTGCGAGATGTACTGGTCTGCCAAACAGACCATCTGGACATTCATGGAATGATAACTCTTCCTGTTCCCCTACACCTGTTCACTCCTGTGGGGGGGACCAGAGCTACATGGGTACCATCAATAGCACCTATGACGTTGGGGATATGTCCAAGGGCATAGAAGTCACCTTTCACTGTAGGCAAATCCTCCACCTCAGGGAAAATGATGTATCTCCTTACGTGTTTCAGCAGGGCAGACAACACTCTGGACAACACGTTGGAAAACATAGGCTGGGACATCCCTGATGCCATGGCCACAGTTGTCTGAAAAGACTGACTTGCAAGGAAATGGAGCACTGACGGCACCTGCATGTCAGGGGGGGTTTCCAGTCATATGGCGGATTGGTGACATCAGGTCTGGCTCCAACTGGGTACACAGTTCCTGGACTGTGGCACGGTCAAACCGGTAGGTTACGATGACATGTCGCTCTTCCATTGTCAACAGGTCCACCAGCGGTCGGTACACCGGAGGATTCCGCCATCTTCTCATATGTCCCAGCAGACGGTGCCTACGAAGGACAACAGCGAAGAACCAGTCATTATTCATCCAGGTATGTACCCACAGTCACACACAAGACTACACCACTCACAAAACCCTTCCTGTATGTGTGTTGAGTGTAGGCCTAGCTAAGTGTGACGCAGAAGTAAATGGAGCCATGTGGGCCCCTGAAATGGCGGCTGCCTGACCTCTAACGTGGGACAATGGGATTGTTGGGTAACAGCGCTGGCGTCACACACCGTCGCAGTAGGCGGTCGTTTACCGCGGCGCAATGCTGCATTGGTTAACATTGGACCCTATGGGTCCCAGGAGCCAATGAACAGGTGCGCTGGCGGTGATGATGCGCACCGCCGCGGATGTCACCGCCGCGGACGTCACCGCCATTTTCTATCTGTTCAATCACTAGATACCTGACCTTCGACAGGACAGGACCTACACTGCAAGTGCTGCTGTGACCTCGGTCTGGAAACGATGATGGCTGCTGCATCTGGGGAAAGGGCCCCTGCCTTCACTGCACAGGAGCTGGAGAAACTGGTAGACGGGGTCCTCCCCCAGTACACCCTACTCTACGTTCATCCAGACCAACAGGTTAGTACACAGGGAGCACGTTGGATGGGCTAGGCCTGGGTGGAGAGAGCTGGTTGGAAGAGGGAAGGGGGCAGAGTCCATAGAACATTAATGCATGGGAATGTATGGGCCACATGGCCAGAGTAAGGAGGGGGCCACTCACAACGACGGTGCAGTTGGTAATGACTGTTCCTCTTTCCTTGTGCATGTCATGTAGGTCAGCGCCCACCAGAAGAGGGACATTTGGCGTGCCATCGCCAAGGAGGTCCGGGCCCTGGGGGCCCACCAGAGACGGGGCACCCACTGCCGTAAGAGATGGGAGGACATTCGCCGCTGCAGCAAGAAGACGGCGGAGGCTCAGCTGGGGATGGCCTCCCAACGTGGGAGGGGTGCCCGTCGCAACATGACCCCCCTGATGTTCCGGATCCTGGCGGTGGCCTAACCTTCTTTCTTCTTTCTCCCCCCCCTTTGTCTGCTCTCCCTGTCCTTTTGTACATCAGCATCAACAGGCGGAGGAAGAGTGGCACTGGAGCACGAGGGAGCTGCATCCCACATGGCCATGGAGGGCCACACCACGGACTCTGAATGCACCAGTGGGACGGAGGGCGAGGGGAGCTTCACGTCGGCCACCGGATCACCAAGCAGCGACACGGACTCGTTCGACGATGTGGGCTCCCTTGTGGTGGTGGCACCATCTGTGCCCCCCACCTCTACAGGTACAGCCGCCACCTCCCCTACCAGCACTGCCCTCCCAGCAGCCCCTCAGCGTTCGCCCCGTGCCCGCTCACCCAGGAGGGTGGGCATCACCTTCGCCCCAGGCACCTCAGGCCCTGCCCCAGTCACCCCTGCTGCCCTCAGTGAGGAGGCCATTGACCTCCTCAGGTCACTCACTGTTGGGCAGTCTACCATTGTGAATGACATCCAGGGTGTAAAACGAGAGTTGCAATACGGTAATGCATTCCTGGAGGGCATTCATTATGGTCAGGCTGTCCTTCAGCGAACCCTGCAATCTTTGGCCTCAGCACTGATGGCAGCAATTGTCCCTGTGTCTAGCCTCCCCCCTCCAACCTCCTCCACCCAGACCCAATCTCCTGTACCCCAGCCCATCCCAAGCACACCTACAGACCAGCATACACAAGTCAACACACACAAGTAGCTCAAGCAAACATAGGCACCACACACACCACAAGCACTCACGCAAGCCTCAGCCACATACAGACACAACAACATCCACTGCCTCCACTGTGTCCCCCTCCTCCTCTTCTCCCTCCTCCCTCCCAGTGTCATCTACACACACACCTGCATGCACCACATCTACAGGCACCATGAATCGCACTAGGACACCCAGCACCACAAGCCGCTCAACTGCACTCACCACCTCCACTGCCATTTACACGTCCCCTGTGTCCTCTCCCAGTGTGTCTGTGACGCCCCCTCCCAAAGTACACAAACGCCGGCAATCACTCACCCAACATCCATCCACCTCACGACAGCCTCCAGTACCTGCACCCAAAACACCTAAAGTTACACCTCTGACAACCACCTCCTCTTCCTCCACTCCCAGACCCCCTCCAGCTACCCATCCCAGTGTTCGTCAGAAACTGTCCCTCTGTAAAGTTGACCTTTTTGCCCCCACCCCCCCTCCAATTCATCAGTCCCGTCATAGCGCCTCAGCCAAAAAGCCTCCAATACCAGTGGTGCCTGTTCAAGGTTTTTGGAGTGCACCGGCCACCAGGGCAGGCAGTAGGACCCGGAGCCAAGGCACTGGCAGCCCACCCCCTGTAAAGGCTCCAAAATTGGAGAGTGGATGACGGGACTGTGTTAAGACTCCTGGTGGGAAAACAACTGACATGGGTTCCAAGGGGATTGGAGAGTCAGCTGTGACTCCACCAAAGGTGGGGAAGGGCCAGAGGAAGTCTGCCCAGCCTGTTGTGAGTGTCACGGCGGAGAAGTGCGCCATCATTTCCGGCGGTCGAGACACAACTGCTAGCACCGTCTTTACTGGTCCAGAGACCACCGCCATAGTCACAGCCCAGGAGGGCCCCACTATCGTCACTGGTCAGGAGACCACCACCGGAGTCATTGCCCAGGAGGGCCCAAGTATCGTCACTGGTCAGGAGACCACCGCCGGAGTCATTGCCCAGGAGGGCCCAAGTATCGTCACTGGTCAGGAGACCACCTCCGGAGTCAGTGCCCAGGAGGGCCCCACTATCGTCACTGGTCAGGAGACCACCTCCGGAGTCAGTGCCCAGGAGGGCCCCACTATCGTCACTGGTCAGGAGACCACCGCCAGAGCCACAGCCCAGGAGGGCCCCACTATCGTCACTAGTCAGGAGACCACCGCCAGAGTCACAGCCCAGGAGGGCCCCACTATCGTCACTGGTCCGGAGACCACCACCAGAGTCACAGCCCAGGAGGGCCCCACTATCGTCACTGGACAGGAGACCACCGCCAGAGTCACAGCCCAGGAGGGCCCGAGTATCGTCACTGGTCAGGAGACCACTGCCACCGCCGGAGTCAGTGCCCAGGAGGGCCCCACTATCGTCACTGGTCAGGAGACCACCGCCAGAGTCACAGCCTAGGAGGGCCCCACTATCGTCACTGGTCAGGAGACCACCGCCACTGCCGGAGTCAATGCCCAGGAGGGCCCCACTATCGTCACTGGTCAGGAGACCACCGCCAGAGTCACAGCCCAGGAGGGCCCAGATATCGTCACTGGTCCGGAGACCACCGCCGGAGTCAGTACCCTGGAGGGCCCCGGCTGCCACAGCCCCGCTGGGCAATGATGAAACGTCATGCCACACACCAACGTCCAGTGTATAGAACGTCATGCCACACACCAATGTCCTTATCAGAACCGCCATGGCAAAGCACCGCTGAACAGTCCAGAGACCGCCATGGCAAAGCACCGCTGAACAGTCCTGAACCGCCATGGCAAAGCACCGCTGAACAGGGCAAAGACCGCCATGTCAAAGCACCGCTGAACAGTCCAGAGACCACCATGGCAAAGCACCGCTGAAAAGTCCTGAACTGCAATGGCAAAGCACCGCTGAACAGTCCAGAGACCGCCATGGCAAAGCACCGCTGAACAGGGCAAAGACCGCCATGTCAAAGCACTGCTGAACAGTCCAGAGACCGCCATGGCAAAGCTCCGCTGAACAGTCCTGAACCGCCATGGCAAAGCACCGCTGAACAGTCCAGAGACCGCCATGGCAAAGCACCGCTGAACAGTCCAGAGACCGCCATGGCAAAGCATCGCTGAACAGTCCTGAACCGCCATGGCAAAGCACCGCTGAACAGTCCAGAGACCGCCATGTCAAAGCACCGCTGAACACGGCAAAGACCGCCATGTCAAAGCACCGCTGAACAGTCCAGAGACCGCCATGGCAAAGCACCGCTGAACAGTCCTGAACCGCCATGGCAAAGCACCGCTGAACAGGGCAAAGACCGCCATGGCAAAGCACCGCTGAACAGGGCAAAGACCGCCATGGCAAAACACCGCTGAACAGGGCAATGCACCGGGTAGGAATGAATGGCCCGCCACATCAGGCATCCTTATCCCATGTGCAGCTGGGACAGTGACAGGACAGGAACTTTCACGGGGAGACTCATCCAGTCTGGGCACCAGTCCCCCCCAGTACCAGTAGGGACCTGCATCAACTTGAGAGACTGTGGATTTGCACTCCCCAGGATGGCACAGTGGGCAAGCCCCCCCCCTGTAGAGACTTGAGAGACTGTGGCTTTGCACTCCCCAGGATGGCACAGTGGGCAAGCCACCCACTGTAGAGACTTGAGAGACTGTGGCTTTGCACTCCCCAGGATGGCACAGTGGGCAACCCACCCACTGTAGAGAATTGAGAGACTGTGGCTTTGCACTCCCCAGGATGGCACAGTGGGCAACCCACCCACTGTAGAGACTTGAGAGACTGTGGCTTTGCACTCCCCAGGATGGAACAGTGGGCAAGCCACCCACTGTAGAGACTTGAGAGACTGTGGCTTTGCACTCCCCAGGATACATCAATGGGCATGGAGCCCCGTTGTGGATCTGGCTTTGCAGTCATCTGGCTGAGGTGCCCCCCCCTGCCCTTCCCCCTGAGGTGCCTGTAGTATTTCTATCTGATGCCCCAGCAGTGTTCTCTCCGATTGTGGTCAGGTATCGTTTGTGGGCCTCGCCCATGTATTTTTGGACTGATGGTGCACGGACATTGTTATGTACATATCTGCACTACTTCTCGTATTGTATATAATTATGACAGATTTTCAAACATATTTTGTATGACATGTATATTGGCACATTACATTGTTTGACCGATTGTCGCTTTGTGTATTCATTCTTCCGGGGGGGATTGTGGGTTGTTACTGTGATTTTTGTGAATGCATTGGTGTGTATGTTGTAATATGCGAGGGTGGGGGTGTTTGGTGGGTATCCCCCTAACCTTTGCCTCCCTCCTCCCCCATGTCGTAGGTGCAGTACTCACCGTTGTCTGCGGCGCCTACGTAGCTGTTGGTCGTAGAAGAGCAGAAACACAAGGGCAGGGAGTATTTGGAGTTCCGGCTCCATGGATTCCTCGTTCCCCGTGGGATATGTTCAGGTGAGCGTTTTCCCATAGCAAAAGCTGTTTCCGCCGTGTTTTTATCCACGGTGAATCCGCCCCGGAGAAGGTGGCGGATTGGCGGGTTGTAATAGTGTGGGCGGTACATTGTCTTCCGCCTGTCTGTTGGCGGTGACCGCCGCGCTGCTTGTCTGTACCGCCGTGGCGGGCGAAGTGTTAAAGTGTCCGTCTTTGTTGGCGGTTTCCGCCAGGGTCATAATTCCCTTTTTTTGTCCGCCGGCCTGTTTGCGGTATTTCCGCTGCTTTAACACCGTCCGCCAGGGTTGTAATGACCCCCATTGTCTTAGAGTTGCTCCATCCCACCATTTAGATATTTCTTGCCTCTTGAGCTTCTCCAATCTTATGAACTTGTCTCTCAAATCCTCCTTAGGTTTTTGAAACCCACTTCAATGTCAAGTGCTGATTTCACTATTATCCTCTAAACTGTTAAATAATGCTTCAGCTATCGTGCTACGATCCATAGTATCAGTTTCGTAGTAAGGTGTTTGGCGCTGCCCACCTATATCAACAGTAAAAAAAATCGAAAGGGTATTTAATAGGAATGGCGCTCACAATATCCCACCCCGAATCTCAAAGATCAAACAAAGTCTCCAAGGTGCTCCTGAAAGGAGGACTCACCCTACTCCCCCACAAAATTTCTCTCAAGTGAAAACATCCAAGAAACTTGTGTCAAATAAATGTAACCATTGTCTGTATCTCTGTGTTCAGCGGATCCGCTTGTTTTTATTGGATGTATTCTTCAGTTCCAACCAGTCCAACCAACAAATGTTTCGTCATGCGAACAACACTCGCTTTGACTTCATCAAGGCTGTAGATCAACATGAACCCATTAAATTCCCAACCATAGGTGAGTATCATAGTACAAAACAATAATCTCCACTCAAAAATGGTCAAAAACCCATGGTGGTTATTTGATATTAAAGAATCGATAACCATGCCTCTACCAAAATTTCAGAATAAAAAGTGCAAGTGTCATTAAAAGAACCAGCAAAGATTGGTGGGTGGTTTACAATAAAAGTAAAATATTCCTATAGTGTCAATGAAGAGAAACACTAGTTTATATTGACCAATTCCAATATCCCAAACATGCTGCATCCATAAACGTATAGTGCCAATACAAGTCCAATCACCCCCCTAGGCTACTACTTGCCTTAATTCAAAGTCTTAGAGAAATAATCTTCCCAACATTTTCTAAGTGCTCATAGTCTTCCTGCAGGACAAAAATAAATAACAGTTCTGCTATTTCAAATGAGTAATACTGTTTACGTGTAGCAAAAATGTAGAAAAACATAGAGCCACTCGCTTTTTTTTTATTCCTATGTTTAGGAATACTAACTATAACTATAGAGTAGCAATCAGATTTAATGTGACTTCTTTCTTTTTATTTATTATATTTGTTATGCGTTTGATTATTGGTTTACCTAATCATGTGACCATAAATGTGTCTTTTAGTTGTTCTTGTAGCAATTCTGAACCTTTACATATGCACTTTAGTTCATGTTTTGGGCTTCCTTGCTACTTTGAGTATAACTGCTACGTATGAAGCCCAAAGTAAATGAAAGCCAATCATTGTTGTTATAAAAATTCAGATCATTATTGTTTTTCCTAATGGACAACTATCATGCCCTCCATAAAGTAGTTTGTTTAGCTCACTGCTAGGTAACATTTCCATTTCGTTGCACAGAAGTACATAAGGAAGATGGTTTTTGTTTCGCTTGTTGGGCACAGTTCTATTTTGTGAGCCAGAGAGCATGCAAAGACTTATGTAGATTAAAATGTATTCTGTTTGTTATGTATTTTTTGATGGGTTTTCATTAGCCTGTGACCATAGGTGGATCTTTTGTTTGTTCATGTATTAAATCCTATACTTTACATATGCAGTCCAGTTTAGTCTTTGGACTTCCTTCCTACTTTTAGAAGTATTGTACCAGTTATGAAAGCCAAAGTGAACAAAAGTCAATCATTGTTATTGTTATAAAAATTGAGATTTTTTTTTTTTCTAGTGCAATGATCAGGTCCTGCTAATAGTAGCTTGTGTTGTTCACTGCTAGGTTAATTTTCATATTGTTGCACAGGGGTGCATGAGAAGGAAGGTTTTTGTTTGGCTTGTTGTGCCAGTTTTATTTTGTGAACCAGAGCATGCAAAGAAAACATATGTAGATTAGGATGTTCTCTATTTTTTATGCATTTGTTTATAGATTTCCATTAGGTTGTGACTATAAATGGGTCTTTGACATGTAGTAAATCAGAATCTTTACATATACAGTCTAGTTTATTTTTTGGATTTCCTTGCTACTTTTAGGAGTAGCGTGCTACAATATATCACTAAGCTGTTGCCCCTTAAAACTTTATAACCACTTCATAACACCACTTGCATTAGCAGCAGGAATCATTTACATAGTCTAATGTACATTGCTGTAAAATTTCATTACAATCAGTTCAGCCATTTTACTGCTACGAGAAATACAAACGTCTATGTAAAATGCATTGGATTTCAAGTGTGTTTCAGTACCTCACTTTTTTCTTTGCACTCCCGTGACCAAATGCAGTGAACCTTTCAAGCCTCCGACAATGTAGTGGGTGGAACGGGTCTTTAAAGTTTTGTCGTGGAGATTCCTCAAATGGGTACAGAATTACATATATATATATATATATATATACAGGGAGTGCAGAATTATTAGGCAAATGAGTATTTTGACCACATCATCCTCTTTATGCATGTTGTCTTACTCCAAGCTGTATAGGCTCGAAAGCCTACTACCAATTAAGCATATTAGGTGATGTGCATCTCTGTAATGAGAAGGGGTGTGGTCTAATGACATCAACACCCTATATCAGGTGTGCATAATTATTAGGCAACTTCCTTTCCTTTGGCAAAATGGGTCAAAAGAAGGACTTGACAGGCTCAGAAAAGTCAAAAATAGTGAGATATCTTGCAGAGGGATGCAGCACTCTTAAAATTGCAAAGCTTCTGAAGCGTGATCATCGAACAATCAAGCGTTTCATTCAAAATAGTCAACAGGGTCGCAAGAAGCGTGTGGAAAAACCAAGGCGCAAAATAACTGCCCATGAACTGAGAAAAGTCAAGCGTGCAGCTGCTACGATGCCACTTGCCACCAGTTTGGCCATATTTCAGAGCTGCAACATCACTGGAGTGCCCAAAAGCACAAGGTGTGCAATACTCAGAGACATGGCCAAGGTAAGAAAGGCTGAAAGACGACCACCACTGAACAAGACACACAAGCTGAAACGTCAAGACTGGGCCAAGAAATATCTCAAGACTGATTTTTCTAAGGTTTTCTGGACTGATGAAATGAGAGTGAGTCTTGATGGGCCAGATGGATGGGCCCGTGGCTGGATTGGTAAAGGGCAGAGAGCTCCAGTCCGACTCAGACGCCAGCAAGGTGGAGGTGGAGTACTGGTTTGGGCTGGTATCATCAAAGATGAGCTTGTGGGGCCTTTTCGGGTTGAGGATGGAGTCAAGCTCAACTCCCAGTCCTACTGCCAGTTCCTGGAAGACACCTTCTTCAAGCAGTGGTACAGGAAGAAGTCTGAATCCTTCAAGAAAAACATGATTTTCATGCAGGGCAATGCTCCATCACACGCGTCCAAGTACTCCACAGCGTGGCTGGCAAGAAAGGGTATAAAAGAAGGAAATCTAATGACATGGCCTCCTTGTTCACCTGATCTGAACCCCATTGAGAACCTGTGGTCCATCATCAAATGTGAGATTTACAAGGAGGGAAAACAGTACACCTCTCTGAACAGTGTCTGGGAGGCTGTGGTTGCTGCTGCACGCAATGTTGATGGTGAACAGATCAAAACACTGACAGAATCCATGGATGGCAGGCTTTTGAGTGTCCTTGCAAAGAAAGGTGGCTATATTGGTCACTGATTTGTTTTTGTTTTGTTTTTGAATGTCAGAAATGTATATTTGTGAATGTTGAGATGTTATATTGGTTTCACTGGTAATAATAAATAATTGAAATGGGTATATATTTGTTTTTTGTTAAGTTGCCTAATAATTATGCACAGTAATAGTCACCTGTACACACAGATATCCCCCTAACATAGCTAAAACTAAAAACAAACTAAAAACTACTTCCAAAAATATTCAGCTTTGATATTAATGAGTTTTTTGGGTTCATTGAGAACATGGTTGTTGTTCAATAATAAAATTAATCCTCAAAAATACAACTTGCCTAATAATTCTGCACTCCCTGTATATATATATATATTCACTTAAAAATCAAAAGGTTACAGGGACTTTATAGTTAAGTTCTGAATTTACTCACACAAAACCAGAGAAATTCAGGAGTTATAGTTACACTTATTTCAAGTAACTATAACTTGTGGACTAAGGTAACTATAATTTGCACCCCCGACATATATACTAACTTAACAGTTGTTTGCCTTATAGATACCAACCAGTGGGAAGAAACTCATTTGTTTCATTATTTCTTGGATAATAGTTAAACATACTATGTATTTAGAAAGTTCTTTGTTGAAACTTGTCATCTTGGCCGAAGCTGCCCTGTTCACATGAAGATATCAAGCTCTGGTTGGTCAAAGCCGAAGATTATCTACTCAAGCTTTATAGTTTGTTGCAGTGTATATTTTTTTTAAAGTGTGTTCACAGACTATGATAGAGGTTCGACTGGCAGGACTCGCTAGGCTCTCTTCTCAATCAGCTTAGCTTCTGAGAAAGCACTCTGACTGACACATTTTGTCCTATTCTCTTTGTTGATGTGTTCTGAATTCATTCTGAGATGAACTGTGAGAAAACTGGACAGATGTCCCCTCACTTTTTGCCTCCATTTTTGATGTATTCTAGTGTTTTCTGACTCTGATTGTACCCTGTGCTCTGCTAACCAGGTCCATGGCCAGTGTTCTGTGTAAAAAGGTACAGGATAATTAGGTATAATTCCAATTGGTACTGACAAACTACCTATAAGTACCGAGCATATGGTAGGGCATGTAGGTTTAGAGGCCCAGCAGCCTTAATGCACATAAGTGTGCACTGCTGTGTGGCCTGCTGTCATTTTAAAAGTCAGCCCTGCTTTACAGGCTGTTTTTAAATTAAAACCAAAATAATTTAAATTTAACTTAGGAATTAAAGGTACTTCCAAAGTCTTAAACTACCAGCCTTTTACATATGTCACCCATATGGACTCCCCTAGGTGCCCCTGGAGTAATGTACCTTGTGACCATAAGCAGGGATGTTATAAAAGCTGTTTTTTAAGCCCTGGTGAGGGAAAAACTGCCACTTTAGTTTTCCCAATTGTAGTTTAAATTAATAAACACTTACCTTTCATAGGAATGAGATAAAATATCATTCAAGGATTCAAACTGATAGTAAGAATGCATCCAACAACTTGCAGATGTTTTGGATTTTTGTGGTACAGTGCTTTCTCGGACAAGAGTATGTCATACTTTGTAAGAAGTTGTCATACCTGAGGGTGAAATCCTGCATTCTATTGGTCAGGGGTGCCCCCCTGCTTGTCACCCCAGAAGCATAGATAAATATGGGAGAGATGCCAAGCAACTCAGATCTTTGCCTGGAGCCAAGAAGAAGAAGAAGGGCTGCCCTGATGAACCCCTGGTCTGCATCAAGAAGGACTGTGCTCACAAGGATTGTACCTGCTGCACACTCTGGGCTTCACAAAGAGAGGACTTTGCCTTGCTTCAAAGGATTCAGGAGTGGACTCCCTGTAAGCAACAGGTACAAGAGGGCTACCAAGACTCCCCTGCATCAAGTTCTGCAAGAAGAACCCAGCTGACCAGCAACAAGTGGACCTTTAAGGATTTGACCAGGTACACTGTGGGAATTGTATTCTGAACTCCCAAGGATCAACTCAGAGTTCCTGAAACCTTGGGTTAAGTTTGTAGACACTTCAAGACCCCAAAAGGACCTTCTTAAAGAAGATCCAGAAGTCTGGAGCACTTTTTCAAAAAAGCTCCATAAGGTAACCAACCTGTCGTCGAGAGCGAAGACAGCGACGTCAATCTGCGACCCCACCTGAATTTCAGGTTCTTACGCACTAAAGCTCCAGAGTTTTTCATTTTGACGAGACCTCCAAAAGTTGATCGGGGCATCGTGCTGAGTCAAGCTGCTGTTGTCAAACTGCAAACTGGCCTGGTAAGGAAAGCGGCTCCACATCAAGGGAAAAAGCTCCAGAAAAAAGACTAAAGGCCTGATTACGATCTTGGCGGATGGGATACTCCATCACAAATGTGACAGATATCCCACCTGCTTTATTACAACTTCCATTATATCCTATGGAACTTATAATACTGCGGACGGGATATCCGTTGCGTTTCCATCTGACAAGACTGTAATCAGGACCTAAATCCGAAATTTTGACCAGGGCCTACTACCCAGTGTATCTGACTTTGGCTTCATTGTGGATGGCCTCAAACTTTGACTTTGTCTTGGGCCGGTGCGACCAGATGGCCGCGATTGGCACTTTTTGCTTGGAAGCACTAAAAAGTACATTTTTACATTCAATCTTGAAAAATTCATATCTCTGATTCCCTACATTGGATTTCTGTTGTTTTTATGTCATTGTGAAGATAAAAATATTTCCTATTTTCGTAAATTGTTTTACATTTTTATTGTGTGTTCTGCCTTACTTTATTTATTGCAGATCTGTATATGCGAGAATGTTGGGTTTAATTAAGTTAGTATTTGCATGTTCACAGTCTTATTTTTATGTTTATGCTGAGACAGTATATAATGGAGGCTTAGTGGTGGTAATTATCACGTGACCAAGGCTGCTTGGTCAGCCGCAACGCGTTGTGTTTGTATTAAACTTCTTTTTGTTTTTCCCTGAGTCCTAAGTGTGCGAGTATTGTCCTTTTATTTTTTGAGATATATATATATATATATATATATATATATATATGATATATATATTATTTTTTTTACACACACCCATACATATATATATGTGTGTGTGTGTCTGTGTTTCTTTCTTTTTTCACTGCAAAAAACAAAGGTTAAAATGACATAGGTAAGGTAATTATATTTTAGCTTACTTTAAAAAACTGTATATACTCACTGAAAACATAAAGGTTAAAATGTCATAGTTAAGTGTTGTAGTAATATAAAACAGAATGTTATAAAATGATGAAAACACGGAAATTCAATAGTTATAGTCTACTGAGCTAACTATAACTTGGGTCCCCACCATGCTCTGCCTATGAACTCACATATTAAATCACTCATGTCATGTTAAATTACTTCACTGATACATCACTGATGGCATTTAAAATGACATAATTGATGATATCACTGATCTTATCACTAATCACATCATCCATCTGATATGACAGTTTACTATAATCTTTTCCAACCGGAAAATAGTCTGCAAGGTGCATGTCTACACAATATTCAAGAACATCTGTAGGACATGTGGGTGTGTCATTTTGCAACAAGCAGAACAAGCAGGCCAGCCATGAAGCATATCTGTGAAATCATCCACATTAAATAAATACTATACAATTATTTACTGGTATGTATGGGTGTAAGAAATGTACTGGCTCTGTAGACATTAATGACATCAACAACTTATTAAAGCTTGAGCACTGTTCAAAAACAGAACTTGGTTAATTATTTACCTTTATTTACCTTAATGGGCTGTGTCAGTAGAAACTTCATCTGGCATAGAATTTTAAGTTAAAGGCTTCACTTCTGTCCATTAGCCAATTATAAGGTATGGACTACAAGATTCTATGGACAACGTTTTGTAGTATGTAAAAATATCTAACACATATTCATTAGAAGAACACTTACTATCATTCTGAGATTTGCATCGCCTGTAAGTGAGTCAGCCACACATTATACATTCTACAACAATGGATGTCTCAGAAAGTTCAGTTAACATTTGGAAATAAATATCTCCAGTTGCTATAGACACTGCCCGTATTACTACATGCCAACTCTTCGACATCAGCATGTACAGAGTGTTACACAGAAGACTAATGTTTTATAAGGAGAAGCTTTAGTTTTTCTGACAAATTTTTAGTTACAGGGCCTTTGCTTTAGGTACAACCTATTTGAAACATACGACTGCAAAGCACACTGGTTGAGCTCAGTCTCTATATTGTTCTAATAAAATACTGTTTGCACTTCACTGATAGCTAAAGTGTGCACTGCATATCTTTTGCTATACTGATTGAGACTTGCCTCCAGTACTACACTATTTCTATTTATGGAGCAGTAGCTTTGATGATGTCACCAGTGATGTGATCTAAGATTCCATAAATAATGTCATTTGAGATGAAATCAGTGATGTCATCAGTGATGTCATTAACATGTTATAAGTGATGTACTGTGTGAGGCCATAAGCAAGTACATGGAAGGGTCTCAATTATAGTTAGCTCAATAAACTGCACCTGGTGAATTTGAGTTTTTTTTTTTTTTTAAGTTACCTTTATTAACACTACAATAGCTATCTGTAATGTAATTTTAGACTTGGTATTTCAGTGAAAATAAATAGACAGATAGATAGATAGATAGATAGATAGATAGATAGATAGATAGATAGATAGATAGATAGATACTGCTGTGTAATTATAATTAGGTCAGTGTCCATTACAAGACATTTATTTTGTTTCACTAATAACTTTGGTGCCTTTGGACGAATCTTCACCAAACTTTCCTAAAAAAATAGTTCTTCCATCTCCGCTCCTCCCTGGAAAGTCATAAGCAGGACATGGTGGAAGTGCAAGTTATAATTGGCTCGGTGATCTATTAATGGTGAATTTTAGAGATTGTTTTTTTTTTTAAAGGTTAGTTTTTACATCATTACAATACCTAACTATAAGGTCACTAAACTTGTACGTTAATTGATTTATGCTTCTATGATGTCTCATAATTGAAACAAGTAGTGGCTTTTTCATGAACAAATACAACTTTTATTTAACTGGTTAAATGTTCAGGGATGGTTCCATCATCAGTTAAAAACATGCTGGATCGCGTGGGTTACGCTCTGAGCTTCTGCCTCTGGCCTTGAAACTTTGCAGGGATGCCGGGGTGTTGAACAGTTAGCTATGTTCGGCCCTGGATATGCCTCCCTGGCGTTGCTCCCATTTTCTGCATCCTTGGCACTAAGTCAAGATATATGTTGCTCACGTCGTGTGCATACCTGGAAAAGTGCCAACAAATATGCCCTTTCACTAGCCGCAAGTCAAAACCATGAAACGCGAGAGGTGGTGTGAGGAGGGGAGAAACCGGAGAGGAGCTCGGATGCAATTCATCTTTTGCATGTATCTTACCGGTATGCAGACCATCTGATCCATAATGTTTTTCTGTCATTTTATTTTCATGCCGTGGATATCCGCTAAACATTTCGCCCGCTACCTCTGTGTACGTTAATGAACAGCTGGTTTGTTGCAGCCCCAATTTACTGGACGTGCCCATCGCTTGAAGAAACAGAGATCTGAAAATATGTTCTGTTAGAAAATAATCTGTACATTAATGTCCGCAGCTGTGTGTCTAGCACGTGGGAAAAGTTAATTTACGGGAAACTCAGGAATACAGAAACCAGATAGATACATCCTGCAACACCTGGTGATTAACACAGTGGAAGACGTGCTGCTCACAGGGAAAGGCTGTCTGTCCTTGCAGTGATTAATTACCTATTTGTTTCACAGAGCTAAAGGTAATAATACATCAAATGTCTCTAAACTTGAAATTCATATTCATGGAACTCTGGCAACATCTGCGTATGACGCAGCTATCATAAATATTGAGTTTGGGTGCAAATGGATACTGTACTTGTTCGTCTTATTTAGTTGGTAGGTTGTGCTGCAAGTTAAAACAATTAGCAGTAGGCTATCTTTGTTCATTAAGCCCAGAAGTAGCACTGACAAACTGAACAAGCATTTGCAATGCAACGGGTCTCGCGTTTGCTCTTGTTAGAGCTGATAGCGTTGTAAACTCCTAACCCGACTTTTCATCTGTCGGCAAAAGTGCATTTATGAACGTAACCCGAAAAAGTGCAATTAACTGTGTAAAGCGCTCGACTTCTGCCAAGCGAAATCGCGCTAGGAAAAGAGAGAAAAAGTAGTCCACGAGCCAGACAGAAAACAGCGAGCCTCGCATGTTTTCTATACTTGGTTGATGCGCTCGAGGAGGGCTAGCCACCGGAAAAGGCATGACGTATGCATGCCTTCAACTAATGAAAGCAAGCAGATTTTAATAGGCAAGCCCACGAACCAATGAAAAAACACTGACATGACGTCGACAGGGCTCGGAGCCCTTTTCTAATACCTAAAGCGTCTCGCTGCGATACGCATGCACGAGCGCATGCAACGCAGGCTCCACCCTAAAAATGATAACGCAACATTGTGTAATGCAAAACAGAAGTCGAAGGGAGAGGGACTAACAAAAAATAAGTTCCACAACATTTGCTTTTACTTTTTTAAATATTTCTACTGTTATTTTGAAATCATTTTCACAGCTCTGGGACTTTTATTTTGACATTTTAGCAATCCCTTTCTGATTTTACAACTGTACCACTCTCCTAGATAATGACTGTTTCACTTGTGCTTTTGTGAACTGATTCTATCAAAGAGCCTATTTGGCCATCATCCACAATGCCAAGTCCGGGATCACAGTTCCATCAGTGGCTTAACTCCTTTGCTGCTAAGCCTTTTCCCCTTCCTGTGCTAAGCCTTTTTTTGACTATTTGAGGTAATTTGCGCTTAGGCCTCCATAACGTTTTGTCCACGTAATGTATCAATGCCAAATTTGCTTCCTTTTTCTCCAACATCTTGGGCATTCTAAAGGTACCCCTGGAGGGGACTGAGAAATTTTCCAAAATACAGTGCTGCAAATGAAAGCATCTGTTTTTTTTTCCCTGCAAAAGGCATCAACAAAACGTTTGCAGTGCTAAAATCACCATCTTCGCAGCTTTCAGAAACAGGCAGACTAGAATCAGAAAACCAAATTTTTCAACACTGTTTGGTATTTTACTGGACATGCACCATGTTTCCTATTTTCTGTCCTTTCAACCTCCTCCCAGTTAGTGACAGAAATGGGTGTGAAACCAATGGTGGATCCTAGAAATTGAGTTGAAAACAAAACAGCGATTTCTGTCCACATTTTCACCTATAACAGTTTCTAAGTATGGCAGATTTCTGAAGGCAATACACTGTTACATCCACTAGGCCCTTCTGGTTGCAGGGATATATAGGGCCTGTAGATTTTCCAAGAAAATCCTTGCAATGGTTTTTCCATTGTGCACTGGCATACAGCAATTCATTTGGTAAAATATTTAGAGTGAAAAATAGGTGTCAAAGAAACCTATTTATTTCCAAAATGGGCAGATGATATGAAGTTAAGAGGCAGTGGTTATTTGCACATCTCTGAATTGGGGAGTACTTATACTAGCATGTGAATTACAGGGCATTTCTCAAAATGACTTCTTTCCTACATACTGTCTTACATTTGGAAGGCAGAGATGCAGAGAAAGACAATTGGTAATAACACTTGTTCTGCTATTCTGTGTTCCCCAAAGTCTCCCAATAAAAATGGTACCATACTTGTGTGGGTAGGCCTACTTACCGCAACAGGACACACCCCAAAATGCGACATGGACACATCACATTTTTCCACTGAAAACTGATGCATTCTTTGCAAAGTGCCTAGCTGTGGATTGTGGCCCCTAGCTCAGCTGGCACCCAGGGAAACCTAGCAAACCTATACATTTTTGAAAACTAGACACCTAGGGGACTCAATGATAGGGTGACGTGGGGTTCTCACCAGGTTCTGTCACCCAGAATCCTTTGCAAACCTGAAACAAATTGTCTAAAAAACATATTTTCCTCACATTTTCGTGATGGAAAGTTCTAGAATCTGAGTAGAGCCACAAACTTCCTTCCACCCAGCATTGCCCCAAGTATCCCAATAAATATGGTAGCTCACTTGTGTGGGTAGGCCCAGTGCCTGTGACAAGAAGCGCCCCAAAACACAATGTGGACACATCACTTTTTTCCATTGAAAACTGCTGTGTTTTTTGCAAAGTGCCTACCTGTGGATTTTGGGCTCCAGCTCAGCCAGCACCTGGGGAAACCTAGCAAATCTATACTTTTTGAAAACCAGACGCCTAGAAATGGCCCAAATAAATTGGCCCCTAAAGGGGAGTGACCCTTGTCCAAGGGTCCGCTCCCCAAACTTGTCAAAATGTAAATCCCTGATGGCCTAGTGGGTTTCTGACCCCCTGGGGCAGATGGTCGTACAAAATGGCATATCTGCCTCCAAGGGGGGCAGAGATGGCCAAAACAAATTGCCCCTAAAGGGGAGCAACCCTTGCCCAAGGGGCCACCCCTCACAGTCCACAAAATGTAAATCCCTGGTGGCCTAGTGGTTTCCTGACCCCCCCCCCCACCGGG
Source organism: Pleurodeles waltl (assembly GCF_031143425.1). Taxonomy (NCBI): domain Eukaryota; kingdom Metazoa; phylum Chordata; class Amphibia; order Caudata; family Salamandridae; genus Pleurodeles; species Pleurodeles waltl. The sequence goes on from NC_090436.1 coordinate 969,644,949, forward strand.
CAGATGGACCTAAATAAATGGCCTGTCTGACTCCAAGGATGTCAGAAACAGCCACATAAATTGCCCCTTAGAGGGGAGAGAACCTTGCCCAAGAGGCCGCTCTCTAAATAACATCCTTCGGAGGTAGATCAGCCAAAATAAATGGCCATGCTGTGGCCAGAGGGGGAGAAACAACCAAAATAAATTGTCCTCTAAAGGGGAGCGACCCTTTCCCAAGAGGCCACTCTCCAAATACATCAAAAATAAATTCCCTGGTGACCTAGGGGTTTCTACCCCCTTTGGAGTCAGGCCAACCTAAAAAATGGCTGACCTGCTCCCCAGGGGGGCAGCAATTGCCAAAATAAATTGCCCCTAAAGGGGAGCGACCCTTGCCCAGAGGGCCCTCCCAAATATGGCAAAATGAAATTTCCTGGTGACCTAGTGGTTTTTGCCCCCCTTGGAGTCAGATCAACCTAAACAAATTGCAGAACTGCCCCCAACGGTGGCAAAAACGGCCAAAATATTTCCCCTTAAAGTGGAGTGACCCTTTCCCAAGAGGCCACTCCCCAAATCGTAAACACATGCACACACACACAAACAAAAATCCCTGGTGGCCTAGTGTGTATTCCAGCTGTACGATCCCAAAGTCATGCACGATCGTCCAGCAGGAAAGGGGGAAAAACTCTTTCCTTTGCCGTCACTGCCTCTTTGAAACGCCCCTCCTCCCAGAGGAGAACAAAACTTACCTGTTCTCTCCTCCAGTGCTGGAAGCCATTTGCTAATAAAAGGGAGCACAGAAGGTTCGTATCATCAGTTGCTTGGGGATTTACTGACTCTTTTGTCGGAGCTTCTTCAAATAAATTATTTGCAAAACATAACATTTTATGACTCAAAATTATTGGATTGACTCTTATGCTACACACGCTGCTGCAATTAGGCTGGCATTAGCTCTCCCCTACCATTTTCCCGCCTCTGAAGCTTTGGGCAATTTTCACTGGCTCCCTGTGCCCAAAAAGATCCTTTTTACATCTCTTTACATGGTGCAGAAGGCAGTTCGCAGGTCTGGCCTCCTCTATGTTCAAACTATCCTGAATGCTTGCTGCCTACTTCTGACCCTAATTTGTTTAATCTCCCCAAATTTAAGTGAATGCATTCTGGTGGAAGATCATTGTCAGTTCCAGTTTGTCGTCTGTGGAATAATCTTCCTCTGCTCCTTCTGTCAGTAAAGGAACGTCTGCCATTTAGGAACCCTGTAGATATCTGGGTCTATGCGCTCTAATCTGCTTGTAGAACAAACTCATTGTGGCATATGATTCTTGCTAGAGCCCGGACACCTTTCTAAGTATCCGCTGCACTTTATAAATTTATAAATGAATAAATTAAATACATAAATGTTAACAAAATTTACTAAACATTATTCTAAAATAAAAACTGATAGGGAGGATGGGAACTATATTTAAAAATACAATTTATAAATTAAAATAATATATTTAATTTAAATATCTCACACACATTTAATTTGATGAGTCAATGTGTTGTAACACTTTATTGGTTCTAGATCAGTTGTTTAAAAACTTTTGAATGCCGCACCCCCATTAGTGGAAAAAAAATTAATCAGCCCCCCCCCCAGAATTTTTCACAATTATTGTGTTAAGTTGGCAATGTTTATATATGTCTAGATTTATTTAAACATTGCAGTTAAGTTCAGTCACCTTTTTAAAAATGTTTTTCTGGTTAAACCAAAGCACTGTTTTCTGCAAAATACCTCTTCTTGTCAGAGCCCGGGGGCCCCCCATCTGGAATCACTTGAGCCCCCCCCCAGGGGTGTCCGCCCCCAGTTTGAAGACCCCTGTTCTAGATTAATAATATATATTTTAAATTAGTTTGCAGTGATATCATACAATACACTATCGCCCAGATTTAATTTAAGAGGGCCTAGCACCTCCTTGTGCCACATTAGCAGCATTTTTATACACTAATGTGGCCCAACAAGGACAAAATCGCCGCACCAGATTTACAGTGTTACAATGCCTGCATTGTGCCACTTTGTAACCCCTTGCACCACATTATGCCTGTGCCAGACATAATTTATGCAAGGGGGGGCGTACCCCAGTCAGGGGCACCAAAGAAATTGTGCATAGAAATCTAACAGATTTCCTTGGGCCATTTTTTGCTGCATTTATAATGCCTGCTCAGAGCAGGCGTTAAAAGGAGGAACACCATTATTCATAACGGGCCCTTATGTACTGTTCAGGGTTAGCGCCAAAATTCTGCACTAACCCTGAACAATACATCAACAGCGTCAAACATTTTGATGCTATTGCCCCCTACCCTGCGCCAGTGTGCTCCTTATTTTAAATAAGGCACACACATGGTGGCAGTAGGGGGCACTAAGGGGTGCAAGAAAAGTGGTGATGCAGTGGGTGCAGCACCACTTTTCTTAAAACTGCCCCTATAATTTTTCACTGTTTTACTAAATAATAAACGTAAATCATTTTCTCTATACTTTCCCAAAGGGAGATATCTGCCATGATGGTGGAGCACTTCAATGGGACATGGAAAGTGTAATAACTTTACAATTGTAAATTGTGTTGTAAGAGGCTTCACCTCTCATCTAAGAGGGTGGATACATGTAAATATGCACTGAGGTGTAAATCTACACTTCAACTCATAAATGATACGTAGCAAAAAAGCATAGACTCACATCTAGGTGTAGTAGTAAATATATATATGAGTAAATAAACATATGTATATTTCCATCTATGCCTTTTCCCCTTGTGAAACAGCTGAGAATAATTGGTAACATACATTGTCAAGAGAATTATAATTTAACAGAATTACACTTTTAATTATGAAAATGTATAGATACAATTGCATGGGAATGCCTTGATTACTGTGTGAATCTCAGACAAACTCACTGTGATGAAGGATGTACACCATGAACCTGCGTAAAAAACAAAAAATTATTGGTTGCTTGTAGGCGAATGGCCCCACATATATAGTCCTCAATATCATTAAAGAAGATATGTAAAAGAAGATGTCATCCAAACATGTAAATGTTTAGCAGTAGACATATCCCAGCAGAGTTAATATATTGATATTCACCTCTCCAGCACAGTTTAGAGGCCACTAACAGTTAATATAAATACCATTACAACAGGCAGGGTGTGTGTGCACATAACCATATCCAGCACAATTCTTGCATTCATAGAACCCCCAACTGAGCTTAATTACCAGTAATCACTACAGAACAGGTCTGGTTTTGAGACACACTGAGAACAGTGTTTGCGTTCAAGTAGCCTTTTGATTAGAATTGTTTAATCAGAAAATACAGAGAAAGAAAAGATCCTGTATCCACAATACTCCTAAGAGAGTTAAGATAATGTCAAACAGCAAGGCAGCGCAGTGGAGCATGGCGGCGGCTGCGTAGTCACAGAGCTCTGGCATGCTGTGTCGATATGAGGGGAAATTATCCTGCTAATGATCACCATGAGATAGACTTGCTGGTCTGTGAGAGGGAGACCCCCGGCCTGTGAAAGAGGAGTGAGAGAGGCCTCCCAAAGTGTTAAAATGGCGATGCGGCTCCTGAAGACAATGTGAAGCCGCATCTGACTGGTGATGTCGGGATGCTGTTGATGGGTGCCCACGAGCCCAGTCTTACTCCCGCAGTCCAGCAGGACTGACTGCTAGTCCCTTATAGCCCATTCACATACAGCAGAGGTGAGAGGAGCTTTGGAGAACTCCTGGTTCCGCACACGTTGCGAGTCGCAGGAGTTGTGATCCACGTTTCCCTCATCCGCTGTGCTGAGGGGGAGGAGAGCGCCAGCCTCAGATTGAGCCTGGCAGGAGCACTCCACTGAAGATACGTGCAACAGTGTCATTACCCGGGGATATCTGGTTCCTGACCCGCCCGGGCGCTTCATTGGATAAACTATAGGCATCATGGAGCAGGTTGGGCTTGTTAGGCCCATGAAACTTATTTAAATAAATTGCACAAGAGAACAAGGCACAGCCTGAAAACATCTGGGCGATAGGCAGCCTTGAAGAATTTTGCCTGAATGGCAGCGATGCTGCTTTAATTGTGAGGGGGGTTGAGGAAGAGACTGGCGCCTGCTGCAGTGTTTGGGATGGGGGTTTCAGAGTGCCCTGTTTTTGATTGAGCTGCTTTCTGGGCCCCATTGCACAAGCTGAACTCCAAGGGAAATGAAACTATTAGCCTAATTATAAGGCAGGCAGAAATAGGATACCAGAGGCTGCCTGGGACCCACAGTGTGACAAGTATGCCTAAAAAAGCAGTTTGTTTTTCATATGGCTCTGTAAAACCCATAAGGGATATGGCAATAATGAGCCTACTTGGAGAATGGTGAATCTCCCTTGTGGCATGTTGTCCCTGAGACAACCCCTCGAGTCCCCCCACTGCCTTGCAATAGGATATTAGAATCACTGGGAACAGTAAAATAGCTGCCTAGCACACTGAGACTTGTGAAGGAGAAGCAAGGACTTTATTCAAGGGGCACTATCTTTGTCAGAGTCAAGTGAGAGCAAGTAGGGTGCTCTTGCCCGAGGAGCAGCGGTGCACAGAGCTGATAATAAATCCACTGACTGCAAGGGCTGTGGCAGAGCCCTTGCAGTGGCGGCCCTGGAACCATGCCACCCGACCACTTGTAAACATTTCACATCTGTAATCGCAAAACTGCAAGGAGAGGCTGTAAGGGGAGACAGTGAGGATTCACCCACACCACTGCAACGTGTTGCTGATAAGGTATCAGAATGACATAAAGCAATAATATTGGCGGCTATTAAAGAAACTAAGGAGACCCTTGAATGAAAAGTTGAAATGGTGACAATAGATGTCAACCTCCAGTGGGAAAATCACAAGAAACTGGCAGATGGAGTCAGAGAAACCAATCAACGCTAGCACATACGAGGCCCACAATCCTGCCCCACAGTGATAGTCAAGCTCAGTTGGAAAAAGAAGTACAAGTACTCCGAGGTGGGATGGAACAAGCAGAAGGGCACTCATGGAGGAATACTATCAGAGTGGTTGGTTTCCCTGAAAAAGCTTAGGGCCCGTCCATGGAGTTGTATATGGAAGAGTGGATAGCTAATACAGTGCTGTTGGGAAAGACCTCTGAATGGTTCACAATAGAATGTGCACATCGACTGCATGTCAAGGAACCAAAACTGAGTGCCCCTCCCAGAGCAACAATGGTGAGACTCTTAAACTATAGGGATGCACTACTACAAGGAGTCAGAACAAATTGGCCCTGGCAAGTAGAAGGAGCTAAGGTGGCTTTATACCCGGACTATACCATGGCAGGGCAAAAACAGAGAGCTGCCTACCTGGCGGTCAAATGCCATTTATGTCCGTTAAACATTCAATAAACCTTGTTCTATCCAGAGGGACTGTGTTATGGAGAAAGGTGAGACATGCTTCTTTCCAAACCCGACAGAGGTGTGGGAGTGACTAGAGAGCCAGGGATATCCATCCCAACAGACTTGGCGAGAGGAACAGGGCAAAAATAACTGGACTGAAGCCCAAAGGAGACGTAGGCCTCACAAGCATTCAATGTAGAAACCCTCCCAGGACCAGGTGGAAACTGAAAGGGCAAAGGTAATGGAAGCTCTACATCACCAGCAGGAAGTGGCTGGGGGCACAAGGTGGGATGTTCTCTGGGAAAGAACAGATGATTCAGAGAGAGATGGATCAAAGTCCATCTCCTTATAGACGGAGACACCGCCACCAGTGGTAACACCAATGATCTCAGGTGAAATAATCTATATCCGTGTTGCAAAAAAGAAAACTTTTCCCCTCACAATTTTTGCCATGCTGCCTCCAATGTCAGGACAACCCTGAGTTAACTGGTTCTATTTTACTGTTCTAAATTTCAATTTTGTTTTTATTCACTAGAGGGGCGAATGATGTACTGTGAATTGGGGGAGTGGCTAGTTAAATGTCCATGATGTGGTAAGGTAGAATAGGAGGGGAGTTGGGGGAGTTGTTTCTAGTTTGCTTTGGGGATGAAGAACAGGTATCAGGGAAGCTCCCTGAGCATGTTATGGACATATGGGGAAAACCCAATGGTGCTATTTTCATGACTGCTAATGGCACAACAGTATTATTGTGGAATCTAAATGGGTTGTGACATAAAATTAAGAGATGTCTGGTACATAAAGCCCTATTGTATTATGCAGCAGACACGGTGTTTCTTCAGGAAACACATATTTATGGTACGGATGCACCTGTGTTAAATAGAGAGAAATACAAAGTGTTGAGTCATGCTGGTTATACTAGGGGATTAAGGAGAGTGGCTATTCTAGATTAGAAATCACTCCCTTTTGAGCTAACTAGATTGTGGAGAAAACTGCAGAGGCTTGTAAACGTACATGTCCCTCGTGGACTTCAAGCCTATACTCTACAAGTGCTGAGTAGGGTGATGATGGAGATACCACAGGACCTGACTATAATGGGGAAAGATTTCAGTATGCTAATGGACCCTTCCACAGACAGGACATATATAGAACAGGTATGAATCATCCATGAGAGGAATTGAGTGGATTCACTCAGGCATTGGGACTGGTGGACGTGTACCACTCTTTACATTCTCTAGATAAGACTTATTCTTATTTTTCGGGGACTCACAGGACATATTCCTGTATAGACTATAAGCTTATGCCTGCATTGGCAATTTATAGATGCACAATTTAAAGCACAGGGTATCTTGGACCACTCCTCTCTTGAGATCAGGATACAGACTAGAGGCTGGCGAATGGCGATGTGGCACCTAACGTAGCCAAAGACTGAATAAAATCACAGATAATAATTTTGAGGAAAACAGTGAGACACTTCGAGATGATATGAGAGCCATTTAAAGTGATATGAAGAGGGAGGATAATAGCAGGGTAGGTGGCAGATAACAGGAAGAGAGAAAAAAAATGTGAGGATTTGGAAAGGACGATAAGACGACTAGAGGAAAGCTAGGCCCATTCACAAACAAAGGCCCTAAGTCGACAATTAGAACTGAAGATAAGGCGGTTGTAATAAATGAGGTTAAATTGTTTCACCAAGCATGCCAAAGGAGAATATATGAAGGAGGTTATAAAGTGGGGAAGCTGCATGCATGGTTGGCTACTAGAGAGACAGGGAGGTCACATATCACAATGATGGTAAACCCCAAGGGGTCTAAGGTATAAACAAGTGACCTCAAAGTAGAGACTGTGGCAGGTTATATGCAGGCGTTTTATAGGGGAACTCATATATACAAAGATACAGAGTTACAGGTCTTTGTGAGGGATTGTCCCTGCAGAACAATAAATAGGATGAAAGCATTAGAACTGGAGGCAAATCTAACAGAAGAGGGGTAGGGACAGGCTTTCACAATTGCAATCTTGGAAAACTCCAGGCCCTAATGGGTTACCCGTAGAAGTTTTTTTACATATGACCGCAAGGGTTGTACCTTTTCTTCATAAGATGTTCCTTAAGGCTTATGAAAAAGGGGACTTGCCAGGGGATATACAGACGGCGACGGTCATTCCTATTTTAAAGCCTGGGAGATTGGATAGGGGGAACTTTTATAGGCCCATATCATTACTGAATGTGGAGGCAAAAACTTTGGCAAAGGCACTGACAAATAGATTGAGGGGAGAAATACTGGACTTGATTCATCCTGATCAAAACGGCTTTATGTCACATTTCTCTAAACGTTTCAATCTTAGAAGATTGTATAATAGCATGGCGGCAGCTGCACGGTTGCAGGTGCCATTGGCAGTGGCCTCCCTAGATGCTCATAAAGCATTTGATTCAGTGGAGTGGCCCTATATGTTTGCAATGCTGGTGAAAATGAGTTTTGGACCTAAATTTTTAGAAAGTGAAAGTGAATAGTGTTCTCTAAAACATATTCCAGATAGAGAGGGGAACATGTCAGGAATGCCCCCTATTGTTGTTATTGTTTGCAATCACAATAGAACCATTAGCGGAATGGGTGAGACTCAAATCACAAATTGAAGTTTGGAGGTGGGATTCATCATGGGAAGAGGGTATATCCTTATATGCAGATGATGTGTTATTAAATTTGGAAGACCCAGACAAAACCTTACAGGGAATTAGGGAAACATTTGAGATATTCAGGGAATTCTCCAGATTACATATTAACTGGGATAAATCTTCAATTTGCCCACTGGGTACTTGCAAGGCAAAGCAAGCTCTCCAGCAGCCACTACGGATTGAATGGTCACACTTTAAATACTTGGAACTTTGGATTTCGAAATCTGTAATTATGCATTATGAAGATAATCTTGCTGCCTTGCTACGGAACCTAGAGAAGGACGTAAAATGTTGGGAGGGCCTGCCCGACTCCCTGCTGGGAAGAGTGGCTGTATTTAAAATGATGGCTCCCTAGATTTCTTTATATATTACAAAATACTCCTTATAGATTTCTTACATTTTTTTCCATGAGTTAGACACACTCTTGCGGACTCTTCTCTGGCAGGGGGGACTCATGAGCATACAGCATTCCATGTACGATGGAGGGATTGCTCTCCCTAATATTAAACAATACTATAAAGAAGCACATCTAGCTCTAATTATTGCTTGAGCCTTTTCACCATTGACTCACCCAATGTTCCAAATGGATAGGGAAATGATGGGAGAGAAGGGTTACCTACATATTCTCTATGGGGGTAATTGAGTAAGGATGTTCCCTGAACCACGAGGTTATCAGTGGACTTGTGGCATAAGCTACACTGGGCAATGGGGTTGAAAGGTCAATTGACCCCGTGGACCGCACTATGGTTGGGTACAAGGCTACCAGAAGTTGTGACTTTGAAAAGTTTTAGGCAATGGGATTTAATAGGGATAACTCCCTGGCTAACATATGGGACGCCAATGGAATGGCATCATTCTTGCATCTTCAAACTGAATATCAAATGCATCCCTCTCAAATATTTCAGTAGCTAAAACTGCACCATAAATTGAAAATGCAGATTGCAGCTGGGGAGACATCTCTGCTGAAATATAGAGTACTGAATGGATAGCTAGAAAAGAAAATGATTTTGCTTATGTGAACGCAGATATTCTGACAGAAATATTTATCTTTTATGTAATTATACTGATGTACTAATGTGTGAAATGTTTGAATGTTAAAAATTAATGTTGACATAAATTGTGGCTTTAATATTGGCCATCATCGAATGCAAGGCCTGCACATGTTTTTATAATAATGCAGTAACGTAATGAAAAACATGTCTCTTTAAGAGCATGTTCTCTGCAAAATGAAATGCTGAAATAATAACGAGTTTTTCTTTTGTAACTGCTGGGTGTCTAGCAGAGCAAGGTCACAGCTAATGTTGAATGTCTGCCAATTTTCTAAAGTTGCAAGGCTAGTAGAATGATTTCATGTCACCTGTATAACACATACTTTGTTTGAATCCCAAACTTGTTTAAAACTTGTATTAATGAAATGTATTTCTTTCAAGGAAACATGTGTATCTGCAGAATGTTTCTACATCACTGTAACTGTTGATTAGAAGCGCATTTGAAATGTGGTGAACAAAAGGGCCTACTGATTACAGTCGAAAGGAACTACAGGATCATACATTTAATATAGTTTGGCGTGACGCTAAAGGAGAAGACCCAATTTTCACATTGCCAATGTTTTGTGGTATCTTTTCTAGTACATTGCCGATATCTGATGCTTTTGTAATTGGATGTTCTTTCTTTGCCTGATGCTTCTGACCAATGACAATGTGGAATGATTTTAATTTAACCACATGCCACTTCGTACTTTAAGTCAGTCAGCTCTCTGTCTCTTGGGTCATTCTATGCCACTGCACGCCTTCTCTGTAATGCTAGTAATTTTGACACTCTTGCCCTCATTATGAACACGGCGGTAAACACCGCTCCGCCGATGGTGGCGGTAACAACCGCCAACAGACGTGTGGTTCGAACCGCCAAATAAAGAACCAACAGAAACACAACCATACTGAAAACTACTCACCACAAGCAGAGGAGTGCTGACAACGACGGCAGAACTTGCCCACAGGCCGACGGAAAGGCCCTACCCGCCCATCAAATAATGAAGCACTAGACCGCCGTCAGTTCCGGGGCAGGAACCACCGCCACGCAAAGCCAGGGGGAAACGAACCAAATATAAGGAAACACTCACCGGAGGCTCACACAACAGGCCGAAGCAGACATGGAGAGAGTTGAAGATCATGCCAGCCCTGCTCCTTACCACATACCTCCACTACCAAGAACGCTGACGAAGACGACGACGGTAAGTCCCGCAACCTAATAAACAAGGGAAGAAAGGGCACAGTTACAGACACACCCAATCAACCCACCCTGCAACGCTTCCACAACCCTTCACAGCAGCCCAAGTCATGCACCCCCAAGCAAGAGGTACTTACCCGATACAAGGCAAATCCAACCTGCCCAAAGAACATACATGTGCCCAACACCCTCAAACAATGAAACGAGAGACCACGGATCCAGAGTGTGCCTTAAACAACACAGGCCACACATTAACCTTTATTCTGCTCAATGAGCAACAGAAGTGCATATTAGGCCAATGTCCAGTCCATAGGTAAAGAAGTCCAATGGGCCACAATGGCCCAAACTTGACTCCCACAAGTGCAACGGTACTGCACCTCATAGGGGCAACAATGGGGCATCCAGGCACCTCAGGGAACAGGAGCAGGGGGTTATGGGGGTGGGGACTTACGACTCGGAGGGGTGGGCTTAGAGTCACGTTTAGAATGTGGAGGGGGCTATGGTTTTGTGCTTGCAGCTGGTGGAGCAGACTTGGCCTGGGGTGCGGCAGATGTTCCTGGGCCAGCACGGGGTCTCTTCCTCACAGGGGACGTAGCACAGGAATGGGAAGGGCAGACAGGGGCGGGCTGTGACGTGGGAGGAGTGGACAGGGCAAGGAGGTGAGCATGTTTAGGGACGAGACGGGGTGGGCCAGTGTGTTCAAATAGGTCAACACAGGATAGGAAAAGTTTCTTAGGGGCAATTGGGGTGGACCTGGAGGAAGGCGTGGGAGTGGAGGTAGAGGGAGTGGTCGTGACAGGTGAAGGTGTGTGTGATGTGGGTGCAGGTGATTGGACAGTATGCTGAGGTGTGATGGATATGTGTTGGGTGGGTGTTTTGGAGTGTTTGAGTGTCTTGGGAGGAGGGGGCTGGACACAGTGGGACAAGACAGGCTGCGAGTGTAAATGGATGTTGTCTGCGTGTCTGCAAGTCTGGTGAGTGTGCTGCATGTGTCAACTAAAGTCGTTGTGGTGAGTGCAGGAGTGGAGTCCAGGGTGCATGAATGGATGTGTGCTATTGTGGTGACTGCAGGAATAGAGTCAGGAACACTGAATGAGGGTGAAGTGCCTGTGGGTGTGCATGTACAAGGGACAGACAGGGAGGCGGAAGAGGTGGACACACTGGGGGAAGTGAGTGTTGGAGTATGTGCATGTGTATGTTGGCTGTGAGAATGGTTGTGGTGGGAGGTGTGGTGCTTGTGTTTTGAAGTGTGCTTCTTGTATGTGCCTGCGTGTCAGAATGTGTGCTTTGGATGGGTGAAGGGAGTGGGGTGCTGGAAGGTGTAGAGGTGGTTGGAGGGGGGACGGAATGAACAGGGACAATGGCTGCCGTCAAAGAGGAGGCCAGAGCCTGAAAAGATCTCTGTAGGCCAGACACGGCACTATGAATGCCATCCAGATAGGCTTTTGTCTGCTGCACCTCTGATGCTAGCCCCTGGGTGGCATTGACGATGGTTGTCTGCCCTACAGAGATGGTTTTCAGGAGGTCAATAGCCTCCTCCGGAGGGCAGCAGGGCTGACTGGGGCAGGTGAGGAGGTGTCTGGGGCGAAGGAGACACCCACCCTTCTGGGTGAGCGGGCATGGGCAACTTGGTGGGGAGCAACAGGGATGGCAGTGATGGTATGGGGGGTGGCGGAGGATGACACAGTAGGGGTGGGCCCACTATGGTCAGCCACCACCAGGTACTCCCATCGGAGGAGGTATCGGAGTCACTACCTCCAGTGGAAGTTGCCTCCCCCGTGGTACTCCCCTCACCCTCCAACCCACTGGTCCCCTTGGCGTCGGATGACTCTGCCCCCGAGGATCCATGGGCCGCTGCCTCCCCACTCGCCGGTGCCTCAGCTTCCTCGTCAGATGATGCTGATGTAAACGGGCAACAGAAGAGAACAGGGATGGGGAGGCAAAACAGGAGAGACAATTGTAAATAGCTGAATGGAGGTACGTAAGTGGTTCACACATACACCCACCCAGAAAATATTCAACCAGGCAGCACCTACCGCTAGAGACATGGCTATGCCCCTGACTAGTGGCCAGAACCCTGCTCTACAGCCATTAACCACAGAACTTAAGGACCTGATGTACTGCAGAATTGACCCTTACACCTTTGCTCCCCACGGGGGCCATTATGTAGATGGAGTCCCTGCCACTAGACAGCATAAATACGAATGCACACACGCACACATCCATCGAGGAGCAAAAATATGGTATATGTACTCACCCCCTTGTGACTGCTGTGCAGCCTTCAAGTGCCCATCCAGGTACGCCACTGCCAGGATGCGTAGCATAAGTGGGGTCAGTGCCCGACGGGCACCCCTTCCTTGTTGGGAGGACTTCCCCCACGGATCTTTCTCGCCCCCAGTGCCGCCCACTGCCGCAGGTCCTCCCACCTCTTCCTGCAGTGGGTGCTCTGCCAGTTGTAGACCCCCAGGGTCCGCACCTCCTTGCCGATTGGCATGCCAAAGTCCCCTCTTCTGGTGGGCGCTTACCTATAAGGAACACACAGAAAAAGTAACACTGAGGTCAGACAATGGGCAATAATATACAGCTGGCTATAGGTCTACTATGGGATGGACATTTCAAACAGCCTAACAGCACGCTCACACGCAGCATGTCAGGAACCCTGGACTATACAGTGTCACACGTGCACACATGTATGCAGTCAACAACCATCATTACACACATCCATGCCCCCAATCCTCCTACTCACCTGTACCTCTGGCCGACCGTAGAGCTTGGCGTACAGAAGCAGGACACCGTCCACAAGCTTCTCCAATTCCTCGTTGGTGAAGGCCAGGGCCCTTTCCCCTGCAACACGTGCCATTTCCATGACCAGAGGCAGGACACAGCAGTATACTCAGTGGAGTACCTGCATGCACAAGAGCAGGGAGTCAAGTGAAGTTGGGGTGACGGGTTTGCGTACCTACCGCTGGTGGTGATCATGATATGCTAAGAATGCCCATTGACAACCATGTTAACCAATGAATTTGCGAACAGCGGTAAACACCGCCTTATGCTATTACGTCAACTGCTAGCGGTATGAGGTCACTTCCACCACAACACTTCTGGATTACAGAGGGCAGACATTCTAGCCCTAACAACTCAGCACAATGCAGGCCCTATTGTCCCCTAAACACCCATAGGCATGAAAAAATATACATTACCTCGCCTGACCTGTCCTGACATATCATTGTGGTCATGTTGCTGTAATGTCACACACACTAAGCATTTGTGTCGTCGACAATCATGCCAGCAGTGCTGAATGATAAACAATGTGTGCAGATGTATGTGTGTTCCTCACATGTTTTCAACTCCTCCTAGGTACAGACCCTTGTGGCGACGGAGGGCCCCATCGGTGTACAGACCACTTGTTGATTTGCGGACCATGGTGGAGCGTCACATCATTATCAATTACAGTCTCACTCATGCTACTATTGATGAACTTTGTGCATTACTGGATCCAGCACTGAGACCAGCTAATCATAATCAGCATGCCATCCCTACTGAAGTGCAAGTGCTCTCTGAACTCCATTTCCTGGCCACGGGCTTATTTCAAGGGACAGAGGGCATGGGTGCAGGTGTTTCACAGCCAATGTTTAGCATTATACTGTCCAGATTCCTGAATGCATTTGTGCAACACCTGCAGTCCTATGTGAGGTTTCCCCAAAGTGCTGACCACCCTGCCATCAAGTTGGACTTCTATGCCTTTGCCAACATACCCCATGTGATAGGTGCCATCGAAGGCATCCACATTGCTATCATCCCCCAAGAGTCAGTGAACAGGTGTACATAAACAGGAAGAACTTTCATTCCATAAACATTCAATTGGTGTGTACTGCAGACCAGTACATCTCACATGTGAATGCCATGTTCCCTGGATCAGTCCATGATTCCTTTGTGCTAAGGAACAGTAGTGTGCAACACAAGATGGAACAACTACAAGAGGACAGAGCATGGATCATAGGTAGGTGTTTCTGACACTTATTGCCACATAGCAGACAGCCAGGCTACCCTAACTTGCGTTGGCTCAAGACACCAGTAAGGAATCCTGGAACAGATGCAGAGAGGAATTACAGTGAGGCCCATGGATGTACTAGGAGGGTGATAGAGTGCACAATAGGTCTCCTGAAGGCTAGATGTCGTTGCCAACATATCTCTGGTGGTTCCCTGGCCTGTGGGCCTGAAAAGGTGCGTAGAATAGTGGTAGCCTGCTCATGCTGCACAATGTGGCTGTGAGGAATTCAATCCCCCTCTTGGAGGAGCAGGGTGCTGAATATCCAGACCAGCTTCCTCAGGGAGGGGTTGAGAGTGATGGTGATGATGAGGAGGGGGAAGATGTAAATTCCCGGACCCAACTGATACAACTGTACTTCCGGTAACAATATGGGACTATTGGATGAGATTGCTGTCTGTACCTTTTCATCTAGGGGGGGGGTTGGGTCAATAGTCATCACCACTGTGACCAGCTCTGCATAGGACAGGTAACATTATAGTATGATAGTTCAACAAATCTGTAGGCACAACAACATGTTATGTGTGTGGTGCATTTCCTGCTACTCAGATAATAATAAATGAGTCATAATACAGTTGCATCCATACTTCACCTGGTTTAAACTTAATGACAGGGGACATTGTAATAGGTGAAATGGTGTTTTATTTGGTGCAGGGATTCAATTGTGCAGATTACAGTGATGGGAGTGGGCTACTGGTGGTTGTGCAATATGGCAACATGGTCGTAGCATCTGTTGGCAGTAGTGGGAGGTCCATCTATGTTTACAAGAGTTTTTGTTGTTTTCACACGGTTGGGTCGTTGATTCAGTGGGACACTTGGAGGACAGTTATTGCCAGAGTCACTTCTTTGAGGGGGCTTGGTCTTGGCAGGTGTTCCAGTGCCATATCTGGGCCTGAGGGTCCATTTGGGTGCCTGGTGTTGGCCTGTACGGGTTGCGATGGATGTCCCCTGTGTGTCCTGAGAGTGTGGAACATGTGCAGTTGCTGCTGATGCTGTTGTTGTCCGGTCTGTAGCCTGGCCTGTAGTAGGGGCTTCCTGGTCTGTGTGGGCCTCAGGCTGTGTTGGGGCATGGTGCAGCAGCGCACCTGTTATGCTGGCCATTGTGGCATTGTGCAGTTTCCACTGCTCCATGGCCTCTTGGTGGTGTGCTAGCTGCATCCTTTGACTCTGCTCCAGGGTGGATACTATCTGGCCCAATCTGTCCTGGGTATGGTGATATGCTCCCAGGACCTTAGAGATTACGTCCTGAGTTGCTGGATCAATCCTGTGTCCCCCTCCCCCGGGCCACTGATGCCCTCCCACTGGGCCTGGCCCCCTGTGCCTGTGTCCCCTGGTCTGGCGGTACCACTTGTACTGGGACCATTGTCTTCCTGCCTGTTGGTAGGGGGTGACTGTGGCCTCTGTCCATGTGTTCCATCAGTCTGTGGCCTGGATACACAGGTGTGGGGACGGTTGCCCTGGCCTGATGTTGTTGGCTGGGTGGTAGGGGTGTCAGTGGTGCCCTGGGGGGGGGCTGCTGGATGATGACAGTCCAGGACTGTGTGAGGGGCCAGGGTGATCGTCAGTGTCCAGGGTTCCATCTCCAGTGTCCTGGGAGGTGCCTCAGTCTCCCTGTGGGGCACTGCCACTCCTTGTCGTGTCCGTCAGGGTGGCATGGGTGGTGGTGCCTGTTGGGGGGAATGGACATGTCTGTTACAATTGCATGATCAGATGGGGTGCACAGGACTGGGCAGGTTTGTGCAGGTTTTCACACTTTGGGGCCATGCAGGGTGCTTTTGTGAGGTTAGCATTGCATTTTGCTTTGGATGTGGAGGTGCATTGTGGGTGCTGTAGGCCATTGTGATTCCTTGCAGGGGTGGATGACTGTGCACAGGGGGAGAGATGTGGGCCTGTTAGTGGGTTTGTGGGCATGCAGGGGGACTGGATGTAGTGATTGTGGCCTGGGTGAGGTAGTGGTTCTGGTGGGTGTTGGAGGGGTGGGGTGGTGCATTCATTACAGGTGTGATGGATATGGGGTAAATGTAGATGTCTTACCCAAGTCCATTCCTCCAGTGAGTCCAGTGAGTCCCTCAAGGTGCAGGATGGCCAGTACCTTTTCCTCCCAGTCAGTGTAGTTGGGTGGTGTTGGTGGAGGTCCTCCCCCAGTCTTCCGGACTGCAATTTAGTGCCTGGATGCCATGGACCTGACCTTCCCATGCAGGTCGTTCCATCTCTTGCGGATGTCGTCCCTGGTGCGTGGATGGTGTCCCACTGCATTGACCTTGTTGACTATTGTCTGCCATAGCTCCATCTTCCTGGTGATGGGTGTGTGCTGGACCTGTGCCCCGAATAATTGTGGCTCGACTTTCAATATCTCATCACCATGGTCCTTAGCTCCCTTTCTGTGAAGCATGGGTATTTGGGGGGTGCCATGGTGTGTTTTGTGAATGGTGTTTTGTGTGGATCTAGGTGAGGATGCTCTTGTGTGGTTGGGTGTGTGAGTCATGTGATGTGGCATTCAGTGTCTGCCTGTAGTGTTGTCCGTCTGCCTTCTCCTATTGGCAATGTAAAGGATTATGGGGTGTGTCTGTGAGTTTTTTATAGTGTTGTGGATGTGTGTCAGATGTGTGGGTTTCACAAACTTGCCAATGTATGCATTTCTTATTGTTGGGTCCACCTGCCGCCAGTGGCGGTCTGTACCCCCAATGGTTGTTCGGCTTCCACTGACCGCCACAGTGGTTTGTGCTTCACTATTTGGAGGGCGGGAAGTTTGTGTGAACGGCAATGGCGGGGTGGGAGGTCCAGCATTTCTGCCGACAAGGTCCTGGCGGTGACTGGTGGCAGGGAGAAATTTTTGTCGGTTTCTGACTTTTTCATCATTATATGGCAGGTTTCTGTTCACTGCCAATGGCGGACTTCTGTTCGCCGTCGCCACGGCGGTCGACGGTGTTTACTGCCGTGTTCATGATGAGGGCTTCTGTCACTTTGGCACTTGCAAGTCAGTCTACTTCCATTCTGGTACTTTATTATTTTGAGTTATTTCCCTAGCTCCATGCAATGATGCTGGTGCTTACTTTAGCTCTCAATGCTCAGAGCTTGTAGCACTTTTCTGCCTGCCTTACGTAATTAACTTGATGGTTCAGAGAACTTAGAACCCAAAATCTGAACTGTCACCCCTTTTCCTGCCCCCTGTCCTGATGCTGACGCTGCTGACCCTCTGATGAAGTTAAGCTGTTTTGCTGATTCCCTAGGGATAGGTAATATGGATGTTCTGTGCATTGTTGTTTGTCTTTTGTTTCTCAGGTACCAACTGCTACTTTTTTGATACTGCTGCTATTTTGATAGCGCCATAGCTGGATGTTTTCTAAATTTATGTTATTAAAACTTTTGCATGAAGCCCGACATGTTAATGCTACTCCGAAGTTGTTGAGGTGTTTTCCTCTATACCTATGAACTGACATCCTTCTAGTGTTGAACAAATGTCCGTTATTTCTATTGCTCAAATATTGCTGCTATTAATTTGTGTTTTCGCTATTGAAATAATTGTTTTAATTGCTTTATTTTAATTGAGATTCTTTAGGGGTTTGGATCAACCTGTGATGTTTCTTTATTTGTATCATTTGGTGTTGAGTCTCGTTTTCGTGAACTTAGCATTGTTAATATAGGGGAATAAACAATGTAGTTGATATGAAAGGTGTGGTTATTCGTGGCTAAATGGGTCATGGTGCATTTTTTACTGACTCTCTAATGATTTCTATTGTTTGATATTGTTGTGTCTTATAACTGCTCCTGGTATATATCTTAAATGAGTCAAAAGGTTCATCTACCTTAGGGATGCGTCCACTTACTATTATTATAACAAAATAGATTAAGGGTGCCCTCACTCTTACATACCTGACTCTTATGAGGAACACACAGAAAGATTTTGGTGCCTTTAGAAATAAATGGCAGTCTGAAATTAGTGAGATGGAGGATGAAGATTGGATTGAAGCATTACAATTTCCCAAATTTGTAGCAATTTAAGTGTGTTATAAACTAATAAAATGAAAAATTGTATTCAGAATTTATTGTACTAGAGTACATCTATATAATATTGGTACAATACCTGATTCCTTCTGTTTGCGAGAACGTGAGCACCCAGGGACCTTCTTTCATACCCTTTTGGATTGTCCAGTCTTGAAAAGGTTTTGGGAAAAGGTGCATCATAAGCTAGAAACGGATTCTGGGGTGTCAGGTTAATGAGCCAATCGTCAGACAAACAGTTTGAATGCATCAGTGATGATCTCTAGATGAGTAGGTAATAATTATCTGAGCAGAGTTTGTCAGTAATATTGCTCTGTTACAGTCTCTGAGTGAAGTTTACCTGTCAGGTGCCAAAATTGTTCAAAATGAAAAATGACAGCTGAACAGACACATTTCTGATCTAAGGCCCGCCCCGGTCTCCCAAACGTGGACTAAGCACCAACTCACACCCGCACCATGGACCATGTCCCATGTATTAACAACATGACTACTGGACCATATCTTATAGCTCTAATTACTCCCTTCAGGAGGCTATCAGATCCTACCATGGAGAAAGAATTTTCAATGGAGGCCAGTCACCATTGCATACAATGAGGAATCTGTGTAGCAAATGACAATGGGTCTGATTTAGATCTGGGAGGGGGGAATATTCTGTCACAAACATGATAGATATCCTGTCTGCTGTATTACAATTCCATGATATTCTATGGGGATCGTAATACGGCAGACAGGAAATCCATTATGTTTGTGACTGAGTTTTCCCTCCCCCCAGATCTAAATCAGGCTCAATGCTGTTTATGTGAACAGATGAATAATCCTGATAATTTGAAAGAAGGAAAGTGGTTGAAGTCTCATCAGCATGCTCCAAAGGAGGAGCCATTTCAAGCCAAAGGCCTAGGGGAGCACTCAAAATGTGTTAGGTCCTTTCTAAAGGTCTGGTAGAGTAAAAAGCTGGACATTGGAGTCTGTCTTTCACCTTTTTCAAGGGAACTCTGATGAAAGAGCGACACATTCTGGAAACCACGCTGTCTGTCCTGTGTGTAACACAGGTTTAAGAAGGGATGCCCTCTGATAATATTGCTTGAAAACACAAGCTAGAAAAATCTCAAAGGAGCGAAAGCACTTCTGGGTGCTGTGTCACAATTCTACAAAGAATGATTCTTCCAGGGCTGAAAGTTTAGCTAGAAGAAAGACAAGGACTGCAACGCAACTGGTGGTCTCATGACAAATCGGAACTTTCCCAATACTTTGTCTAGACATGTCCCACCAAGACCCATAAGCCTATGACATCATGCTGTTCCACATGTTGAAGCACCTGATAACCATTCATATTTTCACAAACATTTAAGTGCTATTCCCGTGCTATTAACACTTTCTAAAGACCCCTTTGAAGCCCAATACACATCACACTACAGGTTTAACATCCAAGATCTCCTGTGCTAAGTGTGTGTTCTACTTTAACAAAACAGGCCGAAGCATGCCAGGTTATAAACGGCCCAGTGGGTGTCGGACTTCTGTCTACCTTTTTTATGTTCCATGGTACAGCAGGTTATGGAAGCACTACATAATGTACTCCATAATTAGGAACCATGAAGCGTTAATGGATCCGGCTGGACCACTAGACGCGAAACATGTAGACCTCACAACTAGAGGCACCAAAACACGTCTAGTCCTCTCGTGTTTTTATTGAGAGTAAGTGAGCATTATTACTCACCTATTTACTCCCTTCTTGTTTTTAATCTTGGTCTCCATCCTACCAATACTGATTAAATTTATGATGTATGTTCTTGATGGATAACCAATTTTACTCTTCCTCTCTCTCCATTTTGCGCAGGTACTTGGATCTAGGTACCTTATCTACATGATCTGATTCCATATGCTACTTTCAGAGTAACACGGTTAAGAGCCCCCTTCGGGGAGCCCGTTAGGCATTGCAGTACCGGCCTGACGAGGAGCTTTCCCAATGATGAAGACAGTCATCCAGTGTGATGCATGAGGGTTCTTGCTCCTGTAGGATTAGGTCCCCTTTTCTTTTTATTGGAACAGTGTACCCTTTTTATTTCTTAGGATTATCACTGGGAGATTGTACACTGGACCATTAACCTCCCGGTCCCTCTTCTTTGTATTTGTGTTCCCATTAAATTATCATCCTATATGGTTCCATCATCACTTCAGTGACGTAGCACCGCCAAGATTGTTGCATTATTTGCTGAAGAATTCCTGTCCTGCAGCCCACAACACAAAACATTTCTTATAACAGGAGGCTTTGTACTTTGGATATTCAGATTTGTCACAGTTCAGCTATAGGTATATTCAAATACATGCTGGCCTTGGACTTCAAATAGTGAATGGCCCAATGCATAAAGCTGCCACGTTATAATAACTACTTCACCTATATGTTAAAACTCTCAGTTTAATAGTACTTCCCTGCACAAGGCCAATCATCTCCTCATCCGTTTTCAGAAGATCAAGCCCCAGACAGCACAACCATGACAAACAAGTCCTTCTTAACACAAGCACTGACAAGGCAGCAATTGCCTGGAAGCACTGCCAATGCATGACTGATAGAGAGCATATGTAGCACTGCCAAATGTAACCAATGACATTCTAATTCATATCTGACTGGATGACATGACAGACTGGGCAAAAATCACTAATTGCCCAGGTCATAGCTTTCAGTGGCTGCAGCTGTGATGCTTTTATCTGAATGGAGCCATGACTCGGATACTCATGGTAGGTGAACTCTGGGCACTTTACCACTGCTATCCAGTGCTAAAGTGCAAGTGCTCCTATGTAAAATGTATGTGTAATTGGATTTCCATGATTGGCATATTTGATTTACTGGTAAGTCCCTAGTACAGTGCACTATAGGTGCCCAGGGCCTGTAAATCAAATGCTACTAGTGGGCCTGCAGCACTGGTTGTGCCACCTCCATTAGTAGCCCTGTAAACATGGCTCAGACCTCGCACTGCAGTGTCTTTGTGCGCAGTTTTACTGCCAGTTCGACTTGGCAAGTGTACCCACTTGCTAGGCCTAAACCTTCCCTTTTCTTACATGTAAGACACGCCTAAGATAGGCCCTAGGTAGCCCCATGGGCAGGGTGCAGTGTATGTTTAAGGTAGGACATATACTAATGTGTTTTATATGTCCTGACAGTGAAATACTGCCAAATTCGATTTTCACTGTTGAAAGGCCTATCTCTCATAGGTTGACATGGGGGCTGCCTTTAAAAATGATTAAAGCGTAGGTTCCCTTTGGCAGCAGATAGACATGTGGAGTTTGGGGTCTCTGAACTCACAATTTAAAAATACATCTTTTAGCAAAGTTTGTTTTGATCTTGTGTGTTTGAAAATGGCACTTTTAGAAAGTGGCCTTTTTCTTGCTGAAACCATTCTGTGACTATGCCTATTTGTGGATTCCCTGTCTGGGTTAGTTTGACAGTTGGGCTGTTTACACCTCTCTCTAGACGGTGACACAAAGGGAGCTGGGGTGTATCCTGCATATCCTGATGAGCCACCTGTGCTATGAGGGAGGGGAGGAGTGGTCACTTATACCTTAAAGGGCTGTGCCTGCCCTCATACAATGCAGTCTCCAATCCCCTGATATGTTTCTGGGGCCTGGCCTGGGCAAGGTGGGATTTTACAAACAAGAGAGACTTTCCTTTGAAATAGGCCTACTTCAAATGTCAAAATGGGTTTAAGAAGAGCACCCAAAACCACAGACCTTAGATCACTTATAGACATCAAGAGGAACCTCTGCCTGGAGAAGAGCTGAAGAGCTGAAGAGCTGAGGAGAAGTGCTGCCCTGCCTGTGACTGTGCTTTGTGGAGGTATCCTGCAGTTGCTGCTTCTGCCTGTGCAAGGGGACAAAGATTGGACTTTGTTGTGCATTCCTGCTTGTGAAGAAATATCCAAGGGCTTGTCTGAGCTTGCCTCCTGTTGTTGAAGTCTCAGGGCCATCAAAGACTTCTGCCACCACCAGGACTCTCTGCTGAGACTCCTGCCCTGACAAGTGGTGCCCTATCCAGTTCCTGGGGCCTTGGAAGGTGAAGCTGGCAGACCAAGACTGAAAATCCATGCACAGACCGCTGTGCTGGAAAATTTTCGAAGCACCTTCCAAGATGTGGCTAAAAAACGACACGCCGCCAGATTCACAGCAGAAATCAGTGCTCCACCTGCATCATGGCTGAAAAATCAATGCACACAGCTGGAGAAACGACATGCAACACCTGCTGACGGAGGCTGATAATGTCACAACCCACACAGTGCGGTTTCCTGGTACCGTTTGGCTGGATTTTCAACGCAACATTGCTGGGCACGGAAAAACAACGCACCTCTCTCCTGCGGAGAGAAGAAACAACGTACACTGATGCGACCGGAGGAGGAGAAATGACGCAAGGTCTCGCTTGTGTGTGAGAAATCGAAGCATCACAAGCCTTTTCCGACGCACACCCGCCCGTGCGTGTTATTTTGACACTACCCAGGTAATTTTCAACGCTAACAGTGTTTTAACTGTTTTCTCAAGGATTTAAGACTCTCTCTTGCTTTTTAATTCATAACTTGACTTGTGTATGGTGGATTTTTGTTGTTTTGGTCTTGTTTTGTTTAGATAAATATTTCCTATTTCTCTAAACTTTTGTTGTGTTTTAACTGAGCTACTGTGTGTGTTGGTACAAATACTTTACACCTAGACTCTGAAGTTAAGCCTGCCTGCTTGTGCCAAGCTACCAAGGGGGTGAGTGGGGGTTAACTGAGGGTGATTCTCCTTTATTCTGACTAGAGTGAAGGTCCTTGCTTGGACAGGGGGTAACCTGACTGCCAACCAAAGACTCCATTTCTAACAGTCTACATCTTCATGTGGTGGGTCTTTGATTTATTTGGTCAGATGTGGTGATACCATGGTTCTTGTGTCCAGAAATAAGGCATCGGTCTTTCATACATTTTGTTGTTGAACCAGTTCCAGGTCTCCGGCAGTCTCCAGCAGTCACATTAGAAGTGATCTCCAAACATCTGCAGTCACACATTGTTTCCTCTTTTCTTTTCCTTCCTCGTCACTGGCCATGCTAGTGGGCTGTGCAACCAGGCAATTACTTTTCTTCTGTGTCTGAGTTCCTCATCAGAGTACTAAGTCCAAAGGACATTTCCATGTAGCACTGTTAGGAGTGTTGGAGAAGACTCTGCGGACTTGGCAGAAGGCCTGTCCTATTGATAATTTAGCCAGCCTGACCTGTTGGACTTTATTGTTAATAGTGGTAATGAACCATTTTGCCATACCACAGGCGTGTGATTTTCACATGAGATAGCCCCTGGCAGGTCTGAAGCGGCAGAATTCTGCCATAGAGAATGAGGTGCCATTTTCAGTTTTGAGCATACGGTGCCTCAGGTGGAAATATGTTGTCCAAGAAGCAGAACACAGTTGCGACAGAAGTGGTGAAATACTTGGCCAACTAATGACAATCAAGAGTATTTGTCAATGACCACTAGGAGGTAGTGGCCAAAGTTTAGAGGTTTGTAGAACGGGCAGTCAACATTATTCGCACATCATAAAAGAAACACAGCATTGCTAGCCATGCTGCCTACAGGACTTTCCATGTACTCTAATTATTTCCTACCTTTCTATTTTGGATGGTAATTGTGCGTGTGAATTTCCATGTATTATGAGTAGCCTTTGATGTTTCTGCTGTGAAGATAAATGATTTTAGATAGGGAAACATGTGACCATACTCACAAGCACAGATTATCATTAATTTTCTTTTTCTGTCTGGGTGTAAGCTTTTTTGTGATCCCCCAGGCGTTCACTGGTGTATGCAATTATTTGTCCTGGGGAATTTCCCTGGGGGAATTCCCTTATTTGGTGAGTTCCCTCATTGGTTTGCTAATGGCACCAAAATCTTTGATACACTGAGAACAGTAGTTTGCTATCCCTAAGAATGATCTCATGGCTGGCTTGGGCAATGTGCATGGGAGTCCCATTTAGTGCTGGCTTTGGCTGGATCTTTTTACATGCCTGCTTGAGAGAAAATGTCACCAAAGAATGTTAGTCTGTTCTTTTCCATTTTAGACTGGTCAACATGTAGTGTGAGGCCACCTGTCTCAAGACTCCTGCACACTTCTGTCATAGAAACATTGGGCCTGATTACAACTTTGGAGGAGGTGTTAATCCGTCCCAAATGTGACGGATATACCACCAGCCGTATTACGAGTTCCATAGGATATAAGAGACTCGTAATACGGCTGGTGGTATATCCGTCACTTTACCGTCACTTTAGGGACGGATTAGCACCTCCTCCAAAGTTGTAATCAGGCCCATTGTGTTCTGGCTTCAAACAACCAAACTAAAGGATGTTTTTCACTATAGTTGAAGCAAACTTTGATGGACTGAATGACCCTTTGGACAGGAAAATTTCAGCTGCTGAGGATACTCATAAGCTGAGGCAGTTGTAGTGATGCAGTCCTATGTGTGTGGTGAATAAAGTGATGTAACAGGATGTAGCAGGATTCCACATCAAGTTCCTTTGTAAAGATCAAATTTGGTGAGGGTTTTCGTCCTGCTGAAGCTGCTGATCTTGTGAGTCAGTTGAAGGTCTGGATATCTCTCTTGCTCAAATGACAGGATTCTGTATTTGCTTCTCAACACATATGCATATCTTTTTGGTCTGTTGGTTTAGCACAGCTACAATGGTAGACACTCATTGAGTTGGAGCACTAGCTTAATCAATGATGTCTTTCTCCAGATCACTTCTTATTTCTTCTTTCACTTGGTGCTGTAGATGAATAGGCACTCGTTGGTGATTCTGGGCCCCTGGCATACAGATCCATTTTTATGGAGTGTGACCTGCTTTCCCAATTCTTGGATAAGGGTTGTGCAGTTCCACGGGTTCCACTGCTAAGATTCTTATGTTAAACATCATGACTGTAGTTACCATTGTTGGGCAGAGACAGTGCTGAGAAAACTCAGAGAAGTACATTTTTGAGCATGTCAATTTCTTAAAGTGACGTCAAACCATCTGTGGTGGCTTTCTTTCTGAAATTGGTCACTTGAAAGAATGCTCACCACCGATATAGACCTATGTTTGAGGATCAGAAGGTGGTTTGATTAACATTTTGTTGAATTCAAAGGCAATCATTATCTTCTATTTGGCTCCACTCTCAGAATTGTTAGACCTGGCATCCTTGGCGTTGTTTCCCATCCTGATTTTCTGACTTCATTTGTGCTGGCTTTAGGATTCTGTGCACTATCCCACTGCTGACCAGTGCTAAAGTGCAGGTGACCTGTACTATTTAACATGGTAACGGTGTGTTATCTACAATTTTTATATTTAATTTACTTGTATGTCCCTAGTAAAGTGCACTGTATGTCCCTATGGCCTATAAATTGAATTCTACTAGTGGGCCTGCAGCACTGATTGTGCCACCCACTATAGTAGTCCATGTCTCAGGATTGCCACTGCAGAACCCGTATTTGCAGTTATAAACTGCCATTTCGATTTGGCAAGTACACCCACTTGCCAGGTCCAAACATTCATTATTTATTACATATGTCATCCCTAACGTAGACCCTGGTTAGTCCCAAGGGCAGGGTAAAGTGTATTTAAAAGGTTGGGCATGTACTTTCAAGTTTAACATGTCCAGGTACTGAAAAGGTATTACATTTGCTTTTCACTACTCCAAGGCCTATCGCTCCCATATGTTAACACTGGGGTTACCGTCAAGCAACCTTTAAGTGTAATTTCCCATTGGGAAAAGATAATGATTTGGAGTTTGGTGTCTCTGGACTCACAATTGACTTATGGTGAAGTCAAATTTTAAATTGTGAGTCTGAAAATGCCACTTTCAAACATTTTCTTACTTTAACCATTCTGTGCCTCTGCCTGCCTTGGAATGCACGTCTGGAGTGGATGACAGCTGGGCTTTGTGCATTCCCTCTTGAAAGTCACACACACAAAAGGAACTTGGGTGTGACATTTGCATCCTGAGGCCCATCGCCTGGCTGATGGTTTCTCCTGGGCTAGATGAGAGGGAGGAGCTACCACTTACACTGGAATAGGTCTGTGCCTCTCCTCAAACAAAGGGCTGAATAACCCCCTATAAAGTGTCTATAAAGTGTCTGGAGCCAGGGAAGGAAGGGCAGGGACCTGGTGAACTTCCAATGCCTTGCTTTGAAGTTTCCCCCAGTTCAAAGGCTAAACTGAGTATACTTACTGGACCTAAACCCCACCAATTCAGCAGGTTGCTGGAGCCAAGGACATTCTGCCTGGAAACTGACTGCTCTGCTACAGGACGGACTGCCACTTTGCTACCTGCATTGCTGTGTTGGCCTTCTGACAGCTGCTTCTTGCCTGGGAGTGAGAAGGACAAGACCTCCTCTCTACATCCTTGAACCCAAGTTTCTCCAAGGGCTTGCTGGCTTACCCCCTGTTCTCCTGCAGTCTCAAGGACATCAGTAACTGCCTGCATCTCTCTTAGTGCTGCTGGACTCTGCCATCTGTGAATCCTACCCTTGTCTCCAGTCCAGGGCCTCAGAAGTTGGTTTGCAGCCACTTTCTGCAAACACCAACTCATTGTTACCACTTCGCTGGTCAAAACTGACACATCGCCCCTGCAACACTGACGCAGAGGCTGTTTGACAACAGCGGATTCACAGCCTGTGAGACCTGACAACGATGCCCTGTATAAGCCAATGACAATGCATTGCATTAATCTCAACAGAGCCCGACGATGATGCAATGACCTGACTGCGCAGAAATTATCGAGGCATTGCCTTCACAGTTGCTCCTTGATGTCAACGCTTGCTCCAGCCAAGGAACTGTTTCAGCGGACCTTGAATGGGTTCTGGAGCTGGCCTACTCTCAATCGCAGTCGGTCTGAACTTTGAATTTGCATCGGTCCCTCACGACCTCAAGTAACCTTTTGACCGCTAGTGACATCTAAGTACTATTTTTAGTTTAATCTTTACAAATTAATATCTCAACTTCTAAATAGTGGATGTTTGCCATTTTGATCTTGTTTTACTCAGATAAATATTCTCTCTTTTTCTAAACTGGTGTGGGGTCTTTTTGTGGTGTCTTTCATTGCGTTGCTGTAATTAAGTGTTGGACAAATACTTTTACTAGCGCGCCTGGTCCTTAGTAAGTAAACTTACAAGGGGATTTACATAGGCTAATGGACCTTTTGGATCGCATGGAGTATCCTAGCCAATTATTAATCGATGAACAGCAATTATCAAAGTAATCAATCAACAGCCACTAAGAGAATCATTAATCATGGGACAAATAATCAACATCTCATGAATAACCATAACTCAATAATATGTTTCATCAATTTTATTTCCCTATTAGTTACAATACTAAGTCATCAGGTTAAATCAAACTGTATTCAATCAACTCAGAATTAAGAGTTCATTAATGACCACCAATAACATAAACTAATCAGAACTTGAGAAAACATATGCTTGAATGCTTCAGCATAAGCCAACAAAGATGAATATAACTGCATTAAAAGCAGAGTTCAGCAATCAGTCTGTCAATCATTTGTCACTGTCAACGTCACCCAAAAGCCCCTTACCTAACCCAGATTAGCATTTAGCATGTGGGACTTCATGCAAAAACAATTTCGAAAACGTGAATTTGGAAAACATCTAGCTAAGAGAAAAACTATAAAAAAGCGCAGTTGGTACCTAGAAAGAAAGGCATAAAAGTTAATTAGTCACATTGTCATAGCTACCTATCCACGAAATGGATAAGCAGCAAAGTCAGTCTTCTTCTTCAGTTTATCAATTGATCAGCAACGCATCAAGCTCTCATGAGCATGAGCTCAATGACATAATCTCGAATCGTGCCTTCTGGCATCAGCATTTCTCCCCTTGCATCTCGCATCTGCCTAAATTCTGAAGTTTTAGCCCCTTGTCATGACTTTTTATTAGAGTTTTTCAGACCATCCCCCTAATTCCTAATTGGTCAGTCAATCGGCAGATATGAGTCTAACCTTTAATATTAATTTTACAAATCTATGAGTTCTAATATTTCTCCATCCCCAATTAGTTGATCGGTTTGCTGTATGATGCCCTCATCATCCAGCTCATCAGGTATCAAAAGTGTTGCATCTTTTTCTCCAGTCAGTGCTTCTGTTGTTCGAGTCCTGGGAAAGTACATCGAGTCTGTTCTTCATCAAACTTGTTACATTTCCTCGTCCCTCATCTCCTGTTCATTGGTACATTGCAGAAAATTCTAGCTAAGCAGATTTTATTAACGTATGCAGTTCAGGGACAGTTCAATGCACCAGCTTCTCTGCAGTGCGCTGGAAATTGAGCTTCTGTATGAGGCCTGGCAACTAGGCCACAACTTCGGCTAATTTAATTCTGCAAATTAATGCAAAATATGGGTTATGCATCTTAATATGACATATTACTACACTATTATTATACATTTTCATTATTTCACTCATTTTTAGCTCTTTTAGTACAAGTTCGTATAAGTGGCTGACATACCCTGTGGGCACATTTTCAAACATGCACATTATTTTTTCTCTACGATTAATGTCTCTATGAACTTTTGTAAATCAAAACATATAAGCATTTATTAATAAGTTCTAATTAGCATATCTGTGTCAACAGTCCCTCCTCTGATGACTAAGGCCCTCATTATGAACACAGTGGTAAACACCGTGGACCACCGTGGCGATGGCGAACAGAAGCCCGCCATTGGTGGTGAACAGAAACCCGCCATATAATGATGAAAAAATCAGAAACCGACAAAAATCTCCCTGCCACCAGTCACCACCAGGACCTTTGTCGGTGGAAATGCTGGACCTCCCACCCCGCCACCGCCGATCACACAAACTCCCCGCCCTCCAAATAATGAAGCACAAATCACCGCAGGGGTCAGTGGAAGCCGAACGGCCATTGGCGGTACAGACCGCCACGGGCGGCAGGTGGACCCAACAATAAGAAATGCATACATTTTCAAGTTTGAAACCCACACACCTGACACACATCCACAACACTATAAAACACTCACAGACACACCCCACAATTCTTTGCATCGCCAATAGGAGAAGGCAGACAGACAACACTACAGGCAGACACTGAACGGCACATCACACGAGTCACACACCCAACCACACAAGAGCACCCTCACCTAGATCCACACAAGACACCATTCACAAATCACATCATGGCACCCCCTCAGACACCCACACTTCACAGAAAGGGACCTAAGGACCATGGTGGACGAGATATTGAAGGTCGAGCCACAATTATTCAGGGCACAGGTCCAGCACACACCCATCGCCAGGAAGATGGAGCTATGGCAGGCAATAGTCAACAAGGTCAATGCAGTGGGACACCATCCATGCACAAGGGACGACATCTGCAAGAGTTGGAACGACCTGCGTGGGAAGGTCAGGTCCATCGCATCCAGGCACCACATTGCAGTCCAGACAACTGGGGGAGGACCTCCACCAACACCACCAACTACACTGACTGGGAGGAAAAGGTACTGGCCATCCTGCATCCCGAGGGACTCACTGGACTCACTGGAGGAATGCACTCGGCTAAGTCGTCTACATTTACTCCATATCCATCACACCTGTAATGCATGCACTACCCCACCCCTCGAATACCCACCAGGACCACTACCCCACCCAGGCCACAATCACTACATCCAGTCCCCCTGCATGCCCACAAACCCACTAAAAGGCCCACATCCCTCCCCCTGTGCACAGTCACCCACCCCTGCAAGGAATCACAATGGCCTACTGCACCCACAATGCACCTCCACATCCAAAGCAAAATGCAATGCTAACCTCACAAAAGCACCCTGCATGGCCCCAAAGTGTGAAAGCCTGCACAAAACTGCCCAGTCCTGTGCACCCCATCCGATCATGCAATTGTAACAGACATGTCCATTCCCCCCAACAGGCACCACCACCCATGCCACCCTGACGGAGAGGACAAGGAGTGGCAGTGCCCCACAGGTAGACAGAGGCACCTCCCAGGACACTAGAGATGGAACTCTGGACGTTGACGATCACCCTGGCCCCTTCCCACAGTCCTGGACTGTCATCATCCAGCAGCACCCCCCAGGACACCACTGACACCACTACTACCCAGCCAACAACATCAGGCCAGGGCAACCATCCCCACACCTGTGTATCCAGGCCACAGACTGGTGGAACACATGGACAGAGGCCACAGTCACCCCCTACCAACAGGCAGGAAGACGATGGCCCCAGTACACGTGGTAACGCCAGACCTGTGCAGGGGACACAGGCACAGGGGGCTAGGCCCAGTGGGAGGGCATCAGTGGCCAAGGGGGGGAGGCCACAGGATTGATGCAGCAGCCCATGGCGTGATCTCTAAGGTCCTGGGAGCATATCACCATACCCAGGACAGATTGGGCCAGATAGTATCCACCCTGGAGCAGAGTAAAAGGATGCAGCTAGCACACCACCAAGAGGCCATGGAGCAGTGGAAACTGCACAATGCCACAATGGCCAGCATAGCAGGTGCACTGCTGCACCTTGTCCCAACACAGCCTGAGGCCCACACAGACCAGGAAGCCCCTACTACAGGCCAGGCTACAGACCGGACAACAACAGCATCAGCAGCAACTGCACATGTTCCACCCTCTCAGGACACACAGGGGACATCCATCGCAACCCATACAGGTCAACACCAGGCACCCAAACGGACCCTCAGGCCCAGATATGGCACTGGAACACATGCCAAGACCAAGGCCCCCTCAAAGAAGTGACTCTGGCAATAACTGTCCTCCAAGTGTCCCACTGAATAAACGACCCAACCGTGTGAAAACAACAACAAACTTTTGTATACATAGATGGACCTACCACTACTGCCAAGAAATGCAGCAACCATGTTGCCATATTGTACAACCACCAGTAGCCCACTCCCATCACTGTAGTCTGCACGATTGAATCCCTGCACCAAATAAAACACCATTTCACCTATTACAATATCCCCTGTCATTATGTTTAAAAAAGTGAAGTAGGGATGCAACTGTATTATGACTCATTTATTATTATCTGAGTAGCAGGAAATGCACCACACGCATAACATGTTGTTGTGCCTCCAGATGTGCTGAACTATCATACTACGATGTTACCTGCCCTATGCAGACCTGATCACAGTGGGGATGACTATTGACCCAACCCCCCAGATGAAAAGGTACACTGACAGTATGCTGAACAGACAGCAATCTCAACCAATAGTCCCACATAGTTACTGGAAGTAGAGTTGTATCAGTTGGGTCCTGGAATTTACATCTTTCCCCTCCTCATCATCACCATCACTTTCATCCCCTCTCTGAGGAAGCTGGTCTGGATATACAGCACTCTCCTCCTCCAAGAGGAGGATTGAATTCCTCACAGCCACTTTGTGCAGCATGCAGCTCGCCACCACTATTCTACATACCTTTTCAAGCCGTACGCCAGGGAACCGCCAGAGATATGTAGGCAACAAAATCTAGCCTTCAGGAGACATATTGTGCGCTCTATCACCCTCCTAGTGTGTCCATGGGCCTCATTGTAATTCCTCTCTGCATCTGTTCCAGGATTCCTCACTGGTGTCAGGAGCCAACGCAAGTTGGGGTAGCCAGAATGACCTAGAAAATGGTAGGTCAATGACAAGCCTCAGAGGCAGACAGCCTGGCTGTCTGCAATGTGGCAATAAGTGACAGAAACACCTACCTATGATCCATCCTCTGTCCTCTTGTAGTTTTTACATCTTGTGTGGCACACTACTGTTCCTTAGCACAAAGGAATCATGGACTCAACCAGGGAACATGGCATTCACATGTGAATGTACTGGTCTGCAGTACACACCAATTGAATGTTCATGGACTGAAAGTTCTTCCTGTTTCTGTACACTTGTTCACTGACTCTTGGGGGGATGAAAGCTATGTGGGTGCCATCAATGGCACCTATCACATGGGGTATGTTGGCAAAGGCATAGAAGTCCGACTTGATGGCATGGAGGTCAGCACTTTGGGGAAACCTCACATAAGACTGCAGGTGTCGTACAAATGCATTTAGGAATCTGGACAGTATAATGCTAAACATTAGCTGTGAAACACCTGCACCCATGCCCACTGTCACTTGAAATAGGCTCGTGGCCAGGAAATGGAGTGCAGAGAGCACTTGCACTTCAGTAGGGATGGCATGCTGATTACGATTAGCGGGTCTCAATGCTGGATCCAGTAATGCACAATGTATCAATAGTAGCACGAGTGAGTCTGTAATTGATAATGATGTGACGCTCCACCATGGTCCGCACATCAACAAGTGGTCTGTACCCCGATGGGGACCTCCCTCGCCACAAGGGTCTGTACCTAGGAGGAGTTGAAAACTCGTGTGAGGAACACACATACATCTGCACACATTGTTTATCATTCAGCACTGCTGGCATGATTGTCGACGACACAAATGCTTAGTGTGTGTGACATTACAGTACCATGACCACAATAATATATCAGGACAGGTCAGGTGAGGTAATGTATATTGTTCCATGCCTATGGGTGTTTAGGGGACAATAGGGCCTGCATTGTGCTGATGAGGGTATTCCAACTGCGTAGTTAGGGCCAAAATGTCTGCCCCCTGGAATCCAGAAGTGTTGTGGTGGAAGTGACCTCATACCGCTAGCGGTTGAAGTAATAGCGTAAGGCGGTGTTTACCGCTGTGCGCAAATTCATTGGTTAACATGGTTGTCAATGGGGATTCTTAGCGTATCATGATCGCCCCCAGCGGTGACGGTGTACACCGCCGCGGTGCATACGCGAACTCGTCACCCCAACTTCACTTGACTCCCTGATCTAGTGCATGCAGGTACTCCACTGAGTGTACTGCAGTGTCCTGCCTCTGGTCATGGAAATGGCATTTGTTGGAGGCAAAAGGGCCCCGGCCTTCACCAACGAGGAATTGGAGAAGCTCGTGGACAGGGTCCTGCCCCTGTACGCCAAGCTCTATGGTCGGCCAGAGGTACAGGTAAGTGGGAGGATTGGGGGGCATGGATGTCTGTAATGGTGGTTGATGGGTGCATACATGTGTGCACGTGTGACACTGTATAGTCCAGGGTTCCTGACATGCTGCGTGTCTGTGTGCTGTTAGGCTGTTTGAAATGTCTGTCTGATAGTGGACGTATAGCCAGCTGTATATTATTGCACACTGTCTGACCTCAGTGTTACTTTTTCTGTGTGTTCCTTATAGGTAAGCGCCCAACAGAAGAGGGGACTTTGGCATGCCATCGCCAAGGAGGTGCGGACCCTGGGGGTCTACAACCGGCGGAGCACCCACTGCAGGAAGAAGTGGAAGGACCTGCGGCGCTGGGCGAGGAAGTCCTCCCATCGAGGAAGGGGTGCCCATCAGGCAATGACCCCCCTTATGCAACTCATCCTGGCGGTGGCGTACCCAGACCTGGATGGGCACTTGAAGGCTGCACAGCAGTCACAAGGAGGTGAGTACATATACCATATTTTTGCTCCTCGATGGATGTGTGTGTGTGCGTTCGTATTTATGCTCTCTAGTGACAGGGTCTCTGACTTCTGTCGATCTACATAATGGCCCCCAAGGGGAGTAGGTGTGTAAGGGTCAATTCTGCAGTACATCAGGTCCTTAAGTTCTGTGGGGAATGGCTGTAGAGCAGGGTTCTGGCCATTAGTCAGGTGCACAGCCATGTGTCTAGTAGTAGGTGCTGCCTGGTTGAATATGTTCTGGGTGGGTATAAGTGTGAACCACTTATGTGCCTCCAATCAGCTATTTACAAGTGTCTCTCCTGTTTTGTCTCCCCATCCCTGTTCTCTTGTGTTGTCTGCGTACATCAGCATCATCTGGCGAAGGAGCTGAGGCACCAGCGAGTGGGGAGGCAGCGGCCCACAGATCCTCGGAGGCAGAGACATCCGACGCCAAGGGGACCATTGGGTTGAAGGGCGAGGGGAGTACCACAGGGGAGGCATCTACCATTGGAGGTAGTGATTCTGATACCTCCTCCGATGGGAGCTCCCTGGCGGTGGCAGACCCTATTGGGCCCACCCCTACTGTGTTATCTTCCGCCACCCCCCATACCATCACCGCCCTCCCAGTTGCTCCCCACCATGTTGCCAGTGCCCTCTCACCCAGAAGGGTGGGTGTCTCCTTTGCCCCAGGCACCTCCTCACCTGCCCCAGTCAGCCCTGCTGCCCTCACGGAGGAGACTATTGACTTCCTGAGAACCATCTCTGTAGGGCAGACAACCATCGTCAATGCCATCCAGGGGCTAGCATCAGAGGTGCAGCAGACAAATGCCTTTCTGGATGGCATTCACGGTGCTGTGTCTGGCTTACAGAGATCTTTTCAGGCTCTGGCCTCCTCTCTGATGGCAGCCATTGTCCCTGTTCATTCAGTCCCCCCTCCAACAACCTCTACCCGTCCAAAGCACACATTCTGACACGCAGGCACACAGGTAAACACACAAGAAGCACACTTAAAAACACAAGCACCACACCTCCCACCACAAGCATACACACAGCCAACATACACATGCACACACACCAACATCCACTTCTCGCAGTGTGTCCACCTTTTCCGCACCCCTAGGGTCCTGCCCCTGTACGCCAAACTCTATGGTCGGGCAGAGGTACAGGTAAGTGGGAGGATTGGGGGGCATGGATGTCTGTAATGGTGGTTGATGGGTGCATACATGTGTGCACGTGTGACACTGTATAGTCCAGGGTTCCTGACATGCTGCGTGTCTGTGTGCTGTTAGGGTGTTTGAAATGTCTGTCTGATAGTGGACGTATAGCCAGCTGTATATTATTGCACACTGTCTGACCTCAGTGTTACTTTTTCTGTGTGTTCCTTATAGGTAAGCGCCCAACAGAAGAGGGGACTTTGGCATGCCATCGCCAAGGAGGTGCGGACCCTGGGGGTCTACAACCGGCGGAGCACCCACTGCAGGAAGAAGTGGAAGGACCTGCGGCGCTGGGCGAGGAAGTCCTCCCATCGAGGAAGGGGTGCCCATCAGGCAATGACCCCCCTTATGCAACTCATCCTGGCGGTGGCGTACCCAGACCTGGATGGGCACTTGAAGGCTGCACAGCAGTCACAAGGAGGTGAGTACATATACCATATTTTTGCTCCTCGATGGATGTGTGTGTGTGCGTTCGTATTTATGCTCTCTAGTGACAGGGTCTCTGACTTCTGTCGATCTACATAATGGCCCCCAAGGGGAGTAGGTGTGTAAGGGTCAATTCTGCAGTACATCAGGTCCTTAAGTTCTGTGGGGAATGGCTGTAGAGCAGGGTTCTGGCCATTAGTCAGGTGCACAGCCATGTGTCTAGTAGTAGGTGCTGCCTGGTTGAATATGTTCTGGGTGGGTATAAGTGTGAACCACTTATGTGCCTCCAATCAGCTATTTACAAGTGTCTCTCCTGTTTTGTCTCCCCATCCCTGTTCTCTTGTGTTGTCTGCGTACATCAGCATCATCTGGCGAAGGAGCTGAGGCACCAGCGAGTGGGGAGGCAGCGGCCCACAGATCCTCGGAGGCAGAGACATCCGACGCCAAGGGGACCATTGGGTTGAAGGGCGAGGGGAGTACCACAGGGGAGGCATCTACCATTGGAGGTAGTGATTCTGATACCTCCTCCGATGGGAGCTCCCTGGCGGTGGCAGACCCTATTGGGCCCACCCCTACTGTGTTATCTTCCGCCACCCCCCATACCATCACCGCCCTCCCAGTTGCTCCCCACCATGTTGCCAGTGCCCTCTCACCCAGAAGGGTGGGTGTCTCCTTTGCCCCAGGCACCTCCTCACCTGCCCCAGTCAGCCCTGCTGCCCTCACGGAGGAGGCTATTGACTTCCTGAGAACCATCTCTGTAGGGCAGACAACCATCGTCAATGCCATCCAGGGGCTAGCATCAGAGGTGCAGCAGACAAATGCCTTTCTGGATGGCATTCACGGTGCTGTGTCTGGCTTACAGAGATCTTTTCAGGCTCTGGCCTCCTCTCTGATGGCAGCCATTGTCCCTGTTCATTCAGTCCCCCCTCCAACAACCTCTACCCGTCCAAAGCACACATTCTGACACGCAGGCACACAGGTAAACACACAAGAAGCACACTTAAAAACACAAGCACCACACCTCCCACCACAAGCATACACACAGCCAACATACACATGCACACACACCAACATCCACTTCTCGCAGTGTGTCCACCTTTTCCGCACCCTTAGGGTCCTGCCCCTGTACGCCAAGCTCTATGGTCGGCCAGAGGTACAGGTAAGTGGGAGGATTGGGGGGCATGGATGTCTGTAATGGTGGTTGATGGGTGCATACATGTGTGCACGTGTGACACTGTATAGTCCAGGGTTCCTGACATGCTGCGTGTCTGTGTGCTGTTAGGCTGTTTGAAATGTCTGTCTGATAGTGGACGTATAGCCAGCTGTATATTATTGCACACTGTCTGACCTCAGTGTTACTTTTTCTGTGTGTTCCTTATAGGTAAGCGCCCAACAGAAGAGGGGACTTTGGCATGCCATCGCCAAGGAGGTGCGGACCCTGGGGGTCTACAACCGGCGGAGCACCCACTGCAGGAAGAAGTGGAAGGACCTGCGGCGCTGGGCGAGGAAGTCCTCCCATCGAGGAAGGGGTGCCCATCAGGCAATGACCCCCCTTATGCAACTCATCCTGGCGGTGGCGTACCCAGACCTGGATGGGCACTTGAAGGCTGCACAGCAGTCACAAGGAGGTGAGTACATATACCATATTTTTGCTCCTCGATGGATGTGTGTGTGTGTGCGTTCGTATTTATGCTCTCTAGTGACAGGGTCTCTGACTTCTGTCGATCTACATAATGGCCCCCAAGGGGAGTAGGTGTGTAAGGGTCAATTCTGCAGTACATCAGGTCCTTAAGTTCTGTGGGGAATGGCTGTAGAGCAGGGTTCTGGCCATTAGTCAGGTGCACAGCCATGTGTCTGGTAGTAGGTGCTGCCTGGTTGAATATGTTCTGGGTGGGTATAAGTGTGAACCACTTATGTGCCTCCAATCAGCTATTTACAAGTGTCTCTCCTGTTTTGTCTCCCCATCCCTGTTCTCTTGTGTTGTCTGCGTACATCAGCATCATCTGGCGAAGGAGCTGAGGCACCAGCGAGTGGGGAGGCAGCGGCCCACAGATCCTCGGAGGCAGAGACATCCGACGCCAAGGGGACCATTGGGTTGAAGGGCGAGGGGAGTACCACAGGGGAGGCATCTACCATTGGAGGTAGTGATTCTGATACCTCCTCCGATGGGAGCTCCCTGGCGGTGGCAGACCCTATTGGGCCCACCCCTACTGTGTTATCTTCCGCCACCCCCCATACCATCACCGCCCTCCCAGTTGCTCCCCACCATGTTGCCAGTGCCCTCTCACCCAGAAGGGTGGGTGTCTCCTTTGCCCCAGGCACCTCCTCACCTGCCCCAGTCAGCCCTGCTGCCCTCACGGAGGAGGCTATTGACTTCCTGAGAACCATCTCTGTAGGGCAGACAACCATCGTCAATGCCATCCAGGGGCTAGCATCAGAGGTGCAGCAGACAAATGCCTTTCTGGATGGCATTCACGGTGCTGTGTCTGGCTTACAGAGATCTTTTCAGGCTCTGGCCTCCTCTCTGATGGCAGCCATTGTCCCTGTTCATTCAGTCCCCCCTCCAACAACCTCTACCCGTCCAAAGCACACATTCTGACACGCAGGCACACAGGTAAACACACAAGAAGCACACTTAAAAACACAAGCACCACACCTCCCACCACAAGCATACACACAGCCAACATACACATGCACACACACCAACATCCACTTCTCGCAGTGTGTCCACCTTTTCCGCACCCTTAGGGTCCTGCCCCTGTACGCCAAGCTCTATGGTCGGCCAGAGGTACAGGTAAGTGGGAGGATTGGGGGGCATGGATGTCTGTAATGGTGGTTGATGGGTGCATACATGTGTGCACGTGTGACACTGTATAGTCCAGGGTTCCTGACATGCTGCGTGTCTGTGTGCTGTTAGGCTGTTTGAAATGTCTGTCTGATAGTGGACGTATAGCCAGCTGTATATTATTGCACACTGTCTGACCTCAGTGTTACTTTTTCTGTGTGTTCCTTATAGGTAAGCGCCCAACAGAAGAGGGGACTTTGGCATGCCATCGCCAAGGAGGTGCGGACCCTGGGGGTCTACAACCGGCGGAGCACCCACTGCAGGAAGAAGTGGAAGGACCTGCGGCGCTGGGCGAGGAAGTCCTCCCATCGAGGAAGGGGTGCCCATCAGGCAATGACCCCCCTTATGCAACTCATCCTGGCGGTGGCGTACCCAGACCTGGATGGGCACTTGAAGGCTGCACAGCAGTCACAAGGAGGTGAGTACATATACCATATTTTTGCTCCTCGATGGATGTGTGTGTGTGTGCGTTCGTATTTATGCTCTCTAGTGACAGGGTCTCTGACTTCTGTCGATCTACATAATGGCCCCCAAGGGGAGTAGGTGTGTAAGGGTCAATTCTGCAGTACATCAGGTCCTTAAGTTCTGTGGGGAATGGCTGTAGAGCAGGGTTCTGGCCATTAGTCAGGTGCACAGCCATGTGTCTAGTAGTAGGTGCTGCCTGGTTGAATATGTTCTGGGTGGGTATAAGTGTGAACCACTTATGTGCCTCCA
The DNA here is from genome assembly GCF_031143425.1 of Pleurodeles waltl. Lineage (NCBI taxonomy): Eukaryota > Metazoa > Chordata > Amphibia > Caudata > Salamandridae > Pleurodeles > Pleurodeles waltl. Next base: position 969,683,910 of record NC_090436.1, read on the forward strand.
ATCAGCTATTTACAAGTGTCTCTCCTGTTTTGTCTCCCCATCCCTGTTCTCTTGTGTTGTCTGCGTACATCAGCATCATCTGGCGAAGGAGCTGAGGCACCAGCGAGTGGGGAGGCAGCGGCCCACAGATCCTCAGAGGCAGAGACATCCGACGCCAAGGGGACCATTGGGTTGAAGGGCGAGGGGAGTACCACAGGGGAGGCATCTACCATTGGAGGTAGTGATTCTGATACCTCCTCCGATGGGAGCTCCCTGGCGGTGGCAGACCCTATTGGGCCCACCCCTACTGTGTTATCTTCCGCCACCCCCATACCATCACCGCCCTCCCAGTTGCTCCCCACCATGTTGCCAGTGCCCTCTCACCCAGAAGGGTGGGTGTCTCCTTTGCCCCAGGCACCTCCTCACCTGCCCCAGTCAGCCCTGCTGTCCTCACGGAGGAGGCTATTGACTTCCTGAGAACCATCTCTGTAGGGCAGACAACCATCGTCAATGCCATCCAGGGGCTAGCATCAGAGGTGCAGCAGACAAATGCCTTTCTGGATGGCATTCACAGTGCTGTGTCTGGCTTACAGAGATCTTTTCAGGCTCTGGCCTCCTCTCTGATGGCAGCCATTGTCCCTGTTCATTCAGTCCCCCCTCCAACAACCTCTACCCGTCCAAAGCACACATTCTGACACGCAGGCACACAGGTAAACACACAAGAAGCACACTTAAAAACACAAGCACCACACCTCCCACCACAAGCATACACACAGCCAACATACACATGCACACACACCAACATCCACTTCTCGCAGTGTGTCCACCTTTTCCGCACCCTTTCTGTCCCCTGTACATGCACACCCACAGGCACTGCACCCTCATTCAATGTTGCTGACCCTATTCCTGCAGTCACCACAATAGCACACATCCATTCATGCACCCCAGACACCACACCTACACTCACCACAACGACTTTAGTGGACACATGCAGCACACTCACCAGACTTGCAGACACCCAGACAACATCCAATTACACTGGCAGCCTGACTTGTCCCCCTGTGCCCACCCCCTCCCAAGACACTCAAACGCTTCAAAACACCCACCCAACACACATCCACCAGTCCTCAGCATACTGTCCAGTCACCTGCACCCACGCCACGCACACCTACACCTGTCACGACCACTCCCTCTACCTCCACTCCCACGCTTTCCTCCAGGTCCTCCCCAATTGCCCCTAAGAAACGTTTACTATCCTGTGTTGACCTATTTGAACCCACTAGCCCACCCCGTCTCATCCCTAAACGTGTTCACCTCCTTGCCATGTCCACTCCTCCCACGTCACAGCCTGCCCCTGTCCGCCCTTCCCATTCCCGTGCTACCTCCCCTGTGAGGAAGAGACCCCGTACTGCCCCAGGAACATCTGCCGCACCCTAGGCCAAGTCTGCTCCAACAGCTGCAAGCACAAAACCCAAGCCCCCTCCACCTTCCAAATGTAAATCTAAGCACACCCCTCCCAGTCATAATTCCCCACCCCCACCACCCCCTGCCCCTGTTTCCTGAGGTGCCTGGATGCCCCAGTGTTGCCCCTATGAGGTGGAGTACAGTTACACTTGTGGGAGTCAAGTTGGGGCGATTGTTGCCCAACAGACTTCTTTATCTATGGACTGGCCATTGGCCTAATATGCACTTCTGTTGCTCATCAAGCAGAATAAAGGTTAATGTATGGCCTGTGTTGTTTAAGACACACTCTGGATCCGTGGTCTCTTGTTTCATTGTTTGAGGGTATATGTACTTTGGGCAGGTTGGATTTGCCTTGTGTCGGGTAAGTACCTCTTGCTGGGGGGTGTATGACTTGTGTTGCTGTGAAGGGTTGTGGGAGCGTTGCAGGTTGGGTGGAGTGGGTGGGTATGTAACTGTGCCCTTTCTTCCCTTGTTTAGTAGGTTGCAGGACTCACCGTCAGCGTCTTCGTCGGAGGTCTCGTCGTGGAGATATATGGCAAGGAGCAGGGCTGGCATGATCTGCAACTCTCTCTCCATGTCTGCTTCGGCGTGTTGTGTGAGCCTCCGGTGAGTGTTTCCTTATATTTTGTTTATTTCCGCCTTGATTTGCGTGGCAGTGGTTCCCACCCCGGAACTGGCGGTGGTCTAGTGCTTCATTATTTGATGAGTGGGTAGGGCCTTTCCGTCGGCCTGTGGGTGGGCTCTGCCATCATTTTCGGCACTCCTCTGCTGGCGGTGAATGGTTTTCAGGATGCCTGTGTTTCAGTTGGTTCATTATTTGGCGGTCCGAACCACACATCTATTGGCGGCTGTTACCGCCACTGCCGGCGGTGCAGTGTTTACCGCCGTGTTCATAATGAGGGCCTACATATGTCATCACACCTTTCCTTCTCTCTCATTTCATAATTCAGTTTCTGCTGTGTTTTGTCTCCTTCTCAAATCTTCCCTATAAATTCTTTCCCTGTTTCGTTCTTCCCTCCTCTGATTATTTTTTAGATCTTTTCAATTTTATCTTTTGACATAATTTACATGAACCCCATAATCCTAATATGCAAGCAATCACAATTAATATCCCTTCTATGATTTTTAATAATACCCCATTCCAAATTTGACTAAGCCAACTTCCCACTGTTTGCAGGGCGATTCACAAAGGGGAAGGCAAATGGGTTCCCACCAGTGTGACACTGGTGGTAACTGTGAATTGCTTTGCGACCGCGTTTGCGGTCACAAAGCAATTCTGCATCGCAATGCAACTCGCAAATAGGAAGGGGAACACTCCTTCCTATTTGCGACTCGCATTCCCATTTTGCGAGTCGGTAACCAGGTTACCGACTCGCAAAATGGGAATGGGCATCGTGATGTGCCTTTTGCGCCTCGCAAACAGCGATTTTGGCTATTTGCGAGGCGCAAAAGCCTTGCTACATCTGGCCCCAGGTCTCTTATTTACCTATCATTATCTGGGATATAGGAACAACAATGCCTAGCATTAATCATCTTACAGACTTCACCATCTTTTGCTAGAAGAATGTCTAAAGCAAGCCTATATTGAAGCATCATAGCTCTATCCGCGGCTAACTCAGTATCTATCAGTAGTACTGCCACTGTAAAATTTGTCAGCGTGTTAGCCACAATAGTAGACAACTTTCGTATCTTGATCGAATTCAGATTGACTCCCACTGAAGGAATCACTGCACCAAAGACATCTACCACAACTGCAGAAGAGGTTTCCCTTTTTTGTCGCTTATCATGTAATTCAGTACATTTCGGAAACTTCTTTATGTCATCTATTTGTTAAATTTTAGGGAAAACTATCCCCAAATAAAAGGTCCCATTCCATCCTCTTGGAAGATGGTAATAAGCATTTAATTCACATATATAATAGATTCCAGGAATACAAGGTCCTGACCATTCAGCATAACAGTCCACTTACTCTGAAACACTTGTTCCCACAAATTAAGTGTCAGTGCGTGGTTTTGGCCTATATATACACAAAGCTTCCCTACATGTAGTGTGTCTAAGGCTAATTTCCCTTGCGTTTTAATTGCAGTGTAAGCATAATCATTTTTATAAGTCCTTTTCTCTAAACCTTTTTCTAATTTCCCTTTTAATGCTTTTCTCCTATCATCAGTATGTACTATGAAGCTCTTTTCTAAAGGTGTAAGCAAGCATGTAAGGTTATTACGATGCTCATATGCGGTCCAAAATGTTAGTGTTGGCTCAAAGAATCCTCTAACTAGTACTATATCATGCTCTTTAGCTACTCTACTCAGATATCTAATAATAGGAACAAACGAAAACACCATGTCATAGTTGGAATAAAAATACTGTATATACTCTTGGTTATAAAATCTGGTTAGTAGCAAGCTACAGCTTATTCCATATGTTAGCGGAAGACTATGGTACGTAACCCCTTCTTCTACTGGCAAAGGAATTTGTGTATACACAAGACAATTCCTCACATCCATTGTCTCAACATACTCACTCAACAAGCAATAGAAAACGTGAGAAGAAAGCTCTCCTTGTGCATTAGTATAATCATGCAAGTATTCTCATCTAGCTTAAGCCTCTCTAAAGCAGTTAGTGTAGTAGTTTCAGGAGCAGAAGTAATACTAACTCGCTTCATATCATGAACAGACATTCCTACAATCATTATTATAAACATTATTCCACATATAACTGCCAATCCAACACTCATATATCTACAATGCCTAGCAACTCTATCTTGATTATTTAGCTTAGCCATGATCTGTAAGGAATCAGAAAGGAGAAGTAACTCTTATATAAAGTGCAGTAAAATCAAAAATCAAAAATTCTTCTTGCACAGTTCAGTTCACATCCAGGAACCCTTTTCCTTTGTCAAAATCGATTAGCAGCTTGTCACATCCGGGTTTATGTCAAATCAGCTTATCAATGTCTCTCCCAGTATATATTTTCAGCAGTGTCTTTGAAGCTTTTTTTTTCCAGATCATCTCAACAATTCAGCTTCTTGTTTCCCTTCAGGTTACCTCAAAGTACTGACTTGGAACTTCTCTATCAAAACAAAAAACTTGTGTTGTCTTTCATTGGTATTTGCATGCGCCCATTCAGGACCTGCGTAACATTGACTTGCTATTCTCTTTCTTTTGAACCTTCGATCACCACTTAATTCTCCTTCACTCAATTCTTCTTTTCTCGTAGTATCCACTTCTTCCTCTATTGTTTCATTTATGACCAGTTACTTTTTGTTCCCTATCTGCGATTCAGGCCAATTATCTCTTTTTCTTGTTCCTTCTGTTAATATTCTTCTCAGGATTGGACTTTTCTCCTTCTCTTTCTCTATGGGGTTTTCTCTTAATGGACCTGCAACGGGCTCAGGAGGAATCGGATCACTTTGACTTTGATCCGTCTCAACTCTTTCACCCTCTTGGTCTGGCGCTTGCTCTGCCTGCTTTTCAGCACCATCTGCTTCTGGGAGAACCTCTGCTGAGCTAGGCTCTCCTGCTGTATCCGTCGTGATTGGTTCTTGCGCACCCTCCTGTAATTCTTCACTTTCGTCTCTTATAGGGGTAATAGAACCATCTTCCATGAGCTCTGGTTCAACTTCAGGCTCTATTGGCTCCCTTTCTGACCCAGGTGCAGTGACCTGTTTCACTGTTGTTGGTGCTTTTAACAACGCTTCTTCATGATCTGGTGGACATACCACTCTCTTTTTATGGCGCACGTGTATCCAGTTTAGAAGTCCTGCACACTTCACAGGTGTCGTGGTTGTTAACACCATCTGATAAGGACCCCTCCAACGCGGTTCCAAACAGGTCTTGTGAACATGCTTTCTGACAACGACTTAGTCACCGCCTCCCCGGTTGTGTCCTGGATCGTGGATGGGTTGCAGGGTAGTGGCCTGCATCTGCTGAGAGAAAGAGTGAACCACATCAGCCAGACCCTTGCAGTAGTCCAACACCATATCATCTGTAATGTTTAAAAGTGCATTGGCTGGAACTGCTGGTAATCTCATTGCTCTGCCCATGAGGATCTCATGGAGCGACAGCCCTGTCTTCCTGTCAGGTGTGTTTCTCTTTGACATCAACACCAAAGGCAATGCATCTGGCCATTTCAGATTTTTAGCTGCACACATCTTTGCAATTCTTAATTTCAAGGTACCATTCATCTGTTCCACCAAACCTGATGCTTCAGGGCGGTAACTACAATGCAACTTTTGCTCGATGTTTAGTGCTGCACATAAGAGTTTCATCATCTCGTTATTGAAGTGAGCTCCCCTATCTGACTCTAAAGAGGTCAGAAACCCAAAACGTGGTATCAACTCCCTAAGCAACAACTTTGCTACTGTGAGACTGTCATTTCTTCTTGTAGGGTATGCTTCAATCCAGTGACTAAAAACACACACAGTCACCAACACATATTTCAAACCTCCACACGCAGGCATCTCATTGAAATCCAATTGCTTTCTGCTGAATGGTCCTCCTACTCTTCCAATGTAGCTCAAATTCACCACTGTCTCTTTTCCCACATTTAGCTGCTGACAAATTATACAGCGATGACACACTGCCTCTGCTGCCTTCCTGAACTTAGGGTTAAACTAATCGATCTTGATGGCGTCTCTCCCAGTATGTGCCTGGACATGATAATATCTGGCCATTTGGGACAATAAACTATTTGGCAGAACTATCTGACCCTCCTCAGAAACCCAAATTTCATCAGGTCCTTGAACACATTTCAATTTAGCCCAAAGACGTTTTGCTTTCTTGTCAACATTACTTTGCAATGTTTTTAACTCTTCCAGGGTATCAATCACTTTCAATGCAAAACTTGTACATGTGTTTTCTTCTTCTGACATCAACTCCCACTTGTCTTTGAACGATATACAGTTCAATGGGCAAAACCTTGTGACTTGATCTGCATATCCATTTCCCAGTGAGATGTAACCTTGAGCCTTTTGATGTGCACTGCATTTTACCACAGCAATTTCTTCAAGTAACTGCATCGCATACAACTCCTTTATCTTGTCGCAATTTCTTACTGGTGTACCAGTAGAGGTCAGGAGACCTCTTTGCGACCACAATTGACCAAAATCATGAACAATTCCAAATCCATATTGGCTGTCAGTATAGATTGTGACTCTCAGTCTTGTAGCAACATGGAATGCTCTAGTAATAGCTACCAATTCTGCTACTTGTGCTGAATATACACCTCGAAGCCAGGAAGCTTCTAATGTACCTGTTATTGTGCATACAGCATATCCTGCTCTCAATGTCCCTGTACCATCTCTGAGACATGAGCCATCAACAAAGACAATTTGATCATTTTCTTCCTGTCGAGTATCTCTGATATCAGGCCTTGGTTTTGTACACAGTTCAGTTACCTCAAGACAATCATGCTCGATGTCTTCCTCCTTTTCAATTTCAACAGTATCACTCTGAAGTAATGTTGCCGGGTTCAACACTGTACATCTTTTCAATGTTACATTTGGTGCACCTAGTATGCTCATCTCATACCTTGTCAATCTTGCACCAGTCAAGTACTGTGTTTTCGTCCTTGTCAGTAAAATCTCAACAGAATGAGGAACCATTACCATCAAAGGGTATCCCATCACCACTCCCTCTCATTGAGAAAGGCTTTGACCAACTGCGGCAACTGCCCGCAAACAGCCTGGCAAAGCTGCTGCGACTGGGTCCAAGGTAGCTGAAAAATAGGCTACTGCGAGATAGGCACCTCCATGGACCTGTGTCAAAACAGACAAAGAACAAGCATCATGTTCATGACAAAACAATGTGAATGGCTTTGTGTAATCAGGCATTCCCAACGCTGGAGCTCTGTACAAACTCTCTCTCAACTCAGTGAACACTTTCATCTGATCCTCATCTGAAGTTATGGAATCTGTAACATCCTTGTGGGTCAGCTGCCGTAATGGATTGGCAATTTCAGCGAAATTTGGAATCCACTGTTAACAATAACCTACAATTTCCAGAAACATTCTGACATCTCTCTGTGAAGTCAGAGGACTTCTGTGCAGTATCATTTTAATCCTCTCTCTCGAGATTCTCCTTGACCCTTTTTCAATCTGGTGTCCCAAGTATTTCACTGACTTCTGCAATTTTGAAGGTGACACTTTGGTGGTCATTACATCCTCAGAGGTCTTTTTACAAGACCGCTGAGGGACTGCCGTGCGGAAGACCACCAGTGGTGGCAGTTTGCCGCTCGGCCTATTATGACCATTGACAGCTCTCCGTCCTTTTACGGACGGAGAGCCGCCAACAGCCATACTGGCGGGAGGCGGGGAATTGGAGGTTGCTCCACCTCCACGCCAACAGAACACCGCCCAGCGAATCACATCCTGTGATTCGCCATGGCGGTGTTCTGTTGGCGGTGTGGTGTTGGCGGAGCTGCCCCCATGGCTCCCGTCCCCTCCCGGAGGATCGATGGAACAGGTAAGTTGATCGTCCGTTACCGGAGGGGGGTGGGGGAGTGTTGTGTGGGTGTATGGGGGTGTGCGTCTGTGTATGTAGAGGGGGTGTGTGAGTGCGTGTATGCTTGCGGGGGTGTTGTGTGTTTTGGGAATGAGTGCGTGTATGTCTGTGGGTATGTCTGTATGGATGTGTGCGTGTATGTTTGTATGTGGGTGTGCGTGTCTGACTGTGTGTGTGGATGTAGGCATGTATGTCGGCGTGTGTGCGTGTATGTGTGTAGGTGGTGCCTGCGTGCGTGTCGTGTGGGTATGGGTGATGTGATTTTGGGGGTCGGGGTGGGGACCCTGCCACCTTTGGGGGGTGGCAGGGGTGGTGGAGGGTGTAGGGGAGGGAGTCGGGGTGGGGGTGGGGGGTGGGGGAGACCCCTATCAATGCCAGGGAAGGAATTCCCTGGCACTGATAGTGCTTACCGCCATGGATTTCATGGCGGTTCAAACCGCAGGAAATCCACGGCGGTAAGCCGGGTCAAAATACCGCCGGCGGTATAGTGACGGCCGCCGGGCTGGAGATCAAGGTCTCCAGCCCGGCGGGCGGAATGGAGAACTGGCGGATGACCATGGCGGTAACCGCCATGGTCATAATAAAAAAAAAAGACCCCCAGCCTGTTGGCGGTCTTACCGCCGCTTTTCCGCCTTCCGCCAGGGTCATAATGACCCCCTTTATGTCCAAATTTTCCCAAATGATTCAACAGGGAAATCGAGTCATATTTACACTCGTCCCTTGTCCTGGATGCAATCGGCAAATCATCAATGTACTGCACTAGAGTCGATTGGTAAGGTAGTTTCAATGACTCCAAATTCTTTTTCAGGATCTGATTGAACAGAGACTGTGACTCCGTATACCCTTTGTGGAAGCCTGCACTAGCTGTAGACTCTGTCTAGGAATCTGAAACTAAAAAGAAACTGACTATCCTCATGAAGAGGCACAGAAAAGAAAGCTTGTGACAAATCAACCACTGTGAACCACTTAGCATCGCAAGGAATCTGAAACAGTATCACTGATGGGTTCGGTACTACAGGACAACACTTGACCACCATGTCATTTACTTTTCGTAAGTCCTGTACAATGCGCACTTTTCCACATGGCTTCTTTAAGCCCCTTCTCTGTGAATTACATGGACTGCTCAACACTTCTTTTAAAACCCCTGGTTTTAGAAAATCTCCAATTATTTGTGTCACCTTCATCAGAACATCTTGTGCCATGTTCTACTGTGAAAGTTGCAGAAATGCTACATTCGGCTTCAAAAGTAACCTTAATTGGTTCCACTCCCTTGATTAAACCCACTTCTTTACCTGTCAGATCCCACGTGTTTTCTTGTACTGTTCCCTGCAAGTCTGCATGCAATTCTTTCACAGTAAACATTGGGAAAAACTAAATCAAGGGGTACTCTTTGTTAACGCTTTCGGGCTCAGTTACAGGTCCCTGTTCTTTCTCTTCATCGCTAATTGTCTGAACCTCTATTCCTGCAGTCGAACAACTAATTGAACATCTGGTCTTACACAACAAATCCCTTCCCAATAGAGATACTGGACTTGAGTCACAGACTGCAGGCTTATGCAGTCCCTAGAAGTTGCCAATCTCAACCTGTACTGGATCTGTGATCGGATTTGTCAACTGTCTGTTTGCTACTCCCACAGCCTGAACTGTTCTACCTGAAAGAGGCAAGTCAGAACTTCAGGACTTCTCACTGTAGAGCGTGTAGCTCCTGTGTCCACTAAGAATGAGACCCGGTGACCCATTACCTTTCCCTTTACAAAAGGTCCTCTCTGATCTACTTCTAAGGACGCTGCAAGCATACATGGCTCTTCATCCAAACTAATACTCATCCATTCATCGTTCATTTCATTCTCACTATGTAATGGGAATTGGTGCAGTGTGTCATTACTTCTATCTTGTTTCTGACCTGTGACCTGAGGAGTAAGCATAATCTGTTGCTGTTCCATCGGGGCTTGAGGTATCTGCATTTGGTGTCTAGGTACCATAGGAACCTGCTGCTGCACTGGTTGCAACTGTGTCACTTGAGCACGTGGCATTTGCACCTGCTGCATGGGTTGAAAAATCAGCACTTGATTATGCAAATTTGAATGAAGTCCTCTAGTTCTAGGAACTTTCACAGTTTGAAATGTATTGACATCACCACCTTGCTGAACAGCACCATCAACGAACACTCCCGCTTCCAGTGTCCCACGTTTCCACACAGATGACATGATAACATCTTTTTCATCCCTTGCACATCATTTTGACCCACTACAGTACTCAAATTCGGGCCACGAGTCATATTAACCCCATGACCCCTACCTCTCACCTGAGGTTGGAATGCTGCTGCGGTATCTGTTGCACTAAAGCTACTTGTACTCCTGTCTGAGCTGCCTTAATTTGCATTACTATCGCCTTCTCCTTCAGCTTTTTCTGCTTCAACTCAATCTCATCACTACAGTATTTTGCACACTGCAATACCTCATCAACCGGTTTCGCTTGCCAGCAAATCAAATGACTCTCAATCATCTGCCCTATTTCAGGTCTCAATCCTTCGACGAACCTGAACACAAAGTGCAACATGTCTTTTGGCTCAATTGCTTCTTTACCACTGTACTCTTTGAACGCTTTCAGCAATCTCTTATAGTAGGTATGTATTGACTCTTTCACTTCCGGCACTGTCCTGTCAATCCTCTGCCAGTCAATATTCTTAGGCGAGATTCTCGTCTTCAGGAACTCAATCACCTTATAGTAACGTTTCATCACTTCAGGTGATGGTGTACCTGTAACTCTATCCCTTTCCGGTTCACTCGTCGGCCAATCGACTGCTCTCTTACATTCAACCCACAAATCCGCTGGAACCACTATTTCCAACAAGGTTTTCAGGTCTTCCAACAAACATTTAGAAAGCTTCACAAATCTATCTGTCTGCTGGTACCACTCAACCGGTTTCTCTCTCAGTTTTGGATAATCATTTGTGAATGACAGAATATCACTCCTGTGCTATGGAACATGAACAAACTGCCCTCCTGGAATTTCCCTCATCAGTAAAATGTTTACTGTATCCTTTTCTTTCTGAGCACCTTCAGACCCTTCTTGTGAATCTCATTTTCATGTATCCTTCTACTTTGACCATCTGCCTTCCCACTTCTCTGATGCTCCCCAAATCTGAGCACTCTGTAATAGCTCCTTTAGATGTGCTTTCATCCCTGCTGACCTCATATGCTAAAAATCTTATGCCTCGAAATCTAACCTGTAGCTCCTCTTCAAGTGCTTTGTTTTCTCATTTTCTATGCCATGTTTATCTGCCAGATCTGCCAATTTCTGATGTATTTTGCCCACTTCTCTCGTAATAATCAGACACAAACACCTCAGCTCTTCTTCTGTATAGGATTCTAACCTATTCACTCCCATTGTCCTTTCAACTAGCTTGGTTATTTCTTTAGCCAGCCTTACACGGTTTATCTGCTCTTCACCCTTGGAAGTGTTTTGAGGAGTATTCAAACTATCCAACCACTCATTCAATTGCTGTGCTGTCAATCCCTGTTAGGAGATGTTACTCGCATTCGGTAATGGTACCTGCTGTACCACTGCACCTGGAGTCTGCGTTGTCAAAAGCTTCAGGCTCTGAGTTGCACTCGGGCCATTTACCGCATCTGGAAGCGGAACAAGTGGACTAAGATCCATTAATGGTCTAGATCCATCAAAGGTCTGACCCATAGGCGATACCACCTGCACACGATTACTATCTCCCCTCCTCACGAGGCTGTGTGACATTTCACCCTGTTCTCCTGCAATTGTTTTTTTTTGCACAAACAATGGTACCACTGGACCAACAGTAATCGGCAGCGATATTGCATCTGGTGCTCCTCTGACACTCGCATTTTGTGGAAGGATGACTCCCATGTTCTGATTCATCACTGGTGTCACATCTGACTGTGTCCCTGTCATTAATGTGAACTTCGGCAAACCCTGTGTCTGTGCCTGAGGCAACAACATTGGAGTCGGCTCAGTCTGGACTAGCATTGGCCTCGGAACCACTTGCGCCGACGGCACTACCAAGTTCAAAGTTGTCTCAAGAACTGGTACATCTGGATAAATTCTCTGTATCAATAGTGGGTGCATCTGCACTTGGACCACTGCACTACCCCTTGTATCTGTCCATTATCTGTCTGCACTGGTCCCACTGTTCCTGTCACTTTTGCTGGAGCAGTTGGAATAGGACTAGTTCTTGGACCCCCTTCATGCACTGTATATGGCGGAGGTCGATCCCTTAATGTCTGTGTAATAAGATCCTCAACATCTGAGTCTTCTTCGTCTACATACGTCTTTTTCTTCTTCTTATCTATTGATCCCCTTTCACTCATGTTATCAACCTCTTTTTCATCTGACTCATCTTCCGCTGCAATAACAGGAAACAATCTAACCCCCTGTAACGTTGTCATTCTCCACTTCTTCTGTTCCCAATTCCACCTTTCTACCGTCCTTATTCTCCTCTGGAACTCAATCTCTGGCTGCTGTCTGGCTATGAGTTCCCAAACTGCTAAAGCCTCAAACTGTGCTGGTCTCATAAGTGGTTTTGTCTCATATACTGTCATTAGCAACTGATCCAAAATTCTCAAATTAAATGTTCTGTGCTCTGGAAACGCTAAAAGTCCCTGTTTCTCTGTTAATTTGCACCACTGCTTTAACCAAAGACATGGCGCAACACCTCGCTCCTCCATCACAATAAATGCTGGAGAATTTTCCGGTGGGGTAGGCTCCCCAACTGTCGCCTTAATGTAAGAATCACCCTTCATGGCACTTCTAAATGCTTTGAAAAACGTCATCTTGCTATCTTTTGTGTATTCAATTCAATAAGGAAATTACTTTTACTCCCAAGATTCCTTTAACCCTCTTACTCAACTAATTGTCTCTTACGGACGGCTGCCAATCCGCTCTCGACTTCTCACTAACCAATCTATCCCAGCGCGGCTCACTCTGATGTCACACTCACACACTGCGGCTGACAAAGTCATGCGGCTTGTCCTTCTAATCTTCAACTCACATGAAACTAATGCAAAAGTATTGCGAGCACTAACCAAAAAACAATAACCAAAACAAACCTGCTGGTTTACTACAGAGAGGTACACAATTGCTTCAGAGACATTACAGATTTTCACTGATGGCCCTTTCACTCATGCAGCTATTCCTCTTTCTCACTCTCCCACATTCACAAGCAAAATTCGATCTGTGAATTTCACTCTCAACTGATCAATGGTTCTGTCCTGGTGCACATAGGACTCGCCAAATCTCAGTCGAAAAAATTTCTTTTACTCACTTAACTTACACACCGACTTGTTGATCACGCCCTCTCAACCTACTAAACCAGACAGATTACAACATATAACCAAGCGTCTCCTATACTTGCCAATATACTCTGGATTCTTAGACCACGCAGGGTCCGTACATTACCAACAACCACGTGGACAATTTTTTAGCACAAAGCGCCACACACATATGAAGTTCGATGACTTCCCTGCTCTCATACTGCAGAGTACGCACACTCCTCCTAAACAGCAATTATAATGTAATCAATCAACAGCCACTGAGAGAATAATTCAGCATAAGACAAATAATCATAAGTTCATGAATAACCACAACTCAATTATACGTTTTATCAATTTTATTTCCCTGTTAGTTACAATACTAAGTCATCAGGTTAGATCAAACTTTATTCAATCAACTCACAATTAGTTCATTAATGACCACCAATAACATAATCTAATCAGAACTTGAGAAAATATATGCTTGAATGCTTCAGCATAAGCCAACAAAGACGAATATAACTGCATTAATAGCAGAGTTCAGCAATCAGTCCGTCAATCATTCTATTGTACGAGTCCTGGGAAAGTACATTGAGTCTGTCTTACATCAAACTTGTTGCATTTCCTAGTCCAAATTAATGCAAAACATGGGTTATACAGCCTAATATGACAAATGACTACATTATTATTATACATTTTCATTATTTCACACATTTTTAGCTCTTTTAGTACAAGTTCGTATAAATGGCTGACATACCTCGTGGGCACATTTTTAAACATGCACGTTAATTTTTCTCTACGATTAATTTCTCTATGAACTTTTGTAAATCATAACATACAAGCATTTATTAATAATTTCTAATTAGCATATCTGTGTCAACACTTTACACACTGTCTCTTAAGTTAAGCCTGACTGCGCCGTGCCAAGCTACCAGAGGGTGAGCACAGGTTGATTTAGGTTGTTTATCTGACTTGCCCTGACTATGATTGGGATCCCTACTTGGACAGGGTACATACCTCTGCTCACTAGATACCCAGTTTATAACAAGAATGAATATATGTATGTGTTCCCGATAAGTGTCAGTCTTTCTTATTTATTTATTTCTTTTATTTACTTGTTACACTAGATAGCCATGTAATAGGATTTGTGACATCAAGTGGCGTTGTTCACTGGTGGCCCTTTTTAAGAATATGTTGGCCCATGAAGAACAATTTTGTATGTCCACCTGACGAGCATGATGAGTGGTTCTCTATTTCATCCTATTCATTGAGTTTGGTCTCACAATTTTCATTGCTGGTGGACCCAGCCTGGCATACAGTTGCAAAATGGTTCACTTTGCCACAGTTGCAAAATTTTTGTCCCGTTGTGGGCCAGGTGCTCATGTGTGGAAGACTGACACCACATCGGTGATGTGTCTTCTCACTTTGGGGCAGCAGAGCATTAATCTCATCCCAGAGCTCCTGTTCAGATGCCATGAGGTGTGTATGATCGATCAGACATGTGTCAAGGCTCTGGCATTCATTCAAGCCATTTGAAGTACTTTCATCAGAGTAAGAGGTTCTTTCAATATCCTTGCATGAAAGGTGTTGGATGAGCAGACATAATTAATTCTCATGTGGATGGTTTCCTCATTGTTGAAGTTTTCAACTTGCAGTGTGCTACTAAATTTAACAGCCTTGCCTAAAAATCTTCCCTGGATTAATCAGGTCTGTGGCATGTTGTGTTCAATGTGTATGTTTCAAAATTGATGTTATGCTGCAGGTTCAACCATTCATTTAAAGACTTTAACATACCCTTGTAAATCTAAATGCTTCTGCAGTGAACGTCATCATCAGTGCACTCTCCGACAGACTAGTGAGAAGATCTTTGGCCTGTTTATCTATGTGATTCTCAGAGGAGATGGTAAAGTATAGGGAAAACCAAAAAAATCTTTAACTTATGTTAAATATCAATGTACATTATTTAATGTTAAATATCAATGTACATTAATTTTATACATTTATTGTAAATGCAGGACAACATTTCAAAATTGCTACAGCACTATAAATTAATTTTGAATAAAATTGTAATTATTGGAAATATATTAAATTAAAACTGTTTTTCTGAAGTTTGAATTTAAAAATGAATTCCAATCTTAAGTACTTTTAGTATGCACTATCAATTATTTAAAGTGATGTATGGAATTAATTACAAATTTGAATACATTTTGTTAAATCATTTTTAAAATCAAAATAGGTTATTTAAATACTTTATCATGAAATAATAAATATCTCGTATTTGATATATATTTTAACATTATTTATATTTTATTTATATTTTTAACTATTCTAAGTAATTTAATTCAATTCAACGTTATTTTCTATGGAGTTTTTTAAGTCCCTACCAACATTTTTTTTATGGGAGAGTTAATAATCTTACTGAAAAGTGTACTTTTCTCAAAAGTGTAAGTTACATGTGTGAATCGGGTCCACAGTGTTCAAATTATCTGCGCCACTTTTCCCTGAGGTCCCAGTCATTTTAGAGCTGCTAAGATCAATGTGATTGTTTTTATTCTCTCCATCACTTTTTTCTTATGTTACTTCGGTCCTTTTTTCTAATTAAAACGTACTTTTGTGGCAATCTTTCGGCATTCAGAGAAGTGTTAGGAATTGAACTTGAGGAGCTTGTCTTCCTGCCTCACATGATTTTAATCATTCAATTAGGAGCCTATGATGAGTTGCCTGAACCTGAAGATGGTAGCAATGCCTTAAGAGATCTCAGCTATGAGATCTTTCTTGTATTCTCCAGGATAGGAAGGGAATTTAGACATTTCTCCTACTAGTCATGAGGCAAGCCCTTTGATCTCACTGACATCACTACAAGTGGCATGACTAGAATTGATGTCACATTTAGTTATATGGCACTGAGGAGCCAAATGACATTTACATCTTTAGAATACAGAGTACTATATTACTATAAATGAAATTATAACAAGAGCAGATATAACTCACTACAACAGCAAAACCTAGAGGCATATTTCGTTAAAGAGCAATAATGGATTTGAGATTACAAACTTGTTCACTTGCAAAACCTCTATATCATTTTCAACCTCATTGATATAGTTATCCAACCTGCAGAGGGAACTTAGCGTCTGGCTAGAGTAAACTATGTTTACCAATAACTTATTTGTATACTATTTCGGGCAAGATATGAACACTCATTACTGCCAAGTAGCTTCATGTAAGGTGTGTCCGTCCTGTTTTTTCCCAGAGCTTGCTGCATTCAGGGACATGACGTTTTGTTTTTATCATTGCATAATTTTATCATTAGTTCAACATTTTCAGCAGACAAAGTACTGTTTGCTTAAGAGCCAAGATTGGCTAAAGATGTTGTTTGTGACATGAACTCCCTTGGGAGCTAGTAACACTGAACTAAGCACTGAAAAAGCACTAGATCAGCACATCTGAAGGCTTGCTGATTTATATTAAATCAAGGATTACTATTATGGCTCACACAAACTACAGCTTGCAGTTGTGTACTTGCTGGCATGCTCGCAAAAGTCTTCTTCCCTACTCGGGATCAGAAACCACAATCATGCTATAACCTGACCACTAGAGGTCAACTGGATCTTTGGACTTGGTGAAGAGGGTGGTAGTCAGATTCAGTCAATCACACATTCATCACATAAAACCATAAATAATTCTGAACAACGTGGACAATTTTAACACTAAATCAAACCGAATAGTTTCAAAGCTTTATAACAATCCCATAACCAGCGTAACATATATGGTGCAGAAAACTAAGTTATAAACATACATTTAACCATAAGCTGACCAAAACATCTAAGGAGATTTAACCTACTAAACATCAGCACTATTAAACACTCCAAAAGAATAAAATAAATTAGCAAAACCAAATACTGCACATTAGTATCCGATTTCACGGCAGACAATGTTGAAATCAGCAAATCATCAAAATAAAAAATGTTAACAATCAATTTCAGGGCTGGGCCATCCTTATTTTGAACACACATTTAGACTTGTGTGTGGACGGGCTAACACATGCGGATAAAAGGAAAAGAAAAGACAAAAATAATTTGGAAAAGTCATCTTACTAGGGCTACTCTCTATAAAATATGCTGATGTAATTATCTACGCTGAAAAGGAAACCACATTTAGTTATACCTCTCCTCCTGGGTCAGCAAACAGAAACACTTCATCAGCTAGAACGGTCACTTCTTCCTGACGTCAGTTGACAGCAGCATCAGGACAGTGTAGAACACAGGCTGCACATAGGGTAAGTCAACAGTTCAGACTTAGTTGAGCATATAAGTACTGAACAGCATACTTGAATGGAGCAATTAAATTATCACTTTATTCTTCAGAATGTAACTGAGGGGTAGATGATTCACCAACCAATGTCTTGCATTGGAACCATCAAGTTTGCAACTATTCTGGACTTTCTCAGCAAAAGTGCATTGTCATTTCAATGATTTTCCACAGTTCCAACAAACTAATATATTTTCCAGTTCTTTGTTACTTCAGAATCCTGTCTCACTATACACAAAATAAACTAAGCACATTTCACATGGGATTTTTGAGTTTCCTGTCTTGGTCAACAGCTAGACCAAATATTGTTACATAATTAATACTGAAACATGTTCTTCGCCTTCAGTACAATAGGACATTCAATATCACGTCAGCAACCTAGGGAAAGAATTCATGTCAGAAGGAACAGAATAACCAAGTAATTTTCCTTTACTACTACAAAATTAATCTTTCAGGCGTAGTCAAGCTAAGAAAGCCTCAATAGATATTAATACAATTAATACATTAATAAAACCTATTGTGCACTCTACAATTCAAATCAAATATGCAAATCATTTATTTTACTGCAAACAGTATGTACATCATGCTAGAACAGTTTAAAACATGCATTTATTTGCACACATATAACTCATGTTAGGAAAACCCATTTACATCAATATAAGTATGATTAATTAATGTTCATTTAATACTTTCATTCTAATATTCATCTTAATAAAAACACTCTTAATGTTAACTCATATTAGTAATTCATTTATTATAAATGCAAAATATCTTTCATGTCAAAACTTAGACTCTCTTATTATGAAATTGGTGGTAAGTCCCGCTAACCGCCATGCTGATTGCTTCTAACATACCGCCGGCGCGGCAGTTTACTGCTACCCATATTATGACACACACATAGCAATCCATCACTATACAGCCACACACACAAGTCCGCCAGGCCAAAGGTCAGTGATAGACTGGCAGTCGCAAAACCCACACCTTTACGCCAACAGAACTACGCCCACAGCATTATGACCCACGAATCACTGCGGTGGACATACAACAGCAGTAAACCATTGGCGGCACATACCGCCGCGCTGCAAATACACACACACATACAAAACAACACTACATTGGACAATTCAAACTACACACACCTGACACACATACACACACCACACCCACACACCCACACCAATATAAAACACACATCCACATTACCCGCAACCCTTTATGACTAGAAAGAATTGCCACCAGAGAGCGAGAGACACCAAGAGCACCCACAGAACCAGAGCCACAGAACACCATCACCCATACACCATCCAAGCACCTTACAGCACACACTCCAACACATCACCCCACACACCCTCACACACACGACACCCATGGCACCACAAAGACACCTCACATTTTTTGAGGAGGAGCTACGGGTCATGGTGTAGGAAATCATCCGGGTAGAGCCACAGCTATTTAGATCAGAGGTGCAGCAGACATCCATTGGTAGGAAGATGGAGCTATGGCAGAGGATCGTGGACAGGGTCAACACCATGGGACAACACCCCAGAACAAGGGATGACATTAGGAAGAGGTTGAACGACCTACGGAGGAAGGTGTGTTCCGTGGTCGCAAGACACCAGATAGCAGTACAGAGGACTGGCGGTGGACCCCCACCTCCTCCCCAACAACTAACAAAATGGGAGGAGCAAGTCTTGGCAATATTGCATCCTGAGGGCCTGGCTGGAGTAGCGGGAGGACTAGACTCTGATAAGTCAACTCTTTACTACTTTCACCCCCCCACCTGCATGCCATCACATACCCCCACCCCTACCCTCACCCCATCACTCCACCACCTCACATACACCCCACCATCACAATCCACCCATCCCAATACCAAGCCCTGCATGCACCACCAATGCATGGACATAACTCACAGCCCTGCATGGACACCATCACTAAAGCATGTACATTAGAGAGAATCACCTAGCCCACAAAATCACTACTCACACAAAGCAAAGCTGACAGAGCAATCACAACCATAGAGGGCAACACATCCATGCACAAGATGTCACACGCAGAAACAATAACACTGCATTTACAACCCCACAGGTCCCCCACACAATGTCACTGGACAGGAGGTGCCAGGAACATCTGGTCCCTCCACAGAAGAGACCCACAGTGATGACAGCAGCTCTGGACACCTGGATCTGGATGACCAACCTGGCCCATCAGGGATCTCCGGACAGTCGGTTACCCAGGCACACTCCCATACCACCACAGAACCTCCCCCGTCAGGAAACACCACCACAGCACCCACCCAGTGGGCCCATAACTCTGTCCCCAGGACACGTCAATCAGTAGTGTGTCCACCACTACAGGGACCCAAGTGCACACCACAAACACAGGACGATCAGGGACCTGGGGTCAGTGGCAATGGGCACACAGTTCAGGAGACAGAGGCACAGGACAACAGGGAAGTTGGGGGACTGCTGTGCGACAGCGGGAGGACAGGTCCAGGGAACTGACTCTCCAAGAGGCACCCACCAACATCCTGGGACCAAACCACCATTCCCAAGAGACGATGGGCCAGATACTGGACAAGTTGCAGGAGACCCAGCGGCTGCAGGAGGGACAGTAGCTGGGAATCAGGGAGGACCTGAAGGACGTCCACACCACCCTGGTCACCATTGCAGGGGTGCTGAGAGACATGGCCAACACCATGAGGGAGGCAGTGGCACACCACCGGGCCCCTGACAATAGCCACACCGATGAACAGCCCTCCACCTCTGCTGCCGCTAGTGGACAGGAGGCCTCGCCACATGAACAACATGCCACCAGCACCCCTCCCCCTGCAGAAGGAGAACCACCATGCAAACGGGCCCTGCGATCCAGGCAGAAGCCAGAGAACATTGCCAAGACCCCTGCCAGGAAATAAGACTCTCCTGATTGTCACCCTTGTGACCCACTCTGTCCACCCTGAACTGCCATTGCTCCCCTTCCTATGCCTCCTTGGACAATGCACCTGTGATACAAATAGACTGAACTCTATCCTGGACTTTCCTCCACCATCAACCCAGCCCATTTTACTACCCCTTCTACTTCTTAGCACTTAAATAAACACCATTTAAAAATACAAGTATGGAGTCTGTCAAATGATTGAACAAAGTATTTGTTCAACAAGCTTTAAACACTGCAATACAACTGTACAGGAATAAATACATAGGAATGACCTGTAGTAGGCTGCAGTCAACACACCAGGTGCCAGAGTGGGGCACGGATATCTGAAAATAGAGATGCCAAAGGGTACAGTAAGTCGCCATAGAATTGGGAGAATCTGCCTACCATGTACAGTGTCAAACACAAAACTGTCAGTGTAAAGTGAAGTTACAGTGTCTTACCTGTATGTCACTTGAAGTACTGTTGTATAATTGCTGTTCTGTTATCCTCATCCTCAACCTCTGCCTCCTCATCTTCACTGTCCACGGGGTCCACTGCTGCCACACACCCATCTGCACCCTCATCCTCCTGCAGAAAAGGCACCTAGCGTCTCAAGGAAAGGTTATGCAACATGCAGCATGCCACAATTATCTGGCAGACCTTCTTGGGTGAGTAGTACAGGAATCCACCAGTTAGATGGAGGCAACGAAACATGGCCTTCAGGAGGCCAAATGTCCTTTCTATTATTCTTGTTCGCCCATGTGCCTCATTGTAAAGTTCCTCTGCCCTTGTCCTGGGATTCCTCAAAGGGGTCAGTAGCCATGAGAGGTTGGGGTAATCAGAGTCACCTGCAAATATTGAGGGATACATGTTAGCCACACACTAACTCTTATGACCAACACCATACCCATACACCAACATACACTGGGTGGGAACCAGGGCTCACCTATTATCCACACCTGGTGCCTCTGGAGTTGAGCCATCAGATATGGGATGCTGGTATTCCTCAGGATAAAGGCATCATGCACAGACCCAGGATACTTTGCATTGATGTGGGAGATGTACTGGTCCACCAGGCACACTATCTGCACATTCATGGAGTGAAAGCTCTTTCGATTTCTGAAAACCTGTTCATTTCTCAGGGGGGGGGAACAAATGCAATATGTGTTCCATCGATTGCCCCAATGATGTTGGGGATATGTCCCATCGCATAGAAGTCAGCTTTCACTGTGGCCAAATCCTCCGCCTGGGGATAAACAATGTAGCTGCACATGTGTTTAATCAGGGTAGACAACACTCTGGTCAGCACGGTTGAGAACATTGGCTGTGACATTCCTGCTGCAAAGCCCACTATCACTTGGAAGGAGCCAGTTGCCAAGAAATGGAGCACAGATAGGACTTGCTCAAGAGGGGGGATCCCAGTGGGGTGACGGATAGCAGATATCAGGTCAGGCTCCAATTGGGCACACAGCTCTGTGATTGTGGCCCTGTCCTGTCTATAGGTGAGGATAATGTGCCTGTCCTCCATTGTTGTCAAGTCCACCAGGGGTCTGTACACAGGGGATGTCTCCATCTCCTATTCATCCTCAGAGGTTGTAACCTAGGGGGCAAAATGGGGAGCAGCTGGTCAGTATTCCACATTTCCAAACACTATACTGCATTGCACTTTGTGACTGTTACAGTATTTTGTTGGATAGGCCCAAATGGTGCCTATGTGTACTGTGACACAGTTAGGTGCCATGGCCTGCCCCCCCCCAAAATGGCGTTGGCCTGTCCTGTGTGGATGGACATGTGAAAAAGAGGTAATGCCGCTGATGTTGTGCGCCGTTGCCTAAGGCGGTTGAGTACCGCTGTGCAACTCCTCTTTGGTTGTCTGTTCACTCACTTGCTACATGACCTTCAGCAGGAGAGGACCTACACTGCAAGTGCTGCGGTGACCTGTGTCTGGAACCGACCATATCTCGTGTCACTGGGGAAAGGGCCCCTACTTTCACCGCTGCGGAGTTGGAGAGACTGGTGGATGGGGTCCTACCCCAGTACCAAATGCTGTGTGGGCCTCCAGACCAACAGGTGAGTACATTGTGAGCACGATGCACGCGGCATGTGTGCATGGAGTGCCGTGTGTCAGGGCCTCATGTGGGGGGGGTTGGTGGAAGGGTTCTGGGCAGCGTGATGCATGTATGGTGGGCAAGGTCTGTGCGTAAAGGGATGGGAGGGCCATGGTGGGCTATGAGTGTAACAGGCCGGACAGTCTGACTGATACCTTTTTCTATGTACATTTTGTTTGCAGGTCAGCGCCCATCAGAAAAAGGGTAAATGCATGCCATTGCCAAGGGCGTGCGGACCTTGTGGGTCTACGGAAGGCGAGCACCCACTGTCGCAAACGGTGGGAGGACCTGAGATGCTGGGCAAGGAAGATGGCGGAGGTCCAGCTGAGATGGCCTCTCAACGAGGAAGGGGTGCCCGTCGAACACTGACCCGCCAGATGGCCCGCATACTGGTGGTGGCCTATCCGGAGGTAGATGGGAGCTTGAGGGCATCACAGCAGCCACAAGGGAGTAAGTACAGTTTCTCTATATACTACTTGCACATGGTGGGGTGGTCTTCGGGTGGGGGATGTTGGCCTGTGGGTGCCCCTAGGCCAGGCCGGACATTGCAAGGTAGGTCCCATGTTGGGCAGGGGCTGATGAACACCACCTCGTACCAAGCTGGTAGGCATCCAATACTGGGCAGGGGTCTGTGGGTGCCAGGTATGCTGCTATTGGTGTTAGGTATTTCTGTATGGCCTGGTGACTAGCATTGTGACTGATAGTGCATTGCCTAGTGCGTAGGGCTGTTCCCTGTGTGTGTGGATGTCGTGTACGCCAACAGTGGTGTTGTTGGCGCCATTGACCAAGTGTAAACTTTGTCTCTTCTCCCCCTTTTTGTTTTGTAACCCTGTCCTTATGTGCATTAGCATCATCTGGACATAGGGCCCATGAGGCTGAATCCACCGACGGTGAGGACACTAGTGGGACAGAGGGCGAGGGGAGCACCACGGCGGAAACAGGAGAGGACAGTGCAGACAGTGATACCTCCTCTGATGGAAGCTCCCTGGTGGTGGCGGACACTTCTATGACCACCCTACTACAGGTACAGCCACCACCCCGTACCAGTACCGCCCTCCCAGCAGCCCCTCAGCGAGTATCCCCTGCCCGCTCACCTAGGAGGGTGGGCATCTTCTTCGCCCCAGGCACCTCAGGCCCTACCCCAGTTAGCCCTGCTGCCCTGAGTGAGGAGGCTATTGACCTCCTGAGATCCATCTCTGTTGGACAATCAACTAGAGTGAATGCCATCCAGGGGCTGGCAGACCATTTGCAAGAAATAAATGCATTCCTGTAGGGCATTCACTCTGGCATGGCGGCCCAACAGAGATCAATCTAGGCTCTGGCCTCCTCCCAGATGGCAGCCATTGTCCCTGTTCCTAGCCTTCCCCGCCAACTTCCTCTACCCAGTCCCATTCCCCTGGACCCCAACCTATCCCAAGCACACAGGCAGACCAGCATGCACACAAGACAACACACAAGAGGGGACATGGCAAACACAAGCACCACACATCAACCCCCAGGCACTCACACAAACACCATCCAGATGCAGACATACCAACATCCACTGCTTCCACTGTGTCCCCCTCCCTCCCAGTAGCGTCTCCACTCACATCTGCATGTAATACATCCTCATCCATTACCACCATCACCAGACACCTATCTGTACACACCCCTTACTGGCAGTCACCACCCTCACATCCAGGCACACGTCCCCTGTGTCCTCTCCCACTGTGTCTGTGCCCCCTCCTCCCAAAGTACGCAAACGCAAGCACTCAGACACCCAACAGCCATCCACCTCACAACAGCATCCAGCCCATGCACCTGCACCCAAAATCAACAGACAGACACCTCTTACAACCAATCCCTCTTCCTCCACTCCCAAACCTTCACCCTCTTCCTATCCCAATGTCCCTAAGAAGCTTTACCTCTCTACGTTGACCTCTTCCCTACCCCTCCCCCATCCTTCACATTGGGCCAGGGTGGTCAGAACCCAGGCGAGCACCTCAGCCACCCAGTCCACAGCCACAGTAGTGTCGACAGCTACTGCAGGTGGGAGAGGCTCCAGGGAACCAGCCATCAGCACTGAAAGTGTGCTTGCACCAGCTGCCAAAGGGAAGGGCAAGGAGGCACCACCAACTGTCAAGGGGAAGGGCAAGGAGGCACCACCAGCTGCCAAAGGGAAGGACAAGGAGGCACTACCAGCTGCCAAAGGGAAGGGCAAGGGGCTTGCACCAGTAGGTAGGAAGGACAGGAGGCCTGATTCTGAGCCCCCATCCCCAACCATGGCCGTTCAGCCTTCCAAGGCTGCAGGGGAAGGTCTGAAGCCTCCCCCCCACCACTGCCTGAACCACCACCAGCACCGCCAGCATCACCACTGCCAGCATCAGCAGCCCCAGTGGGCAGCTGTCCGAGGCTGCAGGGGATGGGCTGGAGCCTTCCCCCACCACTGCCAGCCCTGACACAGGCCCCGCCACTGCCACCACTGAGCAGCCCTCACCGCCGGCGGGCAATCTGTAGTCCTGCATCTATGGGCTGTAGTGCGTCCTGGACCCTGCAAATCCTGTAGGTGTGACACCCAGGTGAGAGACTGTGACCTTGCACTCCCCAAGTGCTGCATCACAGGGCACAATGCCCCCTCGAGAACCAGTGGAAGAAGCCATCCACTCACCGCATCCTTGCCAGGATGAAGCACACTGAGCACAATGCCCCCTCCAGAACCAGTGGAGAAGCCATCCACTCACCGCATCCTTGCCAGGATGAAGCACACTGGGCACAAGGCCCCCTCCAGAACCAGTGGAAGAAGCCATCTACTCACCACATCCTTGCTAGGATGAAGCACACTGGGGACTATGCCCCCTCCAGAACCAGTGGAGAAGCCATCCACTCACCCCATCCTTGCCAGGATGAAGCACACTGGGCACAATACCCCCTCCAGAACCAGTGAAAGAAGCCAGCCACTCACCCCATCCTTCCCTAGGATGAAGCACACTGGGCACAATGCCCTCTACAGAACCAGCAGAAGAAACCACCCACTAGAGAAACTGTGGCCCTGCACTCCTCAGGACCAAGCAGTGGGCAAACCACCCACTTGAGAGACTGTGACCTTACACTCCCCAGGACCAAACAGTGGGCAAACCACCCACTTGATAGACTGTGGCCTTGCACTTCCCAGGACACCGCACAAGGCATGTAGCCCCCTCCAGGACCAGTGGTGTTGTACCATCTTCCGGCTAAGGCCCCCCCCCCATTCCCGGTCCCCCTAAGGTGCCTGTGGATTTTCAACCAGATGCCCCTGCAGTGTTCTCTCCGTGTTGTTGCAGGAGTTAGGTTGGGCCTTGGCCTATGTGCTGTGGCCCTGTGGCCCACCGACATTGAGGACTGGACAGTGTCCCTCTATTTGTATATATGTATATACTGTTTTGATTTAGAAGCACATGTTTCTACTATTTTATCTTATTACACTCACTTTAATCAATTCCTTTTGTCCTTGCATTATTCCTGAGGGGTACGAGGGGGATATGTAATGTTATTGCATCTGTTTGTGTGTATGGTGCTGGGGGTGCTGCATGTGTGTGTGTCACTCTCTTTTTCCTCCCCCCTCCCTTGTGTGCTAGGCGGCAGTACTCACCGTGGTCGTCTTCGCCGGCATTGCGGCTCGTAATGCAGGAAGAGGTAGACGAGCATTGGGAAAATGTGCAACTCGGGCTCCATGGCTTTGTGGTCTGTTTCTCATATTCTCCATTTCCATTTTGTTCCTCCTCTGTCTATTATGTACTCTTTGCCTTTTCCAAAAATTATAAGCCTTGTAAAATCCAAGTGAACCAATTATACACACTGTCACAATCAATAAAGGTTTCAGGATCATTCTCACAAATCCATTTCCTAGATCTCCAAATCAAGATTCTACATTTGAGAATCCTTCACCTATTGTCTCTCAAGCATCTGTTTGCTTCAGCTTCATTTGTCATTTTTCAGACTTGTCAGATTAGATATGTATCTCTTTACTGTTGCCTGAAATGTAAGTGCAGCAGTGCTGTGACTCGTCAGATTCCACCTTCCTTTTCTAAAAGGCTGTCTAACGCAAGACAGTTCTGCAGCACCGCACCTCACTGCACTGCACCTCACCGCAACAGTTTCCATGTCCATTAGGAGCATTGCACCTGAAAAATCAGTTGACATCTTATCTACAGTAGTTGATTACTTCCTTATCTTTATGTCATTCAAGATCACACCCACTGATAGAATAAAAGCTCCAAAAATGTCTCCAATAATCTCTGAACCACCTGCACCTCTTTTAAATCTCACTTTGTTTTTCAGTGTGTTTAGGTCACTGCTGGATTGTCAATGTTGTCTACTTAATAGATTTTTAGAGAAAACGCTGCATAACATATGCCATACCAACCTTTCGGTAACTTGTAATATGCATTTTTACCACAGATATAATAAACACCAGGCACAGTGGGGTCTTGTCCATTTTGCATGAAATCCCATACACTCTTAAACAACAACACATGTCTGCATTCACGCGTTCCAACAAACCTGTTGTCAGTTTTTAATTTTTTTCCTATATGTATAAAGCTTCCCTACTTGTTGCCAATTTAAAGCTCAGAACCTTTGTGAATCAGGTGTGTTGTGAACTGATTTTTTTATGGAAACTATACCCTTATCTATCTTTTCTTTCATTGCCTTTCTTCTGCCATCAACGTGATTAATGAACTCCTTTTCTGCCTGTGTAAGACATGTTAGATTATTCCAGTGTGCCAAAAGTTAGTGTAGGTTCAAAGAACCAATCTACTATAGCTATATTTGTAGCTTTGGCGAGGCAACTCAAATGCTGATTCATGGGAACAAAAGAGAAACCAAAGTCAAAGTTAGAATAGAACTACTGAATGTACTCTTGGTTGTACAAACATGTTAATAAGAAACTGCAGAGAATGCCGTATGTCAGTGGTAAACTGTGATAGTTGATTCCCTCCTGTACTGATGTAGGAATTTGTGTACAGACATGACAATCACGCACATTCATTGTATTCACATATTCATACAGCAAGCTACAATAGACATTGGATGACAAATCTCCCTTTGTGTCATCTAAATGAAGAAATCCCTCATCCTCATAGAATGTATCCCGCTTAGATGTTGTCATTCTCTGCATTGGAGCTGCTGTACTTTGCATTTCTCCTTTCAAAGAAACACTCTTTCCCACAATCAATAAATGCACACAATCATAGATACTATTATCAAACAAATGCACACATATTTACATTTACTATGTTTGCCCTGTCCTGGGTTCATGGCTTCTGAAGAATCAGAGAATGAAAGAAAAGGGAAAAAAATATATAAAAACAAAAAGCGAGCACAAATCAAAACCAAAACAGCTTTTCAAAGTCTTTTGCACTATTTACAGCAGTTCTCGATTTTCAAAAAGTTCAACAAGTTTCAACTGAAAGTTTTCAAAATAGTTCAAAGTCTTTGTTTTCAATAATACACAGTCTGATGATCACTTATAGTCACTTCTAAAGTGTAATGTCTTTGCTGATCAACTGGCAAGGTTATTTCAGAACTCAGTACAAATGCGATTTCAAGTTCCAACATATTTAATGAATTCTCACGGTCAAAACAAAAGGCCATAAACTCGTTCTCCCATTTATTTGTGACAAGATTGATCCATTCAGGTGAAGCCTATCTGCGACTTGGCACTCTTTTCCTTTTCATTCTCTTTAAAGTACCATCTTCATCTTCACTCTGATTTGACTCTTCGACAGCTTCTGTTATAGATGGGAGTTTATCAGCAACCAGTACATGTGCAGTTGCTCGCCATTTATCTCCTTTTACAGTCCTCTTTTCAGGTGCAACTGGGTTCACGTTTGCTGTGGTGGCAGACGTCAGTTGACTTTGACTTTGCTCTCCGGCAATTTTGTCTGCATGCAGGCCACTTGCACTTTCACCACTTTGCACGATGTCTGCTTCAGCCACTTGTTCAGTCCTCATAGCTTGGTCTAGCTGAACCCCTTCTTCTGCATTTGCTCTTGTGGGATCAGACTCTGTGTTTTCAACAGGACAAAGAACTTTGGCCCTCATTACAACCCTGGCGGTAAATGCCGCCTACCGCCGTGCTGATGGCTGCCAACATACCGTGACTGCAGTGGTAATCCGCCACGGGTATTATGACCCACACTGAGAATTCCACCACAATACAGACACCCATACAACTCCGCCAGACCAAAGGTCAGTGATAAACTGGCGGTACCAAAACCCACACTGTTACGCCAACAGGAATACGCCCACAGTATCATGACCCACGAATCACCACGGCGGTCTTTCAAGCGTGGTAAACCATTGGCGGTACACACCACTGCGCTCATAATACACACACACTAACAAAACTCCACCACATTGGACAATTCAAACCGCACACACCTGACACACATACACACACCACACCCACACAACACTATAAAACACACATCCACAATACCCACAACCCCTTACAGTGAAAAAAAGAGATATCGAGCAGAGAGAGACAAGCAAGGAGCACCCACGCATTCAGAGGCACAGAACACCATCACCCATACACCATTCACCCACATCACAGCATACACCACAACACATCACCCCACACATCCTCACACATCTCACTCATACCATATCCATGGCATCCCAAAGACACCCCAGGTTTTCAGAGGAGGAGCTAAGGGTCATGGTGGAGGAAATCATCCAGGTAGAGTCACAGCTATTCTGATCACAGGTGCAGCAGACATCCATTGCTAGGAAGATGGAGCTATGGCGGAGAATCGTGGCCAGGGTCAACACTGTGGGACAGCACCCCAGAACTAGGGATGACATCAGGAAGAGGTGGAATGACCTACGGGGGAAGGTGCGTTCCGTAGTTGCAAGACAGCAGGTAGCAGTACAGAGGACTGGCGGTGGACCCCCACCTCATCCCTGCCAACTAACAACATGGGAGGATCAAGAGGGTCATTCTGACCCTGGCGGCCGGTGGCCGCCAGGGCCACCGACCATGGGAGCACCGCCAACAGGCTGGCGGTGCTCCAACGAGCATTCTGACCGCGGCGGTTCAGCCGCGGTCAGAAGCGGAAAGTCAGCGGTCTCCCGCCGACTTTCCGCTGCTCGTGTGAATCCTCCATTCCGACCCCCCCTACCGCCATCCTGTTCATGGCGGGAAAGCCGCCATGAACAGGACGGCGGTAGGGGGGGTCGCGGGGCCCCTGGGGGCCCCGCAAAGTATTTCAGTGTCTGCCTTGCAGACACTGAAATACGCGACGGGTGCCACTGCACCCGTCGCACCTTCCCACTCCGCCGGCTCGATTACGAGCCGGCATCCTCGTGGGAAGGTCGTTTTCCCCTGGGCTGGCGGGCGGTTTTTCAGCAACCGCCCGCCAGCCCAGGGGAAAACTTGTAATACCCGCCGCGGTCTTTTGACCGCGGCGCGGTATTTCGGATGGGGGAATTCTGGCGGGCGGCCTCCGCCGCCCGCCAACATTGGAATGACCCCCCAAGTCTTGGCGATCATGCATCCTGAGGGCCTCGGAGGAGTAGCAGGAGGACTGGACTCTGGTAAGTCAAATCTCCATTACTATCCCCCCACCTGCATGCCATCACACACCCCCACCTTTACCCTCACTCCCATCACTCCATCACCTCACATATACCCCGCCATTATAAATCACCCATACCAATACCAAACCCTGCATGCAACACCAATGCATGGACACCACTAACAGACCTGCATGGACACCCATCACCAAAGGATGCCCAGGAGGGAGACTCACCCACCCCACAAATTCACCACCCACACAAGGCCAAGCAAACAGGGAAAGCACAGACATACAGGGAAATCAACCTATGTACAAGATTGCACAGGCAGATACATTAACAATGCAAACAGGACCCCTACTCAACATCACCGAAGAGGAGGTGTCAGCTACATCCAGTCCCCCCACAAAAGAGGCCCACAGTGACGACAGCAGCTCTGCACACCTGGATCAGGATGACCAACCTGGCCCATCAGGGGCCTCTGGACAGTCGGTTCCCCTGCCACACTCCCAACCCACCACAGAGCCGCCCCCCTCAGGAAACACCAGCACAGTACCCACCCAGCGGGCCCATGCCACTGTCCCCAGGACACGTCAAACAGCAGTGTGTCCACCACTACAGGGACCACAGGTAACCCCACAAACTCAGGACGATCAGGGACCTGGGGTCAGTGGGCACACGGTTCAGGGGACAGAGGCACAGGACAGCAGGGAAGCTGGGAGGACTGCTGTGTGACAGGGGGAGGACAGGCCCAGGGAACCCACTCTCCACGAGGCACTCTCCAACATCCTGGGAGCATACCACCATTCCCAGGAGACCATGGGCCAGGTACTGGCCAAGTTGCAGGTGACCCAGCGGCTACAGGAGGGACAGTACCTGGCGATCAGGGAAGACGTAACAAAAATCTACACCATCCTGGTCACCATTGCAGGGGTGCTGGCTGACAAGGGCAAGACCATGAGGAAGGCAGTGGCACAACAAAGGGCGCCTGACACTAGCCAAACCAAAAAACAGCCCTCCACCTCCGACGGCGCTAGTGGGCAGGAGGCCCAGCCACAGGACAAACAGGCCACCAGCACCCCACCCCCTGCAGATGGAGAACCACCCCACAAACAGTCCCTGCGATCCAGGCAGAAGACAGAGAACATTGCCAAAACCCCCACCAGGAAATAGGACTCTCCTGATAGACACCCTTCTGTCCCACTCTGTTACCCTGTCCACCTTGAACTGCCATTGCTCCCCTTCCTATGCCCCATTGGACAATGCACCTGTGATACCAAGAGACTGGACTCTAACTGGACATTCCTCCACTATCACCCCAGCCCCTTGCACAAATCTCTACACTTATTTGCACATAAATAAACACCCTTGAAACAAATACCATGCTGGAGTCAATGTAATGGATCTGAAATGTATTAGTACAACATTCTCAAAACATTGCAACTTATATGTACAGTGAAATATACTACAGGATGACCTTTGGTGGGCAGCAGTACATATAGCAGGAGCCAGAATGGGGCACACAGATCTGAAAATAGAGAATCCAAAGGGAACAGTCATTGGCCATAGACATAGGGTAAGAGGCTGCCATGTACAATGTCGAACAGATTACTGAAATGTTAAGTTAAGTTACAGTCTCTTACCTGAGTGTCACTGGAAGTACTGTTGTATAATATTTGTACTGTTGTCAACATCTTCTTCCTCTGCCTCTTCTTCCTCACTGTCCACAGGCTCCACCACCACTGCCACAAGACCATCTCCAGGCACATCCTCCTGCAGAAAAGTCACCTGGCGTCTCAAGGCCAGGTTGTGCAACATGCAACGATGATCTGGCACACCTTCTTGGGTGAGTAGTACAGGGAGCCACCTGTCAGATGCAGGCACCGGAACCTGCCCTTCAGGAGGCTGAAGGTTCTCTCAATTATCCTCCTTGTTAGCCCATGTGCCTCACTGTAACGTTATTCTGCCCTTGTCCTGGCATTCCTTACTGGGGTCAATAGCCATGAGATGTTGGGGTAACCAGAGTCACCTGCAAAAATCGAGGGACAACTGTTAGATACACACTAACCCTTAGGGACAACCCCTTACCCAGACACCTACTCATAGTGTGTGGGGACCTTTGGCTCACCTATTAGTCACACCCGGTGCCTCTGTGGTTGGCCCATCACATATGGGATGCTGCTACTCCTCAAGATAAAGGCATCATGCACAGAGCCAGGATATTTGGCATTCACATGGGACATGTACTGGTCCGCCAAACACACCATCTGCACATTCATCGAGTGATAGCTTTTCCTATTCCTGTAAATCTGTTCATTTCTCTGGGGGGAGACAAATGCTACATGTGTACCATCAATGGCACCAATGATGTTTCGGATATGTCCCAGGGCATAAAAGTCAGCCTTCACGGTGGTCAAATCATTCACCTGGGGGAACACGATGTAGCTGAGCATGTGTTTCAGCAGGGCAGAAAACACTCTTGTCAGCATGTTGCAGAACATGGGTTGAGACATCCCTGATGCCGTGGCAACTGTAGTTTGAAAGGAACCACTTGTCAATAAATGGAGCACTGACAGGACCTGCACTAGAGGGGGGATACCTGTGGGCTGGCGGATAGCTGACATCAGGTCTGGCTCCAATTGGGCACACAGTTCTTGGATTGTGGCACGATCAAGTCTGTATGTGATGATAATGTGTCTGTCCTCCATTGTCGCAAGGTCCACCAGGGGTCTATACACCGGAGGATGCCGCCGTCTCACAATCTGCCTCAGCGGTTTTAGCCTATGGAGGAGAATGGTGGTCAGAGGGTCATATTTCCACATATTTTGCACTAATGTTGCTGATTTTACTTTACAGAAGCAGTATGTGAAGTCGAGAGTCACTTGATGTGCCAAAGTCTGCTATGACGCAGTTAGGTGCCATGCCCTGTGCCCACCTGAAATGGAGGCTGCCTGACCTCTGAGGAGGGACAAGTGGAAATGAGGTAAGTGCGCTGGCGTTGTGCGCTGGCGCGGTAGGCAGTCGATGATCGCCGCACAGATTCGCATTGGTTATTATTGGGCACTATGGGCTCCAGGAACTAATGGCGATGTACGCTGGCAGTGACGGTATGCACCACCACGGACATCACCGCCATTTCCTAACTATTCACTCACTTGCTACCTGACCGTCAAGGTGAGAAGACCTACACTGCAAGTGCTGCTGTGACCTGTGTCTGGAAGCAACAATGGCTCATGTGTCTGGGGAAATGGCCCCTGCCTTCACTGCGGAGGAGTTGGAGAAACTGGTGGATGGGGTCCTACCCCAGTACACATTACTCTACGGTCCTCCAGACAAACAGGTGAGTACACTATGAGCATGATGCGTGGGCAATGCATGTTTGGAGTGGTGTGGATGTAAGCCACGTGTTGGGGGGTGCTGAGGCATCCTGGCCTGAGTGTTTCATGAGAGGTGGTCAGTGTATGTGCGTCAGGGCATGGGTAGTAACTGGTGGGCAATGAGTATGACGGTCCGGATGGGAGAGTAATTACATTTTCTGCTGTCTTTTCCCTGCAGGTCAGCGCCCACCAGAAGAAGGATATTTGGCGTGCCATTGCCAAGGAGGTGCGGACCCTGGGGGTCTATCACAGGCAGAGCACCCACTGCTGCAAGAGATGGGAGGACCTGCACCGCTGGACCAAGAAAATGGCAGAGGCCCAGCTGGGGCTGGCCTCCCAACGTGGAAGGGGTGCCCATCGCACCATGACCCCCCTGATGTTCCGCATCCTGGCGGTGGCCTATCCGGAATTAGATGGGTGCTTGAGGGCATCACAGCGGCCGCAAGGGGGTGAGTACAGATTCTGAAAGCTGACTTTGCACGCTTTAGGAGTTAGCTGGGTTGGGGATGTGGGCTGTGAGTGCCCCTAGGCCAGGGCGATCATGGCAGGGTAGGTCCCTTGTTGTGCAGGCTCTGGCGCACTCCTACCCCAATGGTGTAAGTGGCCATCTACTACTGGGCAGGGTCCTGTGGGTTTCAGGTGTGCAGATGCTGCGTTAGGCATTGTACCCCATGGGCCGGAGACTGTCTCAATAAAAGGTTGGGCATGTCCTAGTGCATAGGGCGGCTGCCTGTG
This sequence comes from Pleurodeles waltl, assembly GCF_031143425.1. Taxonomy (NCBI): domain Eukaryota; kingdom Metazoa; phylum Chordata; class Amphibia; order Caudata; family Salamandridae; genus Pleurodeles; species Pleurodeles waltl. The sequence continues at coordinate 969,718,115 of NC_090436.1, forward strand.
TGTTGTGTCCGCCAACGGTAGTGGTGTTGCTGGCATTGACCAAGTGTATCCTCTGTCTCTCCCTCCTTTTGTTTTGTCACCCTGTCCTTGTGTGCATTAGCATCATCTGGCAGAGGAGCAGAGGCACAGGCGATGGAGGGAGCTGTATCCCACATGGGCCTGGAGGCCGAATCCAGCAAGGGTGAAGGCACCAGTGGGACGGAGGGCGAGGGGAGCACTACAACGGGGACAGGAGGGGAGACCACAGACAGCGACTCCTCCTCCGATGGAAGCTCCCTGGCAGTGGCGGACAACCTCTGCGCCCACCCCAACAACAGGTACAGCCGCCACCCCCATACCAGCACCGCCCTCCCAGCAGCCCTTCAGCGTGTTTCCTGTGCCCGCTCACCCAGGAGAGTGGGCATCCCCTTCGCCCCAGGCACCTCAGGTCCTGCCCCGGTCAGCCCTACTGCACTCAGTGAGGGGCTATTGACCTCCTGAGATCCCTCACTGTTGGGCAGTCAACCATTCTGAATGCCATCCAGGGTGTCCAGAGGCATTTGCAACAAACAAATGCATACCTGTAGGGCATTCACTCGGGCATGGCGGCCCAACAGAGAGCATTTCAGGCTCTGGCCTCAGCACTGATGGCAGCCATTGTCCCTGTTCCAGCCTACCCCCTCCAACTTCCACTATCCAGACCCAATCCCCTCAACCTCAGCCTATCCCAAGCACACCTTGTGACCAGCATTCACCCAAATCAACATACAAAAGAGGTTCAGGAAACACAAGCACCACCATTCATCTCACAGGCACTCACACAAGCACCATTGCCATGCAGACACACCAACATCCACTGCTTCCACTGTGCCCCCCTCCTCCTCTTCGTCCACCTCCCTCCCAATAGCGTCTACACTCACACCTGCATGTACTACATCCTCATCCACCACGTCCATCACCATCACGCCCATCACAACACATCCCTTACGAGCAGTCACCACCCCCACAACCATGCACTTATCCCCCTGTGTCCTCTCCCAGTGTGTCTGTGAACCCTCCTCCCAAAGTACACAAGCGCAAGCACCCACCCACCCAACAGCCATCCACCTCACAACAGCATCCAGCCCATGCACCTTCACCCAAACTCAGAAGATGTACACCTCCTACAACCACTCCCTCTTCCTCCACTCCCAAACCCTTTCCATCTTCCAGTCCCAGTGTGTCTAAAAAGCTTTTCATGGCAAACATTGACCTCTTCCCTATGCCTCCCCCTTCCGTCCTTCCGTCCTTCCCCTTGAGCCAGGGTGTCCAGATCCCAGGCCAGCACCTCAGCCACCAAGTCGTCAGACGCTGTGGTACCTGCAAGTCCCAGAGGATCAAAGGGGGCACCCGTCAGGACAGCCAGTGTGCCACCAACACCTGCAAAGGACCTACCCATTCTTCCACCTGCCAAGGTGGAGAAGTGGCCAGCATGCAGCACGGCCAAGGAGCACGACCCACCCAGCAAGGCCTCATCCAAAACTCAAGAGGACAGTGCCAAGGTCCGAGCAGCATCTGCCAAGGTGGGGAATGGGAAGAAAACCCAAGGCAGGGCACTTCAGGCATCAGAGGCTTCAGGTGAGGGACTGGTGCCCACCATCAGTACCGACAGCCCCGCAACCTGTACCACAGCCAGCACCGCCGCAGGCACCACCACCTGCACCGCCATCTGCACTGCCACCTGCACCGCCGCTGCCACAACTGTCAGCAGCAGCATCCCCAGTGGGCAGCCATCAGAGGCTGCAGGAGACGGCTGGTGTCTCCCTCCATCACTACCAGCACCTCCACCACGGCCAGTACCGGCAGCATTCCCACCACAAGCACCACCACCTGCACAGCTATCTGCACCGCCACATGCCCAGCCGCTGCCACAACAACTGTCAGCAGCAGCATCCCCAGTGGGCAGCTGTCAGAGGCTGCAGGAGACGGCCAGGAGCCTCCCACCACCACTTGAAGCACCCCAAGCAGCACCAGCACTACCACCAGTTTGCAGCGTTAGTCGCCGCAGGATGGAATTTGGCCCTGCCTACATGGAGTATCATGCTACTTGTCCCCTGCAAATCTCATGACTCAGACACCCAGGTGAGGGAACCATGAAACCTCCAGAACCAGTGGAGAAATGCATCCACTCACCCTGTCTTTGGCAGGATGAAGCAGACTGGGCACAAAGCCCCCTCCAGAACCAGTGGAGAACTGCATCCACTCACCCTATCCTTGGCAGGATAAAGCAAACTGGGTATAAAGCCCCCTCCAGAACCAGTGGAGAACTGCATCCACTCACCCAGTCCTTGGCAGGATGAAGCACACTGGGCACAAAGCCCCCTCCAGAACCAGTGGAGAAGCCATTCATGTGAGAGACTGAGGCTTTGCACTCCCCAGGAGCAAGCAGTGGGCAAAGCTCCCACTTGAGAGACTGTGGCTTTGCACTCCCCAGGACCAAGCAGTGGGCAAACCACCCACTTGAGAGACTTGAGAGACTGTGGCATTGCACTCCCCAGAAGCAAGCAGTGGGCAAAGCACCCACTTGAGAGACTGTGGCTGTGCACTCCCCAGGACCAAGCAGTGGGCAACCCACCCACTTGAGAGACTTGAGAGACTGTGGCTTTGCACTCCCCAGGAGCAAGCAGTGGGGATGTAGCCCGCTCCAGGAGCAGTGGCGTAGTACCATCTTCCGGCTGAGGTGCCCCACCTCCCCTTCCCCCTGAGGTGCCTGTGTGCTTACGACCTGATGCCCCTGCACTGTTCTCTCTGTTTTGAGGCAGGAGTCAAGTGTGGGCTTCGCCCATTATTTTTTGCCCAGTGGGCCATGGACATTTACAAAGGACAGTATACGGCCATCTGCACATATTGTAAATATTTGTATATACTATTTTTTATACATATTTTGAACTATATCTGCATGTTCCAAAATATCATTGATTGAACTCAATTCCTTTCATCCTTGCGTTCTTCCAGGGGGTAATGGGGTGTAAATGTACTGTTGCTGCATGTGTTTGTGTGTATGGTGTTGTGGGTGAGGGTGGGGGTGGGGGTGGGGGTGTTGCGTGTTGCATGTGTGTGTCACTCTCTTTTTCCTCCCCCCACCCCTGTGTGCTAGGTGCAGTACTCACTGTGGTCATCACCGCTGCCTTTGATATCCGTTGTGTATGTGGAGGTACGCCAGCATGGGCAGGGCCTGTAACTCGGGCTCCATGGCATCCTGGTTCTTCATTGAGTGTCGAGAGGTGAGTGGTTTCCCTTCCAAGTCCTGTTTCCGCCGTGCTTTTGATGTCATTGGTACCGCCCCAGAAAAGCTGGCAGATTGGTGGGTTGCGATAGGGCGGGCAGCACATTGTCTTCCGCCTGTTTGTTGGCGGTAACCGCCGATGTGTTTGTTGCTACCGCCGTGGCGGTCGGTGTGTTAAAATGGCTGTCTATGTTGTCAGTTTCCACCATGGTGATCCCATTTCTTTTACCCCCGGCCTGTTGGCGGTGTTACTGCTGCTTTATCACCGACCGCCAGGGTTGTAGTGAGGGCCTTTGTGTGTGTGGCTTGTGTGAAACCCTTTCAGAAGACCAGCACACTTCACAGCTATCGTCATCACCAAGACAACTTGAAACGGTCCTTTCCACTTTGGCTCTAGGCAAGTTTTCTTTACGTTTCTTTACAAAAATCCAGTGCCAGCCTTCAAGCTGTGACATTGTTCTTGAGCCGGTTGAACTGTTGCTACTTCAACCTGATGGGACAATGAGTGAACCACATCAGTCAGTTAATTGCAATAATCCAGCACTAAGTCATCTGTTATGTTCACAAGTGCATTTGTAGGTACTGCTGGTAGCCTCATTGCACACCCCATAAAGATCTTGTGGTGAGACAGTCCTGTCTTCCTGTCAGGAGTGCTATGCATGCTCATCAGGACTAGTGGTAATGCATCAGGCCATTTCAACGCTGTAGAGGCACAAACCTTTGCCAATCGAGCTTTCAGTGTTCCATTCATTTGTACTACCAATCCGGATGCTTCTGGTATTTTAACTGCAGTACAATTTCTGCTCAATGTTCAGTGCTGCACACAATAACTTTATGATCTCATTATTCAAATGAGTTCCTCGATCTGATTCCAAAGAAGTTGGTAACCCAAACCTCAGTATCAGTTCCCTGAACAGCAGCTTAGCTACAGTGAGATTGTCAATCCTACGTGTTATATAGGATTCTATCCAAAGGAAAACACACACACAACAACCAACATATACATCAATCCATTGCAGACAGGCATCTCAATGAAATCAAGATACATTCTGTTAAATGAACCTCCCGATCTGCCTATGTGGCTCAAATTATCCACTGTGCATTTCCCTACATTTATCTGTTAACAAGTACCACATCTGTGACAGACCGCTTCTGCAATCAATTTAAATCTGGGATTGTAGCTTGTCTGTTTAAATGTGCCAATCATTGCTTCCTTGCCGAGATGAACCTGTCCATGGTAATATCTAGTCATTGAGTTCAACAGACAATCTGGCAACACAACTTTTCCTTAATTTGAAATCCAGACATCATCTTCCTCCCTTTGAACACAACCTGCTTGTTAGACTTTTCATCCTTGGTGTAGTATCTCTTAACTTTTAGCTTCTGTTTCCCAAGTTGTTCATGTGTGCTGCACTCTGTTTTTGCTATTTTTGTTACTCTGGGCAACTGCTATCCAGAGCTAAAGTGCAAGTGCTCCTGTATAAAATATGTATGTAATTGGCTTTCCATGATTGGTATATTTGATTTATTGGTAAGTCCCTAGTACAGTGCACTAGAGGTGCCCAGGGCCTGTAAATCAAATGCTACTAGTGGGCCTGCAGCACTGGTTGTGCCACCCACATTAGCAGCCCAGTAAACATGTCTCAGACCTGTCACTGCAGTGTCTGTGTGTGTAGATTTTAACTGCCAATTCGGGTTGGCATGTGTACCCACTTGCCAGGCCTAAACCTTTCCTTTTCTTACATGTAAGGCACCCCTAAGGTAGGCCCTAGGTAGCCCCATGGGCAGGGTGCAGTGTATGTTTAAGTTAGGACATATATTGATGTGTTTTATATGTCCTGACAGTGAAATACTGCCACATTTGTTTTTCATTGTTGCAAGGCCTATCTCTCTCACGGGTTAACATGGGGGGCTACCTTTAAAAATGATTAAAGCGTAGATTTTGGGAGAAGATAGTCATGTGGAGTTTGGGGTCTCTGAGCTTACAATTTAAAAATACATCTTTTAGTAAAGTTGGTTTTGAGATTTTGTGTTTGAAAATGCCACTTTTAGAAAGTGGGCATTTTCTTGCTTAAACTTTCTGTGACTCTGCCTGTTTGTGGATTCCCTGTCTGGGTCAGTTTGACAGTTGGGCTGTTTACACCTCTCTCTAGACAGTGACACAAAGGGAGCTGGGGTGTAGCCTACATATCCTGATGAGCCATCTGTGCTAGGAGGAAGGGGAGGAGTGATCACTTACACCTGAAAGGGCTGTGCCTGCCCTCACACAATGCAGTCTCCAACCCCCTGGTGTGTGTCTGGGGCCTGGCCTGGGCAAGGCAGGATTTTACAAACAAGAGAGACTTTCATTTGAAGTAGGCCTACTTCAAAGGCCAAAATGGGTATAAGAAGAGCACCCAAAACCACAGACTTTAGATCACTTCTGGAAATCAAGATGAACTTCTGCCTGGAGAAGAGCTGAAGAACTGAGGAGAAGTGCTGCCCTGCCTGAGACTGTGCTTTATGGAGCTATCCTGAAGTTGCTGCTTCTGCCTGTGCAAGGGGACAAAGACTGGACTTTGTGTGCCTTCCTGCTTGTGAAGAAATCTCCAAGGGCTTGTCCTGAGCGTGCCTCCTGTTGTTGAAGTCTCAGGGCCATCAAAGACTTCTCCTGCCAATACCTGGACTCTCTGCTGAGGCTCCTGCCCTGCCAAGTGGTGCCCTATCGAGTTCCCAGGGCCTTGGAAGGTGAAGCTGGCAGACCAAGACTGAAAATCCATGCACAGACCGCCATGCTGGGAAAATATCGACCCAGCTTCCGAGACGTGGCTGAAAAATGCTGTGTCGTTGGCTTTGCAGCAGAAATCAACGCTCTACCGGCATCAAGCCTGGAAAAACAACACGTACCTGAAAGAACTGTGCACAACACCCGCTGACGGAGGCTGTTATCGTCGCAACCCACATTGCGTGATTTTGTTGATACCGTATGGCAGGATTTTCGATGCAAACCTTGGTGGGCGTGGAAAAACAACACAACACCTGCCCAGACCCGAGTGCTGCCCGGAACGACGCATCACTCCCCAGCGGGAAGGAAAAAAATGCACACCGACCGGAGAAGGAGAAACAACGCACGGTCTCACTTGTGGGTGAGAAATCGACGCACCGCTTACCTTTTTCGACACACACTCGCCTGTGCGTGTTATTTTGATGCTACCCTGGTACTTTTCAACGCTAACAGTGTTTTACCTGTTTTCTCAAGGATTTAAGACTCTTTTTGCTTTTTAATAATAACTTGACTTGTGTATGATGGATTTTTGTCGTTTTGGTCTTGTTTCGTTTAGATAAATATTTTTTCTTTTTCTAAACCTGTGTGGTGTCATTTTGTAGTGTTTCCATTGAGTTACTGTGTGTGTTGGTACAAATACTTTACACCTAGCACTCTGAAGTTAAGCCTGCCTGCTCGTGCCAAGCTACCAACTGGGTGATTGGGGGTTAACCAGGTGTGTTTCTCCTTTGCCCTGACTGGAGTGAAGGTCCTTGCTTGGACAGGGGGTAACCTGACTGCCAACCAAAGACCCCATTTCTAACACTGCTTTTGTCCAACCTCTCTGTTCTTCCTCTGTCGTCTCTTCCTGCAACCATTTGATTTCATCTCAGGTATCAACAACTGACATCAAGAAACTTTGATTTGTCTCACCGGTGTCACTTCCACCACCCCACTCTTCATTGAAGGTGACGCAATGGAGAACACAATCTGGCAATTTGGTCAGCACAAGCATTGCCTAATGATACATAAGCATTTGAATTTTGGTGGGCTGTGCACTTCACAACCACAATCTTCTTGGGTAACTGCAAAGCATTTAACAGACTATAAATTCTTTCACTATTTTGAATGGGAGATACTGAAGAGGTCATAAAATCTCACTGGTGCCACAACTTCCCGAAATCATGCACAGCACCAAATCTGTATTGGCTATCTATGAATATTGTCACTTTGAGCAGCTCAGAAACACAGCATGCTCTTGTAAGAGCAACCCGTTCAGCCACTTGGACAGAAATGACTCCTTGAAGCCATAAAGCTTTGACAACTCCTGAGAGAGTGTAGACTGCATAACCAGCTCTCAGAGTACCTTCGTTGTTTCTTAACCAGGAGCCATCCACAAACACAACCTGATCATTCTCCTCTAGAGGAGTGTCCTGAATACCAGGTCTGGGTTTGGTGCACAGTTTGTTGACATCAAAGCAGTCATGTTCCATTTCATCAGCATCATTTGAGTCATTAACATTAACAGGCAATAATTTAGCTAGGTTCAGCATGCGCACTTCACAATAATCACATTTGGAGATCCAAGAATCAATAACTCATGACAGGTTAGACAGGCACTGGTCAAATACTGGTTCTTAGATTGGGTCAAAAGAATCTCAACTGAATGTGGGACATAAATAGTTAATGGGTACGCCATCACAATGCCTTTGCATTGACCAATACTTACACTGGCAGCCGCTACTTCCTTTGAACAACCAGGCAAAGCAGCACTGACAGGATCCACTGTGGCAGAAGAATATTCCACAGGTCTATTTGTTCCTCCATGCAACTGTGTCAAAACAGAAAAAGCACAACCATTGCATTTATGACTAAACAGTGAAAGGCCTTTTTTGTAATCAGGCATTCCCGAAGGTGGAGCTCTGCACAAACTCTCTCTCAACTCAGTAAAAGCTTTCATACATTCTTCATCAAAGGGGACTGGGTCTGTAACTTCTTTGTGTGTCAACTTCGGCAGTGGTTTGGAAATCACCGAAAAATTCAAGATCCATTGGCAACAGTAACTCATCATGCCCAAAATCATTCTGATGTCTCTCTGTGTAACTCGGGTATTAATTTGCATAATAGCCGCAACTCTCACTCGGAACACTTTTCTCGCACCTTTCCCAATTTGGTGACCCAAATATTTTACTTCTTTCTGGCAATACTGTAACTTGGTAGGGGACACATTATGTCAGTTTTCACTCAAATGGTTCAATAACGCAATGGTGTCTTGTCTGCAAGCTTCACATGTATTGGACGCAACCATCCGGTCTCCAGTGTGCTGCACTAAAGCAGACTGAAATGGCATGTTCAAAGACTCTAAGGGGCATATTTATACTCCGTTTGCGCCGAATTTGCGTCGTTTTGTTCGACGCAAATTCGATGCAAAACTAACTCCATATTTATACTTTGGCGTTAGACGCGTCTAGCGCCAAAGTTCATGGAGTTAGCTCAATTTTTTTGCGTGAACACCTTCCTTGCGTTAATGATATGCAAGGTAGGCGTTCCCGTCTTAAAAAATGACTCCGATGCTATTGCGTCGGATTTATACTCCCGGGGAAAAATGACGCCCGGGAGTGGCCGGGTCTAAAAAACCCACATTTGCGCCGGATTTTAGCGCCTGGGTCAGGGCAGGCGTTAAGGGACCTGTGGGCTCAGAATGAGCCCAGAGGTGCCCTCCCCTGCCCCCAGGGACACCCCCTGCCACCCTTGCCCATTCCAGGAGGACACCCAAGAATGGAGGGACCCACCCCAGGGACATTAAGGTAAGTCCAGGTAGGTATTTTTTTTAAAAAAAATTTGTGGCATAGGGGGGCCTGATTTGTGCCCCCCTACATGCCACTATGCCCAATGACCATGCCCAGGGGACGTAAGTCCCCTGGGCATGGCCATTGGGCAAGGGGGCATGACTCCTGTCTTTGCTAAGACAGGAGTCATTTAAATGGGGGATGGGCGTCGTAAAAAAATGGCGCAAATCGGGTTGTGGCGATTTTTTTGCCTCAGCCTGACTTGCACCATTTCTGGACGCCCATACGCCATTTTCCCCCTACGCCGGCGCTGCCTGGTGTACGTCGTTTTTTTTAACGCACACCACTCATTCAATAAATAATGCGCCCGCATGGCGCTTCAGAATGGCGTTAGCCGGCGCTAATTTTTTTGACGCAAAACTGCGTTGGCGCAGTTTTGCGTCAAAAAGTATAAATATGGGCCTAAATTCTTCTTCAAAATTTGATTAAAAATGGGCAGAGATTCTGAAAACTCCTATAGAGAACGGCACCATGAACACACACAGTTGCCGAATCAGACTAAGAAAAGGAATTGACTATCCTCATGCAAAGGCACTGAGAAAAATGCATGTGACAAATCAATGACAGAAAGCCATTCTGCTTCACATGGAATCTGGAATAAAATTACTGCTGGATTTGGCACTACGGGACAACAGGATACCACAATTTTGTTCACTTTTCTCAAATCCTGAACTATGCGATATTTCCCACTTGGCTTTTGCAATCCCATAATTGATGGATTACATGGGGTGCCCATCACTTCTTTCAAAATTCCCTGATCAACAAAGTCTGCAGGTACTGGAGTAATACCTTCAATTACTTCTGGAGTAATGTTGTATTGTGTCATTCTGGGGAAAACTTTATTTGGCTTTACAGTCACTTTGACTGGCTCAACATCTTGTATGAGTCCAATATTCTTTCCAGAGAGATCCCAAACTCTCAGCGTTATTGTATCTTGTAATTCATCCGGAAAATATTTAACTGTCCTGGCAGGAAACAACATAATGAGAGAATACATCTCATCAGTCTGACTTGAAGTTTCATTGTCACTATTCATTTGAATGGCTATCCCTTCCTGTGTACAAGTGAAAGAACATTTTAATTTGCATAGTAAGTCTCTTCCTAACAGACTCACAGGTCTGGAATTGCAGACTTCGAATCGGTACAAATACTAAAATGTTCCTATCTTGACAGGAATTAACTTTGTAATGGGGTTTATGAAATGCTGCTACCTGAAGTGCCCTCCCAGAAAGGGGCACATTAGAGTCTTCCTCAGATCTGACAGTGGGACGAGTTGCTCCAGTGTCAACCAGGAATGAAACAGCATGACCCATAACACTTGCATTGACATAAGGACCATGCTCATCTACCTCCATTGAAGCAGCCAACACACATTATTCCTCTTCTGAACTCTCACTCATATATTCTTCACTCATCTCATCATCACTAAAATCAATCAACAGGTATTGTGTGATTAACTGATTTCCATTTGCATTTGTTCTTTGGTTCGCATACTGCTGAGGAACCATTACCTGTTGCTGTGCCATCGGAGCATGTAGTATATGCATTTGCTGTGGTGCTTGGATCTTGTTGCTGGGGAACCTGCATTTGACCTGCTCCTGTAGGAACATTCATAGTTTGATTTCGAGGCCTTTGAACTTTTAGATTTTTTATTTGACTATTATCAAACATCTCTGCAACACCACCACCTTTCACCAAATTATTTATGTTACTAAATGGATGTTCCCGTTTCCAAAGTCCGACATTGCCACCCGCATGACAAGGAAGCATTTTCTTCATGCTCTGAACATCAGCCACATTCACATTCAGATCTATTTGAATTTTGCAACCTCTACCTCTGAACTGAGGCACCATATTTTCCTGCTGCTGTGTTCCCTGCGTTCCTCCTGCGCTCATCATTCCTTGCTATCCCTGCATACCTGCTGCTTGGGCAGGCTTGATTTGTATCAACATTGCCTTCTCTCTTAGGGCCAGATGTAGCAATTTCCAATTTTGCGATTCGGAAATTGCGAGTCGGTGTGACTCGCAATTTCCAAATCGCAAAATCGGATGCAGAATGGTGTCTCAGACACCGTCTGTTAATCGCAATTGTGATTCCCTGCACTCACAGGGATGGGATGGTGGCCTGCTGGAGACAGCAGACCTCCATGTCTGTGTCTACTTTTTAAATAAAGTATTTTTTTTTTTTTTTTGTATTGCTGCCCGTTTTCCTTAAAGGAAAACGAGTTGCAACACAAAAAAATAACAAAACCATTTGGTTTCGTTTTTTCAGAGTAAGTAGTGGTCCTACTGCCTGCTCTGAAAAAACATTTATGGCAACATTCACAAAATGACCCCTTCCCTTTTGCAAATAGGTTACCACCAGTGTCACACTGGTGGTAACTGCGAATTGCTTTGCGACAGCGTTCGCGGTCATAAAGCAATTTAGCATCGCGGTGCGAGTCGCATTCACATTTTGCGAGTCAGTACCGACTCGCAAAATGTGAATGAGCATCGCAATGCGCGTTTTGCAAAAGCATTTCTCTTCCGCTGACGTGGAGGAGGCCGGAGAGGATTCAAAGGGAAGGAAAGGAATTTCCTTCCCTTTGAAGTCTTGATGGAGCGTTTTAGCAGTCGGATTGCAAGCAATCCGGCCGCTAAAACACCCACTAGACACCAGGGATTTATTTATGTTTATGCAATTGGCATGACGGAGCGACCCCTTGGGCAAGGGTCGCTCCCAGGGGGGGCTTTTTTTTTAAGGCCTTTTCTGCCCCCAGGGGGGAGCAAAAACCTCTAGGCACCAGGGATCATTTTTTTATTTTTGTTTTGTTTTTGTTTTCCAGACGGGGAGCGACCCCTTAGGCAAGGGTCGCTCCCCTGGGGGGGGGCAAATTACATTTAGGCCATTTCTGCCCCCTTTGGGGCAGATCTGCCGATTTTTGCTACGCCAATCTGCCCCCAGACACCAGTGAATTTTTTTTTATTTTTGCGTCAATGTCACGCAAGAGGAGCGACCCCGTAGGCAAGGGTCGCTCCCCGGGGGGGGGGGATTTATTTTAACCTCTAGGCGCCAGGGCTACATTTTTTGTGTGTTTTTTTTTTGTTTGTTTGTTTTTTTAGAGATGGGGAGCAACCAATTAGGCAAGGGTCGCTCCCCTGGGGGGCAAATTGTATTTAAATCATTTCCGGACGATTTTTGTTAGGCCAATCTGCCCCCATGGCAGAAACCACTTAGGCACCAGGGATTGGTGTGTGTGTATGCATGTGTTTTCTTCAGGGGGGCAGCCCCTTGGGTAAGGGTCGCTCCTCATGGGGGCACATTACTGTTGGCCATATCTGCCCCCCATTGGGGGCAGATGGGCCTATTTTTGGAAGGCCCATCTGCCCCCAAGGGGGGGGGGGGGGCAGAAATCCCACCAGAGGCCTGGGAAGTTTTTTTTTTAAAAAATAAGAGGGTGGGGGTATGGCCATACTCCCACCCCAAATAAATGGGGCCAAGGTTGTTCTGCCCATCAGTGGGCAGATGGGGCAATCAAATCAAATCATTAACATTTATAAAGCGCGCTACTCACCCGTGCGGGTCTCAAGGCGCTAGGGGGGAAAGGGGGGGTTATCGCTGCTCGAACAGCCAAGTCTTTAGGAGTCTCCGGAAAGCGGAGTGGTCCTGGGTGGTCCTGAGGCTGGTGGGGAGGGAGTTCCAGGTCTTGGCCGCCAGGAAGGAGAAAGATCTCCCACCCGCCGTGGAGCGGCGGGTGCGAGGGACGGCAGCAAGTGCGAGGCCAGCGGAGCGGAGGGGGCGGGTGGGGACGTAGAAGCTGAGGCGTCTGTTGAGGTATTCCGGTCCCTTGTTGTGGAGGGCTTTGTGTGCGTGGGTGAGAAGACGGAAGGTGATCCTTTTGCTGACTGGGAGCCAATGCAGGTGTCTCAGGTGTGCGGAGATGTGGCTGTTGCGGGGTACGTCGAGGATGAGGCGGGCCGAGGCGTTTTGGATGCGTTGCAGGCGGTTTTGGAGTTTGGCTGTGGTCCCGGCGTAGAGGGTGTTGCCGTAGTCCAGGCGGCTCGTGACGAGGGCGTGGGTCACGGTTTTTCTGGTGTCGGCGGGGATCCAGCGGAAGATCTTACGGAGCATGCGGAGAGTGAGGAAGCAGGCGGAGGACACGGCGTTGACTTGCTTGGTCATGGTGAGAAGAGGGTCCAAGATGAAGCCGAGGTTGCGGGCGTGGTCTGCGGGGGTCGGTGCAGTGCCGAGGGCCGTGGGCCACCAGGAGTCGTCCCAGGCGGACGGGGTGTTGCCGAGGATGAGGACTTCCGTTTTTTCAGAGTTCAGCTTTAGGCGGCTGAGCCTCATCCAATCTGCGACGTCCTTCATACCCTCTTGTAGGTTGGTCTTGGCGCTGGCGGGGTCCTTGGTGAGGGAGAGTACAAGTTGGGTGTCGTCGGCGTAGGAGGTGATGATGATGTCGTGCTTGCGTACGATGTCGGCGAGGGGGCTCATGTAGACATTGAAGAGTGTCGGGCTGAGCGATGAGCCTTGAGGTACGCCGCAGATGATCTGGGTGGGTTCTGAGCGAAACGGAGGGAGGTAAACTCTTTGGGAGCGGTTAGCGAGGAAGGAGGCGATCCAGTCCAGGGCCTGGCCTTGGATCCCGGTGGAGCGTAGGCGGGTGATTAGGGTGCGGTGACAGACGGTGTCAAAGGCAGCCGAGAGGTCGAGGAGAATGAGGGCGACTGTTTCACCGTTGTCCATCAGGGTCCATCAGGCAATTACCCCTGATCCACACCTCGGGGGGGCAGAAAGTCTACTAGATGCCAGGGAATTAAAAAATATATATATATATATTGGGGTGGTGACTACCAACCAGTATGGTTACGCCCCCACCTCAACTGAAGGGGGTAACAGTCTTTCAGCTCTCCCCCGCACTCTAAAACATCTTATCCCACAGCAAGCAAGAAGACATTTGATAATTTTGGGTTTTAGTTTTACATTTGGGCCATGCGAACTTGGCTCGCAAAATCGTCCCACTTGGAATGGTGAGGCCTGCACTTTATGGACTTTGGGACGCTGCGATGTAGAAAAATCCACAAGACCTAGACACATCTGAAAACTAAACATCTGGGTGATTCCAGGGTGGTGTGTTTCACATGCACCCCGCACCATTTTTGTACCCACAATCCCTGCAAACCTCCAACTTTGCTGGAAATCACACATTTTTCCCACGTTTTTGTGATGGAAACTTCCAGAATCTGCAGGAATCCACAAAATTCCTACCACCCAGCATTGTCTCATCTATACCGATAAAAATTCTGCTGCACTTGTCAGCCTAAAAATGTGTTTTTTGCAAACTGCCCTTTTGGACCCCTTTTGTTCCCCCTCAATATTGACATGTTTTTGGCTCTTCCCTTTCACAAGCACTTGGCCCACCTACACAAATGAGGTATCATTTTTACTGGAAGACTGAGGGGAACATTGGGTGGTATGAAATGTGTCCTAGTGCGGTGATCCCACACAGTAATGTGGGAAAAATTTGATTTTTTAACTAAATTTGAGGTTTGCTGAGGATTCCGGGTAAGAAAACATTGGGGGATCCACGCAAGTCACACCTCACTGGACTCCCTCGGGTGTCTAGTTTTCAGAAATGTCTGGGTTTGGTAGGTTTCCCTAGAAGGCTGCTGAGCCCAGGACCAAAAACGCAGGTGCCCCCCTGCAAAAACAGGTAGTGTTGTATTTGATAATTTTGATGTGTCCAGATAGTGATTTGGGGCATTTCCTTTTGTGGGCGCTAGGCCTACCCACACAAGTGAGGTACCATTTTCATTGGGAGACTTGGGGGAACGCTGGGTGGAAGGAAATCTGTGACTCCTCTCAGATTCCAGAGCTTTCTGTCACCGAAATGAGAGGAAAAAGTGTTTCTTTGGTCAAATTTTGAGTTTTGCAAAGGATTCTGGGTAACAGAACCTGCTCAGAGCCCCACAAGTCACCCAATCTTGGATCCCCCTAGGTGTCTAGTTTTCAAAAATTTGCTGGTTTGCTAGGTTTCTCCAGGTGCCGGCTGAGCTAGAGGCCAAAATCCACAGGTAGGCATTTTGCAAAAAAACACCTCTGTTTTCTGTGAAAAAATGTGATGTGTCCACGTTGTGTTTTGGGCCATTTCCTTTCGTGGGCGCTAGGCCTACCCACACAAGTGAGGTACCATTTTTATCGGGAGACTTGGGGGAACGCTGGGTGGAAGGAAGTTTGTGGCTCCTCTCAGATTCCAGAACCAGAGCAGATGGTGATCTTGCCACCGCAAACCCTTTGTTGATGCCTTTTCAGGGAAAAAAACACAAGCTGCCTTCTGCAGCCCTTTTTTCCCATTTTTTAAAATAAAAACAACATTTTCACTGTATTTTGGCTAATTTCTTGGTCTCTTTCAGGGGAACCCACAAAGTCTGGGTACCTCTAGAATCCCTAGGATGTTGGAAAAAAAGGACTCAAATTTTGCGTGGGTAGCTTATGTGAACAAAAAGTTATGAGGGCCTAAGTGCGAACTACCCCAAATAGCCAGAAAAAGGCTCGGCACAGGAGGGGGAAAAGGCCTGGCAGCGAAGGGGTTATACTTGTTATGTATGACAGGTCATCTATATCTATACTTAGTTGACTATACAAGCCTGGACCACTGATGCTTATCGCTATCCCGATGGGGCCCATCCTTTAATACAAGGAGGGTAAGGATTCATCCTCTGAATTGAGAGGAGTCTGTTTGATTTATATTTCACCGTGTGATACACTGCACATTAGGGTTTCTCACCGGAATTAGCTTACTGTGCACATGGTTATATTTGTATTTTGAGTCAGTTTTTTTGCTCTTTGTAGGTTTTTGTGGTACAAAGAAATCCCGTATTGGGTTATAACATGTGGATTAGGTACGTTTTTTGGTCCTGACGAATTGCACCGATCTTAACAGACATTTTTTGCGAGAAACATGTTGACCCTGATGATAGAAGTATAGTTAGTTCTGTACTCTAACTCTCCACATTCCCCCAATTCAGGGACTGACAGTTTTTTTCTTTCTGAGGGTGGACTACACATGACTTCTAATCCTTACCCACACTCTGTTTTTAATCATGACAGGGGTCTGGGTTGATTAAATACGATATTTCCAGACCTCTAGCCATTTTTATTTTCACATACTCATATACCAATCCCACATACTAGCACTCAGCTACCGGCATTCTTTACACTCAAAAGATCTCCGGCAAAGAGCCCCCACGAGGGGCCCGTCAGGCATTGCAGTGCCGGCCTGACGAGGAGCAAAAGCTTGATGATGAAGCATGCCACCATTTGGTGAGTGAGGGCTCTTGTTCTAATAAGAGCAGACTCATAGACTCTATTACTTACTGTATACATTTGTACTAGTCCATTGGCTGGAACTGTGTACTTTTGGTTTTTTAGCATTCCATCCTATCATTTTTTTGCCCACTGTGCCACCTTAGGCAGAGGTATGGAACACTAAAAACAACAGGAAGCAATGTTACCCATAGGTTCTCAACTCAGAATGATTTATCAATTGTTAACATGATAAGCACACTTATAGACTTCATCATAAATATTGCACAACAGAGAGCAAAAACCATTTCAAGAATAAACTAGATTTTTAGCACTCCAGAACATACAAGGTTCAGATTCAAACTTGGATACAACTTCCCAAATTACTAGATACAGCTTGTCAAGAAACACAATGACAAACTTTCAGTCCTGGTACAATAAAGTTCAGAGCGCTGCAATGCAAGAGTCCGGAGCACTGGGCCTTACAGAGTTATTACTCAAACAATTTCCAGTGTCCAAAGACGTGCTCACGCGTTCATAGGAATCAGTCTTTGAAGTATCTGCTACCCTATTGATTAGTGTGCACTACCATGAGTGGAAAGTATTTAGCCTTGTTGATTACTTTAACTGGAATCTGAAGACAACAGGAGGCTATGCCACAGAAAGCTCAAGAAAAAGCAGAATCGTAGCACAAGAAGGAAGACACTAGAAGCGTCATCGAAGCCAGAATCACTGGATCATCAGTAAGCCTTGGAAAATTAGAGCGCTAGAAGATCCAGGCAACTCAGGAGGTGAGTGCAGGGGCGATGCTTGAGCAGGACTGGAATGAGGCCAATGCAGGTTCAGAAGGGGTATTGATGCTGGAAGAAAAGATTGTTCCAGAAGGCACGTATCCCACGTAGAAGTGTGAAATATTCCAATGAACCTGGGGAAAATCATGTGTTACTACAACGGATATGAGGCCTTGTAGGTGGCAGGGGCAACCAGAAATTGAAACCAATGACCAAGTATAACGGAACCCCAAGTGCATGATGGTACAGTTCAATGGGTCACAGTGGATAGTATAACTTGTCCTAAAGACACATGAAAATCTGCAGGTGCAAAACAGACTAAACCTGCTTAGCAACAGAACAGGAGTTTCAATGGTTCAAGCTTTCTGGAGGGTGGAGTTCTCGAGACAGGAAGGCGCCACAATGGAAGGATAACTTGGAGTGCTCAGGACAGGGAGGCGCTACAAGGGAAAGATGACATGAGCCTGGGAAGTAAAACTCACAGCACATAGGCCACAAGATGCAGTTGTGCCAGCCCACCTCTGTTTATCCACGGGGGAGTATTTATGCAAAAAGCAGCTGAAAACGTGAATTAACATAAGAAAATTAGTGATGTGACACGATTTCCCTGGTTATTCCCCTTTCCACAGGAACTAACTCATAATGTCCATATAATTCCACATACCAGATTTACTGATGCTCCTGACATAAATCAAAGTGTAACATTCTTGCATTGATAAACCAGATGTTAATCAGGATCTCAGAGTAGTGGTATAAACTGGGTATGAAAAACAATTGGGGATGTTGGTGAACACCTAGAAAGTTCCAACATGGTGGTAGTTCACCTCTTTCCGAATTGCCAACCTACTGGCACTCCCTCTGAAAATATCAATTTTCCATCCTTCACCATAATTTTACGACAGTGGAAAATGTGCACCACTTGTGGATTTTCTGTGGGGGTAAAGTAAATCTGCAGGCATGAATGTGGATAGTTTCTTATTCTCTGAAAAGAGATCGCTCAATCACATCACAACAGCATATTTTGCACTTGTAAACAAACCATAAATGCTCAAACTGAATCCTGCCCAAGCAAGGGTAAAAATGGCACTAGGGTTAACCACAATTGATTCTGGGTATATGCCAGTTATCGCACAAATAAAAAGACATAGGGCCATATTTATACTTTTTTTGCACCACATATGCAAAAGCGGCCCAAACTCACAAAATATAATTGTATTTTGTAAGTTTG
Organism: Pleurodeles waltl; assembly: GCF_031143425.1. Taxonomy (NCBI): domain Eukaryota; kingdom Metazoa; phylum Chordata; class Amphibia; order Caudata; family Salamandridae; genus Pleurodeles; species Pleurodeles waltl. The sequence goes on from NC_090436.1 coordinate 969,736,258, forward strand.
CGGCGCTTTTGCGTCAAAAAATGACACAAATGCAGCAGAAAAAATATATAAAAATGGGCCTTAGTGAATCAGTTCCCTGTTATGAATCACATCAGCCCTATTTGCCCTTCCACGTGCACTTGAAGCGATGTTGCAAAGTCAACAAAATTTCACTTTCTCACTTTGTGCTCAGCTCAGGTGAAGTACGTCGCTGTGACTTCTGAGGTCAAAGTTCTGTTGTCACGTATTTTCCAGAGTCCACTTAATAAAAAACCCTTAATCAGTACTTATCACATTTAGTAATGATAATGCAATTTTGATAAAATGTTTTCATACAACACCGTATAGAAGTCTGACCCGTGGGTACAGTTTAGATATAAGTGATAGGACTTTGCATCACATGTTATTTACTAAAGTATGCTCTGATCTACTCTCTGACGGTCTTCTTTCAGTCAGAAGTGAAAGTGGCAAATACAACATGAAGAATCATGAGCTGGCCGAATAGTATATAATCTCTGCTTTTTACCCAGCAGCCAACACAATAGTGCATAATCTATTCAGTTTAGCCAGTGGTAGGCTAAATATCTGAAATGTGGACTGTTTTATCATGCTAGAAGCTAAATAATAGAGATAATATATGATTTGAACAGCATTTGGATAAGTAGCGTGAAGAATGTCTTAGTTTAGCCGGGCACAAAGAAAAAGAGGGACTCCAGACAAAACTGATGGTCAATTTAAAAAAGGGGGTGCAGAAAATCATGTGAACCATTTGAACAAGTCTATCTACAAAAGTACAAAAGTAAATAAGCTGGGTTGTTAAGACAATTTTAATAAATACATTGTTGTTAATTTAATACTAAAACAAAAAATGTAGGACTCAAACTTCTGTTTGCAGGAGCTTTAGAATATGGCACACATATTTTGTGCTGCGGCCTGAGAGTTTTTGGCAGTCTGCAAAAAATAACACCTATGTTTTAATGTATGTTACATAGTTTATTCACTCACAATAATACATTGTGTTTAAAGTTTATGATCCTCCTTTTGAAATTTTTGTGGGCTGAACTCATTTTAAGCTTCTTATAGATGACTTTGCCTTTGTTTTGGACATTAGAATGATGACCAGACAGTTAAAGGCTGGGATGCCATGGACCATCAGAACTAAGAGAGGCTAGGATGGAAATCGATGGGCCAGGCCACGTTATTACAGAACCGTGAGAACAAAGATATGGGGGACAAGGAGAACAAGGACCAAGAGGATCGGGACCAGGAGGACAATTATGACTGGGACAAGGAGACTAGAATGAGCAGGCCAGGAACTAGTAAGTCCCTAGGGACCAGTACTAAGAGGATCAAGAGAACCAGAGGTATGAGGAGTAGGTGGACTAAAAGGATCACAACCAGGAACATCACAAACAGGGCTAGCTGAGTCAGTGAGATTTGGGGAGTGTGAATCTCAAGTTTCCCAACTAAAAAAAGCAGTCGGACACCAGGCAAAAGGGTGAAAAGTGTCATGGAGATCAGAAGGTATGGTACCAGGGTCAGAATTATGAAGTGTAGCAGATCAGTCACCTCAGGAAACAGGACTAGGGTGAGGAGGATCAGATATATCCAGGCCAACCAAAGTCAGGAAAACCAATGGCAATTGTGGCCAGGAGGACCAGAATCAAAAAGAAGAACCAGTTTTGAGTGTGTCAGGACCAGTGGGCACAGTACCAAGAGCACCAAGAGACCTAGGAACAGAGCCAAGAGGACCAGGACACCCCAAAGCAGAAGGACAAGGATTAGGAGGGCCAGGGTTTGAGAGGCTAGATGGACCAAGAAATCAGCAGGTCCAGGACCTGCGGTACCAAGAGCAGGAGGCCCAGGATGAGGGCAATTAGGACAAGGCCACCAGAACCAAGAGGATTAGAAAGAAATAGGGCCTCATGAGGCCAAGACTGAGGGAACCAGGAAGGCCCAGGATTGTCAGAAGACCAGATTTATGATGGCCAGCAGGACAGGACAAGAAAAAGAAGCACCAGGTTGACGAGGACGAGAATGGCTAGGAGGAAAACTAGACCCAAGAGAAACAAAACTATAAGGATCAGGACCAAGAGTATCAAGTCAGGTTCAGTGGCCACAAAATCACCAAAAGGACAAGGACTGTGTAAACCAAGACTGAGGACCAGGGTCAGGAGGACCATCCGGTGAGACCAGTGAGGTGACACCAGACCCCAAAGTATTTCAGGAAATAGAAAAACAGGTCTACCTGAAACAAATAGACTGTGGAAAACGGGGCAAAGAGGGCCGGGATCTTGTGCATTTAGAACCAGGAGGAGCGTGGTGAGAAGAAAAAGGAGGAACAAGACAAGGGAGATCAGGACCAAGATAGCTGCAAGCCAGATAACCATCATACTGGCCAATCTGTTCATGGGGTGGGGTTATGGACAGGATGGACAGTAGGATGCAGAACAGGACGGCTAGAGCCAGGAGGAACAGAACAAGGTGTACCATGGCCAGTTGGTGTAGTACCACAAGGACGAAGAGCAAGAGGACCAGGGCCAGTTGGTGTAGTGCCTTAAGGACAGAGAACAGGAGGATCATGGCCAGGTTGATCAGGGCCAGATCCAGGAGGACAGGAAGATAAGGAGTAAGAGGACTATAGCCAGTAGGACTGGTGTACCAGAAAAAGCATGCAAGGTGAGGGTGCAGTACCAAAGATATCAGGAAGACTAGAGCCAGGAGGACCAGCACTAGAGCAAGGAGGACTAGAAGCATCAGAATCAAGAGGTCTGGGAACAGATCTGGGAGTGGCAGGGCGGCCAGGATCTTGGGACAGGGTCCAGAGTACCAAGCGGAGCAGACAGACCAGGACATGAGGGCAGCAGGTATAGAGTGTTGAAGATGGAGGATCAGTACAGCCAGAGCCAGGAAAACCAAGATGACTGGACATGGATAGCCAGGAGGACCAGGACAAAAATGACCAGGCTCAGACGAATCCAGAAAAAGAGAACCAGTACCAAGAGAGCCAGGATAAGTGGGTGCAGTGCCACAAGAACCATGAGGATAAGGCTCAGGGCCAGGCCGAGCAGGAGGATTCAACCCAAAAGTACATGGACTAAGAGGATCAGGCCTAAGAGGACCATGATACCAGAACCCAGTTGGAACAATTAGACCAGCAAGACTAGAAATGGAGAACCAGGAATTGACAGGAAGAGAAAGATCAAAAGGACGAGATCAAGAGGCAAGCGTCAAGTGTTCCAGAAGTAAAAGAAGGGGTCTCAGAAAAGGGTGCCTGGAAGGAACAGGAGAACCAGGAAAAAGAAGATGAGACCTATCAAGATTCGAAAAAGAAGGACCAGGAGCAAGAGGAGCAAGTCCAGTGGGAACAAAACCAGGAGGAATACAAGTTTTGTAAGGGAAGGGAAAAGGAAAATCAGGGCTAGGCAGACCAGAACCAGAGTGAGAAAGACTAGGTGAACAGGACCGGAAAGGTCAGGAGGAAATGCTGAGGCAACCAGAGCCAGAAATATAAGCGCTAATAAGTCCAGTGTAAGGAATATCAGAAGGACTACAGCCAAGAGGACCAGAAAGATCTTGCACAGACACTCACAAGGATCAAAACCTGTCAAAACAGAAAAAGGACAGGGATTACAAGAAGTAGGGCCAGGGCATAGGGGAAAGGATGTTAGGAACCAGGATGACCAAACAAGGAGTATCAAGACTAAAATGACTGCTTAGTGCAGAGCCAGAATGACAAGGAGCAGGAGACAGTAGAGGACCAGGGCCAGGAGTATCATGCCCAGATGGAGGAGAATCAGGAGAACTAGTCCGATCTGGAGCAAGTGACTAGGTCCATTAGGACCAAGGACAAGCTGGAAAAGAATTAGGTATACTATAAGTATCAAGATAACCTGGAACAGCACTAGGAGGACCAAGGGGGCAGAATGATGAGGACCAGGACCTGAAGTACTAAGTGGAGCAGGAGGACAAGGACCTGGTTAGCAAGACCACGTAGCCAGGATAAGGGGGCTTAGGAAATCCAGTGCCAGGAGGACTAAGGGGTTAAACTAGGACCAAGATGAGCAGGCCAAGCCCAAAAGGACCTAAAGGTAGGACCAGGGCCAGTGAGTGCAGGGAACAGGGCTAGGAGGATCAGCAAGACCCAACCCCTTAAGACTGGGAGTGTTAGTTCCAGGAGGACAAGGACAAGAAGGTCAGGTGGAGAAGGATTCAACGGAGCAGCAGTAAAGGGTGGTGAGAATCTGTGGGAGCAGGGCAAAGTGGACTAGGAGATGCTGGAAGGGGCCAATACAGGAAGTGCTAGGAAAGTGTCAGTCAGGAAGACCAGGGCCAGGAAGGACTAGAACCAGGTTATCAGATTGAGCAAACCAGTACAGGGGCGACCAGGGCTAGTGGGAGTAGGGCCAGAAGGATGACCAGAAAGATCAATATAACTCAGAAAAAGAGGATTTAGGATTGGAAGCAGGACCAGGATCAGAAGGCCCAGAAGGAAAATAAGGAGAAGGAAGAAGACTGGGACATAGGGGAGACCTAGGTGATTCCAAGAGCCCAGAACAGGATTGCCACCACTTGGCAGGTTAGGACTCTCAGCTGGCAAAGTCCAGAAGCTGTAGCAGAGGTGAGGAAAATCGTTGATGTCCCTGAGACTTCAGAACAGGAGCAAGTCAGCAAGCCCTTGGAGCCACTTTGGTTCTGGGGATGTAGAGATTCAGGTCCAGTCCTTCTTTTTTCCAGGCACGGAGAGCAGCAGGCAGCAGGGCAGGCACAGCAAAGTAGGAGTTCAGTAAAGTCCAAAAGAGTTCCAGCAGAATGACAGTCCCTTTAGCACAGCAGTCATTCTTCCTGGATCCTCAGGTCCAGAAGTGTACTGAGTTGGTGGTGTTTAGGATTTACTACTTATACCTACTTGTGCATTTGAAGTGGGGGAGCCTTCAAAGACAGGCCTTTGAAGTGGTCAAAGTCCCTGCCCTTCCTTCCTTGGCACCAGACACACTACAGGGGCTATGCAGCCCTTTGTGAGGGCTCAGGACCCACCCTATTCAGTTTTAAGTGTCAGCTCCTCCCTCACATCCTGTCCAGGATGGCCCATCTAAACGTTTATGGCCCAACAGGATGTGGGTGGCCCCTCAGTCACACCTATGCTCCCTTTGTGTGTGGCTGTCTAGAGGGAATGCACAAGAGCCCAGCTGTCACCTACCCAGATGTGTATTCAGAAATGGGAAGAGGCACAGAATGGTTAAAATAAAAAAATCAAACTTTCAAATATTGTCATTTTGAGACTTGCAACTTAACATCCAACTGTACCATAAGTTGTGATTTTAAATTGTGAGTCAAGAGACACCAAACTGGAAATATTGGTATGGTCCCAACTGGAAATTACACCGACAAAATGTAATAACGCAATACAAATGTTAACCTATGGGCGAGATAGGCTTAGCAGGAGTGAAAAACAAATGTACGTTTTTTTCCACTAACTGGACATGTAAAATCTAAAAGTACACATGCAACTTTTTAAATGAACAGCACCCTGTCCTGGGAGCTGTCCAAGACTATAGAAGTGGATGGCACAGTTAGTGCTGCAGGCCCACCAGTAGCATTTAATTTACAGACCCTCTGCATATGTAGCATAATTTATTAGGGATGTATATATAATTTAAATATGCCAGTTGTGAATAAGCCAGTGTTACAATGTTTTTGGGGAAAGAGCACATGCACTTTAGCACTGGTCAGTAGTGGTATATTGTCCAGAATCCTAAAGCCAGCAAAAACGAAGTCAGCAAAACAGGAGGTCAGAAAGCAAAAAAGTCAGGGGAATCCACGCCAAGGATGCCAGGTCTAACACGTATCCACCCTCCAGCTGAAAGTGGGGAAAGCTACCCAACCCCCAGGGAGCTCTCCTCACTAAGGTGGAAGAACCTGGAGAGACCATCAGCATTGGCGTGGTCTGTTCCAGGACGGTGTCCCACCATAAAGTTCATTCTCTGTAGGGATATGAACTACTTCAACAGTTTGGGATTCTCGCCATTCATCTGCATTAACCACCTGAAGGGCCTGTGGTCTGTCTGAACCTGGAAGTGAGTGCCAAACTGGTGTGATCTTAGCTTCCTCAGCACCCAAACCACAGCAAAGGCTTCCCTTTCTACTGAGCTCTACCTCTGTTCCCTGGGAAGTAGCCTCCTGCTCATAAATACTGCAGGTTGATTCAGGCCCTCTTCATTTAGCTGTGAGAGCACATCCCCTACACGAAGCTCTGAGGTGCTGTTTGAACAATGAATTCTAGGGAGAAGTCAGGGGCTTTGAGCACGGGCACTGTGCTTATGGCCTCCTTAAGGATGTCAAAAGGCCTCTGGCATTCCTCGGCTCAGATCACCTAATGTGGGTGCTTCCCAGAAGTCAGCTCTCTCAAAGGGGCAACGATGGTGCCATACCCCCTGACGAATCTCCTGTAATAGCCAGTGAGGCTTAAGAAGGCTCTTACTTCTATCTGGGTGTTGGGAGGTTCCCAAGCCTGAATGGTCTCAATTTTGACCTGGAGGGGCTGCACTTTGCCACCTCTCACTTGGGGACCCAAGTTGACCATTGAACTCTGTCCTATCTGGCACTTAGTTGCCTTTATAGTCAGGTAGGCCCACTGCAGAGTCTGAAGCACTTCCTTAAGGTGCCATAAATGGTCCTCCCAGCTAGAACCGAAAGCTGCAATGTTTTCAAGGTGGGTGGCACTGAAGCTCTCCATTGTAGTTAGGACCTGGTTCACCAACCCCTGGAAGGTGGCAGTGACATTCTTTAACCCAAAGGGCATGACCTGGAACTGGAAGTGCCCTTCTGGTGTAGCGAATACAAACCTCTCTTTTGCTCCCTCAGTCAAGGTAATCTGCCAGTACACAGACGTCATGTCAAACGTGCTGAGCAACTTGGCAGCTCCAAGCCAATCTATAAGCTCATCAGTTCTGGGGATGGGGTGTTCATCAGTTGTGGTGAGCGCATTGAGCCTAGTCCATGCAGAACCTAAGTTCAGGTGTGACACCTGGAGGGGCAGCCTTGGGGACCAACACCATTGGCCTGGTGCTGTCTGGTTCTGGAGGGCCAGCATGTAGCTGACTACAACCTGGGGGGCTCTCATGTGAGCTAGCTCCCCGCCCTCCTTTACCAAATTGAGAGGTCCTCTCACAGGGAGCCCAAACAGAAGTTCAAAGGGGCTGAAGCCAACCCCCTTCTGCAGTACCTCCCTCCCTGTATGCAAACAACAGTCATGGCAGGAGGACACCCCCCTTACACTTCATGGTTTTGGGTAGACCCATAATCAATCTTTCAAGAGTTCTGTTGATCCTCTCAACCAGCCACTTGGTTTGGGGATGGTAAGGAGTGGAGAACTTGCAGGTTACCCCATACTCCTTACACATGGCCTTCGTGTAATTGGACATGAAGCTGGTATCCTGGTCAGATACCACTTCTTTGGGGAAAACCACATGGATAAAGAGCACCATCAGTGCCCTCGCCACCGCAGGCACAGTCACAGTCCTTAGGAGGGTAGCTTCTGGGTACCAGGTGGCAGGTCCACCAAGACCAAAACAAATCTGTTGCCCATGGCTGTCTTGTGGGCTCGAGCCCCTACAATGTCGAAGCCTACCCACCCACTCATTGGGGTGCCAATGACAGGAAAAGGTTGTAGCAGGCCTTGTACTTCTCCCCTGTCTTGCCGCATGCCTGGCAGGTAGGACACGACCTACAGTACACATCTGAGGTTTTCGTTATTTGAGGCCAATTAAAGTGGGTGACAAGCCTGCCAAAGGTCTTGTCTTGCCCCAAATGACCTTTCTGTGTCACATCATTAGCCAGACCCAGAAGGAAGGCCCTATAGCACTGGGGGACAATCAACACACTTGTTGCATCAGGAGCCTTAGGCTCACTATACAGTAGACCATTCTCTTAGAATATCAGGGGTTTGCCAGAGGCGCCACCAGGTGCCTAGGCCTCGACCTGCTGCCAAAGACCCAGAAGAGCAGGGCACTTCTTCAGCACCCTGCAGAACTCCTCCAGGGGCCCCAGCCTGGACAGCTCAGGCAGGTCCCCCAGGTCAGCTACCCCCTACCATGGGAATCTCAGGAGTGGGTTTACCACACCCCTTTCCCTTCCTCTTTTTGGCAGGAACCTAGGCCATTCTTTCAGGCTCCAGATTATTCTGACCACCCTCTCGAGCTGCCATTGACCGTGTGGTCAGGCACACACAGGCAACCCAAATGCTCCCACGTGTCACCTGCGGGCACGTCCTTCTAGGTAGTATGCTTCAGGTCGTTACCAAGCAGAAAATCCTGGTTGTCGCAGTTGTCAGCAGCAACAACTTGATGGTACACACTAGGGACTACCTGCTCTGAAGACACCAGATGACACCTGACAGTTGTCATACTGGCTCCTCTGTCTCTCAGTGCCTCCACCCTCGAGCCATTGATGATGGCCCACTGACTGTACTTCTCAGTATTGTCAGGCATGTGGGTTCTCTGCACCATCTCTCTATCACCCACGGACATTGGGGTAACTGCTACACTGTCCCCCAAACTATCTGGGACAATTTCCTCCCCAAGCGTTACACTAGCCAACACCAGTGAATGCCCACCGGTGAGGGGCTGTGCCCGCTTGGGACACTTGGCACTCCCCTTCAAGTGTCCTTCCTGTTGACACTCATAGCACTTAGAGGGTGCCCTCCCGGAAGACGTACTATCAAGCAGCCAATTCTTTGTTTCTCAATAGAGGGATGGGAGCCCAGACCCACAGAGCTAGTTTGTGGCCCTTTAGCGAACCCTTTGTTTTTATTTTTGTCCCCCTTTCTTCTGGTGAGGACCGTGCCCATCCTTGTAGTGACCCCCCCCAAATACCTTCTTGTTGACCATGGTGCTGACCCAGCGGTCCTCCTCCTTAGCAAGCTCCCTAGGGTGAGATAGTCTACTGTCAACAAGGTGTTGGCACATGTCTGGAAAACAAAGGCTGAACATGTGCTCTTTTTCAATCAGGTTATACAGCCCCTGATAATCCTTTACTTCCCTGCCCTTCACCTAACCATCCAGTGCCTTGCAAAAATAATCCACACAATCTACACAGGGCTATTCCGATAGCTTCCGATTGTCCTGTAACTTCTGCCTGCACTTTTCTGGGGTCAGATGAAACTTCTTTATTAGGGCCTCCTTCACATAGGGATGCCTCATCCTGTCTTTCCCTTCTGGGGCTAGTAGAGTGTCTCACCACTCACTAGGAATGTGCCTCCACAGACTAGCTCCCCATTCCTCTTCAGGAACTTTGTGCATCTGTAGGGCAATTTCATAGGCCTCAAACCATCTGTCTATGCTGTCTCCCACCACAAAGTCAAACACTTGGGTATGTGGACCCTCTTGTTGGAGAGCACTGAAGAAATGCTGCACCATCTTGGCGGACTCTGCCCTTCTGGCTTTGAGGTCCAGCTCTCTCGAGCTAAACTCATGAGCCAACATAATTTTCCTCTCCTACATGGTCAAACACTTCTCCTCTAAGGCTCTCTCTGCCATCTGCTTAGTCAGCTCCAATTTGAATTTTCTCTTATCCCTCTGGTCCTCCAGCTCTTCTGGGGCCAGGCCTCTAGATTAGATACTGCTCCCTGCCCTGGGGGGAACCTCCTCTCCACTGGCTTCCGGTCCCACAGGCAGTTCCAGGGAATCTTGATACAGCTCTGCATCATCATTTATTATGTCATCCTCCTCCGCTGGGGTCCCAGGTGCATCCCAGGCTGTTAACCAGGCCCTCAGCACCTTTTGTAGTTCCACTTTCCTGGTAACGCCTTTTATAGACAATCCAAACCCCTTGCAGAAGTCATTACGGTGGGCCACAATGTAAATCAGCAGCTCATACTACATTTTTACATGTGGAGGTGCAGATGTAGGACCACCAGTCAGAGCTATACTTTAAGAAAAAAACTAAAAAATCCAAGAGACTAGAGAAACTAAAAATGTCAATCAAAGAGAGTAGGGAAAAATGCAAATGAGGATCAGAAATAGTTTATTCGAATTGATCTTGTATGTGGATGGTAATGTACACCAAAATACTATAAAGCACTGTGCAAACACAAGCCATATCCTCATCGCTGATCACCAATGCTAGAAATTGGGTCTCTAGTGGCAGAGGTATTCTTCCTGGCCAGGTACGGACCACAATCCTAGGCAGGGTAAGTCAGTTACACACCATAAATTAACCTGTACTCATCCTCTGGTAGGTTGGTTGACAGCAGGCAGACTTAACTTAGGAGGCAATGTGTAAAGTATCTGTACAATGCTTAGAACAGTAAAACAGTGAAAGCACCACTCAGAAATAATCCGCACCAAGTTAGAAAAATAGATCCTAATTTAATTAGGAAAACAAGACCAAATGACAAAAATCCAATAGTTAGAAGTTGAGACATGAATTTTTAACAAATATCTGCAATCTTAAAGCTGAAAAGCTTAAAATGCCCATCAGGGCTATCTAATCATTTTCAAATGGGGAAATCCAAAGTTCAGGACAATAGCGAGTGGGCTTGCTACAGATACTAACCCTGTCCCGCTGAAATGGTACCTTGTGTGGAGGGTTGCGTCCACATTGAGGAGCAGAAGAGACAATGTGGAGGCGATGTGTCGGTTCAGGTCTGCGCAGTCAGGAGATGCGTTGTTGTTGAGCTGTGCAGATCCTCAAATAGTGGTGCAGTGCTGAACACCTTTGCGATGAGAGCGATGCATCATAGACTTGCGCACTTGGTGATGCACTGGGGCTGATAGTTATGCTATTGATAGCCCTTTTAGTAATGCCTTTAGGCAAGTTATTTTAGCAACTAGGCCTACCAGTTGTGCTCTTTAGCCTAGTTACATTTTATTCTCCTTCATTTTTATTATTTCAGAATTAGCCACATTTGTGGTGCTATTTTATTTTCTTTATCTACTTGTTCTTTCACCTAGGAAAGCACTGCTATTCCTAGCAAGACATTCTTTTCACTTTGTGGTTTCCTCAAGGCTGCAGCAAGATGGGTTGCCGGCAAAGTAGTACACTGCATCTCCAACATTCGCAGAAACATACAAATTCTTACACGGGGACATTTTCTCAGCAGATCATCTGTTTTATTACAAAACACTTCTCTTTCCCATGCACCTTAGAGGGAGACTCCAGCCAGATGGCCACAACCGCATGCTGATTGACTTTGCTACAGCTGCTAGCTGAGACAACCGGTTCCCTGGCCTACATGGAAATGATGTCTCTCTAGACAACAGGCTTTCTTGCTCAGGTATGGAGGATGATGTCTTCCCAGGGGGAAATCCTGAAGGGCGGATTAGGGCTTAGCAGGCTGTGCTCTAACATAGCTTAGGTAGGAACCACATATATTACGCATAGCGACAGTATGGTGGGACTTTTCCTGTGCTTCACTTTTCTTGTCACCATTTTGCTTCGAGTGTAGTTCATCATTCTAGTATTGCAATTCATGTCACTTTATCTAAGACACAGCTGATTCAATAAATCTTATTGAACGATGTTCTGCCTCTGTTTGTCTTTGCATGTGTGAGACTAATGTAACTGAGAGAAAAGGATGAGATCTGATCCACCAGGATCTTCCTGAGAAGTCATTCTTGTCACACACCCGGTTGCCACAGATCATCCCTGCTCTTGGGCAGAGGTGAGGCACTGCTAGGCCAAAAGTTGTCACATGGTGTGGGATGGGACTCAGTTTCCCACAATCCAGGTGATGCTACCGCCCAAATCCAGCAGCCTCATTAGAATAATGAGAGCCCATGTGACATGGCGCCACCAACGTTTGTCAGGCACTGATTTACGTATCCTCCTGAGTATCTCTGTCTCACTATGTGCTAAAGGCAGCTCAATACTATGGTGGTCATTATGAACATGGCCATAAACACCGCCCCGCCGGTGGTGGCGGTAACTACCGCTAACATGCTGGCTGTCCAGACTGCCAAATAATGAAGCACATTGAGAAACAAGTAGCAGTCCATACACACACTGCCATTTTGTAGTCCCGACGAGGACGGAAGAGGCCACCCTCAGGTCGGCAGAAAGGCCCTACCCGCCCACCAAATAATAAAACACACGACTGCCAGCAGTTCCAGGGTGGAAACCACCGCCAGGCAAAGTGTGGCGGAAACGAACAATATAAAAGAAAACACTCACTGGAGGCACACACAACATGCTGAGGCAGACATGGAGAGAGAGTTGGAAATAATGCCAATGCTGCTCCTTGCCATATACCTCCACGACCGGGACCGGAAGCGAAGACGACAACTGTAAGTACCGCAACCTAGTACACATGGGAAGAAAGGAAACAGTTACACACCCACCCCACTCACACCGCAATGCACTCCCAACCCCTCCCGCCATCCCAAGCTATACATACCATAACAAGCTGTACTTACCAGACACAAGCCAACAAAGACCTGCACCAAAGTACACACATGTGCACACCCCACCCCCACAATGAAAAGCTGAACAACGTCATAATATTGTGGCAACAGCACTACTGGGCACTCAAATTTATTAACTTGAAAAAACTTACTGTCCAAATAAGGCCATTGCCAGTCCAATTTAAATACCCAGAAGGTACAAAATAGGCCGAACTTGACTCCCACATGTGCAAAAGGTACTCTACTTGAAATGAGCATCAATGGGGCAGCCAGGCACCTCAGGGAACAGGGGCAGGGAGTGGCGAGGGTGGTGCCTATGTCTGGGGGGGGGCTTGGGTTTAGTTTTGGGAGGTGGAGGGGGTTTGGGCTTCCCCTTGGAAGGAGGGGGAGTGGGCTTGGACTGGGGGGTGGCAGAGGGAGCTGGGGCAACACGGGGCTTCTTCCTTCCTGGGGAAGGGGCACAGGAATGTGAAGGGTGGACTGGAGCGGACTTGGACGAGAAAGGAGTGGACTGGACAAGGAGATGGACACGTTTCAGGGCGAGACGTGATGGGCCAGTGGGCTTGAAAAGGTCAATACAGGAGTACGGGAGAGGAAATGCTTCTTAGGGGCAGTTGGAGGGGATTTGAAGGCAGGTCTGGGAGTGCAGGATCAGGGAGTGATTGTACCAGGTGTAGATGTGCCGGAAATGGATGCAGGTGCCGGTAAGGTATGCTGATGTGTGGTGGATGTGTGTGGTGTGGATGTCTGCGAATGTTTGAGTGTTTTGGGAGGAGGGGGGGTGAACATAGTGGGACAAGACAGGCTGCCAGTGTACATGGATGTTGTCTGGGTGTCTACAGGTCTGGTGTGTGCGCTGCAAGTGTCTGTCAATGTAGTTGTGGTGAGTGCAGGTGTGGTGTCTGGGGTGCATGTCTGGATGTCAGATGTTGTGGTGACAGCATGAATGGGGGCAGCAACAGTGACTGAGGATGCAGTGCATGTGGGGGTGCATGATGAGGTGACAGACAGGGTGGCGGGGAGGAAGACACACTGGGGGAAGTGGATGTTATTGTGTGTGCTTTGGTATGTTGGGTTTGTGTTTGCTTGTGGTGGGAAGTGTGGTCCCTGTGTTTGTCTGTGTACTTCTTGTGTGTTGATGTGTGTGCATGGCTGTCTATAGGTGTGCTTGAGATGGGTAAAGGGAGTGGGGTGCTGGAAGGGGTAGAGGTAGTGGGAGGGGGGATGGAAATGCCAGGAATCCTGGCTGCCATCAAAGAGGAGGTCAGAGCATGAAAAGATCGCTGTAGGCCCGACATGGCACCATGAATACCTTTCAGGTATGCACTGCATTGTTGCATCTGGGATGCTAGCCCCTGGATGTCATTCACGATGATTGTCTGCCCTACAGAGATGGTTCTCAGGAGGTCAATAGACTCCTCCGTGAGGGCAGCAGGGCTGACTGGGGCAGGGGATGAGGTGCCTGGGGCGAAGGAGACGCCCACCTACCTGGGTGAGATGGCACGGGCAACAGAGTGGAGAGCAACTGGGAGGGCGGTGAATGCATGTGGGGTGGTGGAAGATGGTATAGAATGGGTGTGCCCAGTAGGGTCTGCCACCAGCATGGAGCTCCCATGGGAGGAGGTATCAGAGTCACTACCTCCAGTAGTTGCCTCCCGCGTGGTACTCCCCACGCCCTCCAACCCTCTGGTCCCCTTGGCGTCTGTCGACTCTGCCTCCTTGGAACCGTGGGCTGCTGCATCCCCACTCGCTGGTGCCACTGCTCCCTCACCAGGTGATGATGATGTCCACAAAGGACACAAGAGCACAGGGGTGGAGAGACGAAGCATGGGAGAAGTTTGTCAAAACCAGAATATATGTACATCTCTGGCTCACACACTCCCATCCAGGTCACACACCTACACGCAGCACCTACAACATACATCATGACTGTGCCCCTGACTAGCGGCCATTACCCCAGAATACACAACATTACCCACAGGAAACACGGACCTGATAAACTGTGTGGAGCACACTCATGAGAGACCATGCCCAGCCTATGCGCTCACAAGTCAATGAGGCCACAAAGCATACCAGATGACAGAAAGGGGTCCCCCGTGGGCCTATTGAGACCACCCAAACTAGCCCTCACACCATTACAGGGACTTTCAGGAGGCAGGACTGCAGGAACACACCTGTCCAAGTGCCTGGCACTAGAAAGCAAACATACCACAGCATCAACATCCATACATCAAAGCAGTATCACAACAGTGTTGGCACTCACCCCTTGTGGCTGCTGTGCTGCCTTCAAGCACCCATCCAAATCCAGATAGGCCACTGCCAGAATGCGGGCCATTAGGGGGATCAGGGTCCGATGGGCACCCCTTCCTTGTTTGGAGACCTTCCCTAGCTGGACCTCTCCGGTCTTCCTGGCCCAGCGCCTCAGGTCCTCCCACCACTTCCTGCAGTGGGTGCTCCGCCAGTTGTAGACCCCCTGGGTCTGCACCTCTTTGGCGATGGCTTTCCAAAGGCCTTTCTTTTGATGGGCGCTGACCTGCATGGGACACACAGAGCTAAGAAACAGATGTCAGTATGTGTGCACCGAATACAGATGACATGTCGTTACCTATGGAACAACCATTGTTGAAAGCCATGTTATCTACTCACATGCAGTACATGCCAGACAGTCTACGGCTGGGCAGTCACAAATCAAACCTACATGCATACAGGCATCCGCCACAATCACACACATGTAAGGATGACAGACGCCAACTCACCTGCTCCTCTGGTCGCCCATACAACTTGGCAAACAGGGGTAGGACCCCATCCACCAGCTTCTCCAGCTCCTCCGAGGTGAAGGCAGGGGCCCGTTCCCCTAGGACCTGCCCCATCTCAGGTACCAGAGTGAGGACACAGCAGCACACACAGTAGAGTACTACCCTGCATCGGAATCAGGAGTCAAGTATCAAGGGTCTGACGACATGGTGTAGGTACCGCAGTGGTGTGCTCCGTCACCGCTGGCGGCAGTCATGATTGGCCCAGGTTCCGTTTTGACAACCATGTTATCCAATGATCAGGTGCATGGAGGTGAACACCGCCTTCCGCCATGATGACTAACGCCAGCGGAATGAAGTCACTTCCACTCCCTGATACCTGGATAGCAAGAGGCTGCCATTTTGCTACTACCATGTCACCATAGCCTGGCCAGGGACCCAATCCAGGGCCTCCAAATCTCTGACCTTAGTCACTTGCTAACATGAGTTTAGGATCCACACATGCACCCATCTTTGGAATTGTGTCCACACTGGGATGCCATTATTACAGAGTGTGTGTTACCTACGTGTCACACTTACCTAGATACAGTGACATCATGAGATGCAGGTTTATGTTTACACTCAATATGTGTTCTTTCCTCCACCATAGGTACAGACCCATGTGGCAAGGAGGGCCCCATCTGTTTACAGACCTCTGGTTGATTTGGAAACTATGAAGAAATATCACATCATTGTCACCTACAGACTCAATAGAGCTACTGTCCATGACCTCTGTGTTTTAATGGATCCTTTACTGAAACCAGCTAATTGGAATCAGCATGCCATCCCTACAACTGTGCAAGTGCTACCTGTACTCCATTTTTTGGCTACGGGCTCATTTCAGGTGACAGTGGGCATGGGTGCAGGGGTTTCACAGCCAATGTTCCTCCTCATCCTGTCAAAATTCCTGGATGCATTTGTCAAATACCTGCAAACATATGTCCAGTTTCCTCAAAGGACTGAACTTCCTGCCATCAAATCTGGATTGTATGCCTTTGCTAACATCCCACATGTGATGGGTGCCATTGATGAACCACACATAGCTCTCATACCCCCAAGAGTGAATGAACAGGTGTACAGGAATCATATACAATTGGTTTGTACTGCTGACCAGTACATTTCACATGTCAATACCAGGTTCCCAGGCTCAGTCCATGATTCATTTGTCCTGAGAAACAGCAGTGTACCACACTTGATGAGACAACTACACGGGGACAGAGGATGGCTCATAGGTGAGTGTGTACAACACTGGATCTGTACATAGCTGACAGTCAGCCAATGTGCATGTAAAGTCAGTTTCTCAAGGTCCTGTTTCACCCACTTTTGCAGGTGATTCTGGCTACCCCAACTTGCAATGGCTCCTGACACCTGGGAGGTATCCCAGGACAGATGAAGAGAGGAATTATAATGAGGCCCATGGACGTACTAGGAGGGTGATTGAGCGCACTATAGGTCTCCTGAAGGCTAGATTTAGTTGCCGCCATCTCTCTGGGGGATCCCTGTGCTATGTCCCTGACAAGGTGTGTAAGATAGTGGTGGCCTGCTGCATGCTGCACAACTTGGCTCTGAGGAAAGCTATCCCTCTTCTGGAAGAGGAGGGTGATGTCCAACCAGCCCAGCAACCTCAGAGAGGGGATGGGAGTGATGGTGAGGAAGAAGAGGGAGAATATTTCAACTCCAGGAACCAGCTGGTCCGCCTATACTTCCAGTGACTATAAGGTACTGTTCAATGATGCTGATGTCTTCACTGCATAGTTTCAGTCTGACTCATATAATTGGTAATGTGGTGTCTATGGCCATTGACACTGTTAACTTATGACTGAAGTGGCATGTGCCAGGTAACCCAATATTAGGTACAGTGTGACATACTTCAGACACTACAGTGCGTTGGATCCCCTCCTGCAATAAAGGTATGATTATGAAATTGACTGGCTAATGCATACACACTCACAATTGATATCTCACATTGAGGAGGGACATATGATTTGAGTGCATAGGTGTATTTATTAAGTGACAAAATATACATATTTCGTGGAACAGTGATGGGGAGTGGGCACATGGTCCATATCCATTCTCAGGTACATATGCTCAGCTCTTGGTAGCACTGTTTTTTTTTCCATGTGACCATTGGTAGATGGTGTGATAGCAGTGGCAAGTCAACAAGGGAGCACAGTGGTTCACAGGGGAGGCAGTTCAGGGCAGACTCACTTCCTAGCGGTGAGCTTGGTCTTGGCTGATGGCTCACTGGGTCTGAGGGCACGTTTGCATGACTGGCGCTGGGCTGCAGGGGTAGGGGTGCTGGTTTGCTGGGTGTCCTCTGGCAGTGCCACCAGTAAAGCTGCTGCAGATGTAGATGGCAGGGCAGTGTCCTGGCTAGTGGTAGGGGCTAGCAGGTGAGGGAGGTCTCTGACTGGCTGTGATACTGGTGCTGCAGCACCCCTGCAATGCTGGCCATGATGGCATTTAGCTGTTTCCATTGCTCCATGGCCTCCTGGTGGTGTGCTATCTGCAGCCTCTGATTCTGCTCCAAGGTGGCCAGGATTTGGCCCATCCTGTCCTGGGTATGGTGGTATGCTCCTAGGACCTCAGATATCACCTCCTGGGCTGCTGCATCCATCCTTTGGCCACCCCAATGGGCCACTGATGTCCTCCAACTGGCCCTAGCCCCCTGTGCCTGTGTCCCCTGCACAGGTTTGGCAGTCGCACTTGCACTGGGCCATTCATCATCCTGCCTGTTGGTGGGTGGAGACTGTGGCCTCTGTACATGTAGGCCACGAGTCTGTGGCCGGGAGACACTGGTTCTGGAGTCGTTGGCCAGAGCTGATGATGGTGGCTGGGTGGTAGGGCTGTCAGTGGTATCCTGGGTAGAGCTGCTGGAGGGTGACAGTCCAGGACTGTGTGATGGGCCAGGGTATTCCTCAATTTCCATACATCCCTCTGCACTCTCCCGAGTGGGGCCTCTGTCTTTGTGTGGGATGCTGGCACTCCTTGGCGTTTCCGTTCGGGTGGCATGAGTGGTGGTGCCTGTGAGTGGGGGACTACACATGTCCGTGTCAGGTACTTTTTCGGCAATTGATCTACTGCTCTGCCCTATTTTGTGCTTATATTCCCCTGTCGTGGCATGCAAGGTCCCTTTGTGTACATATCTTTGCATTTTATGTGGGGGTGGAGGTGCTTTCTGGGTGCTGTAGTGCCACTGGGAGTCCACACAGGGGTAGGTGACTGTGCACAGGGGGCAGGACGGAGGTGTGTTTGTGGGATTGTAGACATGCAGGGTAGTTGGATGTGGGTGATGCATGCATTATAGGTGGGGTGACTGTTAAGGTATTGTAGTTGACTTACCCAAGTCCAGTCCTCTTGTGAGTCCAGTGTCAGAGTCACCAGATCCTCGGGGTCTGTGCACATTCCCAACACGTCCACCACTGAACAGCTCCAAGACTCTGATAGATAAATCACAGAGACTGAGAGAGTTCATTAGGGGAAGAGGGGATTAGGAAGGGAACAGCTGGGAAGGAGACCTGTCGTAAGAAAAAGGTTAGAACACACAGTATGAAAATTATATCTCCTGAAATCAATACTAGACTATGATTCTAAGCCTAGTCACTCTGAAAACATGAACAATCTAAGAGTTAAGTTTAAAATGACTAAGTTTCAAGATGGCCGGATACCTGTAAGGGAATCAAGATGAATTAAATAAAAACTTTCTTATTCAAGTACTTTCCTTTACATGAGAATCAGAAAAAACATTTTGACTACATTTTAAACCAGTCATATAAATCCTGTTTTGAGAATGTATACTAGGACCATACAATATTGCATCTAGAAACTCTGGCCTTCTGTGTACTCTTAAAATGTTTCAACACAAATTGCGCATATTGCAGATATATTTATATATAGTAAACACCATAAAAGGATTGTGCACCATGAATAACACAATATGGATTCAGGAAAAAAATCACATAACTTGTCAACTCGAATATTACGTAATAAATATCTTAGAATAGTGGCATACAATAAACAACATGAAATAAACTCGAGGAGAGAATCGTGCATCTTGCCGATTCGAGTGTCACCATGTAAAATACCAAGAAATGGTAGCACGCAATGAATATCAAAGTCAAATCATCATTAATCGAATCGTGCGTCTTGCCGATTCGTAAAACACGATGTAAATGTCAAGAAATAACAGCTCACAATAAATAACAAGATCAAAGTACAATGAAGCGAATCGCGCTTCTTTTGCCGATTCTTAAGCCACTATGTAAATGTCAAGAAATGGTAGCGCGCAGTGAACAACAAAGTTAAATCCTCATGAAACGAGTTGCGCGTCTTGCCAATTCGTAAAATATCATGTAAATGTCAAGAAATAGTAGGGCGCAATGGACAACAATGTTTAAACTCCATAAACAAATTGCGCGTCTTGCCGATTCTTAAGCCACCATGCTAATGTCAAGAAATGGTAGCACGCAATGAATAACAAAGTAAAACCTTTATGAAACAAATCACGCGTCTTGCCTATTTGTAAACTACCATATAAATGTCAAGAAATGGTAGCGCGCAAGTAATCTGTTACTCATTTAAGAATTAAAGCAAGAATATGAAAATTCTCAATAACGGTGTCGGAACAGTCCAACCACCGTCTTACCGCCTGGAACAATGATCACCAATGAAGGATGAAGGGCAGAAGACTGGAAGATCCAAATAGGCCGCCGGGACAGGAGCTCAGGAAGAAGCTGCTGCTCTGCACCTGGACCTCTGAATAGTGAGCACTGGGAGTTGGGCTGGCTCTCTTTTATAGAGTCTTGGCCCAGCCCAGAACCACGCCCAGGCACGTTGCAGGGAAAGTCTCTGGAAGGCCCTGGAAAGGGGCCACACCCTAACACACTATGAAAACCTGCAGCAATAAATTGCAAAGGAACAGTATTTGTAAGCATATTAAAAATAAGTTTTCAGGATTGAACTCTGCAATGCAAAAGGTTAAACCACAACATATCAGCACAATGCATAAATTACGTTGTTTTGAGAGTGCTGGGTTTTTGCATTTTTGTCGCCAATAGAGCGCATACTGCTCTGGTGTTGACATCCAGTGAGGCCCTTCGGGTGCAGGATAACCATGACCTTCTCCTCCCAGTCGGTGTAATCGGGGGATATAGGTGGGGGACCACCTCCAGTCTTTTGTACGGCGATGTTGTGCCTGGATGCCATTGACCGAACCTTCCCGTGCAGGTCGTTCCATCTCTGCCGGATGTCAACCCTTGTGCGTGGATGGTTTCCCACTGCATTGACCTTGTTGACAATTGTCTGCCATAGCTCCATCTTCCTGGCCACAGGTGTCTGCTGCACCTGTGCCCCAAATAGTTGTGGCTCGACCCTGAGTATTTCATCCACCATGGTCCTTGGCTCCCTATCTGTAAAGCGGGGTGATTGGGGGTGCCATGGTGTGTGTTGTGGGTGGTGTGTTGTGTGTGTATTGGTGAGGGTACTGTTGTGTGGTTATGTGTGTGGCTTGTAATGGTGTTTGGGTTTTGTATGTGTTTTGGTGGTGTATTTGTGCGTTTGACTTGTGTTATGTTGTCTTCAGTGTATGCGTGTTGTCAATCTCAGTTGTGCTATTGGCGATGCAAAGGATTGTGGGGTGTGTACGTGTGTGTATTATAGTGTTGTGGATGTGTGTCAGGTGTGTGGGTTTCAAAGTTGCCAATGTGGGCATTTGATGTTGGTGGATCCCATTGCTGGCCGTGGCATTCCGTACCGCAAATGGTCTTTCGGCATCCACTATCTGACACACTGATTTGTGCTTCATTATTTGGTGGGTGGAGGATTTGTCTGCATGGCGGTGGCAGGGTGGGATGTACTGCCTTTCCACTGTTGTGGGCCCTGACGGTGGGTGGAGGTTGCAGGATTTTTGGAGGTTTGACTTTTTGGCATCATAATTCAGCGGTGTCCAGTCTTCCGCCACTGGCGGTCTTTGGTTCACCATTGACACAGTGGTCGGCGGTGACTGCCGCCAAGTCCATAATGAGGGCCTATATACAGAGACATCTGTGGTACTGAAGATTTCCTCCTCAACTAGGTAGGTAGTACCTATCCAATGCTGTAGGTTGTTCAAGCTTGAATCTTAAAAGTATCAATCTCCACTTGGTGT
The DNA here is from genome assembly GCF_031143425.1 of Pleurodeles waltl. Lineage (NCBI taxonomy): Eukaryota > Metazoa > Chordata > Amphibia > Caudata > Salamandridae > Pleurodeles > Pleurodeles waltl. The sequence continues at coordinate 969,757,575 of NC_090436.1, forward strand.
CCTTATCTCTGAACAGTAAACATGTGACCTCCCCTCTCTGCTCATTTGCTAGCAAATGGCCACACAGCCTAGGCCCTGAAGAATGCCCCCAGACCTTCCTTGGCTCATTGTAGAGGGCAGAAACATGTCGGCCATTTTTTAGATAGGTGACCCATTGAGTCCTTGTCCTCACCCTGGTGTCCCATCCTTGCTTTTAATAAACCAGCAGATACCATTATTGAAAGTGTAGATTGCACACCGGTAACTGCGTAGGTGTTTTTTTATATTTTTCCCTAGCTTAGCTGGATCCCGCTTATTCCAGATAACACTAATTTACACACTCCCTCCTGTTTCTTTAACGTTGAGGTTGAGTCCGCCCAGGTGGCATTGTCCTACCTGGGTGGGGCTAGGTGGTCAAATGATGAAGCATGACACTATATAGTGTGTGAGACCACCTAGTCCGTAAAGGAAATCCCCTTCCCTCCCCCCATCACTCCACAGCACTCACACTCCATTCACATACCCACTGAGGTCTAGGAGCCCATGGATAATCTCCCTAGGGTTGTGCTCCTCATTTCAAGTGATCCCCATACCCTTTTGTGTTTTTAGTCAAAAGGCAACACCATTAAACACAGACTCCTATGGGGGAAAGTAGTGGATTTAAAGAAAATGCTACCCAATGCCCATGTAGTTCATACATTGGGGCATCAACTTGTTGAAATACACAGTACTGGCAATACCTTGGCTGATGAAGAGGTCAAGTCAACAGTAGCTAAGGCTTCTGTTGCTGCAGTAGCTCGTTTACCATAGGGTACGGACGTCCATCACAATAAGAGAACATATACATAGCAAACGATAGTGCAGGCAACTAGAAAGAAGATATAGAAGAAATAAATCCCCGGCAGTAGAAACTCTTAGGAGACAAAGCAAGGAAAGAATTTAAGGGTAAGGCACGGAAACTAAAGCAGAAAGATAATGAAGAACGCTGGATCCATTAACAAGCTTTGCTACCCCCAAACAAAAGCAGAGAGTTTTGGGACTACATTAACTCATTAGAATATGGGTCGGTAAGTAAGGCCAACGCGATCTCCGCTGGTGCGTGAGGAACACATGTGGGCTCCCTCTACGTGGACTCAGGATACACTGAAGTACAGGGCACCGTAGAGAGGCAATTGGAGTATGATGGCCTAGAAAACACCACACTAATGGTCAAAGTCAAATCGACTAAAATGTTTCTTAGTAATATCAGGCGGGACGGAGCCCCAGGCCCAAATGGTCTACCCAGGAGCATATTTAAAGATGACCAAGAATTCTGGGCCGCCCCCTTAACTATGCTTTTAAACAACTGTCTTCACCATTCAGGCATTCCAGCAGCCTGGAAAGGTTCAATATTGTATCCAGTTTACAAAAAAGGAGACTCCACCCTCCTGGGAAACTATAGGCTAATAGCTCTAGTGGATGTGGATGGTAAGGCCTATGCAAGGGTTCTGCTTAGAGAACTGGAACACTGGATTACAGAAAATAATATTATCCCATCGTACCAAACAGAATTCAGGACATGCTCACCTACTCTTGATAATGTCCTGGCTCTCACATACTTGGGTCAGAAAACCTTGAAACCAGCCACCCAACCTCTCTTTGCGTGTTTCATTGATTACAGCGCCTCCTTTGATGGCGTAGATCGTCACATACTTTGGCAAAAACTGGCCACCTAGGGGTTACCAGGGAACCTACTAGCAGCTATTATGGCCCTCTATTCTGACACATGGGTGAGAGTTAAGGTCTAACCTCCGCACGTGACCAAAAGGATATACACTAATAAAGGCCTAAAACAAGGATGTGTCATTGCTCCAACTCTGTTCAACCTGTATATGTCCGACCTCGGCAAAGTTTTACTTAGAGGAAAAACGTTTCTGCTGAAACTGGGAAAACTGTGCTCCCTATAATCCAATATGCTGATGATATAGTCCTACTTGCCCAGACTCCACTAGGCTTGAAAAGGAGCTTGGCCATCCTGCACAAATACAATGAAACAAGCGCATTGAAGGTTAACGCAACAAAAACTAAGGTACTGGTTTTCGGATGCCAGACGCGTAAATACCCAAGAGTGTGGAAGCTTGCTGCATTGTGTATAGACATGGAAGACAAGTATCAGTACCTGGCTGTATGGCTATCTAACACTGGCAAAATTGTCCACCAGGTAATGGCACTTAGCATTAAGGTAAAGAGATCTACTTATGCTTTAGCCAAACTCCATCTCCGGCTTCAGTAACCTACAACTGAACCAATAAGGAAGGTCATAAAAGAAAAACTTTTACCCATGATCACTTATGGCCAATTAGCATATCCTGGAAGGAGAACGAAATTCCTAGAGAATTGCCAAATGAGAGCTTATAAAAGGATTATTCAAGTTCCCAAATTCACCAGACATGAGGGGATCCACCTAGAATTTAACACAACTAGTATGGATATAAATTGTAAAAAGGATATAATCAAGCTATTTTACGATGTCTCTAGGGCCAATACCGACAGTTTGAGGAGCTCGCTTAAAGTAATCTTTGACTATGCCTCTAGTTACTAGGCCAACTATCTGAGGCAAGCCATGGCTTTTTTTTTTACCTAGACCTCACGTATTTATTGGATCCCCGAATTTCGAAGGCCCAGCTGAAAAAGATATTGAAAGAACGTGGCTCACAAATCTCCAGAGAAAAGGACATTGCCACAATCAGGGAAATCAGGGGGGCTGAGGGTTTGGCCGAGTCGCACAGCTCGGCCAACCTCCAGCAGTATATGAAAGCAGCCCTGGGTGTCCAAACATTTTAGGGCATCTTACACATGCGGCTTCTAACTCTACCTGCCTGGGAATTTAGACGACGTTGGAAGTCAAAGTGGGGTCTCATCCAGCAATGCACTCTTTATAACTATCACATTGAATCTATCAGACATTTAGGCCCTCATTACAACCCTGGCGGTCGTTGCTAAAGCGGCGGTAATACCGCCAACAGGCTGGCGGTAAAAAAAATGGAATCAGGACCACAGCGGAAACCGCCAACCTAGACAGACACTTTAACATTACGACCGCCACGGCGGTAGCAACAAACACAGCGGTGGTCACTGCCAACAGACAGGTGGAAGACAATGTACCGCCCACCCCATTATAACCTGCCCATCCGCCAGCTTTTCCGGGGCGGTACCAACGCCATCAAAAGCACGGCGAAACAGTACTTGGAACGGAAACCACTCACCTCTCGACACCCAACAAGGAACCAGGACGTCATGGAGCCGGAGTTACAGGTGTTACCAATGTTGGTTTACCTCCTCTTCTACCAGGAACATCAAAGACCGCGGCGACGACCACGGTGAGTACTGCACCTAGCACCCAGGGTAGGGGGGAGGAAAATGAGAGTGACACACACACACGCAACACCCCAACCCCCAACAACACACACATAAACACATGCAGCAACATTACATTTACTGCATGTACTCCCCGTAACCCCCTGGAAGAACGCAAGGACCAAATGAAATGATAGTAACAAGTGTAATCATCAAAAATCCAGATAGGCCAACATAACGTTACAAGATCAGTATATACAAATATTTACAGCAAGTACACAAGTCTGGATACTGTTCCATTACATGTCCGTGGACCAGTGGTCCCAAAAAGCATGGGCGAAGTCCACACATGACACCTGCCTCAAAACGGAGAGAACACTGCTGGGGCATCTGGTCGAAAAAAATCAGGCACCTCAGGGGGATGGGGAGTGGGGGCACCTCAGCCGGATGATGGGATGACGCCACTGCTCCACGAGGGGTCTCCATGCCCCCTGCTTGGTCCTGGGGAGTGCAAAGCCACAGTCTCTCAAGTGGGTGGTTTGCCCACTGCTTGGTCCTGGGGAGTGCAGAGCCACAGTCTCTCTCAAGTCTCTCAAGTGGGTGGTTTGCCCACTGCTTGGTCCAGGGGAGTGCAAAGCCACAGTCTCTCTAGTGGATGCAGTTCTCCACTGGTTCTGGAGGGGGCTAGGTGCCCAGTGTGCTTCATCCTGCCAAGGACCTTCAGTGGATGCAGTTCTCCACTGGTTCTGGAAGGGGCTTGGTGCCCAGTGTGCTTCATCCTGCCAAAAATAGGGTGAGTGGATGTTGTTCTCCACTGGTTCTGGAGGGGGCTTGGTGTCCAGAGTGCTTCATCCTTCCAAGGATAGGGTGAGTGGATGCAGTTCTCCACTGGTTCTGGAGGGGGCTTTGTGCCCAAGGTGCTTCATCCTGCCAAGGATAGGGTGAGTGGATGCTGTTCTCCACTGGTTCTGGAGGGGGCTTGGTGCCCAGTGTGCTGCACCTGGGGTGTGGCAGTTCCCATTCCGTCACCTGGGTGTCTGAGCCACGTGATTTTCTGGGAACAGGTAGCATGATACCCTATGGAGGCAGAGACACACTCCACCCTGCGGCGACTTAGCCTGCCAACTGCTGCTACTGCCAGTGCTGGTTGTGGTGCCTCATGTAGTGTGTGGAGGGTCCAGGATGTCTTCTGCAGCCTCGGACAACTGCCCACTGGGGATGATGCTGATGTCGGCTGTGGTGGCACTGGGTGGAGACGTCGCAGGGCAGGTGGCGGTGGCTGCGGCTGTGTCTGCGGCGGAGATGCTGCCGGTGGTGCAGGTGTCAGCACCTGTGGAGGTAGACAGCTGGACGTCTCCTGCAGCCTCGGACGGCTGCCCACTGGGGATGATGCTGGGGACTGAAGCAGAGGCAGCAGACATGCAGGTGGCGGTGGTTGCAGCAGTGGCCACCGCTGTACAGGTTGCTGTTCTGTCTTGCAGAAAGGGTGACACCAGTCCCTCACCCAGAGGCTCCGTGCCCTGAGCTTACTTCCCTTTGGCCTTGTGTCCCTTCCCCACCTTGGAAGTCACTGCTGGGACCTTGGCACTGTCCTCTTTTGTCTTGGAGGAGGCCTTGCTTGGTGGTTGGTGTGGCTTTTCCATACGTCATGAGGGCCCCTTTTTCACTTTGGCAGGTGGCGGAATAGGCTGATCCTTGGCCTCACTAGGTGGCACAATGGCAGCCCTGATGGGTGCCACCCGCGATGTTACTGGACTTGCAGAGACCACCGTGCTCAAAGACTTTGTGGCTGAGGTGCTGGGCTGGGATCTGGACATCGTGGCCCTAGGGGAAGGATGGGGGTGGAGGTGTAGGGAAGAGGTCAATGGAAGCTAGGAAAAGTTTTTTAGACACGCTGGGACGGGAAGATGGAGGGGGTTTGGGAGTGGAGGGAGAGGTAGTGGTTGTAGGAGGTGTATGTCTGCTGAGTTTGGGTGAAGGTGCATGGGCTGGAGGCTGTTGTGAGGTGGATGTCTGTTGAGTGGGTGTGTGCCTGCATTTGTGTACTTTGGGAGGAGGGCTCACAGACACACTGTGAGAGGACACAGGGGACGTGTGCATGGTAGTGGGGGTGGTGATTGCACGTGAGCGGTGTGTGGTGATGGGCGTGCTGGTGATGGAGGTAGTGGCTGAGGATGTAGTGAATGCAGGTGTGAGTGGAGACAAGACTGGGAGGGAGGTGGATGACGTGGAGGAGAGGGACACAGTGGAGGAAGTGGATGTTGTTGTGTCTGCATGGGTATGGTGCTTGTGTGAGTGCCTGTGGGATGTGTGGTGCTTATGTTTGCCTGAGCCACTTTTGTGTGTTGATGAGTATGCATGCTGGTCTGATGGTGTGCTTAGGATAGGCTGAGGTAGAGGGGATTGGGTCTGGGTAGTGGAAGTTGGAGGGGGGAGGCTGGACACAGGGACAATGGCTGCCATCAGTGCTGAGGCCAGAGCCTGAAATGCTCTCTGTTGGGCTGCCACGCCAGAATGAATGCCTTCCAGGAATGCATTTGTTTGCTGCAAATGCCTCTTGACACCCTGGATGGCATTCAGAATGGTTGACTGCCCAACAGTGAGGTATCTCAGGAGGTCAATAGCCTCCTCACTGAGTGCAGCAGGGCTGATTGGGGCAGGGCATGAGGTGCCTGGGGCGAAGGAGATGCCCGCCCTCCTGGGTGAGCGGGCACAGGAAACATGCTGAGGGGCTGCTGGGAGGGCGTTGCTGGTGGGGGGGTGGCAGCTGTACCCTGTTGTTGCGGTGGGCACAGAGGTGCCCGCCACTGCAAGGGAGCTCCCATCAGAGGAGGAGTCGCTGTCGCTGGTGTCTCCTCCTGTCCCCGTCGTGGAGTTCCCCTCGCCCTCCATCCCACTGGTGCCTTCAGACTCCGTACATTCACCCTCCTGGGCCATGTGGTTTGCAGCTCCCTCCTGCTCCGGTGCCAATGCTCCTCCGCCAGATGATGCTAATGCACACAAGGACAGGGTGACAAAACAAAAAGGGGGGGGAGACAGAGGAGACATTTGGTCAATGCAAGCAACAACACCACCGTTGGCAGAGACAACACACAGGGAGCAGCCCTATGCACTAGGCCTTGCACTAACTGTTCTTGGGAAAATCACCTGTCCATGGGAGACTGTGCCTAAGCCCATTTGATGCACACCTGGAACCCACAGGAGCCTGACTAGGTGTAGATGTCCACTACCACTTTTGGGGTTGGAGTGCCACAGAGCATGCCTAACAATGGACCTATCCTAGCACGATTGCCCTGGCGTGGGGGAACCCACAGCCCACTTCCCCCACCCAGATACCTCATACAGCGCGCAGTCAGCTGAATGAGAGTGTACTCACCCCCTTGTGGCTGCTCTGAGGCCCTCAAGCGCCCATCCAACTCAGGATATGCCACTGCCAGGATCCGGTACATTAGGGGGTCATGGTGCGACGGGCACCCCTTCCACGTTGGGAGGCCATCCCCAGCTGGGCCTCCGCCGTCTTCTTGCTCCAGCAGCGCAGGTCCTCCCATCTTTTGCGGCAGTGGGTGCTCCGTCTATGGTAGACCCCAGGGTCCGCACTTCCTTGGCAATGGCACACCAAATACCCTTCTTCTGGTGGGCGCTGACCTAGAGGAAAAGTGAAGTAAGAATGGATTTTACTCACCCGTCCGGTTCTTCTTACTCATTGGCCACAACTTCCTACCCTGGCCCAGAAACACATACACTGACTATCCTCACATGGTAGCCTCAGCCCACCCTCTGTATCTTCCATCCACCCCACTCCATACATTCATGTCCCATCCATCATGCTCACAGTGTACTCACCTGTTTGTCTGGAGGACCGTAGAGTAGCGTGTACTGGGGAGGACCCCAGCCACCAGGTTGTCCAACTCCTCCGCGGTGAAGGCAGGGGCCCTTTCCCCAGACACTGTAGCCATTGTCGCTTCCAGACTGAGGTCACAGCAGCACTTGCAGTGTAGGTCCTCTCCTGTTGAAGGTCAGGTATCAAGTGAGTGAACAGATAGAAAATGGCGGTTACGTCCGCGGCGGTTCGTACCGTCACCGCCCACGTACATCGTCATTGGCTCCTGGAACCCATAGGGCCCAATGATAACCAATGCTGAATTGTGCCGCGGACTTCGTCTGCCTACCGCAACGCTGCACAACGCCAGCGCAGTTATCTCATTTCCCCTTGTCCCTCCTTACAGGTCAGGCAGCCACCATTTCAGGGGGCCACATGGTAGGGTAACTAACTGCGTCACAGCACTTTTGGGCAGGAATACGGACAGACAGCCCCACACACCGATTACATCACAATTGTTCAAAACACCCTTGTGCAAGCTATGTGGTGTATGACCCTCTGCTCACCCTTCTCCATAGGGCACATCCGCTGGGGCAGATGATGAGATGGCGTCATCCTCCGGTATACAGACCCCTGGTGGACCTTTCGACAATGGAAGACCGACACATCATTATCACCTACAGACTTGATCGTGCCGCAATCCATGAACTGTGTGCCCAGTTGGAGCCAGACCTGATGTCAGCTATCCGCCATCCCTCAGGAATCCCCCCTCTAGCGCAGGTCCTGTCAGTACTCAATTTCCTGGCCAGTGGTTCCTTTCAAATAACAGTGGCCATGGCATCAGTGATGTCACAGCCAATGTTCTCTAACGTGTTGTCCAGTGTGTTGTCTGCCCTGCTGAAACACATGCGCAGCTACATCGTTTTCCCGCAGGTGGAGGATTTGCCCACAGTGAAAGATGACTTCTATGCCCTGGGACATACCCCAACATCATTGGTGCCAGTGATGGTACACATGTGGCATTTTTCCGTGGCAATGTACATTTCTGTGGCAATGTACAGAAACTGCAAAAGCTACCATTCCATGAATGTGCAGATGGTGTGTTTGGCAGACCAGTACATCTCCCATGTGAATGCCAAGTATCCTGGCTCCGTGCATGACGCTTACATTTTGAGGAACAGCAGCATCCATTATGTGATGGGCCAACTCCAGAGGCACGGAGTGTGGCTACTAGGTGAGCCCAAGATCCCCACACAGTATGAATAGCTGTCTGGGTATGGGAGAGTCCCTAAGGGTTGGTGTATGTCTAACAGATATCCCTCGATATTTGCAGGTGACTCTGGTTACCAGAACCTGTCATGGCTACTGACCCCAGTGAGGAATCCCAGGACAAGGGCAGAGGAACGCTACAGTGAGGCCCATGGGTGAACTTGGAGGATAATAGAGTGGACTTTAGGCCTCCTGAAGGCCAAGTTCGGGTGCCTCCATCTGACAGGTGGCTCCCTATACTACTCACCGAAGAAGGTGTGCCAGATCATCGTGGCATGCTGTATTTTGCACAACCTGGCTTTGCGACGCCAGGTGCCTTTTCTGCAGGAGGATGGGTCTGACGTTGGTCTTGTGGCAGCTGTGGAGGCTGTGGACAGTGAGGAAGTGGAGGCAGAAGAAGAAGATATAGACAACCGAAACAACATCATCATGCAATACTTCCAGTGAGACACAAGTAAGAGACTGGCACTGCTCCCCTCATATCATACTACTGTAGGACATTGCATGATTCTGCCTTTATACCTCTGTGTGTGGACCCTGACAGTTCACTTTGGCTTTCCATTTCACAGATCTAGGTACCACTTTCTGACTTCTGCTATGTTTATTGCTGCCCACCAACTGTCAAACATTGGTATGTGAAAATGAACATTGACATTGCTATTTGTCAGAGAGGTTGTAATAACACACTTGTGAAAGTACAGACTGACTCCAGATCGTTTTGTGATTCAAGGGTGTTTATTTAAGTGCTATTCAGTAGAGGAGTAGGTGCAATGGGCTGGGGTGATGGTGGAGGGATGTCCCTGGTGGAGTCCAGTCTATTGGTATCACAGGTGCATTGTCCAAGGGGGCATAGGAGGTGGAATGATGGCAGTTCAAGGTTATCAGGGTGACATAGTCGGAGAGAAGGATGACAATCAGGAGAGTCTTATTTCCTGGCGGGGGTCTTGGCAATGTTCTCTGTCTTGTGTCTGGATCTCAGGGACCGTTTGCGGGGTGGTTCTCCTTCTGCAGGGGGTGGGGTGCTGGTGGCCTTTTGTTCCTGTGGTGGGACCTCCTGTCCACTAGCGCCGGCGGATGTGGAGGGCTGTTCATTGTTCAGGCTAGTGTCAGGGGCCCATTGGTGTGCCACTGTGTCCCTCATTGTGTTGGCCATGTCTGCCAGCACCCATGCAAAGGTGACCAAAGGGACTTCAAGTCCTCCCTGATCCCCAGGTACTGTTCCTCCTGCAGCCACTGGGTCTCCTGAAACTTGGCCAGTACCGTGCTCATGGTCTCCTGGGAATGGTGGCATGCTCCCATGATGTTGGAGAGTGCCTCGTGGAGAGTGGGTTCCCTGGGCCTGTCCACCCCCTGTCGCACAGCAGTCCTCCCAGCTACCCTGTTATCCTGTGCCTCTGTCCCCTGAACCGTGTGCCCACTGCCACTGACCCCAGGTCCCTGATTGTATTGGGTTGTTGGGGTTGCCTTGGGTCCCTGTAGTGGTGGACACACTGCTGATTGACGTGTCCTGGGGACAGTGGCATGGGCCTGCTGGGTGGGTGCTGTGGTGGTGTTTCCTGAGTGGGGAGGTTCAGTGGTGGTTTGTGACTGTGGCAGGGGAACCGACTGTCCCGAGATCCCTGATTGGGCGGGCTGGTCATCTTGATCCAGGCGTGCAGAGCTTCTGTCGTCACTGTGGGCCTCTTCTGTGGGGGGACTGGATATGGTTGGCACCTCCTGTCCGGTGACATTGGGTAGGGGTCCTGTTGGGGTGTAAATGCATAATTATTGTATCTGTGTGTGCCATCTTGTGCAATGGGTGAGTTACCCTCTACTCCTGTGCTTGCATTATTGGCTTGGCCCTTGTGTGATTGGTAATTTTTGGGCCTGGGTGAGTCTCTCTACTGGACATGCTTTGGTGATGGGTGTCCATGCATTGGTGTTACATGCAGGGCTTGGTTTTGGGATGTGTGGGTTGTGAGTTTGTTATGGCATGCAGGTAGGGTGGGGGGGGAAAAGTAGTAAAGATTTGACTTACCAGAGTCCAGTCCTCCTGCTACTCCTGGGAGGCCCTCAGGATGCATTATTGCCAAGACTTGCTCCTCCCATGTTGTTAGTTGTGGGGGAGGAGGTAGGCGTCCACCGCCAGTCCTCTGTACGGCTACCTGGTGTCTGGATACCACGGAACGTACCTTCCCCTGTAGGTAGTTTCACCTCTTCCTGATGTCATCCCGTGTTCTTGGATGCTGTCCCACTGCATTGACCCTGTCGACAATTCTCCGCCATAGCTCCGTCTTCCTTGCAATGGAGGTCTGCTGCACCTGTGGTCCGAATAGCTGTGGCTCTACCCGGATGATTTCCTCCACCATGACCCTGAACTCCTCCTCAGAAAACCTGGGGTGTCTTTGAGGTGCCATGATGTGGTGTGGGTGATGTGTGAGGTGATGTTGGTTGTGCTGTGTGATTTGTTGTGTTGATGTATGTTGATTGAGGTGCGTGGATGTTGTATGAGTGATGGTGTTGTCTTTGCTATTCTCTCTCTCTCTGCGTCTTCCAAAAAAGTAGTTGTACGGGGTTGTGGGTAATGTGGATCCGTGTTTTATAGTAGTGTGTGTGTGGGTGTGGTTGTCTATGTGTATCAGGTGTGTGTATTTTGAACTGTCCAATGTGGTTGTGTTTTGTAAATTTGTGTGTATTTTGAGCGCGGCGTTGATTCGTGGGTCGTGATAGTGTGGGCGTATTCTTGTTGGCGTGACGGTGTGAGTTTTGCTATCGCCAGTTTATCACTGACCTTTGGTGTGGCGAACTTGTGTGGGTATCTGTATTGTGGCGGATTACGAGATGGGTCGTAATACCTGTAGCGGATTTCCGCCACGGTATCTTGATGGCCGTCAGTACGGCACTAAGCCGGATTTACCGCCAGGGTTGTAATGAGGGCCTTAATATGCTGCTGCCCGGGTCTGGCCCCAAAGAGACGTCGACTTTTAAAACCCCTTTTTCTGAAGCACAGCCTACGGACATGTAAAGAAGCGGTAAAATACATATTCACTGCCGAGATTCCTATGGAGCTGACTCCTCTAGGGAAATTTTGTACTATTATGAGGAAATACCTAGCACAGGCCCATAGAAGCTTAGAAACTAAAGAGGGGACGGTGGCACCAAAAGCTACATTATTAACAAAGTGGCTGAATCATCCCCCAAAATGTTGACCTTGATTAGCTTTAATGGAAGATAATTGTTTGTTGTACTGGTCACTGCTATAAGGGGAGGTGCCGAGCGGAGGAGGCCACGGCGATCTAGGGCACTTGTACTCTAATTTTAAACTTTTAAAGCACTTTTAGATATCCTTTTTAAATTCCATATGTATTTCATTATACTTTTCCTTAGGCACAAGGGTTAGCGTTTATGCAACCAACAATTTGCACCTATGTTCCGCAGGCACTTTATATCTTATATACATAGTAGTCTTGAGTCACACAACTCCTTTTAATAAGAGTCTTGCTGTGAACTTATAATTTTTGTGGACTCACTCCTGCAACAACACGGAGAGAACACTGCAAGGGCATCAGGTTGAAAATACACAGGCATCTCAGGGGGTGGGGGATGGGGGGGGGGCACCTCAGCCAGAAGATGGTACAACGCCATTGGTCCTGGAGGGGGCTACGTGTCCACTGCTTGGTCCTGGGGAGTGCAAGGCTACAGTTTCTCTAGTGGGTGGTTTGCCCACTGCTTGGTCCTGGGGAGTGCAAGGCCACAGTCTCTCTGGTGGATGGCTTCTTCCACTGGTTCTGGGGGGGGCCTTGTGCCCAGAGTGCTCCATCCTGGCTAGGATGGGGTGAGTGGATGGCTTCTTCCACTGGTTCCGGAGGGGGCCTTGTGCCCAGTGTACTTCATCCTTGCAAGGATAGGGTGAGTGATTGGCTTCTTCCACTGGTTCCGGTGGGGGCCTTGTGCCCAGTGTGCTTCATCCTGGCAAGGATAGGGTGAGTGGATGGCTTCTTCCACTGGTTCTGGAGGGGACCTTGTGCCCTGTGATGCAGATCTTGGAGAGTGCAAGGTCACAGTCTCTTACCTGGGTGTCACACATACAGGATTTGCAGGGTACAGGATGCACTACAGCCCATGGAGGCAGGACTACACATTGCCCACCGGCGGTGACGGCTGCTCAGTGGTGGCAGTGGCTGGGCTGGTGTTGGGGCTGGCAGTGGTGGGGGAGGCTCCAGCCCTTCCCCTGCAGCCTCGGACGGCTGCCCACTGGGGCTGCTGCTACTGGCAGTGATGCTACTGGTGGTGCAGGTGGCAGTAAAGGCAGTGGTGGGGAGAGGCTCCAGCCCTTCCCCTGCAGCCTCAGACGGCTAAACCACCATGGTTGGTGGTGGGGGCTCAGAATCAGTCCCAGCACCTGGTCTCCTGTCCTTCCTTCCTGCTGGTGCAAGCCCCTTGCCCTTCTCTTTGGCAGCTGGTGGTGCCTCCATGCCCTTCCCTTTCGTAGCAGGTGGTGCCTCCTTGCCCTTCCTTGTAGCAGCTGGTGGTGCCTCCTTGCTCCTCCCCCTTGGCAGGTGGTGGTGCCTCCTTGCCTTTCCCTTTGCGAGCTGGTGCTGCCTACCTGCCCTTTGCTTTGCCAGCTGGTGGTGCCTACTTGCCCTTCCCTTTGGCAGCTGGTGCAGGCACACTTTCAGTGCTGATGCCTGTTTCCTGGAGCCTCTCCCACCTGCAGTAACTGTCCACACTAATGTGGCCGTGGACTGGGTGGCTGAGGTGCTCGCCTGGGTTCTGTCCACCCTGGCCTGATGTGAAGGACGGGGGAGGGGTAGGGAAAAGGTCAACGGTGGAGAAGAAAAGCTTCTTAGGCACATTGGGGCGGGAAGAGGGTGAAGGTTTGGGAGTGGAGGTGGAGAAATTGGTTGTAGGAGGTGTCTGTTTGCTGATTTTGGGTGTACTTTGGGAGGAGGGGGCACAGACACAGTGGGAGAGGACACAGGGAACGTGTGCATTGATGTGGGGGTGGTGACTGCCAGTGAGGGGTGTGTTCTGATAGGTGTGCTGGTGATGGTGGTAATTGATGAGAATGTAGTGCATGCAGGTGTGAGTGGAGATGCTACTGAGAGGGAGGTGGAAGACATGGATGAGAGGGAAACAATGGAGACAGTGGATGTTCGTATGTCTGCATATGGATGATGTTTGTGTGAGCGCCTGTGGGATGATGTGTGGTGCTTGTGTTTGCCTGAGCCACTCCTGTGTGTTGTCTTGTGTGCATGCTGGTCTGCCTGTGTGCTTGGGATAGGTTGGGGTTGAGGGGAATGGGACTGGGTAGAGGAAGTTGAAGAGGGGAGACTAGAAACAGGGACAATGGCTGCCATCAGGGAGGAGGCCAGAGCCTGGATTAAATCTCTGTCGGGCCTCCATGCCAGAGTGAATGCCCTCCAGCAATGCATTTGTTTGTTGCAAATGGGCTGCCAGCCCCTGGAATGCATTCCTAATGGTTGACTGCCCAACAGAGATGGATCTCAGGAGGTCAATAGCCTCCTCATTCAGGGCAGCAGGGCTAACTGGGTCAGGGCCTGCAGTGCCTGGGGTGAAGGAGATGCCCACCCTCCTGGGTGAGCGGGCACAGGAACCATGCTGAGGGGCTGCTGGGAGGGCAGTGCTGGTACCGGGGGTGTCGGCTGTGGGGTGGGCACAGAGGTGTCTGCCACCACCAGGGAGCTTCCATCGGAGGAGGTATCACTGTCAGAACTGTCCCCTCCTGTCTCCGCCGTGGTGCTCCCCTCACCCTCCGTCCCACTGGTGCCCTCACCATCGGTGGATTTGGCCTTCAGGTCCCTGTGGGATGCAGCTCCCTCCTTTGCCGGTGCCTTTGCTCCTCCGCCAGATTATGCTAATGCACATAAGGATAGGGTGACAAAACAAAAAGAGGGGGGAAGAGACAAAGGATACACTTGGTCAATGACACCAGCAACACCACCGTTGGCGTACACGACACACACACAGGGAACAGCCCTACGCACTGGGCAATGCACAACCAGTAGCAATGCAAGTCCCCTGACCATGGTGAGGAATACCTAACGCCAATAGCAGCATAACTGACACCCACAGACCCATGCCCATTAGTGGATGCATACTAGCTTGGTAGGAGGTGGTGTTCATCAGCCCCTGCCCAACATGGGACCTACCCTGCAATGTCCGGCCTGGCCTAGGGGCACCCACAGGCCCACATCACCCACTTGGAAACCACCCTACCAAGCGCAAGTAGTATATTGGGAAACTGTACTCACCCCCTTGTGGCTGCTGTGATGCCCTCAAGTGCCCATCCAGCTCCGGATAGGCCACCACCAGAATGCGGGTCATCAGGGGGGTCAGGGTTCAACTGGCACCCCTTCCTCTTTGGGAGACCATCCCCAGCTGGGCATCCGCCGTCTTCCTTGCCCAGCGTCTCAGGTCTTCCCACCGTTTTCGACAGTGGGTGCTCCGCCTGCCATAGACCCTCAGGGTCTGCACGTCCTTGGCGATGGCACACCATATACTCTTTTTCTGATGGGCGCTGACCTGCAGAAAAATATAGTCCGGACTGTTACACTCATGGCACACCATAGCCCTCCCATCCCCTTACGCACAGAAATTGCCCACCATACATGCATCACGCTGCCCAGAACCCTTCCACCAACCACCTCCCACACGAGGCCCTCACACACAGCCCTCCATGCATTCATGCACCATGCATCGTGCTCACAGTGTACTCACCTGTTGGTCTGGAGGCCTGTGCAGCGTTTGGTACTGGGGTAGGACCCCATTCACCAGTCTCTCCAACTCCACAGCGGTGAAGGCAGGGGCCATTTCCCCTGTGACACGAGCCATGGTAGGTTCCACAGCAGCATTTGAGTGTGGGTCCTCTACTATTGAAGGCCAGGTAGCAAGTGAGTGAACATATAGAAAATGGTGGTCACGTCCGCGGCGGTGCGTACCGTCACCGCTGGCGTACATCACCATTGGCCACTGTAACCCATAGGGCCCAATGACAACCAATGAGGAGTTGCACGGCGGTACTCGAACGCCTCCTGCAACGGCACACAACGTCAGCGGCATTACCTCATTTCCACATGTCCATCCGCACAGGACAGGTGGATGCCATTTCAGGGGGCGGCAGGCCATGTCACCTAACTGCGTCACAGTACACATAGGCACCATTTGGGCCTATCCAACAATATACTGTTACAGTCACAACATGCAATGCAGTGTAGTGTGTGGAAATGTGGAATACTGACCAGCTGCTCACCGTTTTGCCCCCTAGATTACAACTGCTGTGGATGAATAGGAGATGGAGACATCCCCTGTGTACAGACCCCTGGTAAACTTGGCAACAATGGAGGACAGGCACATTATCCTCACCTATAAACTGGACAGGGCCACAATCACAGAGCTGTGTGCCCAATTGAAGCCTGACCTGATATCTGATATCCGTCACCCCACTGGGATCGCCCCTCTTGTGCAAGTCCTATCTATCTTCCAGTTGACAGTGGGCTTGGCAGCAGGAATGTCACAGCCAATGTTCTCAATAGTGCTGACCAGAGTGATAACTGCCCTGATTAAACACATGTGCAGCTACATCGTAGCACCGGGTGTGGCTAATAGGTGAGCCCTGGTTCCCTCCCAGTGGATGTTGGTGTATGGGTATGTGTTGGCCCTAAGGGTTAGTGTGTCTAACAGTTGTCCCTCAATATTTGCAGGTGACTCTGGGTACCCCAACCTCTCATGGCTACTGACCCCTATGAGGAAACCCAGGACAAGGGCAGAGGAATGTTACAATGAGGCACATGGGCGAACAAGAATAATAATAGAAAGTACATTCGGCCTCCTGAAGGCCAGGTTTCGTTGCCTCCATCTAACTGGTGGATCCCTGTACTACTCACCCAAGAAGGACTGCCAGATAATCGTGGCCTGCTGCATGTTGCATAACTTGCCTTGAGACACCAGTTGCCTTTTCTGCAGGAGGATGAGGCTGGAGATGGGTGTATGGCAGCAGTGGACCATGTGGACAGTGAAGATGAGGAGGCAGAGGATGAGGACAACAGAACAAGAATAATACGACAGTACTTCCAGTGACACACAGGTAAGACACTGTAACTTCACTTTACATTGACAGTTGTGTGTTTGACATTATACATGGCAGGTAGATTCTCCCAATTCTATGGCCACTTACTGTACCCTTTGGCATCTCTATTTTCCAATATCTGTGCCCCACTCTGGAACCTGGTGTGTTGACTGCAGCCTACTACAGGTCATTCCTATGTATTTATTCCTGTACAGTGTTTCAAGCTTGTTAAACAAATACATAGTTCAATCATTTGACAGACTCCATACTTGCATTTTTTTCACTGGTTATTTAAGTGCTAAGAAGTAGAGGGGGTAGTGGAATGGGCTGGGTTGATGGTGGAAGAAAGTCCAGGATAGAGCCCAGTCTATTTGTATCACAGGTGCATTGTCCAAGGGGGCATAGGAAGGGGAGCAATGGCAGTTCAAGGTGGACAGGGTGACAGAGTGGGACACAAGGGTGACAATCAGGAGAGTCCTATTTCCTGGTGGGGGTCTTGGCAATGTTCTCTGGCTTCTTCCTGGATCGCAGGGACCGTTTGCATGGTGTTTCTCCTTCTGCAGGGGGAAGGGTGCTAGTGGCCTGTTGGTCCTGTGGCGGGGCCTTCTGTCCACTAACGGCAGTGGAGGTGGAGGGCTGTTCATCGGTGTGGCTAGTGTCAGGGGCCCGGTGGTGTGCCACTGCCTCCCTTATGGTGTTGGCCATGTCTGCCCGCACCCCTGCAATGGTGACCAGGGTGGTGTGGATGTCCTTCAGGTCCTCCCTGATCCCCAGGTACTGTCCCTCCTGCAGCCTCCGGGTCTCCTGCAACTTGTCCAGTGTCTGGCCCATCGTCTCCTGGGAAGTGTGTTATGCTCCCAGGACGTTGATGAGTGCATCCTGGAGAGTCGGTTCCCTGGGCCTGTCTTCCCCCTGTTGCACAGCAGTCCTCCCAGCTTCCCTGTTGTCCTGTGCCTCTGTCCCCTGAACCGTGTGCCCACTGCCACTGACCCCAGGTCCCTGATCGTCCTGTGTTTGTGGGGTACCCTGGGTTCCCTGTAGTGATAGACACACTCCTGATTGACGTGTCCTTGAGACAGAGGTATGGGCCCTCTGGGTGAGTACTGTGCTGGTGTTTCCAGAGGGGGAGGCTCTGTGGTAGTATGGGACTGTACCTGGGTAACCGACTGTCCGGAGATCCCGATGGTCCAGGTTGGTCATCCAGATGTCCAGAGATACTGTCATCACTGTGGGCCTCTTCTGTGGGGGGACTGGAAGCTGCTAGCACCTCCTCTCCAGTGACGTTGTGGGTGGGGGGGGCCTGTGGGGATGTAAATGCAGTGTTATTGTTTCTGCGTGTGACATCTTGTGCATGGGTGTGTTGCCCTCTATGGTTGTGATTGCCCTGTCAGCTTTGCCTTATGTGAGTAGTGATTTTGTGGGCTGGGGGATTCTCTCTAATGTGCAAGCTTTAGTGATGTGTGTCCATGCAGGTCTATGATGGGGGTCCGTGCATTGGTGTTACATGCAGGGCTTGGTATTGGGACGGGTGGGTTGTCATGGTGGGGTGTATGTGAAGTGGTGGAGTGATGGAGGTGAGGGTAGGGGTGGGGGTATGTGATGGCACGCAGGTAGGAGTGGTGAAAGTAGTAAAGAGTTGATTTACCAGTGTCCAGTCCTCCTGATGCTCCTGCCAGGCCCTCAGGATGCATGATTGCCAAGTCTTTATCCTCCCATGTTGTTAGTTGTGGGGAAGGAAGTGGGGGTCCACCGCCAGTCCTCTGTACTGCTATCTGGTGTCTTGCTGCTGTGGAACGCACCTTTCCCCGTAGGTAGGTAGCCAGGACTACAGTACTCATAGATAAAAACCTATATGTCAGTGTGTTTTGCCTATCTCACTGAGATCCTGCTGGTCAAGACCCCAGTGCTCCTCATAGTTTATGGCCTAATGTGTACGCCTGTGTAGTGCCTAACTGTCACTGAGGGTCTGCTAATCAGAACCTCAGTGCTTATGCTCTCTCTGCTTTTGAATTTATCACTGTAGGCTAGTGATTTAATTTTGCCAATTTCAATTGGCACACTGGACCCCCCTTATAAGTCCCTAGTATAGGGTACCTAGGTACCCAGGGCATTGGGGTTCCTGGAGATCCATATGGGCTGCAGCATTTCTTTTGCCGCCCATAGGGAGCTCAGACAAACCCTTACACAGTACTGCCATTGCAGCCTGCATGAAATAACGCACACATTATTTCACAGCCATTTTCACTGCACTTAAGTAATTTAAAAGTCACCTATATGTCTAACCTTCACTTGCTGAAGGTTAGGTGCAAAGTTAAGTGTGAGGGCACCCTTGCACTAGAAAACGTGCCCCCACATAGTTCAGGGCCATTTCCCCAGACTTTGTGAATGCAGGGACACCATTAAACGCGTGCACCACATATAGGTCAATACCTATATGTGGCTTCTCAAAGGTAACTCCGAATATGGCCATGTAACATGTCTAAGATCATGGAATTGTCTCCCCATTCCAAATCTGGAATTGGGGAGCCAATTCCATGCATCCTGGGGCCTCCACCGTGGACCCCCAATTCTTCCAAACCAGCTCTCTGAGGCTTGCACTGCAGCTACAGCTGCTGCCACCTCACAGACAGGGTTCTGCCCTCCTGGGGTCTAGGCAGCCCAGTCCCAGGAAAGCATAACAAATGGTCTCTTCTGAGAGCAGGGTGTTACACCCTCTCTCTTTCGAAATAGGTGTTACAGGCTGGGGAGGGGTAACCTCCCCCAGCCTCTGGAAATGCTTTGAATGGCACAGATGGTGCCCTCCTTCCATAAGCCAGTCTACACTGTTTCAGGGACCCCTTCTCCCCTGCTCTGGCGCAAAACTGGACAAAGGAAAGGGGAGTGACCACTCCCCTGTCCATCACCATCCTAGGGGTGGTGCCCCGAGCTCCTCCAGTGTGTCCCAGACTTCAGCCATCTTGCTTTGAAAGGTGTGGGGACACTCTGGAAGCCTCTGAGTGGCCAGTGCCAGCAGGTGATGTCAAAGACCCCTCCTGATAGGTCCTTTGCTCATAAGGTAGCCAATACACCTCTCAGGGCTATTTAGGGTCTCTCCTGTGGGTTCTCTTCAGTTTCCTTCAGGAATCCTCTGCAACAACTTCAGACTCTTCTGACCTCAGATGAACCGCAGCCTGCTCCAAGAAACGGTGTAACTGCAACAAAGTGTCTGCAACAGACACTTTTCTTCAGCAACCTCAGCTCCAAGTCAGCAAATGCAACAGTTTCCATGGTGTGCATGCTCTGGGGACTCCCTGTCTTCATCCTGCACCAGAAGGACCGAAGGAATCTCCTGTGGAGTGACGGAGTCACTCCCCTGCTCCAAGCAGGCACCTTCCAAGACGGCGACTGGTACCCTGGGACTCCTCTCTCAGTGACGAGCGTGCTCCTAAGGACACAGAGGGTGGACATCATCGACATAGACTGTCCTGAGGTCCTGCTGATGCAATTTGGAGGAGGTAAGACCTTGCCTTCCCCAAGAGCAATGGTACCCCTGTGTACTGCGTCTTCTTCACCTCCTGAGGCCTCTGTGCACTCTTTGCACAATTCCTTCATGCACAGCCTGGCCCAGGTCCCCAGCACTCCATCCTATGACACTCAACTCGCTGAGTTGTTCTCCAGAGGTGTGGGACCTTCTTTTGTTGTGCTGCATCAATCGCATTTTGCACCTCTTTGTCCCCAGATCCTGCGAGCCCCGGGGGTGCTGGGTGGCATCCCGAGGGCTCTCTAAAGTGCTGAGAGCTCCTTCTTCCTCCTCACACAGAGTTGAGGCCCACAGGTCCCTCCTGGGTCCATCCAGCACCATTTTGATGTAAAACACACGTTTGTCGTAGCCAATGCTTGTTGGCGACTTCCAACATGAAATCTCATCTGCAACAATCTTCACGTCGTGGGACGTCTTTTGCATCATGCAGGAACCCGCTGGCATCTTCTTAGGGTGCATTCCTGCAGTCATCAACTAAACAGGGACTCTTCTTTTGTACCCTCTTCTGGGTTGGCAGGGGCTCCTGTCCTTCCTGGAACTTCTTTCAACTTCTGGACTTGGCCCCATTCCTTTGCAGGTCTTCAGGTCCAATAATCCAGCAGTTGTTCTTTGCAGACTTGGTTGGCTGCTGCAAAATCCCCCACACGAGGTGTAGTGTGTCCTAAGGAAACTTGCAGTACTTTACTCCTGCTTTTCTGGGCTCTGGGGTGGGGTAATTTACTTACCTTTACTGTATTCTTACTCTTCCACCGATTCAGCACACACTACACTTGTCTAGGGGGGGATTCGTGATTCGTGATTCGCATTCCACTTTCTTAGTATATGGTTTGTGTTGCCCCTAGACCTATTTTCTCCCATTGCATTCTATAGGATGTCCTACTGTTTGCATTGTTCGATGACTATTTACTTGTCTAATTTTGGTGTCTAGTGTATATATTGTGTATAATACTTACCTCCAGAAAGAGTATTGTCTCTAAGATATTGTTGGTACTGTGTCACCCAAATAAATACCTTTATTTTGGTAACACTGAGTATTGTCTTTACTTGTGTATAAGTACTGTGTAACTATAAGTGGTATTGCATAAGCTTTGCATGTCTCCTAGTTCAGCCTAAGCTGCTCTGCAATAGCTACCTCTATCAGCCTAAGCTGCTAGAACACTACTACATTTCACTAATAAGGGATAACTGGACCTGGTATAAGGTGTAAGTACCCAAGTTACCCACTACAAACCAGGCCAGCCTCCTACACACAACAGACTAAAGTAGCAGTTATTTGGCCTCACATTGCTACTTCAAATGAGAATTTTGACAAGTTGAGCAGAATAAAGGCATTACCGTTTCAAAAACATTTGGCGCTTACATATGCATGCAAGACCTATGCACAGCAAGTTGCGAAGTCATCTGAAGAAAAAAAGTCCCTTTTAAATGTAAACTTTCGAGACACTTTTGTGAACTCGTGGGACGAATGTCCAGTGCTTCTGTAATTGTACATTTCTTCAAGGTTGTTGGTTCTGGTTTCGTTCAAACCTTCTCCTCTATATTTGGCTTAATACCTTCAGCCATGCACTCAGGCCCTCTTTACGACCCTGGTGGTGGGTGATAAAGTGGCGGTAATACCACCAACAAGCTGGCGGTAAGTACCGCCAAATTATGACCATGGCAGTGATATCTCCAATAGACAGCCAATGTACCACACCAACAGCCAGGGCAAAAACAACAGCCACCACGGGGGTAGCCGCCAACAGCCAGGCAGAAGTCAAAGTACCACCCACCATATTAAGACACAGGAAACAGACACCTTTTCTGGGGCGGTACCAACGCCAACAAAAGCCTGGTGGAAAAAGAGCACAGAAGTGAAAGGACTCACCATTGGAGACACAGGGAAGAACCATGCCACCATGGAACCCGAACTGCAAGATTTCCTGATGAGCTTCTATGTTATGCTTCACCACCAACGCCAACGACGACGGTGAGTACAGCCACCATGCACACAAGGGAGTGTGGGAGGAAAACGAGAGTGACACACACACGCACCACACACACTTGACACACACACACACCATACACACAACCAGCTGCATCACAAAAACAATTTGACCCTGAAAATCGGCAGAATAATGCAAGGACAACAGGAATTAACAAAAGTGATTGAAATCAGATCAACATCAAAGTTGATAATCCAATCTGGCAATGAGACAGATATGTACAGATGTACAAAAAAGTGATACTGCCCAGTCCAAAGTTCAAAGGGCCCACATGGACACAGGGCACAGTCAAAGGCCCAACTCGAATCCTGACCACATCCAGATAGAACACTGCAGGGGCTCCAGTTTGCAAATAGGCAGGCACCTCAGGGGGATGGGGGACACCTCAGCCGGATGAGGGAACAAGCCTACTGGTTTGCGAGGGGGCAACATGCCCATTGCTTTGTCCTGGGGAGTGCAAGGCCACAGTCTCTCAAGTGGGTGACTTGCCCACTGGTTCTGGAGGGGACAACATGCCCATTGCATTGTCCTGGGGAGTGCAAGTGGGTGAATTTCCCATTGGTTCTAGAGGGGGCGGCCCGCACCCTATCCCCAGGAGGGTGGACTACATGGCCTCTGCCGGTGGTGATGGCTGCATGGTGGTGGTGGTTGGGGAAGGTTACTGGGCAGCCCCTGCACTCACTGATGGCTGCATGGTGGTTGGGAGAAGCTCCTGGGTAGCACCTGCACTCACTGATGGCTGCATGGTGGTGGTGGCTGGGGGAGGTTCCTGAGCAGCCCCTGCACTCACTGATGGCTGTATGGTGGTGATGGTTGGGAGAGGCTCCTGGGCAGCCCCCTGCACTCACTGTTGGCTGCATGGTGGTGGTGGTTGAGGGAGGCTCCTGGGCAGCCCCTGCACTCACTGATGGCTGCACATCCACGACTGGCAGTGAGGCCCGTGACAGCTGCTGCTGCTGTTTGCCTGACAACTTCCACTGGTGTGGAGTGCCTCTTGTCCTTCTGTTCTTGGGTTGGGATCCCTTACCCTTCCTGGCAGGAGTGGATGGGCTCTTCCCCTCTCTGCCTGGTGGTGCAGGCTCCATCCCCTTCTTCACAGCTGGTCCAGGCCCCTTTCCCTTCTTTACAGCTGGTGCAGGCTTCTTCCCCTTCTTCTTCACAGCTGGTGCAGGCTCCTTTCCCTTCTTCACAGCTGGTGCAGGCTCCTTCCCCTTCTTCACAGCTGGCGCAGGCTCCTTCCCCTTCGTCACAGCTGGTGCCGGACTCTTCCCTTTCATTCCAGGTGGTGCTGACTCCTTCCCCTTCAGTGTTGTTGGTCCTGTATCCCTACCACCATGCGTAGGTGGTGCAACCACTGTCCCCGTGGACTGTTTGGCTGAGGTGCTGGGCTGTGTCCTTGGTACCCTGCCAATACATGCAGGACTGGGGGGGGGGTAGGGAAGAGGTCAATCTGGGAAAGGAAAAGCTTTTTAGGGACATTGGGGTGGGAGGAGGAAGGAGTAATGGGAGTGGAGGATGAGGGAGTGGTTGGTGGAGGAGTATGTCTTCTGGATTTGGGTGGAGGTGCATGGGATGTATGCTGTTGTGAGGTGGATGGCTGTTGGGTGTCTGAGTGCTTGCATTTGTGTCCTTTAGAAGGGGGGAACAGACACCGTGGGAGAGGACACAGGGGACGCGTGCATGGATGTTGTGGAGGTGTCTGCCAGTGAGGTGTGTGTGCTGCTTGGTGATGCTGGTAGTGGATATTGATGTAGTGCATGCAGGCGTGAGTATGGATGCAACTGGGAGGAAGGCGGAGGGGGAGACAGTGGAGGCAGTGAATTTTGTGTCTGCAACTGTATGGTGTTTGTGTGAGTGCCTGTGGGATGAAGTGTGGTGCTTGTGTTTGCCTGTGACACTCTTGGGTGTTGTCTTGTGTGCACCCTCGTCTGTCGGTGTGCTTGAGATGGGTTGGGGTTGAGGAGAATGGGACTGGGAAGTAGAAGTTGGAGGAGGGACGGGTGAAACAGGGACAATGTCTGCCATCAGAGAGGAGGCCAAAGCCTGAATCGATCTCTGTGGGCCGCCAATCCACCATGAATGCCCTCCAGAGTCCCCTGGATGGCATTCACAATGGTTGACTGCCCTACAGAGATGGATCTCAGGAGGTCAATAGCCTCCTCACTCAGGGTAGCAGGGCTTACTAGGGCAGGGCCTGAGGTTCCTGGGGCGAAGGAGATACCCACCCTCCTGGGTGAGCGGGCATGGGCAACTCACTGAGGGGCTACTGGGAGGGCAGTGGTGGTACGAAGGTGGCGGCTGTAGCTGCAGCTGGGTGGTCACAGAGGTGTCCACCACCACCAGGGAGCTCTCATCGTAGGAGAGTCTGTGTTGTCCCCTCCAGTCTCCACCGTGGTGCTACCCTCGTCCTCCGTCCCACTGGTTCCCTCTGCGTCCGTGGAGTCTGCCTCCAGGGTCCTGTGGGATGCAGCTCCCTCTGTCGCCGGTGCCTCTGCTCCTCCACCCAATGATGCTAATGCACATAAGGACAGGATGACAAAGCAAGAAAGAGGGGGGAGAGACAAAGGATACACTGGGTCAATGTCTGCACCAACACCACCGTTGGCGTACACAGAACCCTCACACACAGGGAACAGGCCTACGCACTATGCATTGCACTACCAGTGAAATGGCTAGTCACCAAGGCATGAGGAGTAGCAAACACCGCCAACTGCAGCACACCTGAGACCCACGGAGCCCTGCCTAGAAGTGAATACCAACAAGCTAGGTTACCTGCATTTTCCATTCAACCCTTAGCCTTCAGAAGACCTATGCTGCTATATCTGGCCTGGCCTTAAGGGCACCCACTAACACACAACCACCATCCGGATACCACCCCTCCAGCCATAAGTTGTAACGATAGCCACTGTACTCACCCCCTTGTGGCTGCTGTGATACCCTCAAGCGTCCAACCAGCTCAGAGTAGGCCACCACCAGTATGCGGGCCATCAGGGGGGTGAGGTTCCGACGGGCACTCCTTCCTCGTGGGAGGCCATCCCCAGCTGGGCATCCACAGTTTTCCATGCCCAGTGTCTCAGGTCCTCCCACTGTTTTCAACAATGGGTGTTCTGCCTGCCATAGAGCCCCAGGGTCCGCACGTCCTTGGTGATGGCACGCCATAATCCCTTCTCTTGATGGGCGCTGAGGTAATACATACAGGAGAACTCCATTAAACGAACATTCCAGCCTGTCACACACATGGCCCACCATACCATACCCACCATGTACACCGCCAAGAGGAAATCCACCCACCCCTCCACCCTTACACGATGCCTTCACACACAACTCCATGCATTCATGCCACATGCATCGTGCCCACAGTGTACTCACCAGTTGGTCTGGAGGCCCATACAGCTGTCCGTACTGGGGTAGGACCCCATCCACCAGTCGCTCCAACTCCTCCGAAGTGAAGGCTGGGGCCTTTCCCCGGTCACACTGGCCTTGATAGGTTCCAGACGCAGGTCACAGCAACACATGCAGTGTAGGTCCTCTCCTGTGGAAGGTCAGGAAACAAGTGAGGAATGTGAAATAAAATGGTGGTCACGTCCGAGGCGGAAAATACTGTCACTGCCAGCGTAGATCCCCCTTGGTCACTGTACCCCATAGGGCCCAATATTATCCAATGAGGAATTGAACGGCAGTTCACGACCGCCTACCGCCATGGCGCACAACGCTGGCAGAATTACCTCACTTCCACCTGCCCCTCCACACAGGACAGGCGGTCACCATTTCAGGGGGGGTGAATAGGCCTATCAACAATTGCTGTGTCACAGAATTAAAAGCGCATACTTTAAAATTCCACTGTCCCAAAACATGATTGCACGATGTGGACTGCTGTTGTGGTATAGTTGTTCAAATTGTGACAGCCTACTCACTCTTGTGTCCCTTAGAAACCTACCGCTGCAGATGAATAGGAGATGGAGGCACACCCCCTTTGTACAGACCCCTGGTGGACTTGGCTACACTGAAGGACAGGCACGTAATACTCACCTATAGACTGGACAGGGCCACAATCACAGAGCTGTGTGCCCAGTTGGAGCCTGACCTGATCTCAGCTATCCGTCATCCCACTGGGATCCCCCCTCCTGTGCAAGTTCTATCAGTGCTACATTTCCTGGGAACTGGTTCTTTCCAAGTGAAAGTGAGCTTGGCAGCAGAAATGTCACAGCCAATGTTCTCAATAGTGCTGGCAAGAGTATTGTCTGCCCTGATAAAACACATGTGCAGCTACATTGCTTTCCCCAGGTGGAAGATTTGACCACTGTGAAGCCCGGGTTTTATGCAATGGAGCATATCCCAAATATGAGTGGGGCGATTGATGAAACACATATTGCGTTTGTCCCTCCCCGTCAAAATGAACAGGTATACAGGAATCGTAAGAGTTTCCACTCCATGAATGTGCAGATGCTGTGCCTGGCAGACCAGTACATCTCTCACGTCATTACTAAGTATCCTGGGTCGGTGCATGATGCCTTTGTCCTAAGGAATAGTAGCATCCCAAATGTGATGGCCCAACTACAGAGGCACAGGGTGTGGCTAATAGGTGAGACTTGGTCCCACCCAGTTTATGCCTATGCTGTTGGCCAAATAGGATAGTGTGTGGCTAAATGTTGTGCCTCAATATTTACAGGTGACTCTGGTTACCCAAACCTATTGTGGCTGCTGAGCCCTGTGAGGAATGTCAGGACAAGGGCAGAAGAACGTTATAATGAGGCACATGGGCGATCCAGAAGGATAATTGAGAGAACCGTCGGTCTCCTGAAGGCCAGGGTCAGGTGCCTCCATCTGACAGCTGGATCGCTTTGCTACTCACCCACAAGGTCTGCCAGATAGTAGTGGCATGTAGCATGTTGCACAACCTGGCACTCAGACGTCATGTATCTTTTCTGCAGGAGGAGGAGACTGGAGATGCCCCTATGGCAGCAGTGGACCCTGAGGACAGTGAGGATGAGGAGTCAGAGGATGAGGATGTGGACAATAGATCATTAGTGATCCGTCAGTACTTCCAATGAAACACAGGTGAGACAGTGCAACTTCACAATTCTATGACTGTTGTTGTATTCTGTGTGGCATTGGCATGCTGGCATTACCCATTTGTTTCCCCTACTTACCGTTACCTATGGATTTTCATTTTACAGATGTTGGTGATATGACAACAATGACCTGATGTGATCAAAACAGCCAGCAACAGGTCATTCATTCTATACTCTCACTGTGTACAGTCATCATCATCATCATATATAACTTTATTTCGGCTATAAGCCATAAAAGTAAACAATACAAGACATAACATGATTAAGAAGCATAGCACTTTAAAAATTTTAAGAATGTATAGACAACGTTATTTTTAAACATTTTTTGTTTTTACGAAATCTCAAAGACATATAAAAGTATTAGGTTGTTAAAATTTAACTTCAATTAATTAAAATTTTATCAAACTAATTAAATATAATCTAAAATCAGGACATTAGAAGCACATGATTATCAGAATTCTAGTTCGTGTCACCTGTGTATTTTACAAGAACCTTGCCGCTGAGTGACCAATTTTAACATTTGTCTCTGTTATCCGAGAAAAAAGAAGAAAATTGCATAATTTACTTTTTTTTTTTTTTTTTTAAGAACCCTAAATAAATAGTGAGGTCATATATTTATAAAACATACAAATCGTCATTATTCTTTAAACTAAAATCCAGACCGTTTAGGTTTTAGGTTCATCCGGTTAAAAACTGATGTATTAAGTGAATATAGTCTAGAACCAATGTATTAAAATTACACATTTATAATAGTTCTTTTGTTCTTAGTAACCATGCACTTCGCAGATATCCCACCACAGAAAAAACTATTTTATCATTTGTATCAGTTGTTAGGAGTCGTAATGCCGTATTCCATTCCCTTATCCCAATAGCCCTACATAGTGGAGCAATCCACTTTTTCCTAGGTACCAAATATCTAGGGCAGAAAAACATAAAGTGCGCGAGTGACTCTTTTGTCTTTTGACAATGATGGCAGTATATTGAATTGCAGTCCTCCGGTCTCCATTGCGTGTGTACAGTCAATTTGTAATGGTTGTGGCTGTTTCAATCAATACAAATTTTCAATACATGAAATATTAGTTGTAGAGTTTTATCCAAGGGTGTTTATTATACTGCTAAAAAATTGAGGGGAAAGTGCAATGAAATGGTGTTATGATGGAGGAAAGTCCAGGGTATTGTTCCAGTCTGTTTGTAGCACAGGTGCAGTGTCCAAGGGGGACATAGGAATGGGAGCAATGGCAGTTCAAGGTGGACAAGGTGACTGAGTGGAACACAAGGGGGACAATCAGGAGAGTCTCATTTCCTGGCGGTGGTCTTAGCAAGTGTCTCTGGCTTCTGCCTGGTTCGCAGGGAACATTTGCAGTGTCGTTCACCTTCTGCATGGGGAGGGATGCTGGTGGCCTGTGGGTCTTGTGGCGGGGCCGCCTTCCCACTAGCGGCAGCGGAAGTGGAGGGCTGTTCAGTTGACTGGCTTGTGGTAGGGGCCCCCTGGTGTGCTGTTGCCTCCCTCATGATGTTGGCCATGTCTGCCAGCACCCCTGCTATAGAGATCAGGGTGGTGTTGATGGCCTGCAAGTCCTCCCTGATCCCCTGATACTGTCCCTCCTGCAGCCGCCTATTCTCCTGCACATTGTTTAGGATCTGGGAATCTGGGAATATTGGTAGGCTCCCAGGATCTCAGAGAGTGCCTCCTGGAGAGTCGGTTCCCTGGGCCTGTTCTCCCCCTGGCGCACAGCAGTCCTCCCAGTGTCCCTGTTGGCCTGTGCCTCTGTCCCCTGAAACGTGTGCCCACTGCCACTGACCCCAGGTCCTTGATTGTCTTGTGGGTGAGGTGTGGCCTGGGGTCCCTGTCCAGGTGGGCACACTGCTGATGGACATGTCCTGGGGACAGAGGCGTGAGTACGCGGGGTGGGTGCTGTGGTGTTGGTTCCTGATGGGGGAGGCTCTGTGGTGGTCTGTGGTTGTGCTTGGGTGACCGGCTGTCCAGTGGTCCCTGATGAGCCAGTTGGTCGTCCAGATCCAGAAGTCCAGAGTTACTGTCATCACTGGGGGCCTCTTCTGTTGGGGGACTGGATAGTGGTGGCACCTCCTCTCCACTGACATTGGCTGGGGTACCTGTGGGGATGTAAATGATGTATCATTCTTCAAGTGTATGACATTTGTACTTCCGTAGCTTCCCCTCTATGGTTGGTGTTACCCTGCCAGCTTTCGCTTGTGTATGGTGATGTATTGTGGGATTGTTAATTTCCCTGTGCTGTGCATGTTTTAGTGATGAGTGTCCATGCAGGGCTGGGAGGGGGTGTCCTTGCATTGGTATAGCATGCAGGGCTTGGTATTGGGATTAGTGAGGTGTGTTGGTGGAGTGTGTAGGATGTAGTGGAGTGATGGGAGTGAGGGTGTGGGTGTGAGATGACATGCAGGTATGGGGGGGTGATGATTAGTAAATGTAGTCTTACCAGTGTCCAGTCCTCCCGCTACTCCAGCGAGTCCCTGAGGATGTAGTATTGTCAGTACTTGCTCCTCCCATGCTGTGAGCTGTGGGGGAGGAGGCGCGGATCCACCACCAGTCCTCTGCATGGCGAGCTGGTATCTTGCTGCTATGGAATGTACCTTCCCCCCCAGGTCGTTTCACCTCTTCCTGATGTTGTATCTTGTTCTTGGGTGCTGTCCCACGGCATTGACCCTGTCCACGATTCTCTGCCATAGCTCCATCTTCCTTGCAATGGAAATATGCTGTACCTGTGCTCCAAAGAGCTGTGGCTCTACTATGACAATTTCCTCCACCATGACCCTTGACTCTTCCTCATTGAAACAGGGGTGCCTTTGTATTGCCATGGGTATTGTGTGATGTGTGTTGGTGAGGGTGTGTTGGGTAATGTGTTGGGCTGTATGGTGTGGAGTGCTTGAGGGATGTATGGGTGTAAGTGGTGTGTGTGTCTAGTTGTCTCTGTGCTCCTCTTCTCAGACTCCTGGTGACAATTGTTGTTCATAAGGGGTTGTGGGTAATGTGGGTGTGTGTTTTATAGTGGTGTGGGTGTGGTGTGTGTATGAGTGTCAGGTGTGTGTATTTGGAATTGGCCAATGTAGTGTTGTTTTGTATGTGGGTGTCCATTTTGAGTGCGGTAGTATGTACCGCCAATGGTTCACGGACGTTGAATGTCCGCTGTGGTGATTCGTGGGTCATAATGTGATGAGCATTGTTTTGTTGGCGTAACGGTATGGGTTTTGGGACCGCCACTTTATCACTGACCTTTGGTCTGGGGGGTTTGTGTAGGTGGCTGTATTCTGTCGGATTGGTGTGTGTGTCATAATATGGTGAACGGATATTCGCCAGCACGGCGGTAAGTTAGTGGCCGTCAGCGTGTCGGTAAGCAGGATTTACCGCCAATGTCATAATGAGGGCCTCAATATTTTTTTGTACTTTTAGGGTATTTCCGCTTACTTTAGCTATATATATAGGTGGCATCTTGCTGTTGCTATTTTTTCTTCGCAATGGCTGTCCCAATCAACAAGGGGGACTGAAAGCGCTTCCACCACTGCAACTGTGTTGTGAACGCATGATGCAGTATTTCGGGGCACCACTCCTGGAACTACTGGAGTGCAACTGGTCTCTGTCATTCAG
Organism: Pleurodeles waltl; assembly: GCF_031143425.1. Classification (NCBI taxonomy): domain Eukaryota; kingdom Metazoa; phylum Chordata; class Amphibia; order Caudata; family Salamandridae; genus Pleurodeles; species Pleurodeles waltl. Next base: position 969,788,246 of record NC_090436.1, read on the forward strand.
ACCGGTTTTGGATGGTGTGCAGCCAGGTGTCTCTGGTGCCTTTTTGAATGTGCACTGAAAGTTTGTCTTTCTACGTGGCGCTTACTTTGGATGCTGATATGTTGATGTTCTCGATGAGGGCTTATGACCAGACATGCCTCGTTGAGGGTGCGTTTGCTATGGGAAACTATCTATGAGTTGCCATTCGTGGATCATTGGGCACAACATGGAATGCTGCTGCCTCAGCTGGAACTCAGGCTTTGGAACATGAGTGCTCCTTGGTTTTCCTTGGCAACGATTTGGCTACCTTAACACCTGCTGAAGTGGAACATTTCCGTGCTTCAATTGTCCCGGATGTAATTGGAGATTTTAAAAACTACATTGACTTTTAAATTTGGATCTATTTGATGCCATGGTTATCATTTTAAATTGGCCCTTTCCAATATTTTACATGCTCACGTGTGTTTAAACTTGTCATTATTGACATTTATGTATATAAGTTTTTAGAGAAGAACTTTTTAACTGCTTTTCTATTTTTAATCTTAGACTTTTTACCACCTTTGAACCAGCAAGGGGAGGGTGTTGTGTAGCCATTTTAATTATACCTCTAGGCACGTTATTTTAGCAACTAGGCCTGCCACTTGTGCTCTTTAGCCCAGTTACATTTTATTCTGCTTCATTTTGATTAGTTCAGAATTAGCCACATTTGTGGTGCTGTTTTATTTTTTTTATCTATTGGTACTTTTGCTTAGGAAAGCGTTGCATTTCTTAGCAAGACATTCTTTTCACTTTGTTTTTTTCTCAAGGTTGAAGTGAGATAGAGTTGCCGGAAATGTGGTACACTGCGTCTCCAACATTCACAGAAACACATACATCCTTACGTGGGGACATTTTCTCAGAACATCAGCTGTTTTATTATAAAAACATGTCTCTGACCCATGCCGTTAGCGAGAGATTCCAGCCAGATGACCACAAACGAATGCTGATTGACCTTGCTACAGCTGCTTGCTGAGACTACCGGTTCCCTGGTCTACACGGAGATGGTGATTCTCTAGACAACAGGCTTCCTTGCTCAAGTATGGGGAATTATGTCTTCCCAGGGGGAAATCCTTAAGGACGGATTAGGGCTTATCACACTGTGCTCTGACATAGCTTAGGTAGGAACACATATATTACGCATAGTGACAGTATGGTGGGACTTTTCCTGTGTTTTACTTTTCCTGTCACCATTTTGTTTCTAGTGCGTTTCATCATTCTAATTATTCCAATTCATGCCATTTTATCTAAGACGCATCTGATTCAATAAGTCTTATTCTGCCTCTGTTTGTCTTTGCATGTGTGAAACTAATGTAACTGGGAGAAAGGATCCACCATGCTTTCCCCGAGAAGTAATTCTTATCATGTGCTCAGTTGCCACAAATCATCCCTGCTCTTGGGCAGAGGTGAGGCACTGCAAGTTGCTGGGAAATGGATTAGGACCACCGTTTCCACATGGTGTGGGACTGGACTCAGTTCCCCACAATTCAAGTGATGCTGTTGCCCGAATCCAGCAACCTCATTAGAATAATGAGAGCCCAAGTGACAATGCATTGATCCTGAGCAGCGCAATTGGTGATGCAAAGTCCTCATCCTCATCAGCAGCGGCGATGCGCCGGCGTCAAGGAGAAATGCAGCAGTTAAAATCAGCCAATGACGGTAATGCGTAGATTTTTCTAGAACACAGCTGCAGAACCTACTTCGAAGGGTCCAGGACTAGATTGGCACCACTTTGCAAGGTAGGACTCACAGTTGGCAAAGTCCAGAAGCTATAGCAGAGGTGAGTGAAGTCTTTGAGGTCCCTTAGACTTCAGAACAGGAGGCAAGCCAGCAAGCCCTTGGAGCCACTTTGATTCTGGTGAAATTCAGGTCCAGTACTTCTCATTCCCAGGCAAAAAGGGCAGCAGGTAACAAGGCAGGCACAGCAAAGCAGGAGTCTAGGAAAGCCCAGCAGAGTGACAGTCCCTTTAGCAGCACAGCAGTCCTTCTTCCTGGCAGAACGTTCTTGGGTCCAGAAGTGTACTGAGTTGGTGGTGTTTGGGGTCCAGTACTTATACCCAATTTTGCCTTTAGAGTGGGAGAGAAGTCAAATTGAGACCTTTGAATTGCACAAACTCCCTGTCCTTCCTTCCCTGGCTCCAGAGACACTACGGGGACTATGCAGCCCTTTGTGAGGGCTCAGGACCCAGCTTCTTTAGGTGTAAGTGTCAGCTCCTCCCTCCCATGCTGGTCAGGATGTCCCATCAAGATGTTAATGAATGGCCCATCAGGACAGGGATGGCCCATCAGGCACACCCATGCTCCCTTTATCTGCAGCTGTCTAGAAGGAATGCACAAGAGCCCAGTTGTCAGCTACCAAGACATTTATCAAAAGACAGGTAAGGGCACAGGAAGGTTACACTAAGGAAATGTAAACTTTCTGAAAGTGGTATTTTCAGACTTGCAACTCAAAATCCAACATCACTATAATTTGTGATTTTGAATTGTGATTCCAGTGACACGAAACGTGAAATATCTATCTCGTCCCAATTAGGAACTACACTTATAAAATATAAAAAGGCAATTTCAAAGTTAGCTTACAGGAGAGATAGGCCTTGCAGTAGTGAAAAATGAATTTAATATTTTCTCACTACCTGAACATGTAAAACTAAAAAGTACATGCCCAACTTTTTAATTACACTGCACCCTTCCCTTTGGGCTGTCCATGGTGTATCTTACGGCTGGCATATATGTATTAAAAAGGAAGGTTTGAGCCTGGCAAGAGGGTTAGCTTGCCAGGTCGACATGGCAGTTTAAAACTGCACCTACATGCTCTGCAATGACAGGCCTGAGCCATGTTTGAAGTACTTCTGAAGTGGGTGGCACAATCAATGCTGCAAGCCCACCAGTAGCATTTCATTTACAGTCCCTGGTCTCATGTAGTGAACTTTACTAGGGACTTATAAGTAAATTAAATATGTCAATTGTGGATAAGCCGGTGTTACTATGTTTTGGGCAAAGAACACATTCACTTTAGTGCTGGTCCCCAGAGGTATAGTGGCCAGAATCCTAAAGCCAGCAAAAATGAAGTCCACAAAACAGCAGGTCAGAAAGCAAAAAGTCAGGGGAACCACACCAAGAATTCCAGTTCTAACAGGTGTCCCCTCTCCAGCTGAAGGAGGAGAGAGCTACCCAATCCCTGGGGAGTTCTCTTCACTAAGGTGGAAGAATCTGGAGAGACCATCAGCATTGGTGTGCTCTGTTCCAGGAAAGTGTTCCACCATTAAGTTCATTCCATGTAAGGAGATGGATTGCCTCAACAGTTAGGGATTCTCACCCCTCATCTGCATTAACCACCTGAGGGGCCTGTGGTCTGCCTGAACCCAGAAATGAGTGCCTTAGCTTCTGCATCTCCCACATTGTGCAGAGAGTGAAACTGTATCACCAGTTAATTACCCCAACAGTTCTGGTCTGGGGATGGACAAAACAGATACAAAAGCTCACATCTTTAGGAAACTACAGAAAGACATAGGGCCATATTGATACTTTTTGACGCAAAACTGCGCTAACGCAGTCTTGCGCCAAAAAAATTAGCGCCGGCTAACGCCATTCTGAAGCGCCATGCGGGCGCCGTATTTATTGAATGGCGTTAGCCGGCGTTAGCCGACCGGCGCTGCCAGGTGTGCGTGAAAAAAAACGACGTACACCAGGCAGCGCCGGCGTAGGGAAAAATGGCGTTTGGGCGTCGCAAAATGGGGCAAGTCAGGCTGAGGCAAAAAAATCGTCTTAACCCGATTTGCGCCATTTTTTTGGGGCGCCCAGACGCCATTAACATGACTCCTGTCTTAGCAAAGACAGGAGTCATGCCCCCTTGCCCAATGGCCATGCCCAGGTGACTTCTGTCCCTTGGGCATGGTCATTGGGCATAGTGGCATGTAGGGGGGCACAAATCAGGCCCCCCTATGCCACAAAAAAAAATTAAAAAAATACTTACCACAACTTACCTTTTCTTCCCTGGGATGGGTCCCTCCATCCTTGGGTGTCCTCCTGGGGTGGGCAAGGGTGGCAGGGGGTGTCCCTGGGGGCAGGGGAGGGCACCTCTGGGCTCATTCTGAGCCCACAGGTCCCTTAACGCCTGCCCTGACCCAGGCGTTAAAAAGAGGCGAAAATGCGGGGTTTTTTGCCCCGCCCACTCCCGGGCGTCATTTTTGCCCGGGAGTATAAATACCACGCACATGCCTGGGAGTCATTTTTTAAGACGGGAACGCCTACCTTGCATCTCATTAACGCAAGGAAGGTGTTCACGCCAAAAAATGACGCTGACTCCATGAACTTTGGCGCTAGACGCGTCTAACGCCAAAGTATAAATATGGAGTTAGTTTTGCGTCGAATTTGCGTCGAAAAAAACGACGCAAATTCGGCGCAAACGGAGTATAAATATGCCCCATAATTTCAATAGCACATTTGCATACAAAGGATAGTTACAAGTTAGGCAGGATTTACTCACATAATTACATTGTAGGCCATACCACTCTGAATGCATTCAAATTACATTTATATTCTACAGAGCATTTCACTCTAACAGAGAAAGACCTCACAACAGTACAGACGGTCATCGTTCAAGAAAATCCTACCACACAAGGTAAAGCGACTGATTATAGTTAACTCTTATACCATCATTGAAAGCAGCAACTAAAGCAAGAGTACCAAATTCAAGAGACTTACATGTGTGCTAGGTGCAATGGGCCATGAGCCAAACAAGTTCAGGCATTCAATTTGAGAACGCTACATAACAATAAACACTCAAATTTGGTCAGTATGAACAAGCAGTGCCATGCACCCCATTTAGCAAAGGCATTGAATGATTATCACACCATCTTTAATACGGACTGGATGTGGCTCCATTCATACTAGTGGGAGGTGCAGTGCGTTCTGCAATATTAGTAATGAAGAAATGTATATATTTAAGAAAACTGAAATGTTACATCTCCTTGATGTGTGTAGCACAGCCTTGATATAGTTTTGATGTTGCATAAAAGACAGACCTGATTGTATGCTAAAATAGTAAGTCATTAGATTACAGTTTTTTGCATTGTGAGTCATTACAAAGCATTGTAAGTTTTCCTTCCTTTACATTGGGAGTATTTTACGTTGCAGGTATGTCAATAAATTAATGTTTAATTATATCTTAACACATATATATCTATATATCGTTTTATTTCTTTTTGATCATACACACACACTATAAAAAAATAATATTTCATAATTGCATTCAATTTAAAAATATTTTTTTTGTTAACAAATAGCAAATGTTTAATAGAACAAATTTAGAATAATTTTAAAAAGATCTATCTATCTATCTATCTATCTATCTATCTATCTATCTATCTATCTAAATTTATATCAGTCAGTCAAAAAAATCTTTATTCACTCAAGATGATGACCATAAAAGCACAGAAATAAAATAAGCACAGAATACAAGCACAAAATACATTATTAACACACATAAAATCATAATCTACAGATTAGCTCCACCCTCGAACCTGCGCTAAACCAGCCTTTGGAGTACTCCAGATCTTTAACCGTTGTAACAAAGGGGTAATGCCAACGAAATCCTCTACACAGCCCTGACCCAATTCAAGATGTAAAATATAACTTGATATACTTGGGAGTAATGCTAAGAGTCTACAGTGGAACTTACTTTCTACCAACTGTACCTTCCTTGGGGCAGAAAATCCCCAAAAGCCGGTGCCATAGACACCAAGCAAAAGACACTTGTTCTTATACAGATCAATCATTTCTCCTATTGGTTTCCGCACAATCCTTTCAGCAAATCTAAATATCATCTCACAGGCTGCCCCATTTTTTGGGCTCCCTGATTAATTAACTTTTCCCAAGATCCACCATCATCAAGTCTAATCCCTAAGTAATCAAGAAATAATATTTCCTCTATTTAGGTCTCGCCTTTAATAAAACATTCAGATTTAGTGTTTTTTTTGGGGCCACAGGACATCACAAACAATCTTTTAAAATTAACCTTAAGATTCAATGTTTTCATAAAATCATTAAAACATCTTAAAAGGTTCTGTAAACCATTTGCAGTTAAAGCTAAAAGAACAGCATCATCCGCATAGAGGAGGACCAGAACTGCATGGGGGATATCAGTAAAATATGATGTTTAAAAGGCTCCTAAAGAGTTATATACAATGCAAACAAAAACGGGGATACAATACAACCTTGCCTCACTCCTCTGGTAATCTTTATCTGCTTAGTGCAAATGCATGACTGGGTAAAACAAACACTTGTGGATGTATCCCAGTGTATACGCTTTACCAAATCCACCAACCTGAGCCATTATATCCCACAGTATTTCCCTATCAACCATGTCAACAGCACAGGAGAGGTCCATAAATACCAGATGGTTGTTTAAATCATTGCCAGCACTCCATAGTAGATTTAGTTTTGTGGTTCGATGTAGATGATGTGTTTCAGTGTACAGCCCCTTTCTCAAACCCTGTATGCTAAAACACATCACCTACATTAAATAACAGAAATAAATATACTTTGGAGTGCTGGTGGATTTAGCTTGATGGAAGGAATGGTATGCATAATTGACAGAACTGACATAGCTAATGAGGGTATAGCTGTCCTATGCTAGTGAGCAAATTTGAAGAAAAAAAAAAGAAATATATATATATATATATATATAAGAGCTGATGCTTTACTACCTCTCCAAATACAAAAAATGTCGTCAATATACCTCACTTTCAAAATAAGTCGCTCTTTGAAAGATGTGTTAAGCCACAGTTTGATATCCAGAGATGAACAAACAAAGTCTATTCAATTATTTTATACTTGTGGTAAGTGCAAAGCGTGCAAGTATAGTTCTAATTGTAAGGAGGTGGAGTTTCTGGGGACGAAAAAACCTTTTATAATAAGAAAGCATGACTCTTGTATATCGGATTATTGTATTTATGCATTAAAATGTCCATGCAATAAATTTTACATAGGCAGCACGATACACACGGCTAAAAAACGTATCCTGGAACATATGAGAGCAATTAAGAACGAAGACAAGTCATATCCTGTGGCTAGGCATTTCCAGGAATATCATGACAAAAATGTAAACAAACTACAGTTTATGGTTCTTGACAGGATTTCAATGAGAGTAAGAGGTGGAAATAGGACTTTGGATTTGAGAAAACTGGAATCCAGGCTGATTATTAAATGTAATACGATAGACCCTATAGGGATGAATAAGGACGAAGAATTATCTGTACAATTGCACTAACTAGTCGTGATACCAGCATTAGTTTTTTCTGATATGATTACTTAGATTTAGTATTAGTAATTTTATTGCATGATTTTTTGATTTGATATTATTAATGTTTCCTCATCTCTATCTCTTGACAGGAATTTAAATTGAGCATATAAAAGCAAAAGAGCTATTATACTGATTTAATCCAAAGACTATACGAATGGTATGGCTTTGAGAATGTCCAATAACTACAAGAGGTATCATAATTTAGGTGAGACATGCATTCAGAACATGAAGTAAGTTTGGGGAATATATAATACGTTAATTGTTATAATTACATAAGAATTGATAATATATATACATGTGAGTTACAATCACATGGAGAATACAGTTAATAAGGTTGATTTCTATGTCTAATTGTGGTTATGTTTATGATACTAGTGGTACATTCAAATATGGCAGCCATCAATGTATAAAGGAAATTTAGTCCGTTTTTTATGTTAATGTTTTGGGTAGTATGTAAAATGGAGAGGGAAATGGGGCTGAAGATATTTCTGTGAACAAGGGAGCCCTGTCTCCTGAAACGCGTTAGAGTTTTATTTGCTGTTTTGTTTATTCTGCCACATTAAATTTACTTTTCTTAGTGACACGAGTGGCTGTAACTTTCTCTTCTTTTTAAGAAGTGATTTGTTGTTGAATATTATAGGGTTCGCGACCCTGTTACAACCTGCCGCGTTTGGGGCTGACTCATTCGCGTTTTTTTCTATTTATATATATATATGTATATATATACACGAACACACAAATATATACATACATAGATACAAATATATAAATATAAACACATATTTACACACACACACGCACACACACACATATGTATATACCAATCTTTGCTCCTAATGGGCCCACTACCAAAGGGGGTGGAGCGTAAGCCGGCGAAGAACACTGGCAAATAATGTCCAAACATACCCAGAGAGAAAACGCTCAGGTGGAAAGTGATAGAAGTTTACTTCAAACTAACATGTTCCGCACTACGGGAAGAAGGAAGAAAAGTAGCAGTAAGTTTCCGCACATAATTTTTGAACAAGAAGTATTTTTGAAATAACCTGTATAATGATTCTGAACCATTAAGTTCTAACTTTAGGTCTGAAAAAGTAGACTACCACTTATAAAAATGGAAAACCAATGGTAAAAATATTGCACTTTTTTAGAACACTGCTTGTTCCAGGAATACAAGAAAATGGTGATATTAGAACAGAAAACCATTTGTTGTTTCCATTTTTAATTATAAAAAACATGTATTCTTGCAAAGCACTTTTCAATTTAAAAAAAATAAATCCTGTACTTTGGCTTTTTTGGCTTACACAGGGTACCTTTGGAATCCCTAATATGTGGGGGGAAATCAACACACATTTGGCCTATATACCTTTTGTGGAAAAATTGTAGGAAGGTGGAAGTGTGAAGTTAGCTACCTAGACTTTAAAAAATGGCTCAGCATGGGAAGTGGAAAAGTCTCTTCATCTTATGGTTTAAACCACAAACATGGATTTAATCCATAGTCTAGAAGTATTTTGTAGGCGGAGGGCACCAATTAGGGTGGAGTATCACCTCCATTTGCAGGAATCTCAGACTTGATCAAAAGTACATCCATTGTAATCTCAATTTATCAACTTATTGTAAATCATTTTATACCACGTTCCAAAAACTTTCACTAGAACTGGCCCCAGGGGTAGACAGTGGGAAGAACATTAGGTACCAAGGCCGTCAAAACCACAGTTTTAAATTAGTATCTAAATTAATAAATTCACCCAAAGGTGCAATTTCAGATGTTTGTCTCATTACATGAACATAAGTGCTTTATTCTACTGGCTTAAGTGATAACATATCTCTCTAAGTGACACACACAGAGTACTGAAATGTCACACCAAAGCATACTGAAAGCACGAAAATGTCACACATATGTGAATTTAAACCTTGGCAGCTATGAACATGTCTTCCTCTAAGGAGACTGACTGGAAGCACGCTGCGCCTTTTAGCACAGTATTATTCCACTGGTAGAAAGTTTGTCTTTAACCATAGATGATATGAGATCAACTGTGGAGAGGAAATGTTCATAACATCTCTGAAGAGGACATGTCAGCGTGTCAGACCTTATTAAGTAAACTTACAAGGGAGACGCGAATAGGCCAATGGACCTTTTGACTGCGCTGTGAGTTTTTCCCACCATATATCCTGCACCAATACAGATCAATAACATCAATAATCAATAGGAGTCAGTAATTTCCACTCACCATGACCTCACTGCCTTCAATGACCACACCTTTATGTAAAAGTTAGTCTGCTTATTTCCCTATATTAACAATGCTAATGTCACGTAGCTTAGTCTCAAAATCAAATGATAAACATACAGAAACAACACTGGCTGTCCAAAGCAGCGAAAGAATCACAATCTAATCAAGGCTTGGGCTACTACACTTTCTAAAGTCACAGTATATATTAATAGCAAGAATAACTGCACAAATTATATTACATACATTTAGATTCAGCAAAGGAAAGACATCAGCTGTTATTGCATGTAGCGAACTTCGTCCGTGAGAACCCTAACTAACACCAGATAAGAATAGCATGTTTGGTCTTCATGCAAAACATTTTAGTCACACAAATTTGGAAAAATATCTAACTAATGGCTCTATCAAAATAGCAGTTGGTACTTAGAAACAAAAGCAAATAGACACAGCAATCAGTAAAGTCATTCTATGCTGTCCTCAACATGGTTCAACAAACTGTGACTGTCTTCGTCAACAGGGCATCAAAGTCATCCAGCATCAAAGTTCCGAAAAAGCAAAGTCTCTCTAAGCAGTTTGAAAGAATACAGCTAAGCTCTCAAGACAGTTAAGAAGAATATTGCAGAATGGCCTCTCTCCTCTTGGTGCAGTCCGGGTAAGTTAGATTTCCTAAAGCTATTTTCCACATCCTAATTGGTTAGGGGATCGCATGTTCACACTTAGGGCCAGATGTAGGAAACGATTTGCGACTCGCAAACGGCAAAAATGGCCGTTTGCGAGTCGCAAATGTGAGTTTCCTATGCAGAAATGCATTTTGCGAGTCGGGACCGACTCGCAAAATGCATTTCCGACTCGCAAATAGGGAGGGGTGTTCCCTTCCTATTTGCGACTCGCAGTGGGATGCAATTCCATTTGCGACTGCGTACGCGGTCGCAAATGGAGTCGCAGTTACCATCCACTTGAAGTGGATGGTAACCCACTCGCAAACGGGAAGGGGTCCCCATGGGACCCCTTCCCCTTTGTGACTGGACCCCATATTATTTTTTCAGGGCAGGTAGTGGTCCAAGGGACCACTCCCTGCCCTGAAAAAATACCGAAACTAAAGGTTTCGTTTTTTTTTTTAAGTGCAGCTCGTTTTCCTTTAAGGAAAACGGGCTACACTTTTTAAAAAAAACTGCTTTATTTAAAGCAGTCACGAACACGGAGGTCTGCTGACTACAGCAGGCCTCCATGTTTGCGAGTGCCTTGACTCGCTATGGGGCCGCAATTTGCGACCCACCTCATGAATATTCATGAGGTGGGTCATTGCGACCCCATAGCGAGTCGCAGTCAGTGTCTGAGACACCGTACTGCATACCAATTTGCGAGTTGCAAATTGCGAGTCGCATGGACTCGCACTTTGCAACTCGCAAATATTTTATTTGCTACATCTGGCCCTTAGTCCAATGAAGCTAAACCCTCAACTCTACAATTTTAATATTACATGGTTCACATGTTGACGATTGGTTCTTTGTCTCCTGCTCTCATCATTTGACTCATCAGGTATCAATATTGTTGAAGTTTATACTCCAGTCAGTGCATCTATTGTCTTCTCCTGGGAAAGTCAGTCTTACACACATACATTAAACATTGTTTCACTAGCAAGTACATCATCTTCTAGCAAGCAGTTTTTTATCAAAACTAACTTCAGCTACGAGCACATGTTCAGGACACTGGGGAAGATCACAATTTAATTCTATAAGCATCCATTTTATAAAACGCCTAAGAAATGCAGCTGGACCTGAGGAGGTGCAACTAGGGCAAGACCTCACTAAATTAAGGCCTACAGTTAATAAAGCTAATACATAATACATAACCCTTAATATGACATATTACTGCATTAATTAGACATAAGTTCAACATTTCACATTAATAAGCAATTAATAAGGACACTTCCTGAACATTGATGGCCACTCAGGTGGGCACGCCTTCAAATGCATGCATTAATTTTCTCTATGTTAATATATTTTCTACGCAAATCCAACACTCAAAATGTCTGAATATTCATTAGTGAACTCAGCGTTAACAGACATTGACTGTCTTTATTTGAAATCTCGCTGAATGTCGTTTCATTGCCTTCACCTGTCAGCTTGCACACCTGTTTCTCATTTCTTAGTCTAATGCATTCCAATGACTTGGACCGGGAGTGGTGTAGTCCCTAACGGACTTTGGTCTTCTCAACTGACCCATCTCTATTCAACTAAATCAGCATTGAATTGAAGCTGTAAACATTCTCAATAAGTATGAAAAACAAGGATTAACGTTAAAAAGTTTACTTAAACAATATCAGTACAGAAATGCATAAGGTGAACCACCAGTCCATTAGTACATAAGCAAATGCATCATAACATATAGGAAGAACTCAGTAAAGTTCTACTGAAATCCAGCACACAAATACATAGTTCACAGGGTATGCACCAATGGGAAACAGGCAAGAAGAAACATTTTATGACAGAATACGTTTGAAAATTCTCTCACAATTCTACAACATAAAACTTGATCATTCCTAGGGTCTGATCATGTGAAATGATTCGTTACTGGGTCTGGGACAGTTAGGTGGTGCTTGGTTAGGTATATTGTGTTTTAGTGTGACTGGCAAAATCTTAGTTTTCTTTTGCAAAGAGAACAGCTCTTTATTACAGTGAAAACAATACCATCAACAGTCCCGCTGCTGGAGTTCCTAAGGCCTTGCAGACACATGCACCTGAATGTGGTTTCTTTACGATGATCAGTCAGACAGAGTTAAACAATTTGTGTTTTTTAAAAGGCGATCTCGGCGGGACGTACAGGAGAGGACCTTGTTTTGGGGCCACACTTGGTCCTGGGGTGGGACTACATCCCCCGGGTTCCTCAGCGAATTCCCATCGCTCTTAAGTGCCATCTGACATTCCCGCAGCGCGGGACGTCAAGGAGAGGACCTTGTTTTGGGGCCTGACTCGGACCTGGGGTGGGACTACGTCCCCCAGGTTCCCCAGCAAATTTTCAGCGCTCTTAAGCACCATCTGACATTCCCAAAGCACGGGACGCATGTGGGACACGCCCAGGCGTGCCCGACAGAGGCTGGGCTGGGCATTACTATCATCTAAGGAAGTAAATCAAAACCCCAAGGTTTAATCAATTTATTTACACACTTTCCCATCTATCCTGTTACTCATTACTTTGTTATCTAGACATGGGGAAACAAAAGGCTGTGGATACCCTCCCTCAGTCCAGTGGTTCAAAGAAATCCAGGAAACGGTCTAAAAGTAAAATGAGTCTAACTCCTAACCAAGGAAGTCATTCCTTGGAAGAGATAGATATTTTAATAGAAGAAGTGAAGGCTATTCTAAGAGACAACTCAAACTCACTGTCTTTACAACATGATCCCTCTGTCATAAAAACACCGGATATATTTAAGAAACAAAACAACGGCAGCTTAAGCCACTAAAGGAGACTGAATCAAAAATTATTGTTGGAATGCCAGGGTTGGAACTACCTCGAGCGCCTGACAGAGAATTGGACACAGTATTGAGCACCACAGTTGGTCCTCCCGCTGAGGATGAGCCCCCCTGCCCTCCATTGAGTCCTGAGGTTTTGGTAATGACTATGATTTCATGCTCAACTCGGTATGGGCCACTGGAGAATGTAGAAGGACCTTGTAATATTACTATACACAAATGCTCTGGGACTTGCATGCTTGTTGGAGACGATACTAGCTCTCCCCAAGGTTTGGATAAACCATTGAGGCTACATGACAGCCTTGATTTGGCCTCTGTTCATCGCAAGCTAGACGAAGTAAAGAATCTGGTGCTGTTATTAATGAACCAACTGGTGAAGGATCCGGGGTTGTTATGCGACTGTAGTTGTTCTCGACCAAAATTGGATGTGCCCTGCTCTATTTTGAGGGACACACCCACTATTTTGGCTGCATCTGAGTCTAGGCCTCAAATAGATAATCAATATTTACAGCCTGGTCCTGTTTCTTTTTTCACCCAATTTCTTTCCCACACTGAAGGCCCACAGGTCCCTTCGGAGTCCACCAAACACAAGCGTGTGACTGTTGTTGAAGATCAGGCTTATATCAGGCCTAATAGACCTGGCAAAACTATATCTGCTGACCATCGAGAGATGATTGGCTTCCAGGTGCCGAGCAGAGCAGCCTTCCAATCAAATTGCCATACTGAGTTACCTGATGACGTCCCACATCAGGTCGAAAAGAGATGGTCCGCATCCAAGAAGCAGACTCAGGCCCTCAGGAACAAAGGAGGTCGAAGTTCCTAAATTGGCCCCAGGGGTTTCGGAAACCCGGGACTCTTTGTTAAATAAGGATGTATATTGGTTGAGAGTCCAGCGGAAGTGCCTCTCTGTTATCCGTGCAGATATTGTAGAGGTGGTTCGCCATTCCCTGCCTGGATCCAAATTTGATTTTATTTCTATTTTTTTTGCAGATAGGCTGTTGGTGAATAATTTTATTGATTTTGAACTGCGTACTTGCTATCTTCGGAAGCCCAATGGGAGTGGTATCAGACTTAAATCCTCCCCACCTCCTGCAAAGTGTCAGGAGACAGCTTGCATTCATCATCAGGTGTTGATTCTCTAACTAATGATTCTAATTCAATATTTCCTATCTGAAGTAGCAGGCTGGGGGTGCTTAATAAGTCTGTTGGCTATGGGGAAGCCCAGTGTTCTGACTCCAATTCATTAATTTCTACTGGGGTTTTGGTGGGTGGGCCAGGGGGGTCCACTGAGTCTATTGATAATGGGGAAGCCCATTCTTTTGGGCTTATTGATTCAGAAACTAGAGCTGATCTCTTCATCATGTCTTAGAACTTGGCTGGGCTGGGTAGGAAACTGTTGGATCCTGAATGGGTCAACTATGTAAATAAGCAGGACATATGTTTATTCAAGGAGACTTAGGCCATGGATCCTGTCTCTCTGGATGGGCTTCTAACATATCTGGTGGCACTATCTGCGAAAGGGAACATTGGCCGTACCAAAGAAGGTCTAGTGATACTGCTTAACAAGAGATTGCAGTGCAATCACTTGTTATTAAACATTGATTCCCCAGATTTACAAGGTGTGCTGCTCGCATTTAATAGAGGCCCCAAGATTATTATAATCAATACTTATGCAAGGTCGGTGTCGCGGGGACAGGAGTCTCAGACTTCAATCCAGCTATCTGAATAATTAGATACCCTGTCTCCTGACACCAAGGTAGTAGTTGCAGCGGATATGAACTGCACCTTTGAACCCTCTTACTTAAGTAAAGATTTAGTAGCTGAAGAGGATGAGCAATGGGGTATCCCGCGTTTGGCTATTGAGCAATCATGTAGCTGCTCCCGTGTTACCCTACAGTTGACATCTTTATGTCTCAAGTATGGTCTCAGGGCCTGTAATGGCCAAACGTTTTCTGACCCTAACATTGCGATCACCTTCAAACGAAACGAGGCAAATCACCCAGTGTCATTGATTATTTCTTACTGGATGTTAGGTTGTGGCCTTTGTTGGAGGACATGAAGTTGGAAATTCGACACAACAGCGATCACAACCCCTTGCTTTTAACTTTACGTAGTGCTGAATTTAGGAGGTCCTTGCATACCCATTACACTGTTGTCCCTGAGCCACTACTGAATAATAGTTATACTCGTGTTACCTGACCAAAAGTGCTGTCTAATCCATTTATGATTAGGGAGATTTACAATTCATTTATTGGTGTAATGGCGGATAATGAGGGATATGAGGTTGCTAATATTCCAATTGTTACCATCCATGAGACAATGCTACGCAGGTTGCAGAATGTTTTCTACAAGGAAAATTTTATTAAGCATTCTGATCATGTACCTAAAAATAGAGAGTGGTTTAATAAGGATTGTCTGAAGGCTAAACATCTATTAAAGTTAACCATCTTGTCCCGCTCCCAGAAGGCGATTAGAACAGCCAGCCTAGCCTACTATAAAGCAATAGCACAGGTGAAGAAAAGCCGGGATGACTTAATTTGGCAGAACTTGTTGGAAGCTGCCAAACTTAACAACAATAGGTCTTTTGGGGAAGTATTGTCTGGTAGACATAGAGAGGGCAAGAACATACTACCTACCTATATCCAGCCTGGGAGTTTGGTTGACCACTTCTCTAATATTTACGCCATGCCCTGTAATTCTTCTTTTTGTAATTACGACTCTCAACAACCAGCCGCAATGAGTTTATCATCTGGTGAATCGGACATAGATGTGTGTAAATATGATGATTATATTGTTTTTACCTTGGAGGAAACATTAGCTGCAATTAATTCTTTGAAACCCTCCAAAGCCCCAGGTCCAGACAAGATACCGTGGGACCTATATAAGTCAGAACCAGTGATCTGGTCCAGCTATATAAATATGCTGTGTAATGCTATAACTGCTGGGGGTGCGATACCTAGTACGTGGAAGGGGGCTGAAATAGTTCCTATCTACAAAAAGGGATTGGTGAGCTTTCCTGGCAATTAAAGACCTTTTAGTCTTATCGATAATCTTCAAAAACATTTGGCCAAACAACTACTGGAAAAGCTCATAGACTGGGTTGACACCCATTATGAGATATCTTCACTCCAGGCAGGTTTTCGCCCCAAAATTAGTACAGTGGATCAGGTTTGTAGATTGCCACTTTTATATTGGAAATACGTAATCCTTGCTAAACAAAAATTGTATGTTGCCTTCGTGGACCTTCGATCTGCATTTGATTTGGTCCCTAGAAGGAAATTATGGGATGTTGTACACAAAATAGGTACCCCTCCGAACATAATCCATCTTTGACAACGGTTACATGAGGGCACATATGCCCAGGTGAGATGGGGAATCAGGGTGAATTGACAGACCACATTCCTATTCAACAGGGGGGGGGTCCACCAGGGGTGTGTGTTGGCACCAACCTTATTTACTTTATTTATAAATGAGGTGATACAAGTGGTGTCTCTTTGTCAAAACAACGCACCTTCTTTAAATGAGCAAAAGATTCCTATGCTGCTCTTTGCGGATGGCTCTCTTCTTATCTCCAAGACCCCAGTGGGTCTTCAGATTCGTGTGGACAAGTTTATCACCTTCTGTACTGATCAGGGGCTGGAATTAAATGCCAGTAAAACTAAATTGATGGTGTTCAGTCCACGATTAGCCAGGAGATGTACCATCACATTAGCAGGGGCCTCTTTGGGGGAAGTAAGTTCAATAGACTATCTGGGTGTGAGGATCTCTAATAAATTGTCTTGGGAAGAACAGATCAACAAGAGTGTGTCCCTTTTTCAGCACAGATCTGGGGGCATTTTGCGCTTTTATAGAAGTATAGCTACGAAAGCTGTTTCTCCGGCTACAAAGATTTATTTAGCCAAAGCACAAAATGCTGTTACTTATGGTGCTGAGGTGTGGGGCTCTTGTAAAACTTCCAAATTCATGGAGGGCGAGAATAATTTTGGCAGAGCACTACTTGCGTGCCCAGGTAATACCCCTTTGATTCCCATTTTTGTGGATCTTGGTTTTAATCGTATTTCTGATCTGATTGCTTTAAAACCGCTACTTTTCTGGGTAAGAATCTGGACGACTCCCCATCTTGCTGTCTATAGGGACTCTCTTCGTGACCTTTTAAAAAGATCTAATGTGACTTCTATTCCATGGTTTAGGCATGTTTCTAACTGGTTCCATACCTTGAGGCTTGGGAACTACTGGGAAAACCCATGGAATTTAGAGAAGGTCCATATATTGCCCTTGAAAAGAGCATATTGGTCCCATGTTAGGAACAACTATTTCCTTGGCTCATCTTATGGTTGATTAACTAATGTTTTTCTTGATTTTAGATGGTATCCTGAGTTTAACCTTTTTTTTAATCTTATCCTTGATACCTTGGTGAAGAGTTTGTATGTTTGCTTCCGTTATGGGTGTTTACCACTACTGTCCTTTACTGATAGTTGGAGGTCATTGTCAGTATCTAGCTTATGTCCATGCTGTAATACTGCCTTGGAATCAGTTGAACATTTTATGTTTCTTTGTACAGCGTATGCCCTACCCCGATCTGAGTGGATACGCCCAGTTTGTCAGATGTTGGGCGTTAGGCAAATTGCTATTGCCCTAAGGATTTTAAAGAATAATACCTCTGTTATTTTAATCCATGCCGTTAGAAAGTTCCTTATTGCACATACGGACTCATTTTTTTAATCTATTGTAATTCATAATTTTGTATGTTGTGGGATGAGTATTGAGAGATTTTACCTGTTTTATTGTGAATAATGGATGATGTTTTTCTGACTGTTATTTATTCATCTTTTTATTAATTTTATCTGTACGTGTGGTTGCGTTGGCATTGTTTTTTTTTCTTTCTTGCTTTGATGATTTATGATCAAATAAAGCTTGTGTGTTATAAAAAAAAGGCAAGGATTATGCTTTCTCTTACTTTACTGACAAAAAACAGCAGCCAATAATAAATGTTAAAACTTAAAACTATCATTCCCATGATGCCAAGTCCACCAATCACAGCCCCACAATGACCATAAATAGTCTGTGTGCCCAAGTCCGTCCTCTTTCTTTGAGAATCCAACCTGACGCTGAAATAGTTCGCCACCTTTGAAACGAAACTCCTCGAAACCTGAGGGACCAACACTTCACTCCAACCTAGAACAGAACTGGAATCCGATTCTTGATCCGAAAAGATGACCTCTACGCATTAGTGTTATTTGCTCCTGTGAATGTAAAAGAATAAACTAATATCCATGTACATTGAAGGGAGGGTCAACAGTTTAATATGATTGAAATATGTACAATAAATGGATTATAAACATTGACAATATTCATCATAATGAATTAATGGGTGGATAATCCTCGCCTCCGTGTCCTTAATAGAATCTAAAATTCTTGACGCGATAGCTAGAAATTTTTTAATTCTATGTCAGGACCGGAGGCTTCGGATTATGCTAGTCTAAAGTCTATCTACCACCTCTGAAACCACGTTAACAATAGGTTTATGATAGAATACCTTGAAGGTGGAATCATTTGACCAGTCTGCTGCAGCCATAATATCTTCTAGTCTAGCTCCAGTAGCAAAAGCTTTTGAAGCCATGGCTCCTCTAACAGAGTGCGCTCCGAATACAGTTATGTCAAAACCTGCTTCAGCTAG
Organism: Pleurodeles waltl; assembly: GCF_031143425.1. Taxonomy (NCBI): domain Eukaryota; kingdom Metazoa; phylum Chordata; class Amphibia; order Caudata; family Salamandridae; genus Pleurodeles; species Pleurodeles waltl. The sequence goes on from NC_090436.1 coordinate 969,806,939, forward strand.
TAACCATTTGACCCAACGAGCTAAAGTTGCTGCAGTGACTGGACGAGACGTTTTTTGCAAAGAAATCAATAATTGACCAAAAACATTCTGCCTGAATTCGCGAGTGCAGTCTTCATACACTTTCAAACATTGAACAACACAGAGTTTCTTATTATGAGGAAAAGATGGATAAGAAATACATTTCAATAGGGTTTTAGTACGTCTGGTAATAGAAAAAGATACTCCCTCCGGAGTAAATACTCTACCTGACAAATCCAGAGCTTTAACATCCGACACCCTTCTGCATGACAGTAGGCATCAATAAATCAAAGCATTTATAGAGCGCGCTACTCACCCGAGAGGGTCTCAAGGTGCTAGGGAGGGGATGTGGGTTACTGCTGCTCAAAAAGCCAAGTCTTGAGGCGCTCCCTGAAGGCAAGATGGTCCTGGGTAGTTCTTAGGTGTGCGGGGAGGGAGTTCCATGCTTTGGCTGCCAGGTAGGAGAAGGATTTACCTCCTGCGGTGGTTCTGCAGATTCGAGGGACGGTGGCGAGGGCGAGGCTGGCTGAGCGAAGCTGACGGGTGGGCGTGTAGAATGAGAGGCGGCTGTTGAGGTATTCGGGGCCCATGTTGTGGAGAGCTTTGTGTGCGTGGGTGAGGAGCCTGAAGGTGATCCTCTTGTTGACGGGGAGCCAGTGCAGGTGTTTCAGGTGGGCGGATATGTGGCTGTGGCGCGGTATGTCGAGGATGAGACGTGCGGAGGCGTTCTGTATGCATTGAAGATGTTTCTGTAGCTTTGCGGTGGTCCCTGCGTAAAGGGTGTTTCCGTAGTCCAGACGGTTTGTGATGAGGGCATGGGTAACTGTCTTTCTGGTTTTGGCGGGGATCCATCGGAAGATTTTTCAGAGCATGCGAAGGGTGTGGAGGTATGATGACGAGACGGCGATGACTTGCTTGGTCATGGTGAGGAGGGGGTCCAGGATGAATACGAGGTTGCCTGCGTGGTCTGAGGGGGTTGGTGCGGTGCCCAGAGCCGTGGGCCACCAGGAGTCGTCCTAGGCGGACGGGGAATGTCCGAGGATGAGGACCTCCGTCTTGTCTGAGTTCAGCTTCAGGCGGCTGAGCTTCATCCATTCCCCGACGTCTTTCATTCCTTCCTGTAGGTTGATTTTGGCGGTGGTAGGGTCTTTGGTGAGGGAGAGTATCAGCTGGGTGTCGTCGGCGTAGGAGATGATGTTGATGTTGTGTTTGCGAGCGATGTCGGCGAGGGGGCTCATGTAGATATTGAAGAGGGTTGGGCTGAGCGATGAGCCTTGGGGTACGCTTCAGATGATCTCGGTGGGTTCTGAGCGGAAGGGTGGGAGGTAGACCCTTTGGGTTCTGTCAGAGAGGAACGAGATGATCCAGTCAAGGGCCTGTCCTAGGATTCCAGTGGAGCGGAGACGGGTTATTAGGGTTCGGTGGCACACGGTGTCGAAGGCAGCCGAGAGGTCCAGGAGGATGAGGGCGGTTGTTTCTCCGTTGTCCATCAGAGTTCTGATGTCATCGGTGACTGCGATGAGGGCAGTTTCCATGCTGTGGTTGGCTCGAAAACCAGATTGGGAAGGGTCGAGCGAATTGTTGGCTTCAAGAAAGTTGGTCAGCTGCTTGTTGACGGTCTTCTCGATGAACTTGGCCAGGAAGGGGAGAAGAGAGATGGGGCGGAAGTTCTTCAGGTCGTTGGGGTCAGCCATGGGTTTTTTCAGGAGGGGGCTGACTTTCGCGTGTTTCCAGCTCTTGGGGAAGGTGGCAGAAGAGAGCGAGCTGTTGATGATGCTCCGGAGATAGGGGGCGATGATGAAGTCGGCATGGTAACATTATCAATTTAGCTGATAATTCCTTGTGAGATAATCCCTCATTATCTGGCCAATTTCTGAGGAAACGTAAGACAATATTGACATCACATAAGGAAGTATATTTTGGTTGAGGAGGTTTAACCATACATATACCCCTAAGTAATTTACAAATCGAAGGGTGTTCCCCTACTGGTTTCCCTTGAATATGCAGGTGTCCAGCAGAAAGGGCAGAACGACAGTTATTAATTGTCCTGTATACTAAACCCTGGGAAGCCAATTCAGAAAGAAAATTGGCTATGACATGAATTTCTGACCCCACGGGATCCACACTCCTTGTAATGCACCAACATACCCACTTCCTCCAGTCTTGCTCGTATCTTTTCTGAGTGGAAGGGGCCCAAGATTGGGATAAGAAAAACAATGCCGATTCCGAAACTCCAGGCACTTGCCATCGTCGCCTGAAAGTCTCTGCGCCATCAGGGACAACAACCCCTGCAGAATTAATGGAAGAAAATTGTTCAACGGATCCGTGAGAAGGTCCACAGCCAGTAGAATTCTAACCGGAAAGTCGCAAGACAGAACCATCGCAGAAGGGAACCAACGCTGAGCACTCCAAAACGGAGTTCTCAGAATGACCTCTGAGCGTTGGCGAAGAACTTGTACCAGGACGCGAGGAATCATCACAAAAGAAGAGATGGCATAAAGGATCCCCTTCGGCCATATTTGCAGAAAGGCATCTGTCCCCTTCGACTGAGGATCCGGTTTCCAACTGAAAAAACTAGGAACTTGACTGTTCAATCGGGAGGCAAATAAATCCATCTGACATCTCCCCCAGCGTAGCTGAAGTGCTTGGAAGATTCGTGGATTGAGCCTCCAGTCGCTGCCATCTCTAAGGAAACGAGAATTCCAGTCTGCTGTTGTGTTGCCCCATCCTGGAATGTATTCAGCTATTACCAAAATTTGCTGACTGAGGTAATAATGCCAGAATTCCTTCACTATCTCCGCTAGGAGGCGTGATCTGGTCCCCCCAGGCGATTGATGTATCTGACTGCGGAGACATTGTCCATCGCAGGGGAATACAACAATGAGCCCGACGAGGAGCAAGAGATCTGATGGCAAAAGCTCCTGCTAGGAGTTCTAGGCAATTGATATGGTATGTCAGTTCCCCCGGGGACCACCGTCCCCCTGTCTCTACCGGACCTCAACGAGCTCCCTAGCCCCATAGGCTGGCATCCGACTCTATGACAACATCTGGACTGGAGGCAAAAATCGCTCTGCCGTTCCAGGTGTCCATGTGAGAGAGCCACCATGACATCTCTGTCTTGGCTTCCTCTGATAAGGGAACCAACTCTGAGTATTGAAGACCCTTCTGAAGATGGAGAATTTTCAATCTATGAAGAGCTCTGTAATGTAAAGGGCCTGGAAAAATCGCTTGAATGGATGATGCCAAGAGCCCGACTAGGCGAGCTAACGTCCTCAATGATATAGTCGGAGAGGCAAGCGCTCTCCTCAACTCTTTCTTGATCAAACTGAGTTTGTTGGCCGGAAGAATTAACCAGGTCTTTATTGAATCTATTTGAAATCCTAAGAATTCTATATTCTGAGTTGGCATTAAACAAGATTTCGCTGAATTGATTACAAACCCGAGATCCTGTAATAATTGTATTGTCCAGTTGAGATTAAGGAGAAATAGCTGCTTGTCCTGAGCCATGATAAGTATGTCGTCTAGATAAATAATCAGACGCACCCCTCGCTCTCTCAAGAACTGGACCACTGGAAGCAAAAGTTTGGTGAAACACCAGGGAGCTGAGGAGAGACCAAAGGGAAGGACTTTGAACTCGAACCATTGGGAGCCCCATTGGAATTTCAGGAAGCGCCTGTGAGGGGCAAAAATCGGGACTGAGAGGTAAGCGTCCTTGAGATCTAGGCGCACCATCCAGTCTTTGGCTCTTAAAAGATCTCTGAGAAGATGAATACCTTCCATCTTGAAATTGCGATATATCATCCAAAAATTGAAAAACTTGAGGTTTAGGACTAACCTGGAACCCGCGCCTTTCTTTGGGACTAAGAATATTGTGCTGGCGAACCCCCGAGGATGCGGAGAAGTTTGCACGATTGCCCCTTTTTTTAATAGAGAGATAATCTCTTTTCCTATGAACTCGCGATCTGCGAGGCAAAAAAGGAGAGGCATAGGAGGAGCCTTCTGAATCTGGGAGGCGTAAAACTCCAGCTGAAAACCCTGAACAGTCTGAAGAACCCAAGGATCCTGAGAGATATGCTGTCAGGCGGGTAGAAAAAATTGTATCCTGCCCCCCAAAATGCCCTCCGAAGGAGGGATAATTCTCACCTGAACTTGAGGTGTCTTGGTTGGAGCCACCTCCGCGATAACCTCTGGAAGAGCGACCACGCCCTCTGTAGAGGTTGGGGTAGAAGTTTTGTTGATATGCTGAACCACCTCGGTTATCATGATAGGCGTATCTGGAAGCCTGATACCTGCAGCCTAACGCTCGGCCTCTGAGGCGCCCGGCCTGGGTAAAAAGAGCGTTGTTGAAAACTTTCTTAATATTGGACTGGGCCTTGTCTAGGGCTGTAAATGTGGCCACATATTTGCTCAAATTGGAAATAAGTTTATCTCCAAAGAGCATACCACTGGCTGAAAAGCCCGCCTCGTTAGTAGCCAATTCTGCCAATTTTGGATCTAAGCGAATAAGGAAGGAGCGTCTGCCCTCTGTTGACATGGCGCATTTAGCATTGCCAAGGAGACAGATAGCCCTCTGAGCCCATTGCATTACCGCTTACGTATCTATGGGAATATCCGATTCTTTAGACTGGATGGCTAGATCCAAGATTTTAGTCAAAGGACCGGAGACGTCTAGCAGCTTGTCTTGGCAACCTCTCCAGGCCCGATCTAGACCCTTCTTAGGATCCTTGGCGAATTTGCGAAGGAAGGTCTCCATGCTGGGATCTAGCTCAGGCGTATCCGCCACTTTACCTAGTAGAGAGGGACGAGGGCATTCGGATCTGAGGGTGTTGCGCACCTCTTTCTCAAAACTTTTACGCAGTCTGTCTTGGACGTAGTTGGCCACCTCCGGAATAGGCACCCATTCAGTGGAGCATGGGTGAATAATATCTTCAGGCGTGAATAAGAGATTCTTACCCGCTGGAGGAGTGGCTTCGGACATACAATGTCGAGACTTACGTTTCTTTTTTACGTGGAAGGGAATCTGATTGAGATTCATCTGAATCTGTTTTGGATGAAGAGGGGTCCTGATAACTGGATTGGGAAAAAGATGGCTGCTGGAAATTTGAGGATGCATCTTGAGGAGGAGGAAAACCCCCATAAGCATGGTCGCGCAACACCGAGGTTGCCATTTGCGCCAATATCTCCGCTGAGGAAGAGCCTCCTGAGCGTTGCAGAGGGAGTCCCAAATTCTCCTTGGGATCTCCTGATTGTAAGCAATGTTGTTGACTGCTCTCGCCCACAAACTCTCTTTTGGCAAAATTTGTCAAAGGTTGGAGAGCCCAATTCACGGAGTCCTGCACATGATGACCAAGTGCTTCCACAAGTCTTTCCTCCATTTGATGCTCCAAAGGCATCTCTTTCAGCTCCTGGTACTGCTCGTCTTCATTGGCGTAGTACGCCATGATATAGATCTAATATGTTAATGGAGGAGTTAACGGGGGCAAAAACCCTGAGCAGGTGAGCAATGAGTTCAAAACAAAACAGCTAAAGCTCTATACCCGCTAGAATTTTAGAGTGGAGGGAGCCATCTGCTGATAAAATCTCTATATTTGGCTTGATACCAAGATTGCCCCCTGAGCGGAGCTCTTAGAAGTATTATTTCAGCCCCTACGGGCGAACCAAGGCCGTTCAGCTTGAATTTGAGTGCCAATCGGTGCACACGTGCTGAAAGCCGGTCGGAAAACTTCAGATCGGCTCACCGCGCATGTGCAAACATCGGCATAGAAAGAGGACTGTGTCCTCTTTACAATGAGCGTACGCTCACTTGCCGGCCTGCTCCCGCTCTACACCGGTAATTAAGGGGAAAAAACAAATAAAACTAACGGAGCCGAAGCTCCGAAAATCGCATTGTAATTCACACAAAAGGGGAAGCGCTAAGACTATGCGCGCTCGCTTTAACAATACACAATAGCATAAAACATTAAGCACATAGCGCGCAACACTTAACTGGCTGCTGCAGCAGCAAAGAAAGAGGACGGACTTGGGCACACAGACTATTTATGGTCATCATGGGGCTGTGATTGGTGGATTAGCATCATGGGAATGATAGTTTTAAGTTTTAACGTTTATTATTGTCTGCTGTTTTTTGTCAGTAAAGTAAGAGAAAGCATAATCCGAAGCCTCCGGTCCTGACATAGAATTGACCTAACTCTTGGTCCCCTATTTCTAGAACATATTTCCAGAGTACTACATGTTATGTTAGGCACTAAGGACTTCCCCAGAGGCTTGTTTTATTGGTCTCCTGATTTTTAATTGTTTTCTGGTATAAATAGAACTGAAAGTCCTACAATACAGAGGAAACCAGGACTTGATGAGCTACTAAAGCGTGGACTTGGGAAACGTGTTAGCTCTGCACACAACCGCTGCAACCCTCTCAGGGTTTTGAGGCTTAAATAAATAGTAAATCTGGCAGTCACTGCACAAGTTGCTGCAAACTCTTTAAAGGAATACACATCAGCACAATATCATTAATGAGACCTATGCTTAAGCATAGTTAGTTTAAAAAAAAAATACAGTAAGAAAAGAAAGCCTTTTCACTGAAATCAGGCTAATGCAGCGAATCTGAAATATACTACTTTCCAAGATGGCCGCCACGCAGCACATGAACAATTGAGGCACTGTCAGTACTTTCTCCAAGCCGACGAGGTGGCCATCTTACATCCAATATAAATAACCTCGAATTAATAACAAGCAGACGGCACATTGTGATGAATCATATCTTTTGCATTACAATTGCTTTTGACTTAAATAACTTCTGTAATTTTGTGTATTTACGATTTTGGAATGTTTTCTAAAATGAAATGTAATTAAATACAAATGCCAAACAGTTATTGAGGCAGCGCTTGTACACTGAATAAAAGTTTCAGACAGGTTTTTGAATTTCACCCCACTACGGTCATCTTCACTATATTAAACTAGAGCACACATGGGGCATTCTAAAATGGCCGCTTGTTTTACGGGACTTGCAGGCATCAAGTGCAGCGTTCTCACCACTTTATAGTTTGGTCGAATTGAGCATAGAGTGAGAGGGGGAATCGAACCAGCACTTAATTCAGACTTCTTCCTGGCCATGTGACTGTCACATTAGCGTGGAGTTACAATAAGTAGCGCCTGGCACGTTTATTATTGGCCAATTTCTCTCCCATTTAGAGGGTCTGTTGTCGCCAAGCGCCACTACTCCAGCCATGACTTCACAGATTCAGGACTCAGTCGTGTTGAAGGAGGATACGGTTTGCACTGCAGCTTTGCAGGAAGAGGGCGCTCCTCAACCCGTCTCAAAACGACAGCTGAAGAAACTACAGAGGCAGAAGCAATGGGAGGAACAAAGAGAGCTTCGGAAGTACGTAAGAGCAGGGGCAGTTGCATGACGTAGGTGGAGTCACTGTCTTTGTAAGTGACACGTTTATTTATACTGTTACGCGACTTAGACCAAGCCACCCAACACCGTTGGACTGTCTGCTTTAATGCTTTTAATGGGAGAGTAGCCGCACTTCTCAGCAGCAAACAGATACTCTGGGACAAGGAGTGCCTGCACTTTTTTATTCCCGTTTAAGCAAGGTTGTTTATATTGCAATATTTATCTTTCCAGTAACCAAGTATTAGTTCTCAACGCTATGAGACCAACAGTGCCGTAACGGTTGTGTCTACTGTATGAAACGTGATAACGTTAAACACAGCTCTTGCCAAACATTTTTCCTTCTTCAAGAAAATCTGATTTAAAAGTACCCTGACGGAGTTGGCATGTGCCAAGGCGACATGAGTGACCCCGTTAGCTGGCCTTGGCTTCTTATTCGAAACATTTTTGCATTCTTGAACTTAGTATTGTGCTTTTTCTATCACCTGGGCTTTAAAATCCCAACACCACAGTACCTTGCATTATAAGGTTGGACCAGTTAGAGGCATTTTTTAAGTTTAGTTTGTGGTACTGTTAATGCGTCCCTTTATGATTAATTATTACACATTGGGACTCGTTTTAGGCCAATGAATCTTTTGTCCCTGTTGAAAGACACCTCAGGACGATATAGCTAATCAACATCTCAATCAATACATAAATAATCTCATCAATATTTATTACCACAATGCATTTCACCTTAGTTAATGACATCTAGTTAAACTCAAGACACCACCATAACCTTTCAGTCATGAATAACCACACCAATTTTGTATACATGTAGTGATATTTATTCCCTATGTATTACAATACTACTAGCAAGTTTATTAGTCTCAAAACCAAGAAACACAATAGCATGGTCGCAATATGGCAACTCTGAAAAGATTTAATCAAAGCAAGAATCGCAAACATTAGAATATAACACGGCGTGAACATAGACTATCCTTAGCAGAGTATATTAGCGTATTGTTCAACAAAGCATAGATACAGTCATTTGTCTATTTGCGTCCGTTTAGTGGACCCCTCTCAACTAACCTCTAATTAGCCTTGGCATGTTGGGCTTCATGCAAAACAATTTAGTAACATCACTTTAAAAAACATCTAACTAAGGTCTCTGTCAAAAGAAAAGGAGTTGGTACCTAGAAAGGCAAAGCAAACAGACAATTCACAATTTCATTGTCATATAGTTACCCTCCAAGTTTGGGTCAGCACTCAGGTTCGGTCTTCGTCTTCAGGACATCAGTTGGTTCGCCATCAGTCAGGAACTCGGGTCATGTAAAAGGGCACTTCCCTCATAAGGAGGTAAAGTGTATATGGGCAATCTAAGGACAAGGATGGTTCTAATCTAAAATGCATCAAGTCACTAAGCAAAGTGACAAAGTGTCTGGATCAAAGCAAATCGCATCAGCATCTCCCCTAGTCTCTCTCCTATCCCTCCTGTTCTCCCTCAGTTCTGATCTACTTCCTGGTGTCAAGGGTTCTTATCCCCTTTTCGTTGTACATTCCCCTAAAATCTAATTGGACAAGAGGCTGCCCCCCACTGTCTTTAGCCAATTAACTTAACAGTAGGTCATCGAATTTGTTACCCCATAACAGTTCTCACGTATTTTATTGGTCCTTATGATTGACGTCTTTAGTGGGTGGAATGTCCGGTATGATTTAATCGTCTTGTGGTCCTTTGCACATCTTCGGTCAGTAGCTCCATTGTCCGTACTGGTTTAGGCGACCTTGTACATAATGTTAATCTACACTGTTGCATTCAACTGAAAATGTTACTAGAAGCAGGATGAATTTCATGAGAACGGATCTACTACAGTACATTCAGCTTCTAACTTTTGGAAAAAAACAAGAGTTCATGTCCTTTAGCAAGTCAGCACACTGCACGTTAGAAAAATAAATTTAATATGAGAGTCAGGCAGCTAGGCCTCGACTCATGCTAACTAAGGCCTAAAAGACTTATTAGCAAAACGTTAATAACATAATCATTAATAATTAGTGTAAAACCATAATAATTCATCAACGTTAGTCAATTTTATTAGTCCCCGTATACATTGGTGGCCACTCCCCGTGGGTACATTTCAAGTGCACGTTTTAGCAAAACATGTTAATACAGTTTCTACACAGCATTATTGTACATTAGTTCAAAACATTACATCTTAATATGAATTATATAAGTTACGCTCTCTCAGTCCCTCCTCTGATGACCGTTGTCATCACACAAACCTTTCCCTTTCAACCTTTCACCTTGCGCATAATGCGCATTTAAACATCTTGCCCTTTGTGTGAACTTTCCCAAATTTCATTAAACATTTTCTCCCCTTCGTTTTCTTCATTTCTTTTACTTGTTTTGTCATATTTCTTTTAATTCTTTCATTAATTTTGCATGCTCCCCATAAACCCAATAAACAAATCAGGACAATTAATAGACCTCCTAATATTTGTGCAAGTACCCCATTCCAAATATTACTAAACCAACTCCCTACTCTAGTAATTCCTTTCCCAACTTTCTCCCAAACTCCAGGTTCCTTCAGCTCCTTCAAATCTGCACTATCTCTTGTTAGGTTAGTAAGCATACTTCTAATCTTTTTGCTATTGTCAGGTATGAATGCACAGCAATGGCGCTCGTTAAGCAGCTTACAGACTCCGCCGCTCTTCGCTAAAAGAATGTCTAAGGTAAGCCGGTTTTGAAGAGTCATAGCTCTTTCTGCAGCAAGTTCAGTATCCATCAGGAGTATAGCCCCTGTGAAATTTGACAGCATGTTATCCACAATAGTAGACAACTTTCAAATCTTTATGGAGTTTAAGATAACCCCTACTGAAGGAATTATGGCTCCAAATATGTCACCAACGACAGCAGCCGCTCTTTTTCTCTTTTGTCTAGCATGTTGTAATTCAGACATTTTAGGAATTTGCTTTAACTCATTGATCTGGTAGATCTTTGGGAAAACTATCCCCAAATTACATGTCCCAAACCATCCCTTAGGGAGACTATAATAAGCATTAAGTCCACATATGTAATAGATCCCATAGATCCTGTCCGTTTAACATGAATGTCCATTTACTCTGAAACAAAAACACATGCCTGCATTCACTCGTTCCCACAAATAAAGTGTTGTGCTCAGATTTTGGCCTATATATACAAAGCCTACCTACATGCGATGCATCTATAGCTAGTTTGCCTTGTGTCTTTATTGCAGTGTAAGCGTAAACCTTTGCATATGTGCGTTTTCCTAATCCCTTTTCTAGCCTTTCTTTCAGTGCTTTGCGTCTATCATCAGTGTGATCTAAAAAGCTCTTCTCTATGGGTGTTAGTAAACAGGTTAAATTATTGCGGTGCGCATAAGCTGTCCCAAAGGTTAGTGTCGGCTCAAAGAAACCTCTAACTAATTTTATGCTATGCTCTTTAGCTAACTTGTTCAGAAATTCAATCACAGCCACAAAAGAAAACACTACATCTAAATTAGAATAAAAATATTGCACATGTTCCTGGTCGTAGAATCTTGTTAGAAGCAAACTACAACTTATTCCATAGGTTAGAGGTAAACTATGATAGGTGACCCCTTCTTGTACTGATTAAGGAATCTTTGTGCACACATAACAATTTCTTGCATCCATAGTATCAAAATACTCATTCAACAAGCGATAGAAGACATTAGAAGAAAGGTCCCCTTTTGAATTAGTGCCCTCATGCAAGTATTTTGTATCCTGCTCAAACCTTTCCCATGGTGTTAGTGTAGCAGTCTCAGGTTTTGAAGCATTGTTAGTCACCTTGTTATCCAACCATGGCATTCCTACAATCACACCTATAATTATTATTGCACACACAATACCTAAGATAGCACTTAACCAACCACACACCCTATCCTTGTTGCTACTACTTCTGGTGTAAGCCATGATCTGTAAACAATCAGATAGCAAAGTAATTTAAAACAAAAATCAACTTGAGGATGATTTAAAAGCTCTTTTGTTTTCTTTTTGTTTTTCTTTTTTTTCTTAATGCAAAGACTCTCTTTCTTTTTGCGAGTATTTACAGCGTTTCACTCAACCCCAGGACCCTTTTGTCAAATCAGGTTATCAGCTTGTCATAATAATTTTTTAAAAGTTGATTCAGGTTATCAGTGTCGCATCCGGTAATTTTTCAGTCTCTTTTCTCAGCTTTTCAGCTTTTAATTTCAATTTCACTATTTTAAAACAGTCTCTTTCTAAAGTTGGATTCAAGTGCCGTAGTATTGACCTGGTACCTCTCGATCAAAACAGAATACTAAGAATTCTTGTTGCCATTCAGCTGATGTTGCGTACGCCCATTCAGGACCTGCGTAACTTTTGTTTACTCTTTTTCTTTTCAATCTGTGTTTACTCTGCAACTCTCCTTCACTAAGATCCTCCCTTCTGGTTGTATCAACTTCTTTCTCTATTGTGTCACAAGGGACGACTTTCTCCCTTGCAGCTTGTTTCTTTGGCCAGTTATCACCTTTATGTGGTTTCTTTCTGCTTTGCCTTTCAGGATGTTGAACAGCATCCTCCTCTTGTGCTATGGTGTTTTCTCTTGACGGACCTGCAAGCGGCTCAGTAAGAGTCGGTGTACTTTGACCTCCTTCTGCTCCTTCCCCCTTGTCTTCAAAGTCTGTAACGGGCTCAAGTTCAAACCTGTATCCGTCTACTTCTGGGAGAACCTCTCCTTGTCTCGGTTCTCCTGTTGCCTCCGCTGAGATAGGCTCACTGTCACCTCTCTCAAACTCGCTTACTGTTTGAGGGACTAAGCCGTCCTCAGTGGGCTCTCCTTCAGTCTCAGTTCCCCTTTGAATACTCTCCGGCCCTGAGACTGCCTTCTCTGCAGTTGTTGTTTTGGACACTTCAAGCTCCTCATCAGTTGGACATGTCACCTTCTTTGGGAGACTGGCATGTATCCAGTTTGGAACACCTGCACATTTCACAGCAGTGGTTTTGGTCAGTATTACTTGATATGGCCCCTTCCAACGCAGCTCCAAACACGACTTCCTCATGTGTTTCTTGACAACCACCCAGTCACCGGTTTGCAGCTTGTGACCTGGATCACTGATCAGTGGCACTGTGTTAGCCTCCTCCTGGTGAGAAAAAGAGCGGACCACATCAGCCAGACCCTTGCAGTAGTTTAACACCATATCATCCGTGATATTCACAAGAGCATTTGCAGGTACTGCGGGCAACCTCATAGCTCTGCCCATCAGAATTTAATTAGGGATAGTCCTGTCTTCTTATCAGGTGTGTTTCTCCTTGACATCAGCACTAAGGGCAATGCGTCTGGCCTTTTCATATTGGTAGCTGGGCACATCTCTGCCATTCTCGACTTCAAGGTACCATTCATCTGTTCCACTAGTCCTGATGCTTCAGGGCGGTAGCTACAATGCAGCTTCTGTTCAATGTCTGATGCAGCACACAAGAGCTTTATCACCTCATTGTCGAAGTGTCTGCCCCTATCTGATTCTAAAGAGACCGGAAATCCGAACTGTGGTATTAACTCTCTAAGCAACAGCTTTGCTACTGTGAGACTATCATTCCTTCGTGTAGGGTATGCTTCAATCCAATGACTGAAAACGCACGCAACACCAACACGTACCTCAAGCCTCCACACACAGGCATCTCAATGAAATCCATCTGCATCTTGCTAAACGGACCTCCAGCTCTCCCTATGTGGCTCAGTCACCACAGTCCCTTTCCCTGCATTCATCTGTTGACAGATGATGCACCTGTGACAGGTAACCTCTGCGGCTTGTCTGAATTTTGGATTGAACCAATCAATTTTGAATAATCTGATAATTGCGTCTCTCCCAAGATGTGCCTGACCATGGTAAAGTCTTGCAAACTGTGACAAAAGACTGTTTGGCAAAACCAATTTCCCCTCCTCTGAGACCCACAAGCCATCAGACCTTTGTACACATTGCATTCTCTACCAAGAGCGTTTTTCCTCTCTGCTAGCACGGCCCTGCAGTGATTTTAGCTCATCTAATGTATCAACCACTCTTAATGCAAAGTTCAAGCATGTTTCATTTTCAGTTTCCGGTAATAGTTCCCACTGTTCCTTGAACGATATACAGTTCAATGCGCAAAACCTTGTGACTTGATCTGCATAGCTGTTTCCCATTGACACAAAGTCTTGTGATTTAACATGAGCATTGCATTTCACCACGGCAATTTCAAGAGGTAACTGAATCGCATGCAACAAATCCTTAATCTTTTCGCCATTTTTCACTGGTGAACCAGAAGAGGTCATGAAACGTCTCTGGGACCACAATAGGCCAAATTCATGCACAATTCCAAATCCGTATCTGCTGTCAGTATAGATAGTGACTTTCAGATTTTCAGCTGCGTGGCATGCCTTAGTAAGGGCAATTAATTCAGCCACTTGTGCTGAGTACACTCTTTCGAGCCAGGAAGCTTCTAAGATACCGGTGATTGTGCACACGGCATAACCAGCTCTTAGTATTCCGACTGAGTCTCTCAAGCATGAACCATCAACAAACATAATGTAATAATTTTCTTCTAACTGTGTATCCTTAATGTCAGGTCTAGGTTTGGTGCATAGTTCTGTTACCTCAAGACAGTCATGTTCTACTTCCTCAGTATTATTAATCTCAGCATTTTCAACAGGAAGTAGAGTTGCCGGGTTCAATACAGTACAACTCTTGAGAGAAACATTCGGAGACCCCAGTATAATGGTCTCATATCTGGTCAGCCTAGCATTTATCATGTGCTGAGTCTTAGTTCGGGTTAACAGAATTTCAACTGAATGTGGAACCATTACTGTTAAGGGATGTCCCATCACTATGCCTTCACACTGTGTGAGGCTCTGACCAACTGCTGCAACTGCGTGCAAACAACCCGGTAAGGCTGCTGCGACTGGGTCCAAAGTAGCTTAAAAATATGCTACTGGGCGTTTTGTACCTCCATGGACCTGTGTTAAGACAGACAAAGAACAGGCATCACGTTCATGACAAAACAGTAGAAAAGGCTTCGTGTAGTCAGGCATACCTAAAGCTGGCGCCCTGCACATGCACTCTCTCAATTCCATGAATGCCTCCATCTCTTCCTCTGACATGATTATAGTACCTGGATCATCCTTAACTTCTTTACCTGTCAATTTCACCAAAGGTTTGGAGATAATCGAGAAGTTGGGAATCCACTGACGACAGTAGCCCACCATTCCCAAAAACATCATGACATCTCTCTTGGTTGTCGGGGGATTCTTCTGCAGTATGGCTGTCACCCTCTCTTTTGATATTCTCCTGGAACCCTTTTCGATCAAGTGACCTAAGGGTACTTTACCTCTCTCTGACAGTACTGCAGCTTTTTTGGGGACACTTTATGTCTGTTCTTTCCCAAATGGTTCAGTAAGGCAATTGTGTCATACCTACAGTCATCTTTTGTTCTGGATGAGATCAACAAATCATCAATGTACTGCACTAGAGTTGAACTGAAAGGCAGTTCTAACGACTCCAAGTCCTTCTTCAATATTTGATTGAAGATGGACGGTGACTCAGAAAACCCTTGAGGAATTCTGCACCAACTGTACACCTTATCCAGGAATTTGAAACTGTAGAGAACTTGGCAGTCCTCATGAAGAGGCACCGAAAAGAATGCTTGCGACAGGTCCACAACTGTGAACCACTCTGCATCACACGGAACCTGAAACATGATCACTGCTGGGTTTGGCACTATGGGGCAACACTTTACCACAATCTCATTTATTTTTCTCAGATCTTGAATAATTCGAACCTTCCCACAAGGCTTTTTCAGACCCATTATTAGTGAATTACATGGGCTGCTCAATACCTCTTTCAGAACTCCTTGTTTTACAAAGTCTGCAATTATCTGTGATACCTGGATGAGGACATCTTGTGCCATATGGTACTGCGACACCTGAAGAAACACTGCGTTCAGCTTAACCTGTACCTTAACCGGTTCTACTCCCTTTATCAGTCCTACTTCTTTTCCTGTCAGGTCCCACACCTTCTATGTTACTATTCCCTGCAACTCAGGTGGCAAGTCACTCACTGTAAGCATTGGGAATAAGGTTATCAGAGGGTATTCCTCATTTGTACTTTCCGTCTCTAGATCTGTAAATTGTCCATCGTCCCCTTCATCATCACTGTTTGTCTGCACTTCAATCCCTTCATTAGAACAGGTAATCGAGCATTTCGTTTTGCACAGTAAGTCTGTTCCCAGTAGGGACACTGGACTAGAATCACAGACTACAAATTTATGTAATCCTAGAAGTTTCCAATCTCAACTTGAACCGGGTCTGTAATCGGGTTTGTCAAATACTGATATGCCACTCCTACCACCCATATGGTACGCCCTGAAAGTGGCATTTTCGGAACCTATGCACTTCTGACTGTAGTGCGTGTAGCTCCCGTGTCAACCAGGAATGAAACCTTATGACCCATCACATTTCCCTCTACATAGGGTCCCCTCTGATCTATTTCTAGGGATGCTACAAGTCTACACTCCTCACTGTCTGAACTATCATCCGACCATTCATCATTTATTCCATTCTCACCACGCAATTGGAACTGTTGCACTGTGTTATTTTGACTCATCATTTGGCCTGTGACCTGCTGAGGAAGCATCACCTGTTGCTGTCCCTTTGGAGCTAATGGTAATTGCATTTGCTGTCTAGGTACCATGGGAACGCTGTTGTACCTGCGGCATTTGTGCAGGTTGAACACACAGCATTTGTATTTGCTGCATGGGCTGTAACCCCTGGATCTGAACCATGTTATTCTGGAAGTTTTGATTTTGGCCCCTCATATTTGGACCTCCTACATTTTGGAATGTGCTGACATCACTGCTTTGTGGCACATCACCATCCTGCATCACATTTGGGCATTCCCGCTTCCAATGCCCCACACTCCCGGACACATGACATGGTGACATCCTTTTTCATCCCCTGTACATCATTTTGAACCACAACAGTATTCAAGTCTGGACCGCGATTCACAAAACCTCGTCCTCGGCCTCTCGACTGTGCCTGAAACATGCCATTCCCTTGCGGTTGCTGCTGTACCATTTGCTGGATTCCATTTCCCTGCATTCCTGCCTTAACCTGCATCACCATCACTTTCTCCTTTAACTTTCTCTGCTTCAACTCAATCTCGTCACTACAGTATTTTGCATACTGCAACACCTCATCAATCTGCTTTGCCTGCCAACAGATCAAATGATTCTTAATCATCTGACTAATCTCTGGTCTCAGCCCTTCAACAAATCTGAACACAAGATGATTAATGTCTTTCGGCTCAATAGTCTCAGTGCCACTGTAATGTTTGAACGCTTTTAACAATCTCTCATAATAAGCGTGAATCGACTCTTTCGCTTCCTGTGAGGTTCGATCGATTTTCTGCCAATCAGTCACTTTCGGCGACACTTTCTGCTTCAAAAACTCAATCACTTTATGATAGTACTTCATCACCTCCTCGGATGGTGCTCCAGTCACCTTATCCCTTGCCGGCTCCTGTGTTGGCCAGTCCACACCCCTCTTGCACTCGAGCCATAAGTCGGGTGGAACTATAATCTCAAACAGGGTATTCAAGTCCTCCCAGAGACACTTCGCAAGTTTCACAAACCTATCTGTCTGCTGGAGCCATTCTATCGGCTTCTCCCTCAACCTGGGATAATCATTTGTAAATGACAGAATATCTCCCCTAGACCATGGTACATGGACTAGAACCCCTCCAGCTGTTTCTCTCATTGGTAAAATCTTTACTGTACCCGTGTCCGGTGCGGCTTTAGCCTGATTTGGTTCCGGACCTCCACCTTTCTCTTTATCTCTTTTCTTTGCCTATCTGCCTTCCCACTTTTCTAAAGCTCCCCAGATTTGCGCACTGTGCAGTATCTCTTTAAGATGCGCTTTCATTCCGGTAGATCTCATGTGCTCAAAATCTTTAGAATCAAAGTCTAATCTGTAGCTTCTTTTCAAATGTTTAGTATTTCCGAATGTCTATGTTGTACTTGTTTGCCAACCCCTGATGCACCTTGCCCACTTCTTTAGTGATCTTGGGGCACAGATACCTCAGTTCTACTTCTGTGTATGACTCTAATCTGTTTACTCCCACTGTCCCTTCCACTAGTTCCGCAGCTTCTACACCCAGTCTCACAAAATTCAGGTATTCTTCCTTTTCTGGATTATCTGCGATTACTGCAATATATTGTGAAGCATAAGTCTTTTCTCATTCAATTGCTGCGAAAAACCTTGCAACTAAATGTTCCCTGAATGCATCAGTGGTGACTGTGATGTATTTGTACTCATTGTTTGTGGGGCTAGCACACTTAACTCTGCTTGTCTCTTTGCCTCCAAAGGAGCACCAATCGGAGTAAGGTCTAACAAGGACCGGAGTCCTTCTGCTGATTGTTCTCTTGATGTTATTGGCTGGGGAGTTCCTGTGAACTCTCTTCTTAGTACCTCTAGGGTTCTCACCCCCTGATCACATACATCATACATCAGGCTTACCCTGTGCATACAATGGTACTGGGGGACCAACAGTAATTGGTAATGATATGGCAGCTGGTGTCTGACCAGGCCCCAAACCCCGTGGAGCAGTAACTCCCAAAGCTTGACTCACTGTAGCTGGTGCAGGTACTAACGGAGGCCCTGCCACTGGATTGTAACCCAGAATCAGTTGTTGTTGTGGCTGGGGCAGCAATTGCAGAGTTGGCTCAATCTGCACTAGCTTTGATCTGGTGTATATCAGATCAGGCGGCACCATCAGACTCCTACTCGTCTCTAGTACTGGAACGTCCGGATAAATCCTCTGTATCTGTGGCGGAGGTTGCAACTGTATCTGCGCGTCTGGTTCAGTGGGTACACTGACACCATTTTGTATCAAAACCGTGTCACTTGTTTGCATGGCATTGGTAACTTCCTTACTTTGTGTCGGATTCCCAGGACCCGCACTAGTGCCTGGAGCAGTATCATTTATGGCATATGGTGGCGGGCGATCATGTAACAACTGATTAAGAAACTCTTCATCGTCTGAATCATCTTCGTCTACCCAAGACCTCTGAGTCTCCTTAGACTTATTAGAGCCCTTGTCTGTCTTACAGGTGGCTTTCTTTCCCTGTGTCTCATCTTCTTGTGTAATTGCCAGAAACAATTTAAGTCCGTCAACTATTCCCCTTCTCCACATTTTGCTCTCATTATCCCATCTAGCCTCGGCTAAAGTCTTTTCTGCCCTTTTTATTCCCCTTTCAAGTCTTTGCTGTCTTGTCGTATGGCCATTAAACCCCAGACTGCTAACGCCTCATACTGAGCTGGTCTCGGAGGTGGCTTTTGCACACTTGACATCCACCTCAAGTTCTCCAAAATTCTTGTATTGAACGTTCCATGCTCTGGAAACGCTAGACATCCCTCCTTCTCTGTTAATTTGCGCCACTGCTTCATCCATAGGCAAGGCGCAACTCCCTTCTCCTCCATTACTATATAAGCTGGAGTACCCTCAAGCGGTGTAGGCTCCCCTTCACTCGCCATAATGTATGCGTCTCCTTTCAGAGCGCTCTTTAAAGCCTTGAAAAAATTCATATTTAGTCACAATATGGCAACTCTGATAAGATTTAATCAAAGCAAGAATCACAAACATCAGAACATAGCAAGGTGTGAACATAGACTATCCTTAGCAGAGTATCACTAGTACATTATTCAACAAAGCATTGATTTGGTCATTTGTCTATTTGCGTCAGTTTAGTGAACCCCTCTCAACTAACCTCTAATTAGCATTGGCATGTTGGGCTTCATGCAAAATAATTTAGAAACACCAATTTAGAAAACATCTAACTAAGGTCTCTGTCAAAAGAACAGCAGTTGGTACTAAAAAGCAAACAGACAATCACAATTTCATTGTCATATAGTTACCCTCCAAGTTTGGGTCAGCACTCAGGTTCGGTCTTCGTCTTCAGGACATCAGTTGATTCGCCATCAATCAGGAACTCGGCTCAGGTAAAAGGGGCACTTCCCTCACAAGGGGGTAAAGTGTAAATGGGCAATCTAAGGACAAGGATGGTTCTAATCGAAAGTTTATCAAGTCACTAAGCAAAGTGACAAAGTCTCTGGATCATAGCAAATCGCATCAGCATCTCTCCCTCTCCTAGTCTCCTACTCCCAGTTCTGAATTACTTCCTGGTGTCAAGGGTTTTTATCCCCTTTTCGTTGTACATTCCCCTAAAATTTGATTGGACAAAGGGTTGCACCCCACTATCTTTAAGCAAAAAACTTTACATTAGGTCATTGAATTTGTCACCCCATAACAGTTCTCATGCATTTTATTGGTTCTTATGATTGACGTCTTTAGGGGTAGAATGCCCGGTATGATTTAATCCTTTTGTAATTCTTTGGACATCTTCGGTCAGTGGCTCCTTTGTCTGTACCGGTTTAGGCAACCTTGTACCTCACATTAATCTACACTGTTGCATTTAGCTAACATATTTCTACAAGCAAGATGAACTTCATGAGAACGGATCTACTATAGTTACATTCAGCTTCTAGTTTGGAAAAAAACAAGCGTTCATGTCCTTTGGCAAGTCAGCACACTGCACATTTAGAGAAAAACACATTTAATATGAGAGTCAGGCAGCTAGGCCTCGACTCATGCTAATTAAGACCTAAAAGATTTATTAGCAAAAACTCTTACATATGTCTATTATTATTAGTGCAAAATCATAACATATCATTTCAACATTATTAGTCAGTTTTATTAGTCCCCGTATATGTTGGCGGCCACCCCCTGTGGGCACATTTCAAGCGCATGTTTTAGCAAAACATATTAATACAGTTTCTATGCAGCATTATTGTACATTAGTTCATAAACATTTCAGGTTAATATAGATTTTATAAGCTACGCTCTCTGTAGTTATTTGAACCGTCTTGGATTACACCTGTTCTCCTTTTAGGGCTGCATTTACCAGCTCTAATCTTCCCACACTTGTGAGATGCCTCCTCGGGTTAAATGCGCATATTTATGTAACCTTAATGTTACAGATTTGATTTCTACTTTGTCAATTGTTTTTATAATTCATCTTTCTTCGTAGTTTGAGGTAACGGAAACCATTTAGTAGGCTAATAGTTTTTTTTTGTGCTAGTAGATATCTGAGTTGTATTATGTGGTAGGAGAATGGATGAATATATTGGTATCTTTCGATAAGAAACTGCTGCATGAAGTACTATACTCTATGCCCAGGAAGTGTTGTATTTAATATATAACCCATGACAAAATTGTTGTTATGCATGATTTTTCTTCCTGCCAAATTTTGATGCCTCTTTCCTTGGACTCTTAGGAGACTGTTTAAGTTGAGCGCAGCAGCGCATAAGTGCTGAGTTTTTAAATTGAGTGTAAAAGCGCACAAGCTCTGCTTTTCGATGTGTTATCTGTTTGTGGGCTTTAACCACGACCAGCTCATGCCCATCACTTTTATTTGTTCCGGGGCTTGCCTTTCAATAATCCCTTGATGTTGTTGGTAAATGCCTTACGTTTGTCCTGCTTTGATGCTGGTTTGTTACCTTCCAGACTGACCCTGTTACATGGATACTTGCACGATTGTAGATATGTTTTGCCGTGAGCTGTGGTGTTGTTTGGCTGCTATGATACATAGCACCATTGTTCTGGGGTTTGTGGTTGGAATGAAGAGTGGGAGGATGGCAGTTGAAAGGCTGTACTTGTCTGTTGTGGATATACTTCTGTGCTCTCCCCCGCCTACGATAAATACTATGAATATAGTATACTTACCAGTTTCCTGTCTTCACAAATTATCGACGACATGGTAACGTTCTCACGGGAGACCCTCTTCGCTGATTGTTGGTGTTTACCCAAGGTATGCAGCTTGTTTGGATCTGCGGAGGGAAAGAGAGGATCATCGCACAGTTGCTGGTCATGCTATCACCGTTGCTGGTCTGCGCAGTGATGTGGAGGTGAAACTTGGCTTCTGATGAGGTACTATTGCATGGTAGCTCAGTGGACAGGCAGTTACAGTTCTCCTCACGGTACGGCGAGTGGTGGTGGTACGCGCTTATGTGACGTCGACTAGCACAATTGGAAGTTTCTTTTGTGTATCCTTGATATTACAGTGATACACTATTTCGTTTGTTGTTACTACTCTTGGATTATATTATTGCAGCATATATTGGGAATTCTTTTTTGTGTATTCTAGATGTTACAGTGATTCATACACTATTTCATTGTTCGTTGGTTACTGCTCCTGGATTTTATTATAGCAGCATTTGTTGTCAGCCTGCACATGTGGAGACCTTCTTTTGTGTATCTCATGAGTTTGATACACAAACTGTTCCTTTGAATATAGTTACTACAATTATATGTAATTTATGCATGCATGTAATTTCTCTGTATGTCTTCAGCAGTGATATGCACACTTTTAATTTACATCGTTTCCGTTGTATCCACAAAGTTCAGCAGTGATATGTGCAATTTTTATTAGACCTTGGGTTAAGAATTTGTTTATTTTAATTCCTTGCAGTTGTACTCGTAAGTTGGACAACCATCTGTGCACAAACATTTTCACTCACTGCTCCTTTAGCATTTCTTCCATGTCCAGGGGAATCTCCGATGTAGTGTGGAGAATGAAAAGAATAGTTTTTAAATTACATTTTAGCAATCGAGGAGGAAGGGGCAGAATAATTTTCTTCTACTAGGAAGAAGAAAATTCTTCTACATAGTCTAGGTCCTGAAGGTGTGAGGATTTTTAATCAAATGAAGAAAAAAAACTTTGTTCTGGAGAAGAACAAGATGTATTAAAAAATGTATTTAAAGATTTAAATGGATATTTTCAACCAACGGTTTGTGTAGCTATCAATAGATTTAATTTCTTTCAGAGAAAGCAAGGCAAGACTGAACCTGTAGGATATTGTGTTTCTGCCTTGAAGTTTGCTATTTCCTGTAAATTTTGAACATTACACGATGATTTGATGAGGGATCAGATTATTATGCACACTAATTATTCTGATTTGCAAGATAGGTTATGGGTGTGTGGTGATTCCTCACTTGAAGATATTATTGCATTAGTAAAGAAAAGTGAGTTATCTAAATGATGGTCAAAGGCAGCATTGTCTAGTGCAATAACCTCTTCTGATGGTAAAGATTGTGAGACTGTTTGTAAGGTGGCCAATGCATACAAGAGTAAACTTAAGGAAAATGCGGGCACTAAAAAGAAATGCAAGGGCCCTTTTAAAAATACAAATCTAAGTTGTTTTAGGTGTGGAAGCAGGGATCACCTTGCTAGAGATAAAAGCTGCCCTGCACTTAAGGTGAAATGTTTGTTCTGTGGAATAACAGGGCATTACGCATCTTTGTGCAGGAAAAAGGGTAAAAGGAACCAGAGTGTAACTTTAACGTCTGTTAAGTCAGAGTTGGAGCATTCGGATGATGGTGGCTTCAGGGACACAGAAGTTTTATGCGTTGAGTGCCCAGTTCTTGATGTAGGGTTGATACAGACCAATAAACCTAGATATGAGATGACAATTGGTGGGGTACGTATCAACATTATTATTGATTCAGGATCCCCATACACTATCATCAATAAAGAAATGTGGGAGAAATGTTTTGTTCAAGTAATTAAGGAACAGTTAGTAAGTTCTGATATTCATCCTGTCACTTTCACAGGGGAAGAAATTCCTATGGTAGGTTACTGTGAATTGCCTCCTGAATTTAGAAGCAGGGAAATGGTGAGCAAACTATACGTAGCCGAGGTGGGGCTGTCTGTTTTAGGATGGAAGGATCAGAAAGCTTTGAACATAGTGTTGAAACCTAATGGGGTAGATCAAGTTTTGTTGAGAGGACATGTGTTGGTTAACAAAATCAAAATAGACTTATCTGAAGTTTTTTCTGGCAAGATTGGTTCTTTGAAGGGGTTTGTGCATAAGATAATATTAAAGGATAAAGCAAACCCTATCGTCCATAAGGTTAGGCCTCTTCCGTTGAGTGTGAGGGACAAAGTTGAAATTGAACTGAACAGATTAGTGTGGAATGATACTATTGAGCCTTTAGAACATGCAGAGTGGTTGGCACCTTTGGTGGTGGCCAGGAAATCTAATGGCAAATTGAGGTTATGCATTGATCTTAGAGATCTTAATAAGAACATTGTGGTTGCCAAATTCCCTTTAACGAACATTTTTGAGTTGTTGACAAGGACCAGAGGTATTTCTTGGTTTTCCACTATCGATTTGTCGTCTGCTTAGCATCAGATTACACTGCAATAGAGTAGCAGGAAACTTACTGCTTTCATCACTCCTATGGGGTGTTTTCAGTTTGTACGGATGCTGTTTGGATTGGCAGCGGCAGTATTCCAAAGATTAATACATAAGCTTTTAAAAGACATTCCCAATGTGGTGTACTTCTGGGACGACATGTTAATAATGGGGGAAAATAAAATGGATCATGATAATTTGTATAGAGTAAATTTAAAGGATTCTGGATTAACAGCAGAATTTAACAAATACAAGTTCTGTAGGCAGGCTGTGAGATATCTGGGCCACAAGATTAGTAATAAAGGAATTTCACCCAAAAAAGTCACAGTAGATACTATCAAGAATGCTCCTGCTCCTTCTTGTAAAGATGAGGTTAGGTCGTTTATGGGCCTGGCAGACTTTTACGCAAAATTTATAAAGAAGTTTGCAGAGAAAGCATACAGTTTCCATCAGTTACTCATGGACAAGCAGAATTTTTAATGGGACGGCACAAAGCAAAAAGAATTTGAGAGAATTAAAAATGATATTTGTAATGCTATACCCTTACATGGTTTTGACTCCAAAGCTAAAACAGTTATAACCACCAATGTCAGTGGTAGAGATTTGGGTGCTGTTTTGTCCCAATCACTAGAAAATGGAAAAGAGTTCACCCTAGTTTTTGCTTTCCGTTCCCTGACATCACCTGATGAAAGGTATTCAGTGATTGAGCGGGAAATGTTAGCTTGTGTTTGGGCTATGTAGAAGTTTAGACAATTCTTATGGAGTAACAAATTTACTTTACGTACTGATCATCATCCTTTACTGAAAGTGTTAACTACTGAAGGTTCAGGCAACGCCACTCAACACATTGCCAGGATGTCCTTACAATTGTTAGATTATGTATATGATGTTGAATATGTACCAGGAAGGAAGAACAAAGTAGTGGATTATTTGAGTAGGTTTCCAGTGAAGTGTGGTATGGAATGTGTTAATGACTGGGATGATTAGTGTTGCAATGGTTGATGGTGAAACAGAAGCCATTTCAAAATATGAAGGGAAGTCTGGATATGAGGAAGATGTAGTGTTAAAAACTATTTCGGGATTTGTATTAGAAGGTTGGCCTGAGAACAAGAATATCCCGGAAGATTGCAGGAAGTTTTAGGAGTTGAGTGGTATTGTCAGATTCGGATTCAGGTTTCCTTTTCAGGGAAGGAAGAGTGATTTCCCTGCATAAAAATTACGGGAAAAAACATTGGAATTAATGCATGAAGGACACCTGGAAATAGTCAAATCCAAACAAAGACTTAAACGTTTCTATTGGTGGCCTGGTATTGACATGTGTATGGAAAAATATGTGAGAAGCAGTGTGAGGAAGCTGACAAAACTTGTATGATTTTGAGACCACCTTTAGGTTTTAATGAAATACCCTCAGGGCCTTAGGAAGTCTTAGCTATTGACCTCTTGGGCCCTATTTTAGCTAAAAATGGTAATCCCAAAAATATCATAGTGTTATTGGACACTTATTCCAAATGGCCTGAGATTGAGATTTGTAATGAAATAGATGCAAAACGTGTTGTTGCATTCTTGGAAACAATCTTCCTGAGAGGAGGAATACCCAAATCTTTATTGAACGACAATGGTCCACAGTTTGTAGAAGAAGAGTTCACTAATTTTCTTACAAAGAATTGAGTTTTTGAAGAAAAAAAAACCTCCAGTATATCATCCTGCTAGTAATGGTGCTGTGGAGAGACTTAACAAGGTGATAATGTGTTGCATTCAATCTTCCATCAACTCATGAAGGAATTGGGAATCTGAATGAAACAATTATGGGCTTACCGCACTACTCCCACAGTCACTGGGTACAGTCCATTTAAGCTTTTAAAGGGACGTGAACCTTTTACTAAGGACAACACAATATGGATGTCAAGTAGTATTCAAAGCAAATGGTCACCAGACATTGTTAGGGAATATTTAGTGAAGACGCATTTTAAATATAAGAGTTGTTATGAAAGGCCACATAATGTGAAGAAGATCACCTTGAATGAAGGTGATTGGGTAGTACGTATCAAACTGAACAAAAATGTACAGAAGGGTAGAAACTAATTTTCCAACCCAGTCTAAGTGATCAGTGTTTTTGTGTTCAGCAAGACTTAGTACTGGGAAGGTGTGGCATTTTAGTAATCTATCTAAAAGTAAAAGTCCTGTATGTTGTAGCAATGACAGTTTTGCAGTGCCCAGAGCTATTCCCTGGGAAGGGGAAAATATGTGGAATTCCAATTTCAGCGTCATGTCAGAAGGTCCTGGTAATGCGCTAGTAGGAAGAACAGAGGGTGTTCCTTGTGATGGGAACTCATCGAGGGGAAAGACCAGGAGAGATGGCATCTGGTGGTGCCAATGACTTGTTGAAAAACGAAGCATGAGTGGAACTGCATCAAGAGATGGCAACAAGTCAGTTTGCAATGCCAAAGGGGTGAGGAAATCGACCAGGGTCTCATCTTTACCTATTAAGTTTCTAGATTTTGCAATTGAGTGCGACAGAAGGTTTAGAATTTTATTTAGTTCCTTATAATCTACTATATAGTTTACAATGTGTTCTTTACATTTTGTTGTTGTTGTTGTTGTTATTCCTTTATGCAAATCTTGTATTTTATTTGTATTTCTTCTTGTATGACATAATGTATTTGTGTGTAAGGGGGAAGATGTGTGGTGTTTGTTTGCTATGATATATAGCACCATTGTTCTGAGGTTCGCATTTGGAATGCAGAGTGGGAGGCTTCAGTTGAAATACTGTACTTGTCTGCTGTGGATGTACTTCTGTGCTCTCCCCCGCCTACAATAAATACTATGAATAAATTATACTTACCTACCAGTTTCCTGTCTTCACTTGTGTGTCTCCTTCGTGCTCATGGCGGCCATGGTGCTTTGAATTGCCTCGCACTGCCTTCCCCTACATCTCCCATCTGTCCCCGAGTTTCCTGTTTGTGTCTGCCCTCCTCCGCACCCCCCCCACCTCTCCCACATCCTTACTTGTTAAGTGTGACATTGAGCAACTTTCCTGTTACACTGTTCCTATCCATGATTTGTTCTTCTACAATGAGCATCACAGTATTGTCTCCTTTGGTGATTTGACATTTTAGCTCTGGCCTTGTTTTTTTGGGTAACTATGTTAAATTGTAACTGTAAACCCTAAAGGCCTAATGCACTGCTCAGCCTTCACTTGGTCGCCCTCGAATCACAGCTGACATTTGGAAACCATGAATTCATGATACTTGAGCTTGGTGAATATGCAGGCAAGTGTACAAACATCCGAGATACAGTAGTAAGGGAGCACCGCAGAATAAAGAATCTTGTATTTGCACATATTATAACTACCAAAGGCTTACATGAGCAGCATGACTGTCCTTTCCCTTCCAGTAGTGACTGCGGCGGTATGTTCCTTTTATACTTTGCCTTGAAGGTTAGCCAGTGCTTTGAATGGGCTGGGACTGTACTTATGAGCAGGAAAGGATAGCGTGAAAAGACAATCTCAGTACAAGTCATGAACTATTTTGCATGTTACTGAATAATTGTGGACAAAATGCGAAGTGTCTGGAGAGATTGGGTTGGTGCTAGTCAACTATCGGTATTTGAGAGGTATGACCCCTAACTACTTACTTTGAGAGTGGCTTTGTGTTTTGTGTAGGTTGCAATCAATGCAGTAAAACCCGTTACTGTTTTAATGATTTGCACCAGGATGGAAACATTCCCAGAATGATTCAGTTTGTAATGAACATAGCAAAGCAAGAAATGAAAGTATCTTCCTCAAACCATAGGTTGAGTTAGTATCTTTTCAGAGCATTTACGGATTTCTTGTGCGACTGCATTGTGAATGCAAATGATTATATGTTTCGCTATTTTGCCAGAATGCACGGGCTATGTTTGTGAAAACATGTTGTTCTGATCTGTTTTCCTTGTTTTTAAACTTGGTAACACAATCCACACAATTACACTTCACACCATACCATATAATTCCAGCATAATTTCACTCAATGCCACACACTTCCACGCCACACAATTCAACTCTACACGTTTCCATTCCACACCACATAATTTGACAACAAACCACATAAGTCAACTCAACAACAAAATTACACAAAAAACAACATGCACCCAAACCGCACCACTGAGTTCCACATCGTGACACACAATTTAGCAGCACACCACAAAATTTAAATCCACTACGTACCACAACACAACATACCACTCCACATAATTCCAGTAAAATCAATACCACATTATTACTAGCCACATAATTCCACTGCACATCATGCCACATAATTCCACTAAATACATCCACACCACAAATCTACCATCCACAATTCCACAACACACCACATGCATACACTCCACTACACTCCTCTCCAAACAAAAACACATGGGTAAAAGCCATTATCATTTACAGCGCCAATAGCTCTAACCCTCACAAACGTGAGACCCCTTGAATTGCAAATGCTTGTTACGTTTTATTCTTTGGCCTTCCTGCAGCAGGCCTCCTTCCTGCAGCAGGCCTCCTTCATTCCTGGGCTGGCATCTTGGGGATGTAGGTAGCACTACTAGGATAGCCTCTCAGATGCAGTTGTATCATTGTTGCAGACGGCTGTATGCAAGTGATGTTTAAGAGGTGTTCTGTTCTCAGAACAGCTGATACACAGCTAGCTGTACTTCCTGGGGTTGTTTCATGGTTGTTGCAGTACGTTTTGAGGAATTGCTTGACATGGTCCATCTCATCCTTGGTATGAAGCCATCTTAAAGGTTGTTCTGCTATGTTGTATGCCCCTGACTAAAAAAATAGTTGTGTTGTTCCTCTAACGGTTGCACTTTCCTTTTTTAGCTGATTAGGTCTGGGAATGCTGAGCATTTTCTCACGTTGTAACTTCTTCCCCTACAACACAGTATATATTTTCCCCTGCGGCTACTCAGAGTTCTCATTTCTGGCATCGAATTGGTGCTTTCTTTCACTTGATAAGGAAAAATCATTGCTGAGACTTTAATACAAAATGCCACTGTGAGGTTCAGTTATGATGGGGGCTAGGGTTGAGGGGCTCTTTCACCCTGGCACAAGACCGGTTTGTTAACTAACGGAAATAAAGTTTATATGAATCACTGGTCCGGACATTCGCCTCCATTATATGGCCCTTGCTAGCTGCCCTTTGTTGTGCATTTTTTTATGGCCACACATTGGTGTCTGTTGTATTAGAATTTTACAGTTTAGTTAGTCAGAGTTGCTGCTTTGATAGACAAGGTGCACCCGGGAGCACTCATTTCCTTGTCATTGATATTTCCCAACATAGAAGTGAACTCATGTCTCGTGGTCCGTGTTCAGTGTTCAGTGCCTGTTACCTAGCAGAAAGGCTGACTCTCAGGTTGTCACTTTGGCCACTTCTTCCAAACTTTCAGATTAAGTTGTCTGATATCATACTCGCGTGCTTCTCTGTCAGTGACTTTTCATCCTCTTGCTTTAGCTTGGTTGGAGCTATTAGAATAAGTAGTCCAGTGGGCTTTCTCTTCTGTCCTGTATTCCACCACAGTCACAGGTCTCCATCCTAATATTAAATGATGCTGACGGCAAAGTGAGTCCGCTGCAATTCCTTGATCGGGCTGCAGCATTGCAGTCTGCCATTCCAGCTTAACAAACTCCGCTTTTTAGCAAAGTTCTGCTTTTGCTAGTTGAACTCAAAGCGGCCTTCGAGTGGTAGGGGTTCTTGGTATACATATATATATCAGACTTAGAGAGCTGTTTGTGTATCACCTAGTGGTATTGCACAAGAGCCATTTTGTTGACCTTTGTTGGAGCGGTAATGTTCAGACTTTGTATTGACAGCTGCAGTGGACTTTTATTGTCTCTCTCATTCCTCACACAAAAGAAATTATGTAGATTTCTTATGTAGCTCCCTTCTATGAACTGTTGTAGTTGGCTGTTTCTTAAACCTGGGCTTCTCTCTCTGCTTCTTTCCTTCTCCGAGGCTTCCTGAGGTACGAACGGTCAACAGTGAAACGTGAAAATGGTTGTATTGGGTGCAGTACTTCCCTTTCGCTAGGCTTTTATCTCCTTAAGGTAGGGGCTGCTGCAGTGGCCACATGTTTTTGCACTATGAAGGCCTGGTGTCCCGGTCTTTGATCAGAGCCCCCCCCCCCCCGTCCACATCCTGCCAGTCCTTTGCAAATAAAGGCCTAGGCCACCTGTACGTGGGCTACTCGGAGCCTCCCAAGTTCTAGCATGTTGCAAAGCTTTAGTTTCAGTTCTTATGGGAATTATTGACCTAGTTTTGATGATTGTCACTGTTCAAATATCTGTGATCAAATTCTTACTCTGGGATCGGCCACCATGTAGGTGCTTACCCATTATTGGAGTAATGCATGAAATGCCTCTAGTGGTTCCACATCCTCCTTTTGTGCAATACATGAAGAATTTCTCTTAGTCTTGGTTAACGTCCGATGCAATGGAGGTGACAGAGCATCCGCTCTGTCTAGTAGTCCTATTTGTCTTACTTGATGCGATATTGACTGCAGCAGTAACGTTCTCACCACGTTGTCACTTTATTTTATGTTAGCGAATGTCTGGCCTTGGGCTGGCCGTTCATAGTGGTTCATTGGAAAATGGGGAGTCGTGTAACATAATTAGCAGCAATGAATTTGCTCTTGGTCATAACTTGGTGGTGACACCAATGTGTACCATTTTTACAAATCTGTTCCCCATGCAAATCTTGATTTCTTTTACCTACGTGCACTGTTCCATTTTTAAGTTTTACCTTAATGGTATCATTAACTGTAAAAGTTTTGTGACTGTTTTTAAAATGATTAAAGAAATTCGATTTGGCATTGTTACTTGGAAAACTGCATTACTGCTGCTATGTGGAGGAAGAGGAAAAAACTTCCACCTGCACGGGAGGGCATAAAGTGTCGCTTTACAGGCATAGCAGCATGAGGGAGAAAACCGGAATCCCTTCTCTGACATTACAGAGATGGGCTGGTTGTTTCACCATTCAGGCAATACATTTTTTTTAAACCATCCCTACTCTCCCACTTGGAGACTTTACTGCTGCTTTGAAAGGCTAGGCTGCTTTGCCTTGTTTGTGTTTCTCAGGTCGTTCTATTTTCCGCTACTGCTCGTGCTCCTATCCCTGGGTACTGTACTGCTGCA
Organism: Pleurodeles waltl; assembly: GCF_031143425.1. Lineage (NCBI taxonomy): Eukaryota > Metazoa > Chordata > Amphibia > Caudata > Salamandridae > Pleurodeles > Pleurodeles waltl. Next base: position 969,837,767 of record NC_090436.1, read on the forward strand.
CTCTTTTATCTTTTAAAATGAGGATGGTTGATCTGAGGCTGACTGATTTTTTTTTTTCCCCTTTTAACTCACTGGTGGACTGGTGGGGTTGGTTGAGCTCTTGGGACCAGGTGGTGGGGTGATACCTCTCAAGGGCCTGGACTGGAGATGATGATGTGGGTGGCACTGAGGCGGTGGGAGGCAGGTAAGGAGTTTGGCCGCATTTTTTCATTCAGTGACAGTCTGTCCAAGACTCCTTTAGTTTCTGGGATCAGGGTAATGCATGGTCATTGGAAGCTGCATAAGAGTATGTGGGTAAGTAATGGTTTCTGGAGTGTGTGGAGTGTGGATCTGAGCTTGTAGGATAGTTATTAACTTGTATGTGGCCAGACTACTGTTGTTGTTTACTGAAACAGGAGATGGGTATTTACTGAAGTAGATGGGGAGATGGGCGTAGGTTTAGCATCAATGGGTTTAATGTTGATGGTTCTTGTGTAGTCAGGCATTCAACTGCTGGAGGGTAGTGGTGCGAGACTGCAGAGTCTCCATCTATGCTCCGTTATTGTGCTGTTTTGGGGAGTTTTTAAATGGTGTGGAGCTGCTTCCTCTGGTCAGTTGTGTTTTTCTTTTAAGTGTCATTCTTATCTGCTGCTGTTGCATTTTGCCTAGGGTTTTGCTTTCTATACAGTATTGGCTGGTGTGCGCACGGCATGGTGTTTGGTACTCGTGGCATCCTAATGTCCTGTTAGGGACAGTGTGCCTGTGTGCGTCTGGAAAACCACGTTCTTGGTTTTGGTTACAGTTTGTGTGCCACTAATATTTGTACACAATTGATTCTCCTCTATGGTGTTTCTATTCTGAGCATTGAGGCATGCAGGTCAACTAGGAACTATTATTGCCCCGAGTCTGGAGAGTGCAACTCATGAAGATGGCTTTTCTCTGGGACTCCTGAGAGTTCAGAGATGGTTAGTCTTCTGGCAGGGACTCTACTGTGACTCTACTCACTCATGTGGGAGAATCAATCGCTTGAGATTTTTAAATTCTAGGTCTGCCTCTTTGTTTTAGTTATGGGTAAATGACGTGGTTGTGATGGCTGTGATAAAGGTGAGGTTTAAGTTTGTTTGTGTCTGTAAGTTAGCCTTAGATTAAGGGTCCTGGCTAGAGCTACATTTAATTAGCATTTGCTATGTATTTATATTTTTTATGGCAATCTGTTGAGCGCAGACTCTGGGGAGATTTTCTTCTGTTGTTGAGTTTATAGGGGCGTTGTCAGAACGTAGAGATTTTATTTGCTGGGAGTGCGTTGTACTTGATGTGGATGAATTTCAGTTTCTCATAATTTGCCAGTATTGTACTGTGGTAGTGTCATTCACGATGATGATGAACACTGGGTATTTCCTGATTCCAATCATAGCAGGGTTTTGTGTCTGTGTATGTGGACAGTGCCCTTGAATATTTTCAGGTTCTGTCTAAGGGTTGTCATGGGCCTTCCCTTAAAAGCACCAACCTCTGTCCCATTCTAATATGGCAGTTGTTCACAGTAAAAAACGAAAAGCCTTCATCTAGAACTCCTAAAAACTAGAAGAGGAAAATTATCAACCAAGCTTTGCCTGCCAAACGTAAGACTATCCAAGAATCAGACTGCTTATTGGACTAAATTCCAACTCACTGTCCCTCCAAAAAGATCCCACAGTTAACTTCATTAGAGCTTACCCTATGGTCTAATTCTTTTTCTGGTATTACTTATCCACACGATCTGATACCCCTGAGCCTATTTCTATCCTACATAACTACCTTTAATAAATAGTAAATACGTTTCTTAATTAGCCAGAAAAAAATGGCCATTGGCAGAGGAAACAGAGATGTGCATTAATGCTCTGCAAAGCTGGTTAACCTTTTCTCACTATGGACCATAGAATTGAAAAGTGGGACAGGGATCCTCCTGTCACGAGTGGCTCCTTGTCCAACACCCATAGGACGGAGCAGGCAGCTGTCCCTGTAGTTGGTGCCTTCAACTCTCTTTGGTAATAGAAAACATTTACATTTTAGCCATTACAGTTAGGGTGTGTACAATGTGATTTCACAAGCAACAATGAAACCATTAATGGTTGTAAGAATCTTTTATTCAGATTTGGAGCAGAGGGGCCTTACTGAATTAATATAGGGCTTGAAATATTACTGAGAGAGCTAGCTCTCTTCTTCCTCTTGCACAGTGTGATGCTTATGGCTTAATAAACACTATAAATGCATTCGTTAGTGTAGTGGTAGGGTTGTGAAAGAGCTTGGGTTGTACCAGAAGATGAACAAATAGGTTTTGCCAAACATTTGCAGAGAGTCACTTTTCCTGTAGACTTTTTTATTTTTGTTTTTTTTGTCAGGCCAATGAACATACCATATGGCTTATGATTCGTTTCACACTAAAGTCATCCACCCCCTAAATTGTTTGATCAAAATTGCCTAGCAGCCCTTTTACAATTGCTTCTTTAGTTTTCCACGCACTGCGTTAGACCAGATACATACTTTAAATTGTCACAGCTTCAAACTTCAAATTGACAGAAAATGTGGGGCTCAAACCTTTCAAATAGTGGCTGTGGAGAATTGGTGATGTAGGGTATACTGGCCAAAGTCACTGACTTTAACTCCTAATATCCCTGCAGCAACATTTGGGCAGCTAGTGAGGGTCTAATGCTGGGGATTCCAGTTGTACAGTTTTGTCCGTGAGATTTGGCTTCCCTCTGCTAATATCGTATACCACCTTTATCTCTTATTATAGTATGTAGATCTAGATATTTTTATGTTTAATTTATCATCTGCAGTGATGTAACCTAACCATATACCTGTGTTCCATGAGTCTGTTTAGACTATGTGTGGCGTATCTCTGTGAGATAGTGTTCTAAATCTGCTCCAAACCTATGTTCTAAATTGATTGCTATGTGCTCTAACAGCAATGGGTGGCCATGACACCTTGGAGAGTTTTTTTTGCCAGTCAGACCAAAAGCTTTCTTTCATTTTTGCAGATAACAGCCAGATTTATCTAAGAAGGGTTAGACCGTATCCCCCAAAACTCAAGGGTCTTTACAGTCTTTTCCATGTTGCATAGCCAGTAGGATGTCCTTGGATTTTTCCATGCTGGCTTTGTCCAGGACCGGCCCCAAGTATACTTCAGCGAGTGATTTTGTGTGCATCTTAGCCCAAGACAGGAAAGTGCACAGGGCTATTTTCAAACTGTTTCTTGCCTAATTTAAGTCTTAAGGGCGATTAGTGGGGCATCTGGACCTAGCTATAAAAGGGACCACAGAAAGCGATTTAAATTATTTCTTTAGTACCTCGAAAATTATGCATCTCCAGAGATCACCGTTATATATTGTGCAGTATTTCATGAGTCTACCTTAAGGAAGTCAAGTAAGAGTGATAGATTCACCTTCTTTCTGACCATTTGGCTGGTGGGTATGCCTTGTTGAAACCAAGGGGTTTTGTTTGGTGATGTAACAACGCTGCCATTCATTTTCTGTATTTTTCACGCAGTAACACATCAGTGACGAAGACGGGCCAGAAAGTATGTGACCTCTTCGCCTCCAAGTGCGAGTTTTTTAGAGCTGCATATGTGTTGGGATCACAGGTGCTAAAAAAAAATGCTTTTTGCCTTGGTCACCTTAAGCCTAGCACAGCAACTCCTATGATGTACTATACAAAACAAATTGAAAAATCTTCTGTAGCTATCATATGATTTTTGTGCTTTGATGAGGCTGCACCTAGACACATTACTTAATAACTAGCATCTGATGTCTTTACTTAGGTATATGAGAACTTAACTAGGTATCATGGCAGTAACTAGCACGTGATGACTGTAGCTGGATCTATGATACTGTAGCTGGGTATATCGTGCTGTTGCTGGGACAAGCTGTTTAACCTGTGAAGAGAAGATTTTACTTAGACTTAAAAGGTTGTGCCTAGCATAAAATGGTTAAACTTAGCTGACAGTATCTTTATCAGTGCGCACTGTCTGTAGCTGAGAATAGGATCGTGGAACCTATTCAGATTTGGTTACTGTGAAGAAGCAGACAGGGCTAAAGGAAGTCTATAATGGGTGTACTTTTAGTTTGATGGTAGTACCTGTCGTGTGGCTTGAGATTGGCATGTGCTGGCTCTACATGAGCTTTTATAGAGACATAGGAGTCCTGTATTAGGCCATATGATGCTGCGTGTGGGCGTAATGAGGCTGCAGGTGGGAAAGTGAGCCTGCAGCTATATATTTGAGGATGTACCTGTGCTTAGGATGTTTAGGCAGATATATCCAACAGTAAATTGCGTAAGAAAAATCTATACTTATTGGCTTTGTCAGTATTTGTCTATCTTGGCTAAATCACTTGTCTTACCACCTATAAAATGCAAATCCTTATTCGAAGACCTGCATGCTGCTTTTAGTTTGTAGTCCTTCTTTTGCAAATTGCTAACATTCCTTTTGTTCTTTATTGTCCTTACAAGTTATTAGGTATACTACTACTGATGATTGGCATCAGGGCATCTGCGGGGTGTTCTCCTGAAAGTGGCCCTTGCATTCAGCCAGAGGTTGCGAGTACTATCCATGTGATACTGGCGGTCCAAGGCCTTGCGCTGCTACCTTTGTTCACCCACTTAGTACATGACTGTGACCAGATACAGGACCGCAGTTCTGTCACTTGTGACCCCCACCCCGAGCACATATACGTATAAGCACAATACTCTTTTGTTTTCTTCTTAAAATTATAGGATCAAACGAAAAGAGAAACGCCAGAAGAGAAAGTTAGAACGCCAGTCTCAAACGGAAGCAAACGTCTGTTCTGATTCCAGGAAAAGAATACGCAGGGACGTAGTGCCAAGCACACTTCGGCTTTTTATAGACTGCAGCTTTGATAACTTAATGGCTTCAAAGGTAACTAAATACACATTCCATAGCTTTGTACTGGGATCTTTTATCATCTAGTATCCGGTTAAGCCTACCTCTTTTAACTAGACCTGTAGCCTGGAGTATTATGGTTTGGGGGAATGTTCCCAGTTAGCTATTGCAACAACTGGAAAATGGGTTCAGGGTTTTCAGTTCCTCACAGAGATTATGGTAAAAAGTGAACAATATAGCGATATTTTAATTGCTACCGTATATTTTGGTGGTGTTTTTTTTATTTTTTAGTGCTCTGCTTCAAGCACTATTTGGGGATATTAGCGATTCAGGATGCATTGTAATAAGCAGAGACCTGGAGCATTGTTCAAAACTGAATAGAATTGTGCATGATATTGTATTACCTTTTAGCAGAACCTTTGTTCAGGCTTTATGGGATTGAAAGACAAATTTGCAGGAACTTTATGGATTCTTGCCCGTGGAGTATTTGGGCTGTGGATGACTAGGTTTGAGTCCTAGTACGGCATTAACAGTGGTGAAAACTGAAAAGAACTGAAATATGCCTTTTACAGTGGGGATGAAGGTTCTCTCCTGAAAATGATTTTTTGTTTTTAATAGAGTCGCATATTTTGCCAGAAACATTGATTGTAAACATTTATGTTAAACTGTAAATTTATGTTAAGAGGGGGCTTTGTTGATTTCCTTTACGAAATTTTGGGAAAATGTGTTGCAAATTGTGAAAACTAAGTGCATTTTGCCTAAGCATCAGTGAAAACTGAATTGGCTTTAAAGGCTATCTGCACACATGGGGAAAAGGATACAGACGCACAGACGTAATCATGCCTACCTATCACTGCAGCAAAGGTTTGTATAGGAGGACGTAACTAACAGGTCGTTGCATGCACCAGTGGTTTTAACCATGCACCTAGCTACCACATGTAGTAAGATATGGATGATTTCTGAGGCACGTTTTTTAGCTATTACAAGACAAAGATGATTTAGATGTCTTTGAAATGAGAACCTACAGTTGAGCAGGGACAAGACTATACTTCATAGCGCTGACTAGTATCAGTAGTACTCATTAGCTACTGAGATAAACTGACTGTAGATAAGATGACCAGTCCCCCACCCCTTCACACATGGGATTACACCTATGATGAGAAGCTTGTGACACTTGCATGACTATCTAGTAGCGCCATTTTGTTTGCTTAATTGAGGTTTTCCTACTGTTATTGCATATTAGTCACCACAGTTCACTGTTGCTACAGTATAACACTTGCAATACACTGCTGAATCAGACAGTGGCTGGTCTGATTTCCTTTCTCTGGAATACTGGAAACGGTTACAGTTGCAGAATTCTTAGAGTGCTGGAGCAGGGGCTTCATATGTTAATAGATTATGGGAGTTGAGGGCAATCCTATATCCTCATGCTCTCTGGGCTCCTCTTTTGTTGATGTTGTATAGGAAGAGGCCAGGATCTGAAAACTAATAGCATGACAAGTGGCCTTGCATCGAGAGAACTTCCTTTTAGTTGAGACAGACAAGCTCTGGACCTTACTTTTTGCAAGAATAAGGCTAATCCATGTCGATTCTGAGTTTCAGAAGGCCGCTAAGACGTGCTTCATCTTACGTTAGAGATAATGGTATATACCTACAAGCCCCTCTTCATCACACTTCCTACTTGAGTGCAGCTAAAAGTTCTCTCCAATTAGATTAGAGTCCATACTTCAATCCGACACTATGTCATCCAGACACAGTAAATAGAGCAGCCTCTCCTCCAGTTACCCAGAGTAAGGCAGATCGTCAGTTGTATCTTTATTTTATACTATTGTGTTTCACTTCATGGGAAAGTGCAGACACAAGTTCTCTGTGACAAGATTGGAACGCCCTTTTGAGGCTCACACAGACCACCCAATGCCTCCCACATAGACAGCAGTATAATCACACATTCTAACACATGTGACCAACTACTGAGAGTCTGTTAGAGGCCACTGTAAAGCACCTCCGCGCATCATCAGGGGTACGGAGCTCTGTTAATGTTACAATGTACAATGCAATACAATGACAAAATGCGATAAAATTACAGCCATCATGAAAAGTACTTGTCTGGTGCCTTTTTAAAGGTGTAGCAACCGTGCTAAAATGTGCGTGCTGATCTTTCCTATGGTGACCCTATTGCACAAAAGTGTGGATTACACCTGCGCAGGAAAGAAAGGGAGTATGGTATAAATTGAGATTACATACTTGTTTGCTTATTTGCACCTCTGCTGAGATTGCTAACAGGGTATGAAAGTTTTCCGTTAATTATGTAGTAGATAAAGTGATATGCCCATGATCGCACACTGGGGCTAAATAGAAATACCAAGAGCTCAATTCGATTTTCACGTTGGACAACACACGACATCAGTATTCTCTTCTTGCACAATTTAACAAAACTAGTCACACACACCCTCGCGAATGCTACAACATTATTTTCACCTATGAAATGTTTTACCACAGTATAACACAGTCAACAGGTTAAGGTTGGTTTCTCTCATCCGTTGCCCTTTTCCTTCGCCTGGTCACATATATGACCCGTGGTAACGTGGATAATCTGAGATAGACGTCTGAGGTCAGAGCCCATAAATCTATCTCTGCAGATTTTAGGAAGTGCTTACATAAGTACAAAATAATGCAAAAGTAAAATACAACACAGTTGACTGTTAACGTGTCCCTTTTTGACTAATTTACTCACTCTGGGACTCGTTTTAGGCCAATGAATCTTTTGACCCTGATTGAAGACACCTTAGGACGAGATAACTAATCAACATGTCAATCAATATATCAATAACGTCACCAATATTTACCATAATAAGACAATTCAGATTAGTCAAAGACATTAATAAAACTCATAAACCACCATGACCTTGAAACCATGAATATCCACACCAGTTTAGTACTATTATATGAAGTTTATTCCCTTTTGATTACAATTCTACTAGTAAGTTTATTAGTCTCAAAACCAAGAAACACATTAGCATAGTCACAATATGGCAACTCTGATAAGATTTAATCAAGGCAAGAATCCCGAATATTAGAATATAGCACAACGTCAACATAGGTTATCCTTAGCAGAGAATCAATATCACATTATTCAACAAAGCATAGATTCAGTCATTTGTCTATTTGCGTCAGTTTAGTGAACCCCTCAACTAACCTCAAATTAGCATTGGCATGTTGGGCTTCATGCAAAACAATTTAGCAACACCAATTTAGAAAAACATCTAACTAGGGTCTCTGTCAAAAGAAACAGTTGGTACCTAGAAAGGAAAAGCAAACAGACAATTACAATTTCATTGTCATATTGTTACCCTCCGTATTGGGTCAGCATACAGGTTCGGTCTTCGTCTTCGGGACGTCAGTTGATTCGCCAGCCAGGAATTCAGCAGTCTGGTAAAAGGGACACTTTCCTCATAAGGAGGTAAAGTGTAAGTGGGCAATATAAGGGCAAGGATGGTTTGAAGAACCAAACAGCAAAGTCTCTATGCAGAGTGACAAATTGTCTGGGTCATAGCAAGATTCGTGACCGCATCTCCCCCTCCTCTATCTCCTTGTCTCCTATTCTGATTTACTTCCTTGTGTCAAGGGTTTTTATCCCTTTTCTGTTGTACAATCCCCTAAATTTTAATTGGTTGGGGTCAGCACCCCACTATCGCCCTTAAATAGGGTTTCAATTACTTCATTAAATTTGTCACCCCACGTAGTTTATTGGTCCTTATGATTGACGTCTTCAGCGGGTAGAATGTCCAGTATGATTTCATACTATTGTGGTCCTCTTTGCATCTTCAGTCAGTTGTTCCATTGTCTGTACCGGTTCAGGCGACCTTGTACCTGCGAGTAGTCTACACTGTTGCATTCAGCAAGAATGTTTCACTAAGCAAGTCGAATTTCATGAGAACGGATCTACTACAGTTACATTCATCTAGCTTTGGAAAAATACGAGTTCATGTCCTTGAGCAAGTCAGCACACTGCACGTTAGAAAAACACATTTAATATGAAACCGGGCAGCTAGGCCTCGACTCATGCTAACTAAGGCCTAATGATTTATTAGCAGAACTTTAACATATAACCTTTTATTATTAGTGCAAAATCATATTTTAACATAACATTTCATCATTATTAATCAGTTTCATTAGTCATTGTATACATTGGTGGCCACTCCCCGTGGGCACATTTCAAGCGCACGTTTAGCAAAATACATTAATAGATTTTCTATGCGGCATTATTATACATTAGTTCATAAACATTACATTTTAATTTCTAAGTGAATAAGCTGCACTCTCTGTCCCTCCTCTGATGACACTGGTCATCACACAAAACCTTACCCTTCACACCCTTTCATTTTCTTTAGGTTACGCATCTCAGTTTCTTCCTCCCTATGTGATCTTTCCCAAATTTCTTTGAACATTTTCTCTTTTTCTTTTATTACGTTTTGCCAAATCTCTTTTAATTCTTTTGTTAATTTTGCATGATAACCATAGTCCAAATAGACAAGTCAGGACGATTAATATACCCCCAATTATTTTGGCAAGAACCCCATTCCAAATACTACTAAACCAATTCCCTACTTTAGTAATTCCGTTCCCTACTTTTTCCCAAACTCCAGGTTCCTTCAGCTCCTTCAAATCTGCACTATCTCTTGTTAGGTTAGTAAGCATACCTCTAATCTTTTTACTATTATCAGGAATGAATGCACAACAATGGCGCTCATTAAGCATTTTACAGACTCCGCCACTCTTCGCTAAAAGAATGTCTAAAGCAAGCCGGTTTTGAAGAGTCATAGCTCTTTCCGCAGCAAGTTCAGTATCCATCAGGAGTATAGCCCCTGTGAAGTTTGTCAGCATGTTATCCACAATAGCAGACAACTTTCGAATCTTTATGGAGTTTAAGATAACCCCCACTGAAGGAATTATGGCTCCAAATATTTCACCAACGACCGCAGCCGCTGTCTCTCTTTTGTCTAGCATGTTGTAATTCAGACATCTTAGGAATTTGCTTTAAGTCATCAGTCTGGTAGATCTTGGGAAAAGCTATTCCCTAATAACATGTCCCATACCATCCCTTTGGAAGACGGTAATAAGCATTAAGTCCACATATAAAATAGATCCCAGGGATCGCTGTATCCTGTCCATTTAACATGAACGTCCATTTTCTCTGAAACAAAAACACATGCCTGCATTTACTCGTTCCCACAAATAAAGTGTCATGCTCAGATTTTGGCCTATATATAAAAAGCTTTCCTACGTGTAATGCATCTATAGCTAATTTGCCCTGTGTCTTTATTGCAATGTAAGCATAATCATTTGCAAGCGTGTGTTTTTCTAATCCCTTTTCTAGCCTTTCCTTTAATGCTTTCCATCTATCATCAGTGTGATGTAAGAAGCTCTTTTCTACAGGTGTTAGTAGGCAGGTTAGATTATTGCGGTGTGCATAAGCTGTCCCAAATGTCAGTGTCGGCTCAAAGAAACCCCTAGCTAATTTTATGCTGTGTTCTTTAGCTAATTTATTTAGCTAATTTATTTAGAAACTCAATCACAGGCACAAAGGAAAACACTACATCTAAGTTAGAATAGAAGTATTGAACATGTTCCTGATCATAGAATCTTGTTAACAGCAAACTACAGCTTATCCCATAGGTAAGTGGCAGACTATGATAAGTAACCCCTTCTTGTACTGATGAAGGAATCTTTGTGCACACATAGCAATGCTTCGCATCCATTGTGTCAACATACTCATTCAGCAAGCGATAGAAGACATTAGTAGATAGTTCCCCTTTTGAATTAGTTCCCTCATACAAGTATTTTGTATCCTGCTCAAACTTCTACTATGGTGTTAGTGTAGCAATCTCAGGATTTGAAGTATTGTTAGTCACTTTCTTATCCACCAATGGCATTCCCACAATCACAGCTATTATCACTACTGCACACAACTCCCACACCAACAACCAAACGTGCATATTTCCTACCCCTATTACTATTATCTCTAGTGTAACTCATGATCTGTAAAGAATCAGAAAGCAGAATAATACAAAGCAAACAATCACTTGAGGACGATATAAAAGCTCTTTTTTATTTTTTTATTTTGTGTGTGCAAAGTCTCTCTCTTTCTCCGTGAGTATTTACAGCATTTCACTCACTCCAGGACCCCTTTGTCAAATCAGGTTAGCGGCTTGTCATAATCGGGTTTTTTCAGAGTCAATTCAGGTTAACAGTGTCACATCCGGTAATTCATCAGTTTCTTTTCTCAGCTTTTCATCTTTGGATTTCAATTTAACACCGTCTCTTTCTAAGTTTTCAGGTGCCGTAGTATTGACCTGGGACCTACCTCTCGATCAAAGCAGAACGCCAAGAATTCTTGTTGCCTTTCAGCTGATGTGGCATACGCCCATTCAGGACCAGCGTACCTTCTGCTTGCAACTCTCTTTCTTTTCAGTTTGTGATCACCCTGTAACTCCTTCACTAAGATCTTCTTTCCTGGTTGTGTCAACTACTTCCCCTATTGCTTCATTAGGGATCACTTTCTCTCCTGCAGCTTGTGGCTCCGGCCAATTATCCCCTTTAAGTGTTTTCTTTCTGCTTGGCCTTTCAGGACGTTGAACAGTGCCCTCCTCTTGTGGTATGGTGTTTTCTCTTGATGGCTCTGCAAGTGGCTCAGAAGGAGTCAGAACACCTCAACTTCCTTCTGCCTCACTCCTTCGCCTTCAGGATCAGTTATGGGCTCAATTTCAAACCTGTATCCATCTGCTTCTGGGAGAACCTCTCTTTGTGTCGGTTCCCCTGATGCCCCAGCTGAGATAGGCTCACTGCCACCCCTCTGGATCTCGTTTACGGTTTGAGTGATTAAGCCGTCCTCAGCGGGCTCTCCTTCATTCTCAGTTCCCCTTTGAATACTCTCCGGCCCTGAGACTTCCTTCTCTGCAGCTGTTGTTTTGGTCACTTCAAGTTCCTCATCAGTTGGACACGTCACCTTCTTTGTGTGACTGGCATGTATCCAATTTGGAAAACCTGCACATTTCACAGCAGTAGTAGTTGTCAGTATCACTTGATATGGCCCCTTCCAACGTGGCTCTAAACACGACTTCCTCACGTGTTTCTTGACAACCACTCAGTCACCGGCTTTCAGGGTGTGACCTGGATCACTTATCGGTGGCAATGTGGTAGCCTCCACCTGGTGAGAAAAAGAGCGGACCACGTCAGCCAGACCCTTGCAGTAGTCCAACACCATATCATCCGTGATATTCACAAGAGCATTTGCAGGGACTGCGGGCAATCGCATAGCCCGGCCCATGAGAATTTCATGAGGAGACAGTCCTGTTTTCTTGTCAGGTTTGTTTCTCATTGACATAAACACTAAGGGCAATGCATCTGGCCACTTCAAATTGGTAGCTGCGCACATTTTTGCCATTCTCGACTTCAAGGTACCATTCATCTGCTCCACTAGTCCTGATGCTTCAGGGCGATAACTACAATGCAACTTCTGCTCAATGTTTAATGCAGCACACAAGAGCTTAATCACCTCATTGTCGAAGTGTTTTCCCCTATCTGATTCTAAAGAGCTCGAAAACCCGAAACGTGGTATTAACTCCCTAAGCAGCAGCTTTGCTACTTTGAGGCTGTCATTCCTACGTGTAGGGTAAGCTTCAATCCAGTGGCTGAAAATGCACACAATCACCAACACGTATCTCAGACCTCCACACACAGGCATTTAAAAAAAAAACATCTGCATTCTGATAAATGGACCTCCTGCTCTCCCAGCTTGGCTCAAATTCACCACAGTCCCTTTTCCTGCGTTCGTCTGCTGACAAATGATGCACCTGTGACAGATAACCTCTGCAGCTTGTCTGAATTTTGGATTGAACCAATCGATTTTGAACAACCTGATCATTGCGTCTCTCCCAACATGTGCTTGACCATGGTAAAACCTTGTAAGCTGTGACGAAAGACTGTTTGGCAAAACCATTTTTCCCTCCTCTGAAACCCATAAGTCATCAGATCTCTGTACGCATTGCATTCTCTGCCAGGAACGTTTCTTTTCTTTGCTAGCACGTCCCTGCAGGGATTTTACCTCATTTAATGTGTCAACTACCCTTAATGAAAAGTTCAAGCATGTTTCATTTTCAGTTTCAGGTAACAATTCCCACTGATCTCGAAACAATATACAGTTCACATGAGCATTGCATTTCACCACGGCAATTTCAAGAGGTAACTGAATCGCGTGCAACAAATCCTTAATCTTTTCACCATTTTTCACTGGAGAACCAGAAGAGGTCATGAAACCCCTTTGTAACCATAACTGGCCAAAATCATGTACAATTCCAAATCCGTATCTGCTGTCAGTATAAATAGTGACTTTCAGGTTTTCAGCTGCGTGACATTCCCTAGTAAGAGCAATTAATTCAGCCACTTGAGCAGAGTACACTCTTTCGAGCCAGGAAGCTTCTAAGATACCAGTGATTGTGCACACTGCATACCCAGCTCTCAGTATTCCTACTGCGTCTCTCAAGCATGAACCATCAACAAAGATAATGTAATCATTTTCTTCAAGTTGGGTATCTTTAATATCAGGCCTTGGTTTGGTGCACAGATCTGTTACCTCAAGACAATCATGTTCTACCTCCTCGGCATCATCAATGTCTGCATTGTCAATAGGAAGTAAAGTTGCCAGGTTCAATACAGTACATCTCTTAAGGGATACATTAGGTGACCCCAATATAATTGTTTTGTATTTTGTTAACCTCGCATTTGTCATGTGCTGTGTCTTGGTTCGGGTTAACAAGATTTCAACTGAATGGGGGACCATTACTGTTAAAGGATGTCCCATCACTATTCCTTCACACTGGGTGAGGCTTTGACCAACTGCTGCAACTGCACGCAAACAACCTGGTAAGGCTGCTGCGATTGGGTCCAAAGTAGCTGGAAAAATATGCTACTGGGCGGTTTGCACCTCCATCGACCTGTGTCAGGACAGACAAAGACCAAGTATCACGTTCATGACAAAACAGTACAAAAGGCTTTGTGTAATCAGGTATACCTAAAGCTGGTGCCCTGCACATGCTTTCCCTCAATTCCATGAATGTCTTCATTTATTTTTAGGACATGGTTATGGCACACGGGCCATCCTGAACTTCCTTAACAGTCAATCTCACCAAAGGTTTAGAGATAATCGAGAAGTTGGGAATCCACCGACGACAGTAGCCAACCATTCCCAAAAACATCCTAACGTCTCTTTTTGTTGTTGGGGGATTCATCTGCAGTATGGCTGTCACTCTTTCTTTGGATATTTTTCTCGACCCTTTCTCAATCAGGTGACCTAAGTACTTCACCTCTTTCTGACAGTATTGCCGCTTCTTTGGGGACACTTTATGTCCGTTCTTTCCCAAATGGTTCAGTAAGGCAATTGTGTCATACCTGCAGTCATCTTTTGTTGTGGACGGAATCAATAAATCATCAATATACTGCACTAGTCGAACTGAAAGGCAGTTCTAATGATTCCAAATTCTTATTCAATATCTGATTGAAGATGGAAGGTGACTCAGAAAACCCTTGAGGAATTCTCCACCAACTGTAAACCTTATCCAGAAATTTGAAACTGAAGAGAAATTGACTATCCTCATGAAGAGGCACCGAAAAGAATGCTTGAGACAGGTCCACAACTGTGAACCACTCTTCATCACACGGAACCTGAAACATGATCACAACTGGATTTGGCATTATGGGGCAAAATATTACCCCAGTCTCATTTATTTTCCTCAAGTCTTGCACAATTCAAACTTTTCCACAAGGTTTTTTCAGACCCATTATTGGTGAATTACACGGGCTACTCAGCACTTCTTTCAGAACCCCTTGCTTCACAAAGTCCACAATTATCTGCGCTACATGAATGAGGACGTCTTGTGCCATGTGGTACTGCGGTACCTGGGGATACACTGCATTTGGCTTCACCTCTACTTTAACCGGTTCTACTCCTTTTATTAATCCCACTTCCTTTCCTGTCAGGTCCCACACTTTCACTGTCACTGTTCCCTGCAACTCAGGTGGTAAGTCAGTCACTGTAAGCATCGGGAATAAGGTTATCAAAGGGTATTCCTCATTTGCGGTCTCCGTCTCTAACTCTGGAAACTGACCATCGTCCCCTTCATCATCACGGTTTGTCTGCACCTCAATCCCTTCATTGGAACAGGTAATCACACCTTGTTTTGCACAGTAAGTCTCTACCCAGTAAGGATATAGGACTCGAGTCACAAACTACAAATTTGTGTAATCCCTGGAAGTTACCATTCTCAACTTGGACCGGATCTGTAATCGGATTTGTCAGGAACTGATTTGCTACTCCTACCACCCTTACGGTACGCCCCGAAAGTGGTAATTTCCAAATCTCTGCACTTCTAACTGTAGAGCGTGTAGCTCTTGTATCAACTAGGAACGAAACCTTATGACCCATCACCTTTCCCTCTACTTAGGGTCCCCTCTGGTCTACTTCTAGGGACGCTGCAAGCCTGCACTCCTCACTGTCTGAACAATCATCCGACCATTCATCGTTTATTCCATCCTCACCACACAATAGGAATTGTTGTACTGTGTTATTTTGACTCATCGTTTGACCTGTGACCTGTTGAGGAAGCATCACCTGTTGCTGTCCCATTGGAGCTAATGGTATCTGCATTTGCTGTCTAGGTACCATGGGAATCTGCTGTTGTGCCTGCTGCATTTGTGCTGGTTGAACACGTGGCATTTGCACCTGTTGCACAGGTTGGAGACCCTGCATCTGCACCATGTTATTCTGAAAGTCTGGATTTTGGCCCCTCATTTTTGGACCCTTCACATTTTGAAATGTACCAACATCATTGCTTTGTTGAACAACACCATCCTGCAAGACCATTGGGCATTCCCGCTTCCAATGCCCCACGCCCCCGCACGCGTGACATAGTGACACCTATTTCATCCCCTGCACATCATTTTGAACCACAACAGTATTTATATCTGGACCACAGTTCACAAAACCTCTTTGTCCTCGGCCTCTTGGTTGTGCCTGAAACATTCCATTCCCCTGCAATTGCTGCTGTATCACCTGCTGTATTCCATTTCCCTGCATCCCTGCTTGCGCTGCCTTAATCTGCATGACCATCACCTTCTCTTTCAACTTTCTCTGTTTCAACTCAATGTCGTCACTACAGTATTTTGCATACTGCAACACCTCATTAATTGGCTTCGCTTGCCAACAGATCAAATGATTTTTAATCATCTGGCTAATTTCTGGTCTCAGCCCTTCAACAAACCTGAACACAAGATGATTCATGTCTTTCGACTCAATGACCTCAGTGCCACTGTAGTGTTTGTTGAAAGCATTCAATCTCTCATAGTAAGCATGAATCAACTCTTTGGCCTCCTGTGATGTTCCATCGATTTTCTGCCAATCAGTCACTTTCGGCGACACTTTCTGCTTCAAAAACTCAATCACTTTATGATAATGCCTCATCACTTCTGCGGATGGTGCTGTTGCGCCGCTTCACGCGGCACGAGCCGAACATTCGTCTCGGGCCGCAACACGCGTTTTCCAGATGCGGCGCGTCCCCAGTCTGCTGTGTGCTTTCCGAAGCCCCAAATTGGTCATGGGGCCTCGCTCTTTTTCTGTGCACCGCGTTTTCAGGCATTTCTGACCCCCACTCACCTGTTCTTTTCTTCTCTTTTTTCTTTTCTTCTTTTCTGGGACATCTGGTTGTACCTTCCTTTGTTTTTTCTCTCTTCCCAGCATATCTTGTTCCCTATTCTCTATGGTTCCTAGTCCATTCTGTTCTATGTACTTTTCCCTAACTAAGATTGTGTCCTTTTACTTCCTGTTGGTTGTTTCCTGTTTGTTGGTATTTAAGGGCTGTGATTCTTTCTCTCCTTGCGCTGCAACACTTTCTGTTTGGATGGTGTCTTCGCTCCTGCTTCCTCGTATCCTTGTGCTGGTTCTCGACAGTTCGGAATACTTTTTCCTGCATTTGCTCTTGTTGATAGCTCTTCCTTTTTGTTCCTGTTTTAGGAACATATCTTTGTGGAGGTTTTTTCCCCTTTTCTGTTTTTTTTTCCCTCTGGCGCTACTTCTGAGGGACACGGCCTGCTCTTGGCGTACCCATTGACTGCAGCACCGTGGCTACCAGAAAGAGTCGCCCCTACTTGGGCCAAGGCCGAACATTCAAGAACAGGATCCACGCCACTCGCTCTGCGGTCTCCAGGGTAAAGCAGCACGTAAGTTATGACAGATTGCAGCGCCCAATACTCCCGACGTCGTCTAACATCATGGATGATACAGTGGCGGCTGCTGCAGATCCTAATCAATCTGTTCTGGCAACCATTCAGCAACAGGCTCAGGAACTGCAACAATTATGCAACGAGAATGCTGCTTTACGTCAAGCTTTGGCCTTTCTCATTACGGATGTTCCGGCTATCTCCACCTCTACTCCTCGTTTCTCTGGTGAACCAACTAAGCTGCGAGAGTTCCTTGATGCATTAACTGTGTATTTCGCCTTCCGACCTACCCAATTCTCCCACGACAAGACAAAGGTGGGATATCTTATCAGTGCCTTATCCGGTCCTGTCTTGGCCTGGGCAACCCCGATGGTATCCTCCAATGACCCAGTATTATCAGACTATCTTGCCTTTGTGAGTCGGTTTAAACAGATGTTCAGTCGTCCAGGATTGGACGCCTCTGCGGAAGAAGCCTTATGTGACATCCAACAAGGCTCACAAGATGTCCTCCAATATATTACCCGCTTTCGACAGCTAGCGGCTGAGACCACTTGGGTGGAACGAACTCTGGTGACCTTATTTCGTAGAGGACTTAAAGAAGAAATCAAAGACGAGTTAGTACACTCCACCCGAGTTGAAGATCTTCGTGGTCTGATGGATCAGCCTCTTTCCATCGAATACCGTCTCCAAGAGCTTCGTATAGAGAAGAGGAAGAGTAGAGGATCATCTCGGCCAAGCACTTCACGTGTCTTTATGCATCGTCCCGAGGAACCTCGTCCTCCTGTCACAGACGCCGAAGGCGAACCTATGAAGGTGGATACCACTCGAGGACCACTTTCCGTTAGCGAGCGGGAAGACAGACGTAGGAAGGGGTTATGCCTGTATTGTGGTGCTGCCAGCCACATGCTCCGGACCTGCCCCGTTCGTCCTCAAAGGCCATCGGGAAACGCCACTTCCCGTCCTCTGTAAGAAGGGAGGGTACGGGATCATCAGCTATACCTTCCATCAGTTCCTTCAAGGACAATGCCACTACCTTGTTTATGTTACCTGTGACGTTACATTTACCGGACGGCCGTCAACAGAGAACACTGGCTTTACTTGATTGTGGTGCCAGTGGCATATATATGGATAAGACTTGGGCCAACACTCAACAAATACCAACACGACCCAAAGAAACCCCAGAACAAGTTCACACAGTGGATGGGTCTTTAAAATCCTCTGGTCCAGTTGATACCACAACCATGACACTGAGTTTACAATTTGGAAACCATCAAGAACACATCTCTTATGATCTAATATCATCCCCCAGACATACTATCATTTTGGGAATTCCGTGGTTCATAAGACATAACCCTTATGTGAATTGGGAAACCCAGACTATTTCCCTGTCCTCCCAGTTTTGTCATGAGAACTGCTTTGCTTCAGACACTTATTGGTCACCCAAGAGGTTGATGCCTACTGAAAGTATTACTGGATGTTCCATCAATACAGTTCAAGGAGTTCCTGATCACTATCTAGAATTTCAAGATGTGTTCCAAAAACTAACCAGACCTGTGTTACCCCCACATCGAGATTACGTTTGTGCTATTCCCTTGGAACCCGGAGCTATAGTTCCCTTTGGGAGGATGTATTCACTCACTGAACCTGAAAGAGAAGTACTAAAAGAATATCTGCAAGAAAATTTACATAGCGGTCTTATTGTACCATCGTCCTCTCCGGTTGGGGCTCCTCTCTTTTTTTGTACCCAAGAAAACGAAGGATCTTCGTCCCTGCCTGGATTTTCACGGACTAAATAAAATAACTATAAAGGACCTTTATCCTTTGCCTCTCATTAAAGGTATACTAGAGGCAGTCAGAGGGGCTCAATGATTTACCAAACTGGATCTTCCTGGAGCCTACCACCTTTTGCGTATTAAAGAAGGAGACGAGTGGAAGACTGCTTCCCAGACCCCATTTGGTCATTATGAGTACAGAGTTATGCCTTTTGGTCTTGCTAATGCCCCCTCCATTTTCCAAAGATTTATGGATTCAGTATTTTCTGATCTCTTGAACCATACGGTCGTCATCTATTTAGACGATATCCTTATTTATTCTAAACGTCCTGAACTTCATTCCTCTCGCGTTAAACAGGTCCTCCAAAGACTCCGGGAACATCAACTGTCCTGTAAACCCGAAAAATGTGAGTTTGACAAGACTGAAGTCAAATATGTGGGATATCACCTTAGTCCCTCTGGCATAGCTATGGACCAAGAAAAGGTACAATCCATTCTAGATTGGCCTTCTCCTTCCTCTATTAAGGAAACACAATGTTTTTTAGGATTGGCAAATTTTTATCGGCAGTTTATCTTGGACTTTGCAGAACAAACCAGCCACATAACACAAACATTAAAAAAGGAAAATCTAAAGAAAGGCTTTGTCTGGACCAAGGCGGCTGAACAAGCTTTTCAGAGTCTAAAAAAGGCCTTCACTCCGGCACCGATATTGAGGAACCCAAATACCAACAAACAATTTATTGTTGTTACAGATGCTTCCGAAAGAGCCATTGGAGCTGCCTTACTCCAACAGCAAGAAGATGACGGTCTTGAACATCCTGTGTTCTATTTGTCCCATGTACTTTCGGCATCAGAACAACATTACTCAGTACTTGAAAGGGAGTTGTTAGCCCTGAAAACAGCCTGCCTTGAGTGGAGACAGTTTCTTATGGGTTCCAAAGAGCCCTTCGAGGTACAAACAGACCATCGCAATCTACAATGTTTGTGTAACTTTTTATGCCAGAACAGTTGTCAGGCTCGTTGGGCCTTCTTCTTCGGTCAGTATGACTTTTATGTCACTTATATTCCTGGATCCCAAAACATTGTGGCTGATGCCCTATCTCGCCGTTATCCAGATTGTACTTCTACCCCATCACAGTATCTTCTTGAGCCCAGTAAAATCATCGGAGTAGCTCAGTCTTTCCTGGATGAGGTACTACTGGAATACTCCAATCTGACTGATCAAGAAATAAAGAAACTGAACATATGTAAGATGCAAGGATATTATTATTATAAGAACTTGTTGTTTCTCCCTACTAATGGAGTCAGAGAAAAAGCACTATAAATGTGCCATGATTCACCGGTTGCTAGTCATAGAGGCATTAAGGCCACACAAGAAATACTCTTTCTGGTGGCCTACCTGGAAATCAGATGTCAAAAGATACGTTCAGGCTTGTCCCATATGTGCTCAAGTAAAGATTCCACGTACCAGACCTGCAGGATTACTACAACCATTACCTGTTCCACCGGCTCCCTGGCACACCATTTCTACTGATTTTATGTGTTCATTACCTCCATCAGCAGGAAACCGGGTTATCATGGTCACCATAGATTCTTTTACTAAGATGGCTCACTTCACTGCTCAGAAAAAAATACCTAATTCCCAACAACTAAGTCAGATATTTATCCAACATATTTTCCGTCTCCATGGACTTCCACACAGCATTGTATCTGACAGGGGACCTCAGTACATCTCCCGGTTTTGGAAACATTTTTGTAAGACACTGAATATCAACATAGCACTCTCATTGGGTTTCCATCCTCAAACCAATGGACAGACTGAGCGTCTCAACCAAGGATTGGAGCAGTACCATTGCTGCTGTTGTAATTCTACTCAGAGCAACTGGAACACTTACCTCCCGATTGCTGAATTCTCCTACAATAACTCTGTCCATAGTGCCTCCAAGGTCACTCCTTTTTTCTGTTCTAATGGCTATCATCCTACCTCTTTTCCTACTACTCCTCAGTCTACCTCTTCTCTTCCTGCTGTTACTTCATTCTCCAGACGACTTTTACAGATTCATAGATTGATTCGCTCTAACTTGTTGAATACCAAGAGATACATGAAGAGAATAGCAGTCAAGAAACGGAGGGATGCTCCAGAATATCACCTTCAGGATAAAGTCTGGCTTTCATCTAAATTTCTACCTTTACGCCTTTCTCAGAATAAGTTCACACCTCGTTCATATGGTCCTTTCCGAATCCTTCAGCTGATCAATCCCGTCACTGTCCGTCTTCACTTGCCTCGTACCTGGAGGATTCACCCAGTCTTTCATGATTCTCAGCTAAAACCCTATGTACCTGATTCTTACTCTCGTCAGTTTCCCTGTCCTCCTCCTGTGTTAGTGGATGATGTACCTGAATATGAGGTACAGGAGATTTGTGATTCTCGTATCTTTCACAAACGTCTTCGGTACTTGATTCATTGGAAGGGTTACCCTCTCAGTGAATGCTCTTGGGAAGATGCATCTTCTATTCACGCACCTATTCTGATTCGTCATTTTCATCGCTTGTTTCCGCACAAACCTGGGCCTTTGGGGGGGACCTACAGTCACGCCGCTGCACGCGGCAATCGTTTCCCAGACACGGCGTGCCCCCAGTCTGCTGTGTGCTTTCCGAGGCCCCAAATTGGTCATGGGGCCTCGCTCTTTTTCTGTGCACCGCGTTTTCAGGCATTTCAGACCCCCACTCGCCTGTTCTTTTCTTCTCTTTTTTTCTTTTCTTCTTTTCTTCTTTTCTGGGACATCTGGTTGTACCTTCCTTTTTCCCCCTTCCCCTGTTACCTTTCTCTTCCCAGCATATCTTGTTCCCTATTCTCTATGGTTCCTAGTCCATTCTGTTCTATGTACTTTTCCCTATCTAAGATGGTGTCCTTTTACTTCCTGTTGGTCGTTTCCTGTTTGTTGGTATTTAAGGGCTGTGATTCTTTCTCTCCTTGCGCTGCAACACTTTCTGTTTGGATGGTGTCTTCGCTCCTGCTTCCTCGTATTCTTGTGCTGGTTCTCGACAGTTCGGAATACTTTTTCCTGTATTTGCTCTTGTTGATATCTCTTCCTTTTTTGTTCCTGTTTTAGGAACATACCTTTGTGGAGGTTTTTTCCCTCTGGCCCTACTTCTGAGGGACAAGGCCTGCTCTTGGCGTACCCATTGCCTGCCGCACCGTGGCTACCAGAAAGAGTCGCCCCTACTTGGGCCAAGGCCGAACATTCAAGAACAGGATCCACACCACTCGCTCTGCGGCCTCCAGGGTAAAGCAGCACGCAAGTCGTGACAGGTGCTCCAGTAACCTTATCCCTTGCCGGCTCCTCTGTCGGCCAATCTACGCCCCTCTTGCACTCAAGCCATAAATCAGGTGGGACTATAATTTCAAACAGGGTATTCAAATCCTCCCAGAGACATTTTGCAAGCTTCACAAATCTGTCCGTCTGCTGGTACCACTCTATCGGTTTCTCCCTCAGCCTGGGGTAGTCATTTGTGAATGACAGAATGTCACCTCTGGACCACGGTACATGGACTAGAACCCCTCCGGCTGTCTCTCTCATGGGTAACATTTTTATTGTCCCCGTGTCTGGTGCGGCTTTAGCCTGCTTTGGTTCCGGACCATCACCTTTCTCTTTATCTCTCTTCTTTGCCCATCTGCCTTCCCATTTCTCTAAGGCTCCCCAAATTTGAGCACTCTGCAGTATTTCTTTGAGGTGTGCCTTCATTCCGGTAGACCTCATGTGTTCGAAATCTTTAGGCTCGAAGTCTAATCTGTAACTTCTTTTCAAATGTTTAGTACTCTCAATACCCATGCTGTATTTATCTGCCAGGTTTGCCAACCTGTGATGCACCTTGCTCACTTACTTAGTTATCTTGGGGCACAGATACCTCAATTCTGCTTCCGTATATGACTCTAGTCTGTTCACCCCCAATGTTCCTTCCACTAGTTCCATGGCTTCTACACCCAGTCTCACAAAATTCACGTATTCTTCCCTTTCTGACCCCTCTGTGGTCACGGCAGTAGTCTGCGGAGTGTTGAGTTTGTCTAACCACTCGTTCAATTGTTGCACTGTTAAGCCCTGTAACAAAATATTTCCAGACTGCACCATTGGTGTCTCTGTACTCATTACCTGTGGGGTTAGTGTTCCCAACCTTGCTTACCTCATTGTCTTCAAAGGAACCCCAATCGGACTAAAGTCTAACAAGGATCTAGACCTTTCGACTGTCTGTCCTCCCTGCAAGTGTCCTATGGACCCTCCTCTTATTGCCTCTTGGGTCATTACTCCCTGATCACATACGCCAGGCTTACCTTGCGCATACAGCGGTACTGGTGGACCAACAGTAATTGGCAATGGTATTGCAGCTGGTGTCTGACCAAGTCCCAGACCCTGTTGGGCATTATCTCCCATAGCTTGATTCATCATAGGTGCTGTAGGTACTGACTGCGGTCCTGCAACTGAAGTGTAACTTGGAACCACCTTTTGCTGCGGCTGGGGCAGCAGTTGCGGAGTTGGCTTAATTGACACTAACTTTGATCTCGTGTATACCGGATCTGGCGGCACCATCAGACTCGTAGTCGTTTCCAATACTGGGACATCAGGATAAATCCTTTGAATCTGTGGTGGCTGCAACTGTATCTGTGTGTCTAGCGCAGTGGGTACACTGACGCCATTCTGTATCAGAACTGTATCACTTGTCTGCACTGTATTTGAGAGGCCCTTATTTTGTGCCGGGTCTTCAAAACTCACGCTAGTGCTCTGTACGTTATCATTTATGTCATATGGTGGCGGGCGATCATTTAACAATTGATTAAGAAACTCTTCAACGTCTGATTCATCTGCGTCTGCCCAAGACCTCTGAGTCTCCTTTAGCTTATTAGAACCCCTGTCTGTCTTACAAGTAGCCTTCTTTCCGTGTCTCGTCTTCTTGTGTTATTGCCGGAAACATTTTAAGTCCGTCAACTACTCTCCTTCTCCACATCTTGCTCTCATTATCACATCTAGCCTCAGCTGAAGTCTTTTCTGGTCTGAGCTGGTCTCTGAGGTGGTTTTTGTACACTTAACATCATTTGCAAATTTTCCAAAATTCTTACATTAAACGTCCCGTATTCCGGAAACGCCAAACATTCCTCCTTCTCTGTCAATTTGCACCATTGTTTTAACCAAAGACATGGCGCAACTCCCTTCTCCTCCATTACAATATAAGCTGTAGTACCCTCAGGCGGTGTAGGCTCTCTCACACTCGCTGTAATATATGTATCTCCCCTAAAAGCACTCTTTGGAGCCTTGAAAAACTTCATTTTTGCATTGTTTATTTTGTTTAGAATCTAATCAGGAAGTGACTTTAATTCCCAGAACACTCTTCACCCACCTTTTTCAACCAATTGCCTCTCACGGACGGCTGCCAATCCGTGCGCGACCCTTCTCAGCAACTGACCTATCCTAGAGCGGCTCAAATGACGTCACACTCGCACACACTGCAGCTGACAAAGACTTGTGCCTTGTCTTCCTCACACAAAACTAATGCAATATATTGCAAGTACTTTTAACAACAAAACCCAAATTTGCCGGTTTACTACAGGAAGGGTAACACAATCGCTTCAGAACTTTACAGAGATTTCACTTGAAGCCTCGGCAGCTACTCTCTCCTTCTCGGCTCCCGCACTTGCAAGCAGAATTCGACACGCAAATCCTACTCTCGACTTGTCAATGGTTTGTTCTAGTGCACTTTAGAACTTGCCAAATCTCCATCGAAGTTTTCACTCACACAATTTGACTCAAACTTGACTTGTCAACCACGCCCGATTGACCTATTAAACCGCACAAATTACAACATAAACCCAAGTGTCTCCTACACTTGTCAATATACTCCGGAGTCTTAGACCACGACGGGTCCGTACATCACCAACAACCACGTGGATAATTTTTTAGCACAAAGCACCACACTCACATGAAGTTCGCCAACTTCCCTACTCTCATACTGCGGAGTACGCCCACTCCTACTAAAACAACATTACCTGACCTAAATCCACAAAAACTTCACAAATCACCTGCAATATGCATAAGCTGAGCAAGCGCAAATTCTACACCACACATGCTATAACGCCGAGAACATACCCAACTCACTTAGGCGAGCTTCGAGATTCCGGGAAAGTCATGGGGAATTTAGAAACGCATCCTACCTCCAATTTGTATTATTTTGAAAAACACTTTTAAGCAATAGTCCCTCGTCCTAGGGCCCCAAAGGGCCTAAACCGTCCGTCTGCTACCATAACTGTTAACGTGTCCCTTTATGACTAATTTACTCACTCTGGGACTCATTTTAGGCCAATGAATCGTTTGACCCTGATTGAAGACACCTTAGGATGAGATAACTAATCAACATGTCAATCAATATATCAATAACGTCACCAGTATTTACCATAATAAGACAATTCAGATTAGTCAAAGACATTAATAACTCAGAAACCACCATGACCTTGCAGTCATGCATAACCACACCAGTTTAGTACTATTATATGAAGTTTATTCCCTTTTGATTACAACAAAACCAAGAAACACATTAGCATAGTCACAATATGGCAACTCTGAAAAGATTTAATCAAGGCAAGAATCACGAATATTAGAATATAGCACGACGTCAACATAGGTTATCCTTAGCAGAGAATCAATATCACATTATTCAACAAAGCATAGATTCAGTCATTTGTCTATTTGCGTCAGTTTAGTGAACCCCTCAACTAACCTCAAATTAGCATTGGCATGTTGGGATTCATGCAAAACAATTTAGCAACACCGATTTAGAAAAACATCTAACTAGGGTCTCTGTCAAAAGAAGCAGTTGGTACCTAGAAAGGAAAAGCAAACAGACAATTACAATTTCATTGTCATATAGTTACCCTCCGTATTGGGTCAGCATACAGGTTCGGTCTTCGTCTTCAGGACATCAGTTCATTCGCCAGCCAGGAATTCAGCAGTCGGGTAAAAGGGACACTTCCCTCATAAGGAGGTAAAGTGTAAGTGGGCAATATAAGGGCAAGGATGGTTTGAAGAACCAAACAGCAAAGTCTCTATGCAGAGTGACAAAGTGTCTGGGTCATAGCAAGATTCGCAACAGCATCTCCCCCTCCTCTATCTCCTAGTCTCCTATTCTGATTTACTTCCTTGTGTCAAGGGTTTTTATCCCTTTTCTGTTGTACAATCCCCTAAGTTTTAATTGGTTGGGGTCAGCACCTCACTATCTCCCTCAAATAGGGTTTCAATTACTTCATTAAATTTGTCACCCCCATAACAGTTCTCACGTAGTTTATTGGTCCTTATGATTGACGTCTTCAGCGGGTAGAATGTCCGGTATGATTTCATACTCTCGTGGTCCTATTTGCATCTTCAGTCAGTGGTTCCATTGTCTGTACTGGTTCAGGCGACCTTGTACCTGCGAGTAGTCTACACTGTTGCATCCAGAAAGAATGTTTCACTAAGCAAGTCGAATTTCATGAGAACGGATCTACTACAGTTACATTCATCTAGCTTTGGAAAAATACGAGTTCATGTCCTTCAGCAAGTCAGCACACTGCACGTTAGAAAAACACATTTAATATGAAACCGGGCAGCTAGGCCTCGACTCATGCTAACTAGGACCTAATGATTTATTAGCAGAACTTTAACATATAACCTTTTATTATTAGTGCAAAATCATATTTTAACATAACAATTCATCATTATTAATCAGTTTCATTAGTCATTGTATATTTTGGTGGCCACTCCCTGTGGGCACATTTCAAGCGCACGTTTAGCAAATATATAAAAACGTATTGTCCAAGCGTTTCAATGGAACCGTTTCCTGGGAGACAAAATGATACATGTAATAGCCAATAGCATTGAGTCAGCTGATTGGCACTGTCTAAAAGCAACAACTTATGGGGCTGAACCAAACGAGCCAATGGTTGAAAGGGGCTGACCCAAAACCAACTCCTTGTACATTGCAAATAATCGATCTCTTAGACTGGTGGGTTGTCAAATCAAATTTTAAAAAACATGTGTAATTAAGTAATTAAAGAGAGGAGAGGCAACTACCCTTTGGTGATTTAGGGTGTATTTTTAACTCCTTAGCTATTTTGTCCTACAGACACACCTTGATTAAAAAGCAGGCATTGGTCTTTAGTTTTTATTTAGATGTTAATGTTGTTCAAAATGTAAACTTCTTTTGTAATCAACTGAACCCAATTGCTACCATTTACATTTGGGATGGGTAGCAAACACTCATCAATAGTTGGCAGAGCCCTGCCAGGCTACCTTCTAGTCACGGCCATACTGTATAAGTCAGAAGAATTTAGAAAGAGCCATCTGTACCACAATAAAGAGTTGCAGTATTTTGAGGTAGATGTAGGTGCATCTCAAGCAGTTTCAATGTAATTTGGTTGAGTGGGTTGTTAGTTAAAGGTGAAGATTTTTAGAATCTCTTTCCTAGGAGACGTTTACTCCCGGAGCCTGGAGGAATGAATAAAAAGTGCAAATGGTAGATGTGTGATCTTAGTTTACTTGACTGTGGTGTTTTGGGTGAACAAGATGTGTATCGCTTTTTTGAGTGTTCTTCTCTTAGTAGGTTGTGATAATGATGAATTCCAGACTGTTTGTCCTTGTCTTTTCGGTAGAGTTCACAAAAATGCATCAAGATTACAAAACTGATGGTGATTCACAAAGTAATCTTGCATAGCTACGCCTGCACGACAACGCAGTCGCAGCTCTCCCATTTAGGATTTGAAATGAGTGTTCACTTTGACGTTCTTCCTGCAGCAGTGAACTTCCTAATAGTCGCGATTTTGTAGCTCTTCAGAAACATTTTCATTGCCTTTTCTGCAGAACTTCTTATCTTAAAACTTTAATTATTCTTGGTGTAGCTGGTGCAGAAGTATAAAAAAATATCCTCATTTTTCATTGGTCTTCGAGGCAAGCAAGTGTTATTTATAATAGGAAATTGCTGGTCATGAGGCTTCCACACAGTGGGTTTCTTCAACCTGAGGTGTGCAGGTTCAAATGTTTGCACCAAACGCAACCCCTAGGAGGCTTGCTGACTGGTGATTTCTGCATTTAATCCACACATACAGACTGGGTGATAAACGTTCCGCGTAATGGCTCACCATTACTTGGCAAATAAGCAGGTGGTACAAAGTTATAGCTATCGTAGTCTTAGATTAGTGACATTATTTCTGGAGTGTGTTACTCTTCCCCACGTGCAAGCATCTTCCTCATGTTCAACAGTCTGTGGCATAAAGATTTTTTGCAAACCATTGTTACTAGGCATGTTGTAGACAGAGCCTCAGAGGAAGGTTGTAGGTGTCCCAGCAGATCTTGCAATACCACTCCACCCACAGATGCAAGGGTGCTCCTTGTTATCCCTTCTCTCACAGTAGTTAAGGGCAGGAAAAGAATCTCCGTTTCTGCCATCAAAAAGTGAACATTTTAGATTAACTAGTGGTGCACATTTATAAAATCCTAGTATTACCTGCAGTTCAAAATTATTCCGTTCAATATTCCATTTGAACTATCGAATTGAAGGAAAAAGTTTGACTTTTGTCCAGCAAAAGAGCGGGAGAACAGGCTTATCTAGCATCAAGGTTTTTGAAGCAGGGTTCTTCCTTGCTTCCCTACAAGACAGCCTTGGTGATTCCTTGGTGAACGTTTGCTTGCTTTCCATCTGACATCCATTACATGGTACACTATCTTTGGAATGTTCCACTAAGAGCTATATTTAATGTTGTGAGGTCAACATCACATCTTCAAGGTCTTCTCTTTAGGTGTTTTGTTCCCCAGGGCATGCACAGGCTGCCTGGCCGTAACTACTACACAGATCTGGAGAGAAGGGGTCCATGGTTCCAAATCTTATTTCGTGTCAGACAGCATAATACAGATTAATAAAGTAGCCAGAAAATAACATTTTGAACCCTGTGAAAACAACTTCTTGTGTCCACTAGTCAACATATCTGAGAGTGAGGACATTCAAGACATTATATAAACGAAATATACAGTCTGTATGATTTTCCTCTGAGGACATCCCCTTTAGTTGATGATAAAGCCGGTTTTGCTACTCCTGTCTGTCCCCGAACAAATTTAGGCATCCATGTTCAGCCGATTATGTTTATTGGCACTTAGTGCTTATTGCACAATACCTACCAAATGCTTCTACTGGACGGTAACATGTATCTGTGATTTCATAGGGTTGTTCTCATTGCACTTAGTGTTGCAAACACCATAAATTGTTTTAAGAAATTCATTTGCAATAATTGCCCTATATTCTAAGTATTGGGCTCGAAAAAATCATAAAAATGTTACTAGACCGGGAGGTCGAGTAACTTAAATAATGTGCTTGACCCGTAAATGGTCTCAAATTGTGAGATCCTAGGCAAATAGTTTACAGGGTCGCCTTTTTCTTAATTCTCACATATGATTGCACCTTCAAATATGTGAGCTCAGCATTTCCGCAGTACAAAAAACCTCTTTTGTTTAAGTAGACTAAAGTTTGCTGCATGCATCACAAGAATCTAGCCCACATACCCATGACGTCTAGTCCACATAACCTAGGACTTCTTTTAGTTTACAAACAACATTGCCGTCAGGGCAGGGGTGTTTCTCAGTGTGTTTAAACCCTCAGTTTTAATAAATATATTACTAAACCATAATGTGGTAACTAATTGTCATTTACACACAGTAACTTTCCAAGAAATGTCCAAAAACCTCTCCACTAACTTGCAGCTTTACTGATAAAACTATATAGTGTTTTAACACTCTGTGAAAATTGGGTTTCAGAAAACATATCTTTTGCACATCAACATGTAAAGTATTCTGATTTGTTTTCATCCTATTAAAATATTTTTTCATCAAACAGAAATATAAAAAAAAGGTCTTTCACAACTACTGAAATATATTTTGAAATGTTTGCACAGTTAACTGTCATTTAAATGTTGTGTGTTAGGAAGAACCTGACACCCTATATCCTTTTATTTTACATTCTAGGCAGTAGGTCACACAGTTCACTTTACAAAGTCCTGAACTCTGCAGTCAGAAGGAAAATTCATTGTAAGAAAAACTGACTTTTGATCTCTGTCTGTGAATACAGAGCAAATGGGACATAAGAACAAGATTTTAAGGCATTTTTTGTTGCCCCTCCACTTTTCAACTGAACAGAACGCCTTTTCAGTGTCAGCTCGCCAGAGTATTAAAAAAAAAAAGCTCGACCTGATCAAATAAGACTCCAATGAGAGTAAATCCATTTTATTTCTAGTGTCTGTTATGAATGTGACTCAGCATACCGAATCCAGTCGGTGCTCCAGACAAAATGTAGATTCTCCGTGTATAGAAAGAAAAAAGAACATCTATTTGACTTTGAGAGCTTTCCAGTGAGGGTATTTCACGTTGGATAGTTGCATGTTTTTAACTCTGCCTGCTGCTATTTATCAAATCCTCTTCTTGTGGATGGTGTGCCAAGGTACACTCAATGAGAGCAACAGCAGCCCACTATAAATCAGAAACACGCTTGGCAGTGTGCCCACAGTGGAAACCTTACTGGCTGGAATCTGATTCCAGTGTTGAATTTCTGATGTTAAGCATGCCTGATAACTTCTGACTTTTGTCCACATTTCACTTTTGCAGAACACTAAAGTATATCAAAGACTTTTCCTGGCTAATCATGTTTTTAGTTTTTATAAAACTTTTTAAAATATGTCTACGAGTGGCTAACTGTGTCTAAGACTGTCCATTGGACACCTCGAGAGAGGTCTCGGCAGAGAAGCCAGGATCTAATAATACAAATCATCTAAATGAGTGGCACACCTTGGCAAGCTTTGGCGGTGTATTGGTGGTGGTGCTTGTTGAGGGAGGGCAGGGCATTCACTAAGCTTGATAGGCCACACTACTACATCAATGAAAACGTTACCATCTACACACCCAGGATAGGTCTCATTCCTAATGAGTCATTATCAGCATCATTTCTGATGTATTCAGCACTGTTCGACACCCAGGCATGAAGGTGGAGTTTTGCTCACCTAAAATAGTACACCGCCAGTCTATTCAGAAGCATGAGGGTGGTTAAACATAGATGACTGTTAGAAAGGCGGTCTCTAGTTGGCAATAGTTTGCACCATGTCCAAGTAGTCAGGGTAAGAGTCACACAGCCTTATCTCAGAGGCAATGTGTAAAGTATTTGTGTTCTCTCTCTGTCTCTCTGTCTCTCTGTCTCTCTCTCTGTCTCTCTCTCTCTGTCTCTCACAAACATTGCTGTTATCTGAGTAAAACAAGACCAAAATGACAAAAATCCAACATACACAAGTAAAGATACGAATTTTCAAAGATTAAATGTAGTACAGTGTTTAAAAACACAATAGCCCGAACAGGGGCTATCACAACGACTAGACAGAGCCGCTTCCAACAGTCCAGCACCACCCGCGAGGGTGCATGGCTGCCCACTGAGTCATGTAGGCCCCAGTTACAGTACTTTGGAAAACGATGATGAAACAAAGACGTTGCATGGGGTCGGGGAGGTGAGGTGTCACAGGAGACAGTGCGGTGTCAGTTTCTTACTGCCACTGCGGAGTTTAGGCGTCGGTTCATTACTGATAAGCAGGGGAGGTGAGGCATTCATTCCTTATGGTTGCAGAGGAGGTGTTGCAGCGTTGGCTGTGAGGCGCCAGTTCCTTACGACAAGGCAGGGTCGATGAATCCAGCAGGTCAAGACGCAAGGAGTCAATTTGGTAGTGTTGCAGTCACACCCCGGGCCACAGATGCTGCTCCGCAGTCAGGTGCCATGGACATAGGTGACACCGTATTCTGGACTCACCGCGTGGTGGGACTTCGGATGCGCTGCAGTGGTGTTGAGCCTGCGTTGTAGGTCACAGTTGTTGCACTCAATGGAGACTACGGCTCCGGTGCAGTAAGTGGAGCGGTGTCAGATAGCTGCCACATTTCCAAAGTCATTCTGGAAGTCCATGCACTAGTTTCTTCCTTGTTGCACAAGAACACACTCCCAAAGGCCTAAGAACTGAATTTGGCACCACTTGGCACGTTAGGACTCTCAGCAAGAGAGCCCTGGCGCTGGCAGGTGAAGTCGTTGATGTCACTGAGACTTCTTAACAGGAGGCAAGCTCAGTCCAAGCCCTTGGAGAACCTTTGGAAGCAGGATGTAGAAAGCCAAGTCCTTTCATTCCCAGGACAGAAGCAGAAAGCAGCAGACCAGCACAACAAAGCAAAAGGCAGAGTATCAGTCCCTCCTACAACATCCAGTTCTTCTTCCTGGCAGAAGTTCCTCAGTCCAGAGGGATTCTAACTATGTGGTGTCAGAGGTCCAGTGCTTAGACCCATTTCTGTCTTTGAATAAGGCAAACTTCCAAGAGACGTCTTTGTAGAGCACAAGACCCTGCCTTTCCCTGCCTTGGCCCCAGACACACTTCCAGGGGTTGTTTGTGAGGACAGGCTCAGCACTATTCAGGTGTGTCTGCTCCTCCCATCACTGTAGCTCAGTAAGACATATCAGCCTGGTGATGGGCCTTCAGGATATGCAGGGCACACTTCGGCTCCCTTTGTGTGACTGTCTAGAGTGAATGCACAAACAGCCCAGCTGTCATCCTGACCCAGACTTGTATTCAGCAGACAGGCAGAAGCACAGAATGGTTAAGCAAGAAACTGCCCACTTTTAAGGTGGCATTTTCAAACTGAAAATTCAAAAACCAACTTCACCAAAAGATGTATATTTAAAATTGTGAGTTCAGAGACCCCAAACTCTAGATCTCTAGCTTCTCCCAGTGGGAGATTACACTTAAAATATATTTCAAGACAATCCCCATGTTACCCTCTGGGAGAGATAGGCCTTGCAGTAGTGAAAACTGAAATTGGCAGTATTGCACTCTCAGGGTAGGTAAAGCACACTATCACTTGTCCTACCTTTTATATACACTGCACCCTGCCCATAGGGCTGCCTTGGGAGTACCTTAGAGGGTGACTTACAGGTAGTGAAAGGGAACGTTTGGGCCTGGTAAGTGGGAGCACTTGCCAGGTCGACATGGCAGTTTAAAACTGCACTACAATGGCAGGCCTGAGACATGTTTGCAGCTCTTCTCATGTGGGTGGCACAATCAGTACTGCAGGCCCACTAGTAGCATTTTATTTACAGGGCCTGGGCACATAGTGCACTGTAGTAGGGACTTTTTAGTAAATCGAATATGCTAATCATGGAGGAACCAATCAACAATACATTTTAGACAGAGAACATATGCACTCTAGCACTGGTTGGCAGTTGTAAAGTGTCCGGAGTTCTAAAGCCAACAATGTCAAGTCAGAATGCATGCAGAATAGGTGAGATGTGCTCCTTCTTCCTAATGCAAACAACTGGCCTTGCTGTGAAATTTAGAAGCATCTGTAATTTCTGAATTTTATCTCCTTGTCAGAGAAAAGTCTTATCTGATTTGAGACTTCTAGCTACAGGTTCCTTACCGTAGAATAATCCAGAGGCCTCAGATTCTATCTGGAAATTTTGTCATGCGTGCCGGTAGTTGGTGTCATGACCCCAGTGTGCTCATGTCACTTCTTTTCTTTCTGTGCCAGTCAGTCCAGACCTGAAGAAGAGCTACTTCCAGTCTTTTTTGACTGACTCTTTTTTAAACTTTTTGTCAACTACTTTTTTAGAGACTTTGGGCCTCATTACAAGTGTGGCGGTCACTAGACCATGAGACTCATGAATGGTGGTTCAACCACCACCAATACGGCTGTCCAAGTGCCTCATCACAACCGCCAGGGAACCGTGATCCTGGCAGTCTGGAGGTGGTGGCAGTCCTAATCCCACAGGGCAGCGCTGCAAGCAGTGCTGCCCTGGGGATTACAACCCTTTTCCCCGACAACAGTTTCATGGCGGTACACTGCCATGAAAAAGCTGGTGGAGAACAGGTGCAGCTGAGCATGGGCAGTGCAGGCCCCCCTTGGCCAGAACCTTTGCAATGTTCACTGTCTGATTTGCAGACAATGAACATTGCGAAGGTGCTGGTGCACCCTGCACGCCACAGTATTGCTGCTGGCTCGATTACGAGCCGGAGACCATGCTGTAGGCTGTTTTCTGAAACTCAGGTTTCCGCCTGCTGACCTAGCTGGAAACTCTTAATTAGGCTGGCGGGGATATAGCCTGTGTGGCGGCAACTTCCCCGTCGAAAGTTCGGCGGACGGCAAAAACTCTTAATGAGCCCCTTTGCCTCCTGGTGTGGCAGGGATGCCTGTTACTGACAAATGTTGATGACAGACCCACACCTTGTCTGTCTTTGGTACCTTGAACGCAAACGTGATGCCAAGAACTGCATAGATCGTCACGCCATTCACCCTACAGTCTCGAAGGAGTGGTCCCTCAAGCTGCTTGCTCCTTGACATGTGCTGCTGTGACAGTTTTGATCCCAGTGGAGACGAAGATCATGGGAACAGTCACGGAGTCACTCCAAATGATCGTCATCACAGCTGAAGTTGTCCTGCATTTGGGTAAGTCCCACAAATGGAAGAAGAGCAAGAAGTCGGAGATTTTCGAATTTGCCTGTCTGTCGAAGTCATCCAATGAGACAAGGGAGTATCTCCATTCAAGGCCTGTCTCTGCAGTTGAGCCTGTGCCTAGGCCGGTCGAGATCCATTCTGATGCCTGAAGTTTAGTCTCTTCCAGCTGGGTAGAGTCTCTACCAGATAAGATGTTACTGAAGTTAAGTAACTTGCTCATTGTGCACCTCGAGAGAGGTCTCAGCAGATGAGCCAGGATCTTAAAGGGCAAAGCATTTGAATGAGTTGCACACCTTGGCAGTCTCCGGTAGTGCCTTGCTGGTGGTACTTGTGGAGGGAAGGCCGGGCCAGTAATGTTACTTGCCACTGGTCTGGCCAGGTAGGACTAGGTTGGGGCCCAGATTCAGTCTGCATCATAGGTCAGTTGGCTCCTTGAAAGAACTAAGAGTACAAACAAGTCCAGTGCATCCCAGGGAAAAAGACCATCAAGTGGTCATATGAAAAGTAGGAAGCCAGTAAGTAACTACTAATGTGTACTTACAGGGCTAAGGAGCAGGCAGCATTCTGTGTAGAGGGCACCTCGGTTGGCTGACCGAAGTATCAGCCAGTCCAAAGTCAAGTTACATCCTGAGGCCACAGTCAATAGTGATGATTGGAGTAAACCACATGATTGGCTGTCACGAAGCAACATTAATAATATTGTTATATGGTATCCAGTATAGGATGAGTTATGGACATTTAATGGGCCTGCTGTTTAACATCATGTAACTCACACTGAAAGTAGAAAGTGAAACGGGGTTGAAATTAAGGACACATTCTTATTGTTGTCAGACAAACTACAATATGCTTCAAGAGTTTGTTCCATCTGTCCGTTCATTCATTAATCCACCCACCAAGATCCACCTATAAACATCCATCTACCCAGCAAGATCGAAAGCACCCATCCGTCCATCCAAACACACATTCGTCCATCCATTCATTGATCTGTCTATCATGTGCCCACCAAGATCGACCCAATCACCCCAGTCTATCCATCTAAGTACCTAACCATCCATCCGTCTGTGTATCCATCCATCCATGCACTCACTAAGCTCCACCTATCTGGTCATCCATGCAGCCAGCAAGATTCGCCCACTTACACACATACATCCATTCAAGCACTGATCCAACTATCCGTCCATCTTGATCTACACATCCTCCAAGCACCATATCCGTTCATCCATCCACCCACCCAAGCACCCACTCATACATCCACTGGTCCCATCCATCAGCTGGTCCCTCTGTCTCTTCAGCCACCCATGTACCCATGTCCACCCATTAATAAACCTATCTATTCGTCAACATCCATCCATATATCCATTCTCTCAATCAGCCATCCTCCCATTTACACCCTCTCCATTCAGACCCACACTCCCCATCCATTCGTCAGTCCATCATCCTACCCATCCCTCTAGTCATCCATCCATCCATTCATCAACCTGTACACCTATCTACTTAAAACAGTAGTTATCGAAACATCAGCATGGTCAAGTGGTCGAGTTAAATGAAAACCTTTAAGTAAACATATTAGTGGCAAATTATATATGAGAGAAAAAACAGCAAAGAAAACAATTATAAAGCAGTACAGTAAACGGGCTAGAGCTTTTAGAACGATTCCATTCAGTGCTTAATAAACATTGACAGTGCACTGGAACAAGTTCTGATATTTGTTCTGAAGCAAGGTACAATGACAGCTGCATGATATGCCAGAAAAATGGAAAAGGTTACACTGCTGAAATTACAGACAGTTGCTGTCCATTATCAGATCGGTAATGGACATCAGGCTGAAATTACGGACAGTCCGTATTCTTTACAAACTTGTGGTCACCCTATAATAAGATGGCACAAAGCCCTGTCGGGTTTAGGAGACGCCTCTAAATATGGGCGATTGTTTCTGGTGTAGATGTAAAAACGTTTGGGAAATGTTCTTGGGATTCTCTGCCTGGTGTTGGGAAATGAACTAAAAGTATGTTCATTTAGTTTACAGCTGCGAGACACCGTTTTATAGGTTAGCAAAATGTAATGCTCTTGTCTTACTTATAAAAGCAGTAATAATAATTTTCAAGTTTTCTGCAAATCTGCCAGCCTTTGCAAGAGTGTTGTATTTGGAAGGTTTTTGTTTTGCTGTTTTGCTATGGGGAAAACTTTACATAAACGCGTGCCCCTATATTTTAAATGTAAAATTTAGAACTATTTGTGGCATAAAACATGTACCAAGTCTGTGCAGAAAGTGGTAAACTATGAAATTGTTCAGATAGTATCAACCATTTTCATGTCACTTGTAATTAAATTAAGGTCAACACATGATTAGTACACCTGAGGAAAACAAGCTACTGTGAAAGTAAATTTTCTTTGAAAGCAAATTTTCTGTAAAAACCCAGTTAAGTTTTTTCAATCTCTGTTGTTACAGGATGTAAAAAAACTTCACAAGCAAATTCAGAGGTGTTACTCGGAAAATCGCAGGGCCATGCATCCTGTGCAGGTATGGACTGAGCATCTGTATTTCGGTGT
The DNA here is from genome assembly GCF_031143425.1 of Pleurodeles waltl. Classification (NCBI taxonomy): domain Eukaryota; kingdom Metazoa; phylum Chordata; class Amphibia; order Caudata; family Salamandridae; genus Pleurodeles; species Pleurodeles waltl. The sequence continues at coordinate 969,874,747 of NC_090436.1, forward strand.
TCACTGCTTTCAACTAGTACTACAATGTTTGTGCAGTCACTTATTTCATTTATGATATTCCACTTGTGATTCAATGAGACGAAGGTGTTTTGATTACATAGCTAATTATAACTGGGGAATTTTACCAATGTTTAGGTTTGGATCGTAGAGTCATAACTTCTCTTAAGCTGACGTGTTAAAGGGTGTTTTATAACATACATTGGTTTGTAATTCTAGTGGCCACCTGTTAGAAATGGGGTCTTTGGTTGACAGTCAGGTTACCCCCTGTTCAAGCAAGGACCCTCACTCTAGTTAGGATAAAAGAGAATCACCCTCAGCTAACCCCTGCTTACCCCCTTGGTAGCTTGGCAGAGCAGTAGGCTTAACCTCAGAGTGCTGGGCGTAAAGTATTTGTACCAACACACACAGTAACTTAATGAAAACACTACAAAATGACACAACACCAGTTTAGAAAAATAGGAAATATTTATCTAGACAAAACAAGACCAAAACGACAAAAATCCAACATACACAAGTCAAGTTATGATTTTTTAAAGGTTTAAAATAAAAAGAGTCTTTAGGTAGTTGTAACAACACACTAGCGCTGCTAGCGTGTAAATGTACCTGGTTTGCGTCAAAAATAACCCCGCACGGGCGGTGTGCGTCGAAAATAACCCTGCACGGTTATATGCGTCGAAAACAACTCGGCACGGCGATGCGCGTCGAAAAAGCCAGCCACGCGACGGTCCGAAAGTCCCGCGGCGCAGGTTGCGATCTCTCAGCCTTCGTCAGCGATGCTGCGCGTCGTTTCTCCTGCTCCGGGCGTCGATTCTCCGGTCGCGTTTCCTGCGGCGTCGTTTCTCAGCTGCGGAGCCGGCGTCGCGTCGTTTTCTCAGCCGCGATCGGATTCGCGTCGATCTTTTCTCCGCACGGCGCTCGGTGCGTGTATTTTTGTCCTTAGGCTGCCAGCCTCTCCTTTCAGGGTCCCAGGAACTGGAAGGGCACCACAGAGCAGAGTAGGGGTCTCTCCAGAGACTCCAGGTGCTGGCAGGAAGAAGTCTTTGCTATCCCTGAGACTTCAACAACAGGAGGCAAGCTCTACATCAAGCCCTTGGAGATTTCTTCTTCAAGATGGAAGGCACACAAAGTCCAGTCTTTGCCCTCTTACTCTGGCAGAAGCAGCACTGCAGGAAAGCTCCTCAAAGCACAGTCACAGGCAGGGCAGCACGTTTTCCTCAGTTATCAGCTCTTCTCCAGGCAGAGGTTCCCCTTGATTCCAGAAGTGTTTCTGAAGTTTGTAAGTTTGGGTGCCCTTCTTATACCCATTTTAGTCTTTGAAGTCACCTTTCTTCAAAGGGGACTCACACCTTCTGGTGAAATCCTGCCTTGCCCAGGCAAGGCCTCAGACACACACCAGGGGGTTGGAGACAGCATTGTCAGAGGCAGGCACAGTCCTTTCAGATGAGAGTGACCACTCCACCCCTCCCTCCTAGCAGAGATGGCTAATCAGGAAATGCAGATTACACCCCAGCTCCCTTTGTGTCACTGTCTGGTGTGAGGTGAAAAACAACCCAACTGTCAAACTGACCCAGACAGGGAATCCACAAACAAGGCAGAGTCACAGAATGGTTTAAGCAAGAAAATGCTCACTTTCTAAAAGTGGCATTTCCAAACGCACAATCTTAAAATCAACTTTACTAAAAGATGTATTTTTAAATTGTGAGTTCAGGGATCCCAAACTCCACATGTCCATCTACTCTCTAGGGGAATCTACACTTTAATCATATTTAAAGGTAGCTCCCATTTTATCCTATGAGAGAGAGACAGACCTTGCAACAGTGAAAACGAAATTGGCAGTATTTCACTGTCAGGACATATAAACCACATTACTATATGTCCTACCTTATCCATACACTGCACCCTGCCCTTGGGGCTACCTAGGGCCTACCTTAGGGGTGCCTTACATGTAAGAAAAGGGAAGGTTTAGGCCTGGCAAGTGGGTACACTTGCCAAGTCGAATTTACAGTGTAAGAATACACACACAGACACTGCAGTGGCAGGTCTGAGACATGATTACAGAGCTACTTATGTGGGTGGCACAACCAGTGCTGCAGGCCCACTAGTAGCATTTGATTTACAGGCCCTGGCACCTCTAGTGCACCTTACTAGGGACTTACTAGTAAATCAAATATGCCAATCATGGATAAACCACTTACATACAATTTAAACAGGAGAGCATATGCACTTTAGCACTGGTTAGCAGTGGTAAAGTGCTCAGAGTTGAAAAGCCAACAGCAACATGTCAGAAAAAAATAGGAGGCAGGAGGCGAAAAAGACTGGGGATGACCCTGCATAAGCAAAAGTCCAACACCACCCAAAAGATCTAATGAACAGATTGTGTAGAGTAAGTACTATTGTTTTGTAATGTTGTACTTTTGCTAACAGAATCCCTGAAGTGTGGCTATGAACATCCTCCCCTGCTCAGCCCATATGCCCTCAGAACTTAACATGTCCTACGTTAGTCCAAAGCAGGATGTTTGTGTAGGCCATGCCCTATATCCAGCCTCCGATCCCTCAATGCCCAGTGACGTTCAGCCAGGTGGAGTAGAATCCAGCCCCTACCAGGACCTCATCCTCATGGCCTTTCGACAGAGGGCATTGCAAGAACTGAACACTACCAAAGTTCTGGACACAGAATACGGCCTTCACCCATACCTCGAACCCATGCATTGATCTCCAGAATCCACTGTAAATGGCCCTTGTCCTTACATAGCGGTATTTGGATGCAGGCTGAAGCAACAGGTGAACGACCTAGCACTCATGTTGCATTAAATTGTGGTTCGATTTGCTTTCCATGGGTAGTGAGTAGTGATCTAGGTGGCTTCATCTGCAGAGCTCATTCAAACATTGTGCTTGACTACACAAAGAGAATGGTTTTTAAAAATATATTAGCCACCTTATGTTTTTTAACTTAGCCCGATAAATTGCTAGGGAGCATTGTATTTCCAACCTTATTTTTCTTTCATAAGGTTTGTTCATTGCAGCCTTTCTGTGTCATCTCTTACCTTTCTTTTCCCTTGCAAGACCATGAATAATTTAATTTACTTCCTTGAAAGGGATATCACCGGCTTCCCCTTTAGGCCCTTACACATATTTTCTCCTCTTTCCTACACTGCCTGACTACCTAGCTCTACTAAATCTCTCCATCCAAATAAAGGGCAGAAGATTAAGGGTGCCTTGCAGTAGCGTCTTTCCTGTTTGGGCTGGAAAGGGTCTATGGCTAGAAGCTCTACTCCTCTTCTAATCACTTTAACTTTTCTGCTGATCATCACCCAACCAGAAGGTTAAGTATCAGCCTTCCTGCCACCTAACTGTAATTGGTTCCCCTGTGCATGGTCTTGGTGCCCTTATGGGCCTGCTGTAGTTTTAATGGCCATAGTTTATGCACTGCCTACCCACCTCCTCTCCTGGATAGACCTCTCACACCCACTATCATTGTGCCTGGTCCTTTGTCTTGAACTGCTCTAACTTTGCTTCTGAGTTGGCCTGATAGATCTACTACCATAGTGTCCTGGTTGGCCCTAGCTCTACTTCTGAGTTGTTCTCTACAATGATAGTCGGGGCCATCTTTGTTCCTGGATTGTTCTCATTGACTTGCTTCTAGAGTATCTAGTTCCCTTACCTTTCCTTACCAGCCCTAACTCTGGACCTGGGCTGGTCTCATTGGTTTTGGCCCCTTTGTAGACTGACCTACTCCACTCATGAGCAAGAATCTGAGACATCTTAGTCACTTTGTTGTAACATTGGGTTGCCCGCTTACCATCTTTACCTCAGCTATCCCCATAACCTCTGAAACCTGTTGTAAAACTATTGCTCCACACATGCATATAGGTTGATAAGAACATTTCTTTATAGACGTTTGTTCGTAGCGACCTGCCTGGGCAAGCTTCATCCAGCAACTCCCAAGGAGCAATCCAAATCCTTTCAAAACATGCCGATTCTAGAACAGAACTGAATCCGCCCTAAACCGATGAATACAACACACCCCCCTCTTACCCCATACATTGAAGCAATCAACTAAGCATTAGGGTGGGGAAACAAAAAAATATATACATAGCACATACCCTATAAAGAATGAAGGTTTAATGACTTTACAATAATAGTCAACACTAGCCATCAAAAATACAATATTCACTAAATCTATACTACAGAAAATACATGCGCTAGGCGTTGACCCATTAATGCCAAAACAGAACATAATCTGTTAAATTTAAGGGCACTGACTTCTGACGCATCACTCTGTCGGCACACACCTTCCTGCTGCGTGAATTGATCATCATTTAATATACATGACACTACACCTATCAATCTCAACCCCTCCCCATCATTACATTTAACCACATTTCTCACATTTGACATTTTCCCTTCTTCCAATACCACAGTAAATCTCCCAGCTTCCTTGATCCTTCTTGGCATGGACCATTTTGACGTACCCTTCTTCTCACCACTAAACAGTCTGACATATCCAACCCCCAACTTTGAATTCCAATGTTTTTCCCACAACATAAATTTGTCCCACTGCTGTCCCTCTTTTAAAGGACAGTACTGCTGAGAAACACCCAATTATGGGTAACTTAACTTCACAATATACTTGAGGCGCAACTTCAGCTTTTTCCAAAATATTTACTCCCAAATTGCCCCACGTACTTTTATCAATTAGCTTACCTAGCGAACACAGCTGGGCACATGTTGCTACTTACACTCCAAAAATCTTCACCTCAAACTTAGGTGGGACAAATTTATGTTTTGGAGAGAGGCATGATTTTACTAGAATGTATGGAACAAAGAGCATTGAGAATTACATTGTATCCCGATAGTGTTGATCATGTCCTGGTGTTGGTGCAGGGTGAAACCTTGCAGTGTGTGCAGAGGTTTCCCAGTCTATTCCAGAATGTTGCATTAAATTGTGGTTCGGTTTGCCTTCAATGGGTAGTGATTAGTGAACTAGGTGGCTTCATCTGCAGAGCTCATTCAAACATTGTGCTTGACTACTCAAAGAGAATGGGTTTTTAAAATATATTAGCCACCTTATGTTTTTTAACTTAGCCCGATAAATTGCTAGGGAGCATTGTATTTCCTACCTTATTGCTAGTAGTGCATAAGGTGCGGAATTTACCTTTAGCCTTGAGAGGTTTATTATAGGAGGAACTGGAAAGGTTGTACAGAATGAATGTAATAGAGCCAGTTGAGTCATCAGTGGTTGAGTCCAATAGTGCTAGGCTGTATATTGAATGGAATCAGAGACTGCTGCATTCAGAATCCAAACACCTAACCTCATTTGTGACCCTGGAAGGAGCTTTCAGGTTTGTGGAAATGTCATTTGGTTTTACTTCGGTATTAGCCATGTTCCAACGTATCAGGAAATGGTTGCTAGGATGTATGTGTAATGTGATGTATTTTCAGGGTGATTTGCTGTTGTGGGGTACAGACAGGGAGGATTATGTCAGGCTTTTGTGTAAGGTTCTGGGTATTTTGGAGGAAGTAGGACTCACTGTAGAAATTGAAAAGTGCAGGTTTGCAGTTGGAGAAGAGGAATATCTTGGAAACATGATTTCTGGTGAAGGCATAAGGCCTAAAATTAAATTGTTGGAGGCAATTAAGATGGCACTGTTTCCCCAGGACAAGGATCAACTCGGGTCGTTCCTTGGGTGGGCTGAATACTATGCAAAGTTTGTGGATCACTTTGCAGATATGGTGCAACCCATGATGATGCTGATGAGGAAGGGACAGAGTTATGATTGTACACATGATTATTAAAGCGTGTTTGAAGATATTAAACATTGTATTATGCGAGCAACGGAATTGAAACCTTTTGACCCTAAGAATCGTAGCATTATCTGCAGAGATGCTAGTATGCATGGATTAGGTGTTGTTTTAATGTAGGTGCATAAAGGACAGGAAATGATTGTGGCATTTGCTGCCTAAACTCTCAGAGATGGAGTAACACCACCATCGAGAAGATAGCAGTAGCTTGTTTATAGGGAGGCCAGCATTTCCAGAACAATGTGTAGGGGTCAGAATTTGAGCTTAGGACGGACCGTATACCTTTAGTGGATTTTTCGTAACCACAAATGGAGCCAGTTAAGCAGCACCATGGATTGCTAAATGTATGTGTAGGCTGCATGAATTTGTGTTCAATGCTCACTATGTTCTGTAGTAAATGAATGCAGACTGTATCCCGTTTTCCAGTACCTCAAAGAGGAGCCGATGCTGACGTAGAGGATGATTGGGTGGTGACCACCAGTGTGGAAAGTTCTAGCTTAAAAGCAATCACAGCGAATGAGTGGAAATGTGCAAAAGAAGATGGTGAAATGCAGAAGATTGTGGTGTTACTACCACACCTTGGAGTTCGGGAGCAAGACTTAGATCCTGGAATATCTCATTATAAACTGGTTTGGTCTGAATTATCATTTTTGGATGGTGTTATGAGGCGTGGTGATAAATTGTTGGTACCGAAAGCCTTGAAGGGGAGATTAATGGTGACATTACATAAGGGGCATGACGGCATGTCCTCCATGAAGACGAAGGTAAGACAGAATTTTTGGTGGCCGGGACTGGATAGAGATGTAGAGAGATTCATGAGCGGATGTGTAGGTTGTGCCTACAGTGACAAAAATCATGTGTGCAGAGAGACTTCTGTAATGCTGATAGAGGTCCCTGTTAGGACTTGGCAGAAAATAGTGATGGATGTATGTGGTCCTTTTGAATTGACAAGCTGTGATAGGAAATATGCCATCATATATATGGTCTTATTTTTCAAATTGGCAAGAAATGGAAAATCAAAAGTTGTGGTAGGTTTCTTTGAGGAAGTTTTTCGTAGAGAAGGGTATCCACAGGAAGTCATCACTGATAGAGGCCCGCAGTTGCCATCTGGAAAGCTTGAAAAATATCTTGTGCTAAATGGAGTGAACATAGGAAAACTCCACAGGACATCCTTGGGAAAACGGTTTTGTGTAATAGTTCACACATTGTTGGGGTAGAGTGTACAGTTGTCGGTGCAAAATGGTTTGGACTGAAAACGAAAGATAAAACATTTTGTGTGGAGTCATAGGATCATGCCCAATTCAACAACCAAAGAGTCACCATTTGTGTTGCTGAAGGGTCATATGCCATGCTCACAAGCTGTTCCTAGTTGGATGCGCAGGGAAAAACTTGAAGTGTGGATGTGACTAAAATGTAACAAACTGTACAAGGAAAAACAGATGAAGTATGGTGAAGATAAGTGGAAAACAAATTGGAATGCAAAGCTGGGGATTCGGTTGTCTTCTCCATTATACCCTTGCATGATTCTCCATCCACCCACACTTTTGACAATCACTCTTGCATACTCTAGAAAAGTGTCCAAGTCTTTTGCACTTCTGCACAACTCTGCTCTGGAAAATAACTTTTCTTTCCACTGCTAGACTTACTTTACTTCCAAAATTATTTTTCAATGCTTTTATCGCCACAACATATTCATCATCCAACTCTTCGTCCCTGCTGGAATAACTATTACCATTGCTGGAATGGTTATTGCACACTGGGCGTGGAATGTAGGAAAGTGCCTAACACTTTACTACATTATGCCTGAGCAAAGATAGCTTCCTTTTTGATCCATAGTCATCCCTACCAATAGCTTCTAAATAAGTTTCAAAAGCTTCTCTCCAGTGTTCTCATTACATAATGGGGTCACCTGAAGTGGCAAGGAAGATAGATAGAGGCAAAATAGACTGCATAGTAGAGTATCAGCACTGCTCCAATCCACACTATAATACTAGAACAAGAATAGGTTATCCACTTCTAGTACAGACTTCAGCTAAGAATAAAAAAGTTCTGGTCTATAACATAAAAAATTAACACAATAAAAGTTGTCACAGATGCCTGGAAATAAAATAAACTTACATAATATAAGTAGTCATTGATGTCTGCTTGTAGCTCCTGCTGCTCTGGCCAGTTGGGCATGAACCTAACTTCTTCTAATCAGGCTGTAAAGGTTGAACCAAGGGCCACGTGTATTACAATGGTAGATTCTTCAATCTGGTTCCAGACACCTCAGATTATGCATACATCCATTAGTAGCAGCTGAAAAGGTTCAGAGCAATCAAGGTAGTAAAAGCAAGTTATAAAAACAAGGCAAGATACTGTTTTTCACAAGATCCTTTCTAATTGTCTCATTGGCGAGTACTGTTTCTGACAAGATCTTTTCTAAACAGTGCGTCGCAGCTAAGCCAGCCAGCACTGCTCACGCTGACCATCCGCTGCTTCAAACACGTTTGGCGTTCATACTCACCAAAATGCAGCGCCTGGTGCAGCTCGCTTGATAGTGCTCAGTCTGCGTCTGGCGCTCTCACCAGCCTACATTCAATGTGTGGTGCAGCTTGCCGTATAGAGTGCGTGCACAAAGCAATCACATGCTTAATTACCTTTGCTTTGAGACTTCAAACTTTCCAAACCCGGCTCTACGTCCTGTTGCCAGTGGGCAGTTTGACCTCCAAGGTGCATTACCACCCTTCACCTTAACACTCACCAGGACTCAGTTTTTTAAGAAGACAGCAGCCCCATCTTAAACGCTGGTTTACCACCTTGAATTACTCACGTAGGTCCACTCGTTGGCACTGTAAAACCAGTGCTCCACACATGCATGTAGGTTGAAAAGTCAATTTCTTTATTGAACAGTCCTTTCAAAACAAGTCAGTTCTAGAACAGAACTGGTTCCACCCAACAATGATAGATACAACATCTGTCATAGTCCGTGGCCCTTGATTACTTTCTTACATTAGGCTTATGCAGAATCACAATACGTTAAAAAACGGGAAAGGCTGGTAGTGTCAGCACAGTGTACGTGTCACTTGAATTGACGCACACTGTTTAAAAAGTATATCTCACACACTGATAATAAATCCAAGATAGATGGAGATTGAGAACAAAGGTTTATTAGGTTTGTGTAGCAGAATACGACATACCAGACATCCTCTTTATTGAAAACCACTGGCCGAATCATTCAAAATCTGCATTCCATTCAGAATCCTAATGCAACCATTCCAAGGAATGCAGCTCACATTCTAAATGAGCTAATGCTAGTGTCCACACATCTACCTCTTATACAATTATTTCAGCATAGAAGTAACTTAGTTTTGAGGGTTTTCTATACAATACCAGGGCCTAAAATTCATCAACCACATGAAGCATACTTAATAAAACTCTACCTATGTTCAGAAAATAATACCTACTTTACTGCCAATATAGTATGATAAGTCATCCAAATATCCAGGACTCCTGACTTTCCTGCCAGATCTTCATGAAAAACAGAGTTTACTACTATCCTTGCTCTTGAAGTCCTTGTCAACTCCTCCATTATGAGAGATTGTTTCAGCTATGTCTCTATTCCTTCCTTTGTACAATACCACCCGATTGAGATTCCACACATGGTGATCCTCATCCGATGGCATTGGTAAATACTTTTACAACCCTCATCAGTTTCGACCATTATTTCTAGCTTCATTCTTTCCATGTTTTTTAATCATGGCCATATCACCTTTGATCACAACCGTTGGTTTGACTGAGTTTCTCATCAGAGTAGATTTTACTGTTTTTTTAATTTTTTTATCTTCTTGTCCTCCTTCATCTTCCACTCTTAAGACATCCTATTCCCCCTCTCATCACTCAGATGCTTGTTAACCCAACAAGGCTCCAATATGGTACTAGGATGCCTTCCCCGAAACAATACAAACGGTCGTTCCCTTGTAGTAGTGTGAGGCGTGAATCTGTGTACACCCACCTTCTTACATACCTCTTCTTTCCAATTAAGTTGATTATTTTTAGCTAAAGAGATGGTTTCTTTTGGCACATGATTATACCTCTCAATCATCCCATTGGATTCAGGATGATAGAGAGCAATTTTTTGTGTTAAATACCACATAATTGGAGAAAATTCACCATCTTGTTTGACACTAATTGTACCCCATTATCGGTCAGTATAATTTCAGGAAGACCCTCCCTTGCAGCTGGGTCTTTTAAAAATTTAATCTCAAAACCCTTAGAAAAACACACCTCGGGCCACATGGAAAATAAATCCATCACAACAATGACATAACTTTCATAACCATCCCGATGTATAGGTCATATTATATCCAAAGCAATGTCTTTCTGCAGCCCATCAGGATGCTTCCTGATAACCATTGCTTACACCCTGAGCTTTATGACCTTTTCACTCACAGCACACAGCATCCAGTCTCTTCTTAGCCGTTCTACTTGTAGATCCATTCCTAGCCACCAGTAAATCAGTTGTAAACCTTTCTTTGGTCTTGTAGAATTCTAAATGACATTTGTGTGCTTGATTCAACAGTTCTTCTCATTGCAGGTAGGGGGGACTAATCTGTACCCCTCAACAACACATCATTATTAGCACTTAACTGATCCTTAATTAACTAAAACTCTTTACACTCTACCCCACCTTGATCTTTATGGTTCCAACCTGTAGAACTAAAATCCGTCACCTTTTGTAATACATTGTCATTTTTTTTACTGCTTCTTTCCATCTTTCTTCTGGAATTTATCTCGTAATCAACTTCACATAAAAACTCTGTGAGATCCCCAGTATTAGGATTAGGTATTAGGATCATTATCCTGTTCAGAACCTCCTTCAGGTATCTGCAATAACATTTTTTGTCTCTGGAATGTAGTTCACATTATAATTATATTCCTGTAAATTTACAGCCCATTTCGATATTCTAGCTGAAATAGAGACAATTCCTTTAGAATTGAAGACCTTACACAGGGGTCTATGATCGGTCCTCCCAATAAATGTACTTCCCCACAAAAATTTCTTAAATTTTTTATAATTGCCCAGTGAACCGCAAGAGCCTCTCTCTATTACTGAGTATGTAGTCTCTGCTTCCTTTAGACTCCTGGAAATGAACATGATGGTATTTTCTGGGCCAAACCCACCTTGTTGCAAAACAGCCCCCAGTCCTTTAAGACTGGCATCACTAGTGATTATCGAACTCTTATTAAGAACAAAATAGTTTGGGAGCCTGCGCTAATCTACTTTTGAATTCAATGAATTCTTTCTCACAATCAGAACTCCACACAAAATTAGCACCTTTCCTTAGTAATTGTCTCAGGTTGGAGCCGAGATCAGCAAAGTTTTGAATAAACTTATTATAATATGCCACCATTCCTAGGAAACGCAATAGCTCTTCCTTGGTGGATGGAGAGACCATATCTTGAATGGTATTGATGAGCTCTGCTTTTAGGACCTCCCCTCGACCTGTAACTGTGCGTTCTATATAATCAATACTCCTGGTACGAAATCAGCATTTTCCAACTTGAATAACTTGATGGTAAGATTATAATCACATAGCTTACCCAGAACCTGTCTGACCCTGGTATTATGTTCAACGTCATCCTTACCATAAACTAGTGTATCATCTTGGTATACACATAATCTATTCCACACAATACTTTTTCCATTGTCCATTGAAACGCTGATTCTGCCGAAACAAGACCAGAATGTAGTCTGGCGTACCTGAATGTTCCAAACAGAGTGACAAATGTAGTGAGATCCTTGGAAGCTTTATCTAGTTGTATTTGCTGATAAGCTGAGGTTCGATCTACAGTGCTAAAGACCTTTGCTCCTCTTGTCCTCTTCAGCAACTCAGAAATGTTGGGTAGTGTATATTTGTTAACTAACACCCATTTATTCAGATGTCAAAGATCTTCAAACAATCTCAGGCAGCTATTTGGTTTCTTGGCTGCAACCACTGGAGGAAGCCACATGGTTCTCTCTAATTCTTCATTTCTAGCTTGAGTTTTTAGTTTTTCCAATTCAACCTTCATCTCTTCTCTAACTGTTAAGGAAACACTTCAAACCTTACTAGAACTTGGCAGTAAACCTAGAATCAGCTTATTTTTTGACAATAACCCTTCAGGCAGCCCAAACCTTCCATGACTATACAGAGATATTTATTCTCTAACATTCTTTGCAACCCTGAGTCTGAAGATTTAACATCACTAATCTCATTCACTATGCAATTTTTGTTTTGTTTTTAATATGATGGGGGGTGTACTATTAGGATCCAACATAACACCCAACTCTCCTTGGTGTATCCAACTTATTATACCATCTCCCTTCCTTTAGACATAAACCATTCCAGAGGTATAACGATTTTCATACTCAATTAGACCCACAAAATATTCATGTAATTAATTTGGATCTCCCCCATAAGCACAAGGCTTCATGTCTAGTTTTAATAGTGTCACTTTTCCTTCTGAATTCTCATTGTAGAATTTGTTAGCTGCACTAGGGATTTTGGCCCCAGAGTCAAATAAAACCCAGGTTTTCTTTCTTTCCCTCAACATAGTCTCAAGGTCCATTGTTACCTTTGTCGCCAACCTGCAGCGCTATTTGTCCACACTCGAAATCTGAGTTATCCCTGTCATCACTGTCACTTGCATCTATTTCGTTTACTTTTTGTTTTAGGTTTTTCATCCTGCATATTGTAGCAAAATGTCCCTTCTTTTTACAGTAAAGACAGAGCGCTTTTAGAGCAGGGCATGATCTGTCGTTGGGCAAATGGCCTATTTTATTACACCTAAAACACTTACTCTCCACTTGAGATTGTTTATTCATATTGTCAGTGTTTTTATACTCTTTCTTCTTTATGTCTCCTCGACCTCCATCCTTTCCTTATCTTCCCTACTTGAATGTATGTACTTCTTTAATGGAGTCTTTACTCACTACTTCCACACATTTAATGGAATGCTCAATCTTTTTAGCAATGAGCAACACCTCATCCAGAGTTGGTTCATCCCTGAGACACAGTTCACCCATCACTTTATCAATGCAACACCCCAACATGAACTGATCACTTATGCATTTGTCTTGTAGACCCAAACTTGCAGGATGAAAATAACCGCCTAAGCTCAGTTACGTAATTCTCTGTAGACACTGCCTCTTTCGGCATTATTGTCCCAAAATAGTAATGTTTAAGGATGGTGCTTACGTGTGGCAAATAATGCAAATCTAAGTTATGAATACATGTTTCATATTCATTAAGATCAGCTTCCTCACTCTCTGGAACATCAGGAAGATGGTCAAAAACCACTTGTCCTTCAGAACCCTGATAGTGAAGGAACAGTGTTCTTCTCCTCTTAGTACATAACAACGTGCCACATACTCCTGCATACCATTATAACACCTTTATCCATTTAGCCCAACCTATGGGTAGATCCCATGGACTGGATAGAAAAAATGGAGGTGCAGTGACATTTTGCATGGTAGCAGAATAAGAACTGTTCACCTATCTTGCACCTTAAAGGAGTATTATGAAATAATTACATTTCTAAGAATATTCATGTAATACAGCAAGACCATAATAACCTTCCTTCCAAATGGAAGTCAGCACTAAGAGATGTTTCAAAATCCTCTTGTCAAGGAATTTGCTTGTTAGAATAACTGAGGCCATTTCTAGAAAGTGCACTTTAGGGAGGTGTGCCTATCACTGTGCGAGACACTATAATGAGAAATGTGGTTGTTGATTGAAGGGGCGTGCTCGTCACTGGACAAATGCACTAACATGCTTATACTCTCTCGTCGTGCCGTAATCTAGCTGAAAACAAATGCAACAGTCACACACCGTAGGATGATGTATGGCTTTTGTGGGGCACTAGAACTTGTATGTAAGGTAAACAAATATGGCTATCTCACAGCGTAGACTGACGTGCAGCATGAACCTGCGTCTCTTTCTGCAGGCAATAGAGCTTGTCTGGAGGGCATTCACAAGCGCAGAGTGAGCCAGTAGTGTATTGCGACCGTGCAAGCTCAAGCGGATGCGTCACACATAGGCTTCTTACTGGTAAACGGCCCCTGGCAACAGCATCAAATAACAAGTAGGATTCACAGTACCTTACATTAATGAATTATAGTTGTGACTATAATAATTCATTGATGGGGTTTCACTGTTCACTAGAGAATCCAATTAATATGAAGAAATCGATTATCGCTGAGGTTGAACTTTGAATGTTGCGATGTCTTCTAGTGTTCCAGCTCGTCGCCAGTGCTAAAAAGTATATCTCATGCGCTGATAATAAATCAAAGATACATGTAGATTAAGTATGGAGGCTTAGTAGGTTTGTGTAGCAACTAGTTCAAAAACAGCATTCCATTTAAAATCCTAACACAACCACAAGAAATGTGAGCCCATATTCCATTACACAGGATCTGCAAATATCTATGCAATCTTACATTGTATACCAGCTGCCGCAACTGAACGTTCTTGGCACTACCAGTCATTTGGATATCACAGCATCTCAAGAGTAGAGCATGACAGCTTTGGTTGCTGCACATCAGTGCAAACGTCTGCTCTTGGCAACTGGAATCCTCTTGGCCATCCTTTTCCTACATAAATTGAAAGGAACAAGGGGCCAGATGTATCAAAGGGTTTTACCCATTCTGTGTCTATGGGAAAATGCGTTGGTACATATGGCCCAAGATGACCTGATAAGCCCAGAGTTCTCCTATGCCTCTTGCTATTTTCAGTAGGTGGCTGTTGCAAAAAGCAGTAAGCATAGCAATGTGTCTACCATGCCTGTTGTGAATCTTGTTACTGTCAGCACCACCGGTCCACCTTCTCGTCTCAAATAACGAGGGAAGAGTTGACTGAAGCTGTGTAGTCTCACTAGTGCAGGTAAAGAAGCAAACATTGTAGGGACTTGTTATCCCTGTATAGCAAAAAAGCAAAGTCTGTACACGGGCAGCAAATGGCTCTATGGTATTTAGCAGGCCCCACAAGAAACAAAAACAGTTGAATATGCTCTGCGAGTTTCCTCTCCCTGCAAAAAACAAAAACAAAAAAAGGAAAGAGATCTAAAAGGCATATTTTAAATCCCCTCATAGTGTCCTGCTCACTGGGTGACATTTTTAAAAAAGATACAAATTACCATAATACTGTAGATTTATACTTTACTTTATGCAGCTCAAGAGTTACAATTGAGGAGGAAATGTTCCAATAAAACAATTGTTATTTAAATTTCTGCAGCCTTTTCAGAAAGGCTGAAAAAGTTTGTGTGCCTCCCTTTACCCTCACAGCCTTTCCAATGTGTCGTAAAGGGTTTGCCTGCACTTGTGCTTAATTTCCAAACTCCTGTTTTCCTCCTGTGCCCTCCCCCCCCCCCTTTTCATACTCTGTCCCAAACAAGTTGGTCAATCATTTTGTTTTATGTAAGGTAACTACTCCAGGTATAGAGATGATGTAAAAATCTGGGATTTGAGTACAACTAGTGATTGCTTTTACAATATCTCTGACACTATGGTGAGACCCTAGTGGAACAATAGGTGTAGCACACCAAGTGATCACAACCACTTTATTCAGGAGAAGAGCCAAGACAACCTGTTTCTGTTGAATTTCCTTAGTGAGTCAGCTGCCTTTCTCTGAGAACATGAGTGGTCTTAACATTGTGTTATTAAGTAGCTGTTACTCATTTGCGTTTTGCTTATGTGGAATAAACAGGGTCACAAGAAATGTCTGTGGTCTCCTTTCATTTCTACATGAGACCTAAAGGCTTTACTACTGCGTGATTTTGCATGTCCGTGCCTTCCTATATTGTATGTAGTGATTGTAATAGGATTAAACCTAGGATCCGGCTCGCTGACAAATGGGCTAAATTCAAAACATCAAAGAGATGGGTGCTTTAGCTGTAATGGCCAAATAGCTGCATCTTTTTTTGGCATCAGTTGAGGTCTGTAAGCTAAAGATGGCTACCATTGCCTAGACCTCTGCATGTGAAGGTTCCCTACCCTGTGACCAGCCTGAAAGTAAATGAACATCAGTTTGGATAGCAGGGATGTTTTAAGGTCTGATTGGGATGCTAACCCTAGGAGTGTCTGTTGAAAGTGCTTGTATAAAAATGTAATTTCTTTTAATTGGGTACTTAAATGAATGCAATTGCCAGTAATGTTTTCCCCGTATGCTGTCATTGGGAATGTTGGAACCCCCCACTACGTAGCCTGGCATGATGTATGAATTTTGCTGTTTGAATACATTTTGTTCCTTTACCCTGTGCAGGAAAGTTTAACTTCTTTTCTTTCTTTTAAGATGATGGACACATTTTAAAATGTTGCTGTATTTCTCATAGTAGTTACGATTTGTTTTAATGAACTAACTTTTTTTATGATTCCAAATAGTGGGGGTAGGTGACTGTTGTAATCATGTGAATTGTGATTTTAAATGTCTCTTATGTATATGTGTACTATTTTACATGTGTTAGTTAAGGAGGCATTATTTGCTTTTTGCTGTTGTATAGATTGGCTGCACCTCCAACAATACTCCAAAGGCCATATGCTGTGTTGTCTGCGGAAGAAGCTCTGTTAGCGCATTGTTATTTAGTTATAAATGAGCAATGTACTTCTGAAAACGAAACATCTGGGTGATTCCAGACTGGTGTGTTTCACATGCACCCGCACCATTTTTGTACCCACAATCCCCTGCAAACCTCCAACTTTGCTGGAAATCACACATTTTTCCCCCGTTATTGTGATGGAACCTTCTGGAATCTGCAGAAATCCACAAATTTCCAACCACCCAGCATTGTCTCATCTATACCGATAAAAATTCTGCTGCACTTGTCAGCCTAAAAATTATTTTTTGCAAACTGCCCTTTTGGACCCCCTTTGTTCCCCCTCAATATCAACATGTTTTTGGCTCTTCCCTTTCACAAGCACTTGGCCCACCTACACAAATGAGGTATCATTTTTACCGGGAGACTGCGGGGAACATTGGGTGGTATGAAATGTGTCCCAGTGCGGTGATCCCACACAGAAATGTGGGAAAAATTTGATTATTTTTTTTTAGCTAAATTTGAGGTTTGCTGAGGTTTCTGGGTAAGAAAACATTGGGGGAATCCACGCAAGTCACACATCACTGGACTCCCTCGGGTGTCTAGTTTTCAGAAATGTCTGGGTTTGGTAGGTTTTCCTAGAAGGCTGCTGAGCCCAGGACAAAAAACGCTGGCACCCCCCTGCAAAAACAGGTAGTTTTGTATTTGATCATTTTGATGTGTCCACGTTGTGTTTTGGGCCATTTCCTTTTGTGGGCGCTAGGCCTACCCACACAAGTGAGGTACCATTTTTATTGGGAGACTTGGGGGAGCGCTGGGTGGAAAGAAATTTGTGGCTCCTCTTAGATTCCAGAACATTCTGTTACCGAAATGAGAGGAAAAAAGCGTTTTTTGGTCAAATTTTGAGGTTTGCAAAGGATTCTGGGTAACAGAACCTGGTCAGAGCCCCACAAGTCACCCCATCTTGGATTCCCCTAGGTGTCTAGTTTTAAAAAATGCACAGGTTTGATAGGTTTCCCAAGGTGCCGGCTGGGCTAGAGGCCAAAATCTACAGGTAGGCACTTTGCAAAAAATACCTCTGTTTTTTCAGTCAAAAAATGTGATGTGTCCACGTTGTGTTTTGGGGAATTTCCTGTCGCGGGCGCTAGGCCTACCCACACAAGTGAGGTATCATTGTTATCGGGAGACTTGGGGGAACGCTGGGTGGAAGGAAATTTGTGGCTCGTCTCAGATTCCAGAGCTTTCTGTCACCGAAATGTGAGGAAAACGTGATTTTTTTTTTTTTAGCCAAATTTTGAGTTTTGCAAAGGATTCCGGGTAACTGAACCTGGTCAGAGCCCCACAAGTCACCCCATCTTGGATTCCCCTAGGTGTCTAGTTTTAAAAAATGCACAGGTTTGATAGGTTTCCCAAGGTGCCGGCTGGGCTAGAGGCCAAAATCTACAGGTAGGCACTTTGCAAAAAATACCTCTGTTTTTTCAGTCAAAAAATGTGATGTGTCCACGTTGTGTTTTGGGGAATTTCCTGTCGCGGGCGCTAGGCCTACCCACACAAGTGAGGTATCATTGTTATCGGGAGACTTGGGGGAACGCTGGGTGGAAGGAAATTTGTGGCTCGTCTCAGATTCCAGAGCTTTCTGTCACCGAAATGTGAGGAAAACGTGATTTTTTTTTTTTTAGCCAAATTTTGAGTTTTGCAAAGGATTCCGGGTAACTGAACCTGGTCAGAGCCCCACAAGTCACCCCATCTTGGATTCCCATAGGTCTCTAGTTTTCAAAAATGCACAGGTTTGGTAGGTTTCCCTACGTGCCGGCTGAGCTAGAGGCTAAAATCTACAGCTAGGCACTTTGCAAAAAACACCTCTGTTTTCTGTCAAAAAATGGGATGTGTCCACGTTGTGTTTTGGGGCATTTCCTGTCGCGGGCGCTAGGTCTACCCACACAAGTGAGGTATCATTTTTATCGGGAGACTTGGGGGAACATAGAATAGCAAAACAAGTGTTATTGCCCCTTGTTTTTCTCTACATTTTCTCCTTCCAAATATAAGAGAGTGTGTAAAAAAGACGTCTATTTGAGAAATGCCCTGTAATTCACATGCTAGTATGGGCACCCCGGAATTCAGAAATGTGCAAATAACCACTGCTCCTTAACACCTTATCTTGTGTCCATTTTGGAAATACAAGGGTTTTCTTGATAGCTATTTTTCACTCTTTATATTTCAGCAAATGAATTACTGTATACCCGTTATAGAATGAAAACCAGGGTGCAGCTCATTTATTGGCTCTGGGTACCTAGGGTTCTTGATGAACCTACAAGCCCTATATATCCCCGCAACCAGAAGAGTCCAGCAGACATAATGGTATATTGCTTTAAAAAATCTGACATTGCAGGAAAAAGTTAGAGTAAAACGTAGAGGAAAAATTGCTGTTTTTTTCACCTCAAGTTCAATATAATTTCTTTTCAGTTGTTATTTTCTGTAGAAAACCTTTGTAGGATCTACACAAATGACCCCTTGCTGAATTCAGAATTTTGCCTACTTTTCAGAAATGTTTAGGTGTCTGGGATCCAGCATTGGTTTCACTCCCATTTCTGTCACTGACTGGAAGGAGGCTGAAAGCACAAAA
Source organism: Pleurodeles waltl (assembly GCF_031143425.1). NCBI lineage: Eukaryota > Metazoa > Chordata > Amphibia > Caudata > Salamandridae > Pleurodeles > Pleurodeles waltl. The sequence goes on from NC_090436.1 coordinate 969,893,723, forward strand.
AATCGTAAAAATGGGGTATGTCCCAGTAAAATGCCACAATTGTGTTGAAAAATTGGGTTTTCAGATTCAAGTCTGCCTGTTCCTGAAAGCTGGGAAGCTGGTGATTTTAGCACCGCAAACCCTTTGTTGATGCCATTTTCAGGGGAAAAACCACAAGCCTTCTTCTGCAGCCCCTTTTTCCCATTTTTAAAAAAAAGCCAACATTTTCACTGTATTTTGGCTAATTTCTTGGCCTCCTTCTGGGGAACCCACAAAGTCTGGGTACCTGTAGATTCCCTAGGATGTTGGAAAAAAGGACGCAAATTTGGCATGGGTAGCTTATGTGGACAAAAAGTTATGAGGGCCTAAGCGAGAACTATTCCAAATAGGCAAAAAAAAGGCCTGGCACAGGAGGGGGAAAAGGCCTGGCAGCTAGGGGTTAAACATGATGGAGATACATTTTTGGAAGGTTTATGCAGCCTTTGTGGGGGGAGTTATGGCAGCCTCACTATCGTTGAAGGTTTCATTTGTTGAGATTTTACAGTGTAGTAAATACTGCAGAGTATATTTCTTAAAGTAAAGGCCACCAAAAATGTTATTGCAACATTCGTAAAATGAGATACTCCGGCTCCTGCTGAGGTAATTGTGGCATGCACTGTCCTGATTAATTAAGACCGAGCTGGTTCGGTTGACGTTTCTTGTTCACCCGTTTACGGCATTGCAACTTTATGGTGCTCATCTTGTCTCACTAAGTAGTTGTACTTCACCGGAATGCCTGGAGGTGAGGCTGACGTTTTGGTAATGATTGTATTGCTGAGTTTAGTTCTGGGCCAGACTTCATTTGGAACGAAGTTCCTGGTTCTACTTTGAACAGCTGTACTGCATGTTGCACAGCTTGGTCAGCCACTGTGGACTTTTAGGTAGATTGTCACTATGGTGTGGCAAAGTGTATTATACATCCGCCAGCGGACGCTTTCTTATAAAGTCCCCCTTGACGTCATCCCTAACGAGTCTTAGTATCCGTTGTATTCTCATCTCGGTAGTTTAACATTGTAACCCTGCACACAAAAGGAGTAGTCGGGCACAATCAAAGTTTGGGCTGAAGCGTTTGTCTTTTTTTTTTTTTCTTTTTTTGGTGAGGTTCGAATAAGTACATTACATTCTACTATCTGCGCTGATGCATCTGCATAATTTATGTGCTTTGTGTTGAATTCAGGATCCTTAACTACTCCTGCTGCGTAGGCAGTGGGGTTATATTTGTTTTGCGCCTACTGCTGGCTATGTTTGTGTAGAAAACATTTAATGATTTCACTGGTGGGGTCTTTGAATCCCCTGCAAGCACTACATCTCATACGAGTAATTAATATGGTATTCAACCCACTGCTGGGCTGTACTGATTGTTAAAGGCCCTGAATCCCGAGGGCTACAAGTCTATTAGAACATTCCACCTAGTAAGGGTAGACTGGTCTAAATTAAACACAGAGAAATAGAAATACAACCATTGGATTGTTGGAGTAGAAGAAGGCCTACACCAGCCTTTATTTTTTCCTGGCCCGCTAGATGGCCTTCAAAGAGCACATTGCATTTAAGTGTTCTAGTAGTATGGCACCTAACTCCTTCCAGGCTACTTAGCCAGATGGAGGAGCAATATGTGTGGATTGTTACAATAGCCAATGTAAATCTAGACTACGCCTGCATGTTCTTACTTTTGATGTTGCAGTTCTATATGCTGTTAGATTTAGTTGGTGTTTACTTGCATGGACAATTTACATTGTCTTGGCAGGAATAGCTTCCTACTGTTGTAAAGTCAGATAAAGCAACCCTGCCGTGCGCTTTTTGGAGTTTTTAATTACGGCACTCTATTCATGTTTGGACATTGCAATTAAGCAGAAGCGTCTCCTGCAGCTGGTGTTAAAAGATGTCCCTGACTAATTGTCTTCTCATTTTGTGAGTAGGAACTGGCAGAACACACATGAACCTTGGTAAAATGGTACAATATGACACAGACCAAGGAAATCCGCTTTTATGTGCAGGGTCTGGTATGTTTTGCCATCTAATTGTAATTTGCTTTGGTTAGTTTCCATCACCTGCCTTCCATCTTGAGAACCTCCCTTTCCAGGCAGACATTCCAGTTAAGCATTTTTGTTTTAGCTGGACACTGTCTTTACTAAGTTCGTTTCAGTGCTGTCTTTGCTATCGGCCCCAGATGACCCCTGGGGTACTTACTAAACAACTGTTGTGTTTGTCTCTGTCACCTGGCAGGCTGCCATCAGTGCACTGGACCTTTGGACCTGTCACCAAAATATTAGTTGTACTTCTGCCATTTCCCTCATCAGAGTATCATTTTGCTTCAATCAGTGTTTAAATCTGGTATGCAGTTGTAGTGCTGAAAACAACTGGTGAGCTGCAGAGTGCTGTAGGAGCAGTTTGACTCTTCACTTCAGGAATGAATGCATTTGTAAAACTAGTATCTTCCCAAGCAGGGAAAAGGAGCAAACTAGGAAACTTTTTGAATCTAGAAGAGCAAATTCTTGTGGTACTCTTGGTATTACAACATAAATTCCTAATTGATTGAAAGACTGATTATACCCTCGTAATGTGGGTGGAAACACGTCTTTTTCCTTTTCTGTGAATACACAATAACTGAAACCCACTTACCGTGTTCTTTGTATTTCCCCTGCCCAGAAAGGTTTTAGTGACGTGTTTGGGTGCTGATAACAGGTGGGCGCAAAGCAGTCGCACCTCCAGGGTACTTATAATGCGTGGGTTTCTATGAAAGACAGAAAGCACACATTATTCATGAACTCATTTTGACGTCACACCCAAGGACCACAACTTGAAAGCGCCCTAGCGATAGTATGCAGTAAAAGTCCACCAGAAAAATACATAAAATGCTGTCTTGTATATTATTTCTTTTTGGTGGTTCAAACACAGCTGCAACTCAAAGCAGCTCCCGCCGTGTCCAACGTTGACCATCTGAATCCATCTGCCAGTTTTAATTGGAGTGTTCATCAAAAATGTATTTCCCACTGCCAAAATAAAAAAAAAACGTATAAAATTTTACTACCTATTGGTGACCGGCAGTAGGTAATTGTAGTTAGAAACTACTAGTGTTTTTTTTGTTGTTTTGCTAATAACTTGGCCGCCATTTGTTAAATCTTTAAAAAAAAATCAAAACTTGTACGCTAATTCGTTCAGCTGCTTTTTTTCTTTCTCTTTTTTTTTTTTTTTTAAAGTTTGAGTGGTCCGTCAAGCAGGGGCTGAGAAACAGGGAGGGTCCCAAATCACATTTTCCACATGCAATTTCCTACAGGGATTTTCACAGTGCTTAATTTGTAAATAAAAAGGTACCAGTACCCAAAGCTCTCTTCTGAATCATGCGGCTCCTGCAATTAAATGGCGAGCATAGAATACTGAGGCAGTGTAATCCTGAAACCATCTCGGGCCTCTTTAATCAATTCATAGCCACTCCGTGCACCTTCAGCTTACTCTTGCAGCTTTCTGCCTTTGTGACACTTTTTTGTTTTTCTCTTCCTCAGTCTTTTCCATGTGCGTCTTTTGCTCGCGGTAAATGCTTGAGGCAGAAAAATAAGTGCCAGCCCTCAAAAGTAAGTGCCATTGCCCAGCACTGGAAACCACTGGCTCAAAATAAGCACTGGATTTTGACCATGACTATAGTCCAAACTGCTGAATGGAATTACACCAAGTCTGGCAGAAAGGTAGATCGTTGGTCCAGAAAGAGTTTTGTTATTTGGTGTAAATCCATTCAGTAGTTTCTGAGATATTTGAAGGAAAAAAAAAAAGATCTCTAGGGAGTGGATCCTCCGCTTGTCTGACCGTCCCATGCTAATATCTGATGGGCTGCCAACACTTCAGCCTGGAAGTGTTGACGTCCATTTTGGGACTCGGACTAAGCCGAGTCCCAATTTTTTTTGTTTTGTTTTTTTTTTAAAAAAAGGGGACAAGGTACAAATACCCTGTTCACCTAAGCCTAGTGATGGTGTCCACCATGGCCCCCGCCAAGGCCAATAAGCATATCTTAAGAAAAAAAAATCCCACAAAAATCATGGAGAATCAGTGGATCAGTGGATCCCAAGAAAAATTTAAAAAAAACAAAAACAAAAAAAAAAACAAACAAAACAAGGCGGTCTCTCGCACTTGTTTACAGATCGGCCCCCAGGTGGGCCAGCAAACTACAGAACAGCCTCATCCCCCCCATCACTCCCCCCCCACCTGCTATCAATTACTTTTCAGTGTGAGAATATGTAATATAGTACATTAATCCTGTGTGTATTTGTATATTTTTGTCATTCATTTCAATTAATCCTAGAGTAGTATATACAAAATAACCTCACAGTACATTAACTTTTTTGAACATCCATAATAAACGGGACTAGACACTCATATGGCTTTATCTGACAAATATCAACAAAGAATTAAACAAATATTAAATTTAAATAATAAAAATCATTTAGTAATAACGTCCACAGCAGTAAATCAAAGTAAATAGGGTGCTACCCGAGAGGGTAGTATTGTGGTTAGCCATCATAAATGTCCCAAATGAATTAATGTGAGGAGGGCAATCAGCGTTAAGAGTTCAGTTGTCCTTATGCCAATTTCCCTTTATCTGTTGCCACTTGCCCCCCCTTCCAATAATTGGCTGGGTGCACCAGGGGATGGGGTCCCGGGGGCCAATATCGAACTGGGGTGGGAGGGCCACATGGCCCCTTTTTTTTTTTTTTTTTCCTTTCTTTTTTTTTTTTCTTTGGCCCGGCCCTAGGGGATGGTTTCCCTGGGACAAAAATTGGGTCGGAAAGGAGGCCGCGCGGCCCCCTCCCCTTCTAGTAATGGGCTGGGCCCCAGCGAGTGGGATCCCCGGTGCTGAATTAGCTCCAAGGAGAGGGGCATGGTCGTCCCCACCCCCTTCTCCTTTTAGTGGTTGGGTGGCCCTGGAGGATGGGGTCCTAGGGGCTAGCATTGGCCGGGGCTGGGTGGCTGTGTGCTTCCCTCCTGGGTTGCCTACATATGGGGGTCACAGGGTCTGGCCACAGGCCTGGCTCTGCACCCCCCCGCTGAGAATAGTCGAAAGCGGTGCTCGGCGTGAGAGTGGGTGTCTGTGGCCAACCCACCTTGAGTACCTACGTGATTGGCCTTGGCCAGTCCCTGTTGCCAACACCCGCTGCACACGACCAAAGGTTGTACATGGCATTGGTTTGGGTGTCTGTGTGGCGATTCGGCCCCAGAGCCTACCCACTTGCCAGGCTCTCCGGCCAACACGGCCGCCCACGGCCAAATGCCTTGCGCGCAGGTTGGGTTTGGATTAACGTTAATACTTAATGTAAAAAAAAAAACATTGAAACTCCCTGGAGAAAAGGAAAGGTTACAGGGACGTTATAGTTAGGAAATATTTTTTTTTTAAAAACCTTAGAAATTCACTGAAATTCTTTATCAGTTTTTGTATTTTTTTTTATTTCCATCCTTTTGTTTTTAGTCATCCTTGTGTGTTTAAACCAAGTCTGTGTTACAGTAATTAAAAACCAATAGTATCTTTTAGTTGCACCAGTAAGAATCATATTTTTCATAGTGTATATTAAAACTAGAAAACTTTTATATACCTATTCTAAGTCTACCTGCCTGCTAGGACGCACCTCAGCTGTTTATTTACTTGTATGTAATTGTTAGAATTGAGATGTTTGTTAGCGTATGGTTACCATGTTTTCTTTGCTTACATATTTTTGTTACTTTTACAGTATAGACAAACAAAATGAAAAACTCCCCACAAATTTCACCAGGTTTTACATGACGGGCCTTTTGGCTTTGCCAATGCCTCTTCTTTAGGACTATCTCATCAAAGAGGCATTGCTTTGCTTTGCATAGAACATATTACAACTGACAGATAACCAGGTGCACCAGGTTTGAGCTATAGAAACATTACTTTAGGTATGTTTCAGATGTAGCCATAAAAGTTAGATTTTAAGGCGTTCCTGGAAGACATCTGGACAAGGACAAGTTAGATTCCTGCAGTTTCTAAAAGGAGAAAGTTCTTGCTTCTGAGGCCTTGGCTTTTGAGATGGTTTGCATTGAGGGCACTGCAGCATATTTCGAATGTAATCCTTGCCTCATTGTGGAGCCAGTAGAACGACCTAATATTGGGAACATGTTATTAAACTTTCTCATGGTAGAGAGAATTGTTTAGTTGAATTAAGAGCGCCTTTCAGTAGAGCAAGGTATGACTAAGGTACTCCTACCAGATTGTCATTTCTGTAGTACATACATTAAATGCTCAAGACATGACTTCATCTGGAAAGGGGTTAGCTGTTGCTTGATGTTCTTTAGTGATTGGTGGTTGAAGTTAGTGACATAGGCGACCCTGTTGATATGAGGTATGACAAGGTTGGTGATGTCAGGTGTGAAGCCTAAGGGCACAGGAAGCAACGGAGGGGAAATTGTTTGATTTGATGTTCATTTAGAAGCTTTGAGTCAAATGTACTTCTATGTTCTGATTAAAACGTGTTTTTTTTTTTTTTTACTTTTTTCCAACAAAAAGGTTATCCTGCTTCCATTGCTGGAGTTTTGAGAGGCAGGTTGTGACGAGCAGGACCTCAGTTATTAATGTTTTCCGGTGTTGTTCTATATCATTTGCATTAATTTGATGAATGGCAACTCCTGATCCTTTAACCGCTTCTGTGCCTTGGACGAGATGATCTCGTCCAAGGCACAGGGGAACTTGGCAGAGCGCTAGCGCGCCCCCCTGTGCACCCCCCTTCCCCCCAAGGCGGGGATGGAAGGGGAAGACCTTCCGCTTCCACCCCCGACCCCCTCCGCCCCCCCCTGTGATGTCAGCGCGCGCTGATTTGTCACAGGGGCCTCCCCCATCGCTCTGGAAGCTCTGCTTCCAGCGCGATTGAAAGAGAAATGCTTTGCATTTCTCTTTCAATCACTGGGGGAGGCCCAGAGGGGCTTCAAAGGGAAGGAAAAGTATTTCCTTCCCTTTGAAGTCTCTCCAAGGGTTTCAAAAGCCGGATTGCTTGCAATCCGGCTTTTGAAACCCCACTAGACACCAGGGATTTTGGTTTTTTTGGGAAATTCACATAAGGGAGCGACCCCTTGGCCAAGGGTCGCTCCCAGGGGGGGCATTTTTTCGGGAAAGCCTTTTCTGCCACCCCTGAAACCTCTAGGCACCAGGGACCTTTTTTTTTTGTTTTGTTTTTTATGTTTCATTTTATTTTTTTAGGTGGGGAGCGACCCCTTAGTCGAGGGTCGCTCCCCTTGGGGGAAAATTATATTTAGGCCATTTCTGCCCCCCTTGGGGGTAGATTGGCCTATTTTGATGAGGCCAATCTGCCCCCAAGGGGGGCAGAAACCACTAGACACCAGGGAGTTTTTTCTTTGTGTGAACTTCACGCAAGGGGAGCGACCCCTTAGGCAAGGGTCGCTCCCTGGGGGGGGGGGGCACATTTATTTTAGGCCATTTCTGCACCCCCCGGGGGCAGAAACCTCTAGGCGCCAGGGCAAATATATATATATTTTTTTTGTTTGTTTGTTAGTTTTTTTAGAGATGGGGAGCGACCCATCAGGCAAGGGTCGCTCCCCTGGGGGGCAAATTGTATTTAGACCATTTCTGCCCCCCTGGGGGCAGATTGGCCGAGGTTAGGTCAATCTGCCCCCAAGGGGGCAGAAACCACTAGGCACCGGGGATTTGTTTTTTGGCACCAATGTCACGCAGGGGGAGCGACCCCGTAGGCAAGGGTTGCTCCGGGGGGGGGGTGGGTGTTAGGGGGGCAAATTTATTTCAGGCCATTTCAGCCCCCCCTGGGGGCAGATCGGCCTATTATTAGGCCGATCTGCCCCCGGGGGGGGGCAGAAACCTCTAGGCGCCAGGGGAATTATTATTATTATTATTATTATTTTTTTTGTTTGTTTTTTTTAGAGATGGGGAGCGACCCATCAGGCAAGGGTCGCTCCCCTGGGGGGCAAATTGTATTTAGGCCATTTCTGCCCCCCTTGGGGGCAGATTGGCTGATTTTAGGTCAATCTGCCCCCAAGGGGGCAGAAACCGCTAGGCACCGGGGATTTGTTTTTTGGCGCCAATGTCACGCAGGGGGAGCGACCCCGTAGGCAAGGGTCGCTCCGGGTGGGGTAGGGGTTGGGGGGGGGGCAAATTTATTTTAGGCCATTTCTGCCCCCCCCCCCCGGGGCCGGCTGAGCTAAAGGCCAAACTCCACAGGTAGGCACCTTGCAAAAAACACCTCTGTTTTCTGTGAAAAAATATGTTGTGTCCACGTTGTGTTTTGGGCCATTTCCTTTCGTGGGCGCTAGGCCTACCCACAGAAGTGAGGTACCATTTTTATCGAGAGACTTAGAGGAATGCTGGGTGGAAGGAAATTTGTGGCTGCTCTCAGATTCCAGAACTTTCTGTCACCGAAATGAGAGGGAAAATAGTTTTTTTGGCCAAATTTTGATGTTTGCAAAGGATTCTGGGTAACATAACCTGGTCAGAGCCCCGCAAGTCACCCCATCTTGGATTCCCCTGGGTTTCTAGTTTTCAAAAATGCGCTGGTTTGCTAGGTTTCCCCAGGTGCCGGCTGAGCTACAGGCCAAAATCCACAGGTAGACACTGCTTTTTATAAAAAAAATTTGATGTGTCCACGTTGTGTTTTGGGCCATTTCCTTTCGTGGGCGCTAGTCCTACCCACACAAGTGAGGTATCATTTTTATCGGGAGACTTAGGGGAACGCTGGGTGGAAGGAAATTTGTGGCTCCTCTCAGATTCCAGAACTTTCTGCCACAGAAATGTGAGGAACATGTGTTTTTTTAGCCAAATTTTGAGGTTTGCAAAGGATTCTGGGTAACAGAACCTGGTCCGAGCCCCACAAGTCACCCCATCTTGGATTCCCCTAGGTCTCTAGTTTTCAGAAATGCACAGGTTTGGTAGGTTTCCCTAGGTGCCGGCTGAGCAAGAGGCCAAAATCTACAGGTAGCCACTTTGCAAAAATCACTTCTGTTTTCTTTAAAAAAATTGGATGTGTCCACGTTGCGCTTTGGGGCGTTTCCTGTCGCGGGCGCTAGGCCTACCCACACAAGTGAGGTATCATTTTTATCGGGAGACTTGGGGGAAGGCTGGGTGGAAGGAAATTTGTGGCTCCTCTCAGATTCCAGAACTTTCTGCCACAGAAATGTGAGGAACATGTGTTTTCTTTAGCCAAATTTTGAGGTTTGCAAAGGATTCTGGGTAACAGAACCTGGTCCGAGCCCCACAAGTCACCCCATCTTGGATTCCCCTAGGTCTCTAGTTTTCAGAAATGCACAGGTTTGGTAGGTTTCCCTAGGTGCCGGCTGAGCTAGAGGCCAAAATCTACAGGTAGGCACTTTGCAAAAAACACCTCTTTTTTCTTTCAAAAAATTGGGATGTGTCCACGTTGCGTTTTGGGGCGTTTCCTGTCGCGGGCGCTAAGCCTACCCACACAAGTGAGGTATCATTTTTATCGAGAGACCTGGGGGAACATAGATTAGCAAAACAAGTGTTATTGCCCCTTGTCTTTCTCTATATTTTTGCCTTCCAAATATAGGAGAGTGTGTAAAAAAGACATCTATTTGAGAAATGCCCTGTAATTCACATGCTAGTATGGTCACCCCGGAATTCAGAGATGTGCAATTAACCACTGCTCCTCAACACCTTATCTTGTGCCCTTTTTGGAAATACAAAGGTTTTCTTGATAGCAATTTTTTACTCTTTATATTTCAGCCGGTATAGAATGAAAACACACTGCAGGGTGCAGCTCATTTATTGGCTCTGGGTTCCTCGGGTTCTTGATGAACCTACAAGCCCTATATATCCCTGCAACCAGAGGAGTCCAGCAGACGTAACGGTATATTGCTTTCGATAATCTGACATTGCAGGGAAAAGTTACAGAGTAAAACGTAGAGAAAAATTGATGTTTTTTTCATCTCAATTTCAATATTTTTCTTTTTCAGTTGTTGTTTTCTGTAGGAAACCCTTGTAGGATATACACAAATGACCCCTTGCTGAATTCTGAATTTTGTCTACTTTTCAGAAATGTTTACGTTTCTGGGATCCATCATTGGTTTCATGCCCATTTCTGTCACTGACTGGAAGGAGGCTGAAAGCACAAAAAATTGCAAAAATGGGGTATGTCCCAGTAAAATGCCAAAATTGTGTTGAAAAATTGGGTTTTCTGATTCAAGTCTGCCTGTTCCTGAAAGCTGGGAAGCTGCTGAGTTTAGCACCGCAAACCCTTTGTTGATGCCATTTTCAGGGGAAAAACCACAAGCCTTCTTCTGCAGCCACTTTTTCCAATTGTTTTGAAAAAAACGAAATTTTCACTGTATTTTGGCAAATTTCTTGGCCCCCTTCAGGGGAACCCACAAAGTCTGGGTACATCTAGAATCCCTAGGATGTTGGAAAAAAAGGACGCAAATTTGGCTTGGTTAGCTTATGTGGACAAAAAGTTATGAGGGCCTAAGCGCGAACTGCCCCAAATAGGCAAAAAAAGGCCTGGCACAGGAGGGGGAAAAGGCCTGGCAGCGAAGGGGTTAAAATAGAACTCGCTGTTTTCAGGCATGAGCCAATGTAGATCCAAGGGACTCTGCAAGGCACTGCCACTCTTTCAAATGTGCAATCTTGCTTTGTTTCCACTGAAACTATTGAATAAAAATACGAACCAATGCAGGAGTGTACGTTAAAGGCCCATGCAATGCCACAGAGTTCCTTGCAGTCGGTAGTGGTCAGTTTTGTTAAAAGCCACTGTAAATTGAGCATAAGGAATGAGCAGGTAACGCCGTCAACCACTTTATGTTAAAACTCATATAAGATTCGTAGACCAACTATTTCACTACCACAGCTTCTGCAGAAGTCTGATTGATAGTTGACAAGAGAGTAATTGTCATTAATATGTCAGTTAGCTGGAGATACATTTCTTTCTTTATCTAGCCATGGCAGGCTGTACATGGATCTGAAGTTGATCAAAATATTAGAGTCTAGATTTGGCTTTTCTAGGATCCAAGGGCCAGATGTATTAAAAAGTTTTGCACTCGCAATCGGTGCAAATCGGTAAATTTGGCCGTTTGCGAGTGCAAAACAGTAGTCTGCGATGCATGAAATGCATTCGCAGACCACAAGTAAGAAATCTCTAAAATTGCGATTTCTTGCGTTGCGACCTGGAAATTGCGAGTTGCAATTTGCGATTCGCAATTTCCAGGTCGCAAGGCTATGCTGGAAAAATTTGCAAATTGTGATTTTTCCAAAAATTGCATTTTGCACTTGCAAAATACCATGCTTTGCAACCAGGTGGTAACCTGGTGCAAACTTTTAAAATGAAGTTAAACTGCATATTTAAATTTAACATGTAAAGCACACATTCCCTTTTGGCATGTGTGCACCTTACATGTTAAAAAAAAAAAGTTTTTGGGGTGCAGGAGAGGGGGCCTTAGGCCCCCAGCACCCTGGCCTTTTGCATTTCCAAAATTGCGATTTCTGGTTCAGAAATCGCAATTTTGGACATGCAAAACATTCGCAGCTATGGGCCAACAGGCCCAACGCTGCGAATGGGGCCGGTATCGCAATTTGCGATTCGGTAATAGCTTTTGCGATTTTTAAGAAATCGCTATTACCGATTCGCAAATGTGATACATGGCCCTTTGCGAGTCGGTAATAGCGATTTCTTAAAAATCGCTATTACCGAATCGCAATGGGCCGTGATGGTACATCTGGCCCCAAGTCATCTGCTCAGTTTTTAGGAGATCCTGAAAGATTTCTTGAGTAAGTTTGGTCTTGATTAATTTGCACCAATTCAATTTCAAATAGTTTGAAGTTTGATTTCATGGTTTAGGCCTGGAGAATGACTGACAAGTTTAGGTTGGTTTCCTGAGTTGAAGAAATTTAGACGAACTTGATTTAGTAGTAGGCCTGGGTACGTTTGTACAATTCCCTTTGTGAAACTAAACAAAATGCCCCAAAATTATATGAAATGCCTCGCTTAAGCTTTTCCACTGTTTTTTTTGCTTGAAAAGTGCAAAGTTGTGCAGTAGGCTCATTCATGTCCTTTACTTGCAATTGTGTTAGGATTTTTATACAAGTCCCAATTATGCAATGAGACTTAAACATGTTATCTTATGCATTTTGCGTAACACAGAATGCCAAAAATTACATGAGGTTATGCAGATGTAAACACAATTTCACCCAGGTGTAGTTTAAAGCAGACCATGCGGTCTTAGTTTTCTGTGGAGAGGTACTTATGAGGTTGGAGCAGATGTTTTGCGTCTCTAATAGAGATTTTTTTTCTTCTGAAGGGCAGTAGACATCTGTTGCATTTGTCTGCTGATGTCATGGCTAGCAAAACCGGAGAAGCGCAGTTGACATGAATGAATTAGAATAGAGACCGTGCAGGTTTAGGGGTGGTGGTAATTTGTTCTTAAATTTCATAAAGTTAATGCCCATATCCACATAATGCTGTAAGCCATATTCATTAAAGAAATAAAATAAATAAGACTGCTTCAGTCTGTTTATATTGAGACCTATTTATGCTTTGTGAACTAAGAATTCTGTCTCACCTCAGCCTCCATGGGAAAGTTTTGACTAATCGACCCAGCTACCACCAAAAGCCAAAGCCTAGAGATGAGGGCCTTTGTATTTTAGTGACCAAAAAGAAGTATCTTGTTTTCTACATTTCCTGGGCCATCAGCAGTGCTTCTTACAAGGTTAGCTATGCGTTCCCCACAGTAGTGGCCTGACACTAAATGAATTTAAAATTCTCATGATCTCTTATATACAGTTACAGAAGTACCACAAAATTGCCACTTCTTACTCTTTAATTATAACCACAATGTTATATCTGAATTCATTTCCTAGAAGGTTTATACAATTATTATTATTACTATTACTAAAATTTGTTAGAAATGGGGTCTCTAGTTGATAGTGGTTAGCACCCTCTCCAAGTAAGGGACCCTCTCTCCAGTTAGGGTAAGTGAGCCACACAGCTAAGATAACCCCTGCTCAGCCCCTTGGTAGCTTGGCATGAGCAGTCAGGCTTATCTCAGAGGCAGTGTGTAAAGTATTTCTACAGACCACCACCTCCGAGGAAAATAGCCAATATGTATCTGAGTAAAACAAGACCTTTCTTTTTTGTTCAGCCTTGGGGAGAAGTTAACCATCCCCTCTTCCATCTCAGCTCTACATTTGAATATGTAATCATATTGGAACCTCTTCCCAGGAGGGCAGATAGCTGTCTGCAGCAGAAACCCTGTGTATAACAGTTAACTGGCTCTGGAAATCTTGGGCAACTAAATTGGCAACTCCTAAAGTTGCACTTTACCCACCAGTGACATTCAATTATGTTTAACCATCAAACTGGATTTAATGCACTGATTATTTTTATACCGTAGAGTACCAGCTTTAGAAGTCTCATTCAGGAGTTAGCAGGGCTGAGTTGTCAGCCTGTATCTCTTTACCTGCCAATGAAGCTACTAGCTCTTCCACAGATTTTTTTTATTTTTTTATTAATATTTTATTGAGCATTTTTAGTAAGAAAGACAGTACAGCTTGAAATTACAGTGGTGATCGAGTGTTACTTATGAAGCATTGGGCCTATTCTTAGAGTTAGAGGTGTTGAAGATCGATTACTTGTGCTCCGTTGGGCGGGAAAGTTGCCTTGGTCAGATTGTATATATATGAAAATAGCTCCACTGTGGAGGGCTTAAGAAGAGCAAAGATGAAAATGGAGGCTAAGAGGGGGAGTAGAAGAGGAGGAATAGAAGGAGGAGGAAGACTGGGTGTATCCCAATATTACGGAGTATTGGTGTGGGGTAGGTGTAACCAGGTAATTTTAAGCTCAGGACTCTGATCAGGAGGTACTTTATTGTGTAGGTAAGTGTCCAGGGGTAGCAGAGAGATTTCTAGAGCTATTGTGGTTGTAGTTTTGATTGAGGATAATATTGCCTGAGCCTCTGGTAAAACAAACCCAGGCCCACCAGGTGTAACAGGATATTGCTTTGAATCGCAACAAATTGTTTTAACCCTAGTGTGAGTGGTAAGTCTAATAATAGAAGTTCTGTTTTGTTTAGTGAGGGTGGAGGGTTAGAGGTCCATGGGCCTAAGCTGATGAGGATGGAATCTAGGGTCAGATTGCAATGAAAAATGTTGATAGTTTTCTTAATATTCCTCCAAAGGATTGGGGCATGGCACAGGAAAACGTGTTAGGGGTCACCGATTTCGGATAAGCAGTTCCAGCACTGGGTGGAGTTTACAAAAAAAGAAAGAAATTTACTGTTGGGACATGTGAAAAGCACATGTTCCACTCCTTAACGTAGAACACCTTGTCTTTGGGGTCATTAGGCCTACATTAAGGGTGACTTGCATATATTAAAATGGGATGTTTGGGCTTTGCCTTTACTTTAAATGGTGAAATTGCGTTAGCAGTTCAAAACTGCCCTTCCAGACTGCAGTGGCAGAATGAGAGCCATGTTTCACCTTGTCCCAATCAGGGTGACACAACACGTACAGCAGTAACCTATAGGCCCCGAATAACGGCTATTTGGGGATGAGCTAATTAAATATACATCTTTTTGAGGGTCAGAACACATGCTCTGAGTCTTGGTTTGCAGGGCTTAGGGCAATTCATAGGCATTACACCAGTACCTAGTAGTGAACATGGGGGCAAAAAGTGGGGGTGAACCTGCAAAAAAGCATGTTTCCTTACAGTATGGCTCAGTTGCCTCAGATTCAAGATTCACTGTAATTGAGCTTACTCTGCTTTTCTTGTGTAGCGTATTGACTTCCATGGTATTGCAAATCCAGGGACCAACCTCCATTAACCTTTTCATTGTAGTTTCTATTGCTAGAATGTGATTTTTTGATGGTGATGTTTCTTAGATTATATTATGGGGATTTCATATTTTATTAAGCATTTCTTCACAATACTTGCTGAATATCCTAAAATGAGTTCAATAACGTTCCTACAAAAAAACTTTACCATTTCATTTTATTTTGTGGTTGACCTGAAGTTGGCCAATGAATGTTTGTTGCATGCAACAAAATAGGTAGTTTGATATATTCGCATCAAATAAGCAACATGGATCACAATTTGCAAACTGTCAAACTGCCCACAAAATTCTAGTATAGTTTCTCATCTTTTTTTTTAAAAGTAGTTCACATGAATTCAACACACACTAAATTGTTTGGCAAATACATGAGGTGTTTCCTCAAATGTAAATCGTTTTTCTTTTCTTTAAGTTTCATTTGACCAGCCACGGAGGCCAGCTGAAACAGAACATGGAGGAACACGACAAAGGATGGATAAACTGGAAGGTGAGCACTCAGTGCTTAGGTTGTGGATGCATATATTTCTGGACTACCTCCTATCTTTGTACTATTTGCTCGAACCTTTACAGGGCCAGAGTTCTAAAATATGTTTTATAAATTGATTTAGATTAGACTAAAGGTGACTGAGCCCTGTCACAGTGGGTGAAGTAGACCTTATAGACATTTGTTAATTGATCACCATGTTGGTCAACTTCCCCAATTCAGAATGTGGCTAATAAAATGCAGAATTGTCTCTCTCACTCTAGTTTAGCCCTGGAGTCACAATCCACACAATCATAAGGATTGACCTGGGCTTCAATTTGCTGCTCTGCACATATCACTGATGAAGATATTTTTCATAAAATCAACAGCCTTTTTGATAAATTGTCACCTATAAAACCATCCCCATTTGATTCTGGTCTCCTTGGTTTTACTTGCATGTACCTCCTACCACTGCAATATAGTTAGTGGGTGATTTCACTGTATGGCTTTTAATCTGCCCATGTATTACAAAGGGAACATCCTGCACAAGGTAACTTAAAAAAAATAATAATAATTTCAGACCAAATCCTTTTATGCAATTTTTTTTACTGAATTGATCATCGTAATATCAGATTGAGTTTTTTCCATGTCCGCATGTTTGGGGGGTGGGAGGGTAGTTTTGGTAAGGGCTTCTATGTTTTTCGTATAATTCTGGCCAATGTGCCATCTTACCAAGGTGAACTTAATGAGTGAAGTAGGTGGAGCAGCAGGCCTCTTTGTGCTTGATTAAGCAATGTCTCCTCTTGCTATTACAATGAAAAATTGGAAGCGTTCATAATGTACAACATAATAAGCAAAGGGGTGCAATTTTCCCAGTAATGCTTTTAAGAGACCGAGACTAGGAGGGCTATGTTTCACAGTATCTTTCGATTCGATCAACATAAAATCCTGGATTTTCCAAGTTAGCAATCAGCTTTAGGCTGCTCATGAACCCTAAATTGCTGAAGTACAGAAGCGATCCGAAGAAATTTTGGGAAAAACATGTATTCCAATCACATGCAGAATCTCAGTATTATGAAGTGTTTTAGGAAATTTGAAGGAAATATCCTGTAAATCTTTGGCACTGAGAACCATGAAGAGTTTCCAATAAGCACAAAAGGAGTGAAGGAGGAGGACGTAGTATGATTTAGAATACGATTTGACCTGAAAAGTGGAGGCAGTTTTCGAAGACCTTGTTGACTGTTAGTGTTTTGATAATCGAAGGTGAACTGTTGGACTTGGAGTGCTTTGTTTTTTTTTTAGGCTCCCGAAGAGCTGTTTGTCATGAGGCATTGTTATTTTTGGTCTTGTTGATGTTGCAAAAAATGTCCCACTAAACTGAGTGAGTTAGGGGCTTCAAGATTATATGCAGATATATACTCAATATCTGAATTGCAGATTTGTTATTCCAGTTCTCATGAGTCTTGGTTCCTTCAGAGCCCTTGTCCTCAGAAAGTCCCATATCCTCCATGCTAAGTGGACTTTTCTGTACTGTCACTTCTGATAAATTTTGGGGCAAAGTCTAATGGGCCCAATATAAGCAACACTTGTTATCCCGGTTATTTAGTGTTTTGGTTTGAAAATAGGGCATCAGGCACAATCTTTTGACTTCTGGTCATGACATAAGCTACATACCAAGTCCTTGTAATAGACATCAATCATATTTTTGATGCTATTTAGGACCAGAGCTGGCTTTTGCTCAGATACCTCCTTGGGCGGAAATAAATTTGGTGCATAGGCTGCTGCTGGTAACAAAGACGAAAATCATAGGGGACCCTTTTTCTGTTCACAGGTTAGTTGCTAGCTCAAAGCAGTGACTGGCCTTTGAACACAAACATTTCTGCTCCTTCCTCCAAGTCACTTTAAGTACCTCCTCATTGGTGAAAAGGTGGTGGCGTAATTGGGTGTGAACATGTGGGATGGCTGTGGGTGAGAGGAAATTGTCTGGGTTGATAAGTGTTAAACACATTGCCTGCAGCAGGCTGGAAGAAAAAAGATTAAAGCCGTTTCAGGAAACTGAAATGCAACCAAAGGCCAAAGTGGTCAGAGACAAATCACCACCACCACCAATGGTCTCACCACAACCATCCCCACTGCACTCACCACTATTGTCACCAGTAGGAACACCTATAATGCAGTCACCTACACATACTGGGATGACCCAGGATGATGCTGATGCATGGGATTTATATGATCCACCAGTATCAGATAACAGCCCAGAATCTTATCCAACCAAGCCGTCACCACCAGAAGACAGTACTGCATATACGCAGGTACTATCCAGGGCAGCTACGTTCCACAACGTAGCAATGCACACTGAGCCAGAGGAGGATGACTTCCTTTTTAAAACTCTGGCATCCACCCACGCATCCTATCAAAGTCTGCCAATGCTCCCGGGCATGCTCAAGCACACGCAACGGGTCTTCCAGGAGCCTGTAAAGGGAAGAGCTATCACGCCTAGAGTTGAAAAAAAGTACAAACCACCCCCAACAGATCCAGACACAGCAGCTCACACCAGACTCAGTGGTTGTAGGGGCAGCAAGGAAAAGAGCAAACTCTCAATTGTCAGGAGATGCTCCATCACCTGACAAAGAAAGTCGGAAATTCGACGCTGCAGGCAAGCGAGTGGCATCACAAGCAGCCAATCAATGGCGAATTGCGAATTCACAAGCCCTACTTGCACGCTATAAAAGATGCAAGACATCATACAGCACTTGCCCAAGGAACACCAAAAACGTGCCCAGCAAGTAGTGGAAGAAGGACAGGCCATATCTAACAACCAGATAAGATCCGCACTAGACTCGGCAGCACGGACTGTCAACACGGCTGTAACCATTCGCAGACATGCATGGCTGCGAAGTTCTGGATTCAAGCCAGAGATTCAACAAGCGGTATTAAATATGCCGTTTAATCAACAGCAGTTGTTTGGGCCGGAATTCGATACAGCCATTGAAAAAATGAAAAAAGACACGGACACGGCCAAAGCCATGGGTGCACTCTATTCCCCACAAATCAGATGCACCTTTAGGAACCCACAATTCAGAGGGGGGTTTCGGCAACAAACATCTGAACCTTCCACCTCTCAAACCAGACCCACCTATCAATCACAATACCAAAGGGGAGGGATTCGTGGTTCCTATAGAGGACAATTCCCAAAAAATACTTAAGGTTTGTAATGCAAGGCAAACACTATCAATTCAAAGTGCTACCGTTTGGAATAACAACAGCCCCCAGAGTACTCACAAAATGCCTAGCAGTAGTAGCCGCTCACATAAGAAGACAGCACATGCACGTATTCCAATATTTGGACGACTGGCTAATAAAAGCCAACGCTCAACAACAATGTCAATTTCACACGCAATAAGTCATAGAAACTCTACACAAACTAGGGTTCTCTATAAATTACCAAAAATCACATCTGCAACCATCCCAAATACAACAATACTTGGGAGCAACACTCAACACACAAAGGGCAAATGCCACTCCAAGTCCACAAAGAGTCCAATCGTTCCAAAATGTAAGATCAAGCATGCAACCAAACAAACACTACACGGTAACGTTTGTAATGAAACTACTAGGCATGATGTCCTCATGCATAGCCATTGTCCCAAATGCAAGATTACACATGCGGCCCTTACAACAGTGCCTAGCAAAACAATGGACACAAGCACAGGGTCAACTTCAAGATCTAGTGTTGAAAGACCGCCAAACACACTCCTCGCTTCAATGGTGGAACCCTATAAATTTAAACAGAGGGCGGCCATTCCAAGACCCAGTGCCACAAGCTATTATCACAACAGATGCTTCCATGGTTGGGTGGGGAGCACACCTCAACAATCACAGCATACAGGGTCAATGGGACAATCAACAAAAACTACTTCACATAAATCACTTGGAACTGCTAGCGGTATTTCTAGCATTAAAAGAGTTTCAACCACTAGTAGCCCACAAACACATTCTTGTCAAGACAGACATGACAACAATGTATTATCTCAACAAACAAGGGGGGGACACACTCGTCACAACTGTGTCTCTTAGCACAAAGGATTTGGCATTGGGCAATTCACAACCATATTCGCCTAATAGCACAATACATACCAGGCGTTCAGAATCAGTTAGCCGACAATCTCAGTCGAGATCACCAGCAAACTCACGAATGGGAAATACATCCCCAGATCCTACATGATCACTTCCACCGTTGGGGAACACAAAACATAGACCTATTTGCAACAAAAGAAAACGCAAAATGCCAAAACTTCGCGTCCAGGTACCCACACCCTCAGTCCAAGGGCAATGCTCTATGGATCAGCTGGTCAGGGATATTTGCTTACGCTTTTCCCCCTCTCCCACTCATTCCTTATCTGGTCAACAAACTAAGTCAAAACAATACTCATAGCACCAACCTGGGCTTGCCAACCGTGGTACACAACACTGTTGGACTTATCAGTAGTACCCCACATCAAACTACCAAACAGACCAGATCTGTTAACACAACACAAACAACAGATCAGACACCCGAATCCAGCATCGCTCAATCTAGCAATCTGGCTCCTGAAGTCTTAGAATTCGGACATTTAAATCTTCCTCAAGAGTGTATGGAGGTCATTAAACAAGCGAGAAAACCTACAACAAGACATTGTTAAGCAAACAAATGGAAAAGATTTGTTTACTACTGCCACACTAATCAAATTCAACCACTACATGCCGCCACAGAGGACATTGTAAGCTATTTATTACACTTACAAAAGTCTAATCTAGCATTCTCTTCCATTAAAATCCATCTCACTGCAATATCTGCATATCTGCAGATTACACATACAACATCACTTTTTAGAATCCCAGTCATTAAAGCATTTATGGAGGGACTAAAAAGAATCATACCCACAAGGACACCACCAGTACCTTCGTGGAACCTTAATATTGTATTAACACGACTCATGGGCCCACCATTCGAACCCATGCATTCTTGTCGAATCCAATATCTGTCTTGGAAAGTAGCCTTTCTAATAGCTATCACATCACGTAGAAGAGTGAGTGAAATACAAGCATTTACTGTTCAAGGACCCTTTATACAAATACATAAAGTGGTTCTCCGTACAAATCCAAAACTTTTACCAAAGGTCATATCACCATTCCATCTAAACCAAACTGTGGAACTCCCAGTCTTCTTTCCACAACCTGACTCAGTAGCTGAAAGGGTCTTGCATACATTAGACATAAGAAGAGCACTAATGTATTACATTGACAGAACGAAACAATTTTGTAAAACAAAACAATTATTTGTAGCTTTCCAAAAACCTCATGCAGGTAACCCTATATCCAAACAAGGCATTGCCAGATGGATAGTTAAATGCATTCAAACTTGCTACATTAAAGCAAAAAGAGAATACATTTACTAAGCATTACTGTGTAGACGTGTTAGCAACACAACAGGCCACAGTAGGACAGGCTGTATTAAGAACATTATTTCAGACAACATCAACTCCTACAGGCTAAACCACCGCTTTTTGGGGAGATTACTGCTTTGTAGTCTATGCACAGCATGTGTATCTGCAGCTACACATGCCACCGAACGGAAAATGTCACTTACCCAGTGTACATCTGTCCGTGGCATGAGACGCTGCAGATTCACATGCGCCCTCCCACCTCCCCGGTAGCCTGTAGCCGTTTTTTAGTTGCATGAAAATTGTAAATATGTAAATAAATATTATTTTAATACACATTAGGTACATACATTACTACTCCATTGCATGGGCACCTCTAGTATACTCACAACTCCTACCTCACCCTCTGCGGGGAAAACAATCTAAGATGAAGTTGGCGCCCATGCGCAATGGAGCCGAAAGGAAGGAGTCACTCGGTCCCGTGACTCGAAAAGACTTCTTCGAAGAAAAACAACTTGTAACACTCCGAGCCCAACACTAGATGGCAGGATAATGCACTGCATGTGAATCTGCAGCGTCTCATGCCACGAACAGATGTACACTGGGTAAGTTACATTTTCCATGTATATCTCCCCTTTCCTTTTGTTTTTTAACTGCCATTTCGACCTGGCAAATGCACCCACTTGACAGGTCCAAAGCTCCCCTTTTACAACGTGTAAGCCACCCCTTATGTTGGCCCAGGGCAGCCCCATGGTAAGGGTGTAGTGTATTTAAAGTATAGGAAATGACCTGTTAGTGAAATACTGCTAAATTTGTTTTTCACTATTGCAAGGACGATCTCTCCCATAAAGCAACATGGGGATTGCCTTGAAATATCTTTTAAGTGTAATTACCCATTGGAGCAGATAGAGATATGGGTCCAGATGTATCAAAATCCCTTTTTGTATTCCCTAAATAGCAAATGGTAACAAATTGCTATTTAGGGAATGCAAAATGATATGTAACAAAATAGCCAATCCCTAATAGCGAATCCACCAGAATTGCAATAGTTATTAGGGAATCGCTCTTGGGTATTGCAACTCCATTTGTTGCTATGGGCCTGAAGACCCATAGGTGCGAATGGTTTTGCACTACCTAAATTGCGATTTCCTATTAAGAAATCACAAAATTGGGCAATACAAAACCAGGGGTGTGCCGAGGACCTAAAGCCCGCTTTGATGCATCCCCAAAATAATTTGTGCACATGTAAAGCACACACGTACCCTTGGGCATATATGTCCTACATGTCATTTAAAAAAAAAGCATTTTTAATGCATTTTATAAAATTGCACATGGTTACCACCAACTTGGTGTTGGTGATAATAGCATTTCCTAAATGCCCATTTCGCATTTAGGAACTGCTTGTTACATGTGCTGCGATTTCCTATTTGGAGTCGCAGTTTTAGGGAATCACAAAAAATTGTGATTCCCTAAAATGGGACTGCTAATGCCTTTTATGCATTTGGAAAGGCACTTTTGCATTCACAAATGGTGGAATTTAGCAATTCACCTCGTTTGCAATCGCAAAAACATTTGATACATGTGGCCCATGGAGTTTGGAGTCTCTGAACACAATTTAAAAAACATATTTTGATGAAGTTGGTTTTTGAATTGTAAGTTTGAAAATGCCACCTTTTAGAAAGTGGGCATTTTCTTGCTTAATCATTCTGTGCCTCTGCTTGTCTGTGGATTATACATCTGGGTCAGGGTGGCAGTTGGACTGTTTGTGCATTCACTCTAGACAGTCACACAAAGGTACCTGTCCTCACACAAAGCAGTCTCCAACCCCCTGGAGTGTGCCTGGGGCCCGGGCGGGTGTAAAGGCAGGGTTTTGTGCACTACAAAGATTTCTCTTTGAAGTTTGCCTACTTCAAAGACAGCGATGGTATAAGTACTGGACCTCTGACACCACATAATTGTGACACTTCTGGACTGAGGACATGCTGCCAAGAAGAAGAGCCGGATGCTGCAGGAGGGACTCCCACTCTGCTTGTTGCTGTGTTATGCAGGCCTGTTGCTTGCTGCTTCTGTCCTGGGAATGAAAGTACCAGACTTTGCTTTCCACATCCTGCTTTCCAAGGTTCTCCAATGGCTTGAGTTGAGCTTGCCTCCTGTTAAGAAGTTTTAACTCATCAAAGACTTCATCTGTCAGCACTTGTGCTCCTATGCTGAGACACCTGTCCTGCCAAGTTGTGCCAAATCCAGTCTGGACCCTTGAATGAGACTTTTGTTGCTACCAGAAGAAAATCCACGCATCGGCTCACTTTGTCATTCCGAACCGATGCATCACCGCTGCCATCACCAGATCCTGGTCCCCGCTTGACGCAACAACCACAGTTTTCCATGCAAGCCACAACTTTCCGTGGCAGCATGTCACAAGAACCACGCTGCGTGTGTTTCGAGCACCACATCGCCAGAGTCCATGATGCACCACCCTGACTCCCACAGAGCGCCTGCTTCATCGCTGTGAGATTGACGCATTGCAGCCTTATTTCCGATGCATCACCAACACATCATCACTGGGTGCCATTTCCTTCATTGACACCGCACCGCAGTAAGGAACCAACCATCATCTCCCCTGCAACAGTAAGGAGCCAACACATCTCTGGCTCTTCCGACACATCACCTACTCTGCGGTATGCATCATCTTTGTTTTTGACGCACCTCGGGTACTTTGCCTAAGTCAATCGCTTCATTAATTTCAAGGAACTACATTTACATTTAATATTTTAAAAGTGATATCTTTGCTTGTGTGTGTTGGGGTTTTGTTGTTTTGGCCTTGTTTTACTCCGATACATATTGGCTATTTTTCTGAACTGGTGTGGAGTACTTTTGTGGTGTTTTCACTGTGTTACTGTGTGTGTATAAATACTTTACACATTTCTTCTGAGATAAGCCGGCCTGCTCATGCCAACCTGCCAAGTGGGTGAGCAGGGTTTATCTTTGCTGTGTGACTCTTTTACCCTGACTACATTGAGGGTCCCTAGTTGGACAGGGTGCAAACTACTGCCAACTGGAGACCCATGTCTAACACTAACCAATAAGGTAAAAGTTCCCAGGGGTCATCCTATCCAAGTTTGCAGCACTTCCTGTGTGTTTTACTGTAAAATGCCCCACAGTACTCCTCTTTGTCTAAATCCAACGTGGCAGAGCTTTTCTTCCCCTGGCCAGAGCTTCCTGTGCTCACCCAGAAGTAATAGGCAAAACCCTCCCTTGTGGTCACTTCAAACCAGTTCTGGGGCAGCTCCCAATGGGTTTGGTGCTAGGTTGTCTATGAAGGCTAGATCTGCCAGTGACAGAGTAAGGAATTCGTTGATGCTGCGGAAGGGTCTTGGCACAGCCCCCGGGCCATCCTGTGCAGTGAACAAAAACACTTCTCCATACCCAAGCCTTTTTTCCACTATCTTGGAGTAATCCACAAAACACCAAAGAGAAAGCCATCAGCAGTCACATGACACTGGAATCTGGCATAATGGACCTTTCGGCTCTAGGCATGAAAATGACAAATTCCAAAAAATGTAATTTCCAAAAATAGTAATATAAAATCCGATTTGACCTTTAGGTTAGCTTTTAAATTTCTGTTCAAATGTGTTGTTTTGGGGCATAGTCAAGATGATGGCAATGTGAGCCGTGCTGATCTCCACTCTGCTGCCCGGACCGACACTAGCTGCATCTTGCAAAGTCCTGGGGCCACTATTTCACCGAATGCCGAGCTGAAGGTTTCTGCAGTCCCAGAGCTCCACCAGCGACACATTGCCCTGAGGTGATCACCGGTTCAGCCGGAGGATTACGAGCTTGACACGAGTCCTAGCAAGATGGTGGCTGTGGGGACGGGTAGGGTTCACTAGCCCCAGCTGGGTGGGCCCCTGCGTGGCTTGCATGTTGGGTGCATCCACAGAGGGCGAGTGCAGTGATACAGAGGGCCCAGTGGGCAGGGGACTTTCCAGGCTGGTTGCGATGAACGGATCCCAGGGCTGTCCCCGCAAGCCCCCTTCTCACGTGACAGCTTTCCATCAGTGCAGCCTGACTCGAGACCTTACACCCCGCCTCCACACCAGGAAGCTACTCCGCCGACTTGAAGTATGGAACTCAGCACACCGGACTTACTGGGCAGCACTGCGGCGGGTGACCCAGAGTCTGAGAAGGGCCTGGTGGCCCCATGGCACGAAAAAGAAGCTGCAGCAGACAGGCCTGGTGCGCTCCCAAGTGCCGCCTCCCACTGCGTGCCTGCTGTTTGCAGGGGCATGATTTTGGAACCTGGTGACCTGCTTCCATCCAGTGGACTGCTCTGGTGGGTGCCACTGAGCTGCACAGCTCTTGGGGTGCGGATCGGGCTCGTTGGGGAGAATTAACTGGCCTACCCCAGCTGTGTCCTAGCGATGCCTACTGACTCCCTCGTTTCTCCTGTATGCTGTGGAGGTGCCCACAAGCGTCAGAGCTGTTGCCAATGGCACATATCCTGGGGCACAGTAAGTACAGCATTTGGAATTGCTGCAGTAGGCACAGAGGCTGAAACGCCACCTGAGCAAGCGAGTGTCCGGGGGGTGGGGAGGGAGGGACACCAGCAGCCCTTATTGAGAGTTGTTTACCAGTACTCTGATGAGAGACTGCCAACACCGCCACCCCATGTTAAGTTCCACACATGCCCCGGACCACTCCACAGTGCCTAGAAGAGAGCACCTTTGGACTACCACGTTTTGTGGCGTTGGCAGATGTGACTGTCTGTGGGGCATGAGTGTACCAGTTCTGAAGTATCATCACCAGAGGGGACCTAGCCTGATTGAGCAAATCACAGCAAGCTCGACATTGACCAACCCTGCAGTGGCGGCCACCAAAGCCTGGAGGGAGCATTCTGCCTGCAACGCTCCTGCTTCCCCCCCCAAGAATTCTGCATCGGCCCTGCAGAAACCTTTACCAGCAGCTACAATGGATGAGGTAAACCAGGACCTGGCTCCTTTCATCCTGTTTAACTCCTTCAAGGCAGACCTACAAGAGCTCAAGAGAAACCTATCCCAAGACCTGAAGTAGGTGAGGTAAGACCTGAGCTTAATGGGTGACAGGGTATCTGCTTTAGAAGACAACGAACAAGCTGGAGGAGAAGAGGTTGAAATGTTGAGGAAGGAAGTTTTTCACTTGCACGGAAGGCAGGTTGACCTTCAGGCAAACACAGGGGCTTGGAAAATAGGTCCCAACAACATCATTCGTCTGTGGGAAGTTCTGGTGGGCGCCAAGGGGTCAGACCTACTTATTTATGTCCATGCACTATTCTACTTTATTCTAGACCGAGCTAAAGACACAGCTTTGCAGCTTGTGGGGGGGCCACCAGGTGGACCGACCCGAGATTACAATGCAAGACATCCAGATGTCCTGGTGTGTGTTCACATCTTCCAGATCAAAGAAGACATCCTCAAGAAAGCCAGAGTCTCACACCCTTACAATTCAAAGGTTACAGATTGTCACTCTTCTAGGACATATCTGTGCCCACCCTATAGTGCCACAGAAACTTAATTCTTATATTCTAAAGAGATCTCATATGGATGGCACCCTTTCAGACTGGTCTTTCGGGGGGGAAGGTGAAGTGCATCAGCCAAGAACAACTGTGGAGGCACATTGCATCTTGAACCTGCGAGGAGAGCCCTACCCCTATCCCACCCTCGTCCCCCACACTCATCATTGTGGTCACCTCAAGGCTTTCCTTGCACACTTCTTACTGGCAGAAGGCAGCTAAACCAAAGAGACTTCCTTGCCCCTGGCCAAAGGAAAGAGCTCAGGAGCAGCAGGCTGTGCAGGACAACTGAATTTGGACACTGGCAATGGCTCCATATGACCTGTCGCACCTCTGACGCCTGGTGACTCTGATGTGTGCATGCACATTGGGTCTTTCCTCCATTGAACTGGTTGGGAGCAGTGGAGGAGTGCTACCATTCCCTTGCACGCAACGTCTCCTATTACCTTCCCGATTAGATCATGCCCCGCTTGCTGTTCTCCATTGTTAATGGACTTGTTTACACATTTTTTTGCTTGTTATGTTGGGGTTTCCTCACTCTTTCTGCTTACATCGACTACCCTGCACAGCACAGATGAGCTGCGGCCATGGTACCTGTCCCCCCTCTCCGTATTTTCCAGCCCTTATTATGCCCCAGGCTACGGCGCTCTACCATGGGCCACCACTATCGCTTATTCTGGTACTGACACTCTAGACGTCAGGCACACCTGCCTCAATGTCAGAGGCTTTAACAATCTGACCAAGAGGGCTTCAGTTCTGTCCCTCTTGGAGCAGAGTGACAGCAACATCTACCTACTCCGGGAGATGCATATTCTAGCCAAGAATGAAAATCAAATGAAATTCCACTGGTTCCCTCGTCAGTTTTGGACCTTGGGACCCACGAAAAAGGCCAGTGTGGCAATTCTAATGTCCAATGCCTTTTGAGGAGAGCTGGTGGGTAAATTGCTTAAGGGCCGGATGCTCAAATATCGAATACAGGTTGGCCATCTCCGTATAACGCTTACCTCCCAGGATATAGGCCAGCAGAAACAGTTCATTAAAGGGGCACGGACACACTACTGCAATCCCCAGATGCAGCCATTTTGTTGGGAGGGGGCCTTAACTTCATCATGAACAATAAATCGGACCGGTTGGGTCAGCGCTTTGGCCAAACTAGGACCTATTCGGTCGTAGGATTGAGGTGGGTAGGTGAATGTGGACTGGTGGCACATGGAGGTAATCCCATCCTACTGTTAAAGACTATACATTCTACTCCGATACCCACAAAACATACACCTGTATTAACTACTAACTTGCTACCCCTGCAATACAAAATCTTATCAAAGATGTGAGCATTGGCCCTGTGCCCTTATCAGATCATGCCCCTCTCACCCTGGTCCTCTGTGATAGACTCCTCCAGGGCGAGACCAATGTCGCCACATTGAGGGTGGTAATCTCTGATTTCCTCCAGAATAACGACCTGGGGGATACACCAATGGCCACCCTTTGGGAGCTGCTAAAGTTGGTGGTTAGTAGGGAGCCGATAGTCATCTCGGTGGCTGATAATGGCTGTCGACAGTAGAAACAAAAGCAATCAAAAAGACAGTACTAGAGTTAGAAGCCATAAACAGGTGAACGTGGGCTCCTAGGGTCTTGTGAAAGCTGGATTAGGTGCAGACACACCTTAAGCAGTTAGACTTTGACAGAGCAGAGTTAGCAGTGACACTGACACGTTTTAAACACAAATTCTATATAGGGATTAATAGATGTGGCCAGATGTTGGCCCACCATTTTCAGGCAAAAATGTTAAAGTAATACAGGATGAGGTGGGGATGGGATCTGTGGAGACACACATATAGCAGAGGTCTTTATCGACTATTATGAAATACTATACACAGCCCACAGTCACCCTTGCAACAGTATCCAACCCTACCTGGAGAAAGTCCAGGTAAAAAAATCATGCCTCAACTCGGGTTGATAGCTTGAAGAAGCCAATTAGAATTGAAGAGGTGATCTCCGCCATCTTCAGGCTGAAGCCACTGAAGTCCCCTGGCCCTGATGGTTTCTCTCATCAGTTCTATAAAACACTGCCACACATTAGCCCCACTTCTCACTGGACTTCAACATCTTTGCTGATGGTGGGACAATAAGTGACACTACTCTCAAGGCCTCCATCACTATCATTCCCACGCCTGGCAAAGAAAAAGCACTGTGAAGCTCCTGAACACCTGTTTCTCTTTTCACTGTTGACGCTAAACTGGCACACTGCCTCAACCCCCTGAGGCCTGGCCTAGTCGACACCGACCAGGCTGGGTTCATCCCAAATAGGCATCGCAGAGACAATACTTTGCGTAGCCTCCGTCTCATTGACAAGATTCACTGGTCCAAGAAGGAGTTTCTGTTCCTTCCAATCTATGCGGAAATAACATTCAAAAGAGTGCATTGCCCTTATCTGTTTGTGACTTTGAATCATTTTAGCTTTGGGGATAAGTTTTGCTTTTTCAGAGCATCTATAGCTCCTCCTTCGGCCACCCTGAGGGTCCATGGAGTATTAATCCGGCAATTCCCGATTCAGAGGGGTACACAACGGGGGTGTCCGCTTTCCCTTCTTTTCTTTGCCCTTTACATAGAGCCTTTTCTCAGCGTGTGAGGGCTCCTACCAACATTTTGGGCATTCCCTTGGATGGACACTCTTAGGGTCAGCCTCTTTGCTGATGATGTTATTACAGCACTTACTGAACCAATATCATCCCTGTCTGCCTGGGGGGGGGCAGAACATTGCTATTTTGGAGATGTCTCTAGGTTCAAGGTCAATCTTTAAAAATCCCAAATACTTAAACTTTCTCGTTCCCCGACACCAGAAGAATGCCTTTGCACTGCATTCACCATTTCCTTGATGGGAATGTCCATACCATACTTAGGGATTCAGCTGACCTGAACAGTTGACAGAACGGTGGAGATCAATTCTGTCTCACAGCGCAAGTTCAGACAGACTTAGCTAGTTGGTGCCATCTTCAGCTATCCTGGTTTGGCAGGATAGTGGCTGTTTAAATGACTGTGCTTCCTAAGATCCTCTTCATATTCCAGTCCCTACTATTGACACCTCCTAAACACACTTTTAGGCCCCAGCAACTAGGGATCAATAACTTATCTGGAATGGGAAAAAATGCGACTTCATAGAGAGCTTTCTTACTGTATGACACTCGAGGGCAGACTAGGTGTCCCTATGAATCCAAGATTTTACCAAGCTACCCAACTCCACTTTATGGTGGAATGATACCAACCAGCCACCGAAAAGCATTGGTGCTTTATGAATCAGGTGAAGGCTTGAACTCACATTTGGTGGTAGCCCTGGCTGCCCTGCAGACATTGGGTAGGGGCTTATACTAATCACTATTGACTAGGTCCACCTTCAAGGTGTAGGATGACATTGGCACTATGGGCTAGGCTGACTTCCCTTCCTTTCCCAACAATCACCGTAGTGGCCAACCCTGGCTTCTTGCCGGGCATGCAGGAGGAGGGCTTCCACAGATGGAAGTAGGGGGGCTGCAAGCGCATTAGTTGCCTTTTTGACATTCATGGGATCATCCCATTCGACCATATGAAGACGGATTATGGGCTGTAGGAGACAGACCGTATCCAGTACTTGCAAATTAGCCACTGGGTGATGCACCTTTCTGTTACACTGCAGGCTGAGCGGCACTTCACACCCTTTGAGAGATGAGTATTCCTTCAAAGAGACAATAGTTGGGTCATTACAGAGATTTATGCACTGTTGGGCTGAGTGCTCATATATGAAAACACAACGATGCAGAAAGGGTGTGAGTTGGAGCTGAGCTAGGCACCTACACCCAGAAAATAAGATATCCATTACTAAGCTAAGCACACGGCGTTCAACGTGGCCAGTACGGAAGGGTCATACCAAATAGCCTGGTATTAGTACCTAACTCCGGCCTGCAAGAAGAAACGGTGTCCGAAGCGCACAGGGTACTGCTGGAGGGGCTGTGGTGGGACAGGCAATTTATTGCACTTACTTTGGCAATGTCCCAACTGGTCCATTTTGGGAGGGGACGATATTGATAAGCTCTTGATACACAACTCCTGAGGTACCCTATATACACCATACTCAGTCTTTCTAATCCCTTGACATACCCTTTGAAATCGATGAGGGTATGGCACATTGCCCTAGCTCTAGTCGCAACTAATCACGTACTGTCAATATGGGCCATTATGGGCTCTGACAGACTCCCCGATTTAAATGGCTTGGCTGCGCAAATTGTGATACATTTTGGAAATAGAAAAACTGTCCCTCGCAGTAGAGTCTAAGCAAGACACCTACCAAGAATAGTGGGCGGCCTCTGTTAACATTCTGTCTACAGAATTCAACAAGTTGACTTGCCCTGCCTACCTTAAGCTGCGTGTACTCTGGATCCCGCCATCGCTCCCATCCTCTGAGACGACCTCTGGCGCCAAGGAA
Organism: Pleurodeles waltl; assembly: GCF_031143425.1. NCBI lineage: Eukaryota > Metazoa > Chordata > Amphibia > Caudata > Salamandridae > Pleurodeles > Pleurodeles waltl. Next base: position 969,924,424 of record NC_090436.1, read on the forward strand.
TAGGGTGTGAAGCCCAGGACAGACTCTACCAGTAGCCCCCGTCGGATTGCAAGATGGCAAGCGACTAACTGGGAGTTTCAGGGAGTAAAATTGGGTTTTGTTTCATGCTTACATTTACATGACGGTTCCGGCCCGTGGGTTGGAGTCAGACAGCCTTATATGAAAATTGCCTTAGCTTTTTTTTAACCCTAATAAATAGAATGTATCCAATTGAGTCGTTAATTCATTTTTCTTGCTGCTTCCACATTGAAATTAAGTACTATAAGTTGCTATAGTGTAAGCTCCGATGGACAGCCAGCCTTGCCAAAGTGAAAAAACGACTTTGGAGGTTTTTCACTACCAAGGCTTGTAAAACATCAAATAAACACACCCCACGTTTTAAATGCCATGCATTCTGCCATGTGGATTAGTTTGTGGCCCAAACCGTTGCCAGTGACTGATATTAATTCAAGTATTCCATCCATCACCTTGTTGTTGCTGCTGTGGGTCTTTAGGGCCTACGTTAGGGGTGAATTATAAGAATTAAAAAGAAAGATTTGGGCCAAGCAAAAAGGTTTGTTTCGCCAGGTACAAATTTGCATTTTAAAGGTGCACAGCCAGGCTACAGTGATCGGCCGGGACACGTTTTACAATGCTACTTTAGTGGGTGGCACAGTGAGTGCCGCAGCCCACTGGTAGCATTTAATTTACAGGGATTTAGAAGTAAGTTTAATGTGACGATTGCAGGTATGCCAATTCTAACATGTTTAGAGAGAGCACGGTACTTTTACCACTGATTGGCAGGAGTAGATTGCAGAGAGTCCTATGGCCAGCAAAGATGGGTTCCAAACATGGAGGCAAAAAAATATGGGGGACTGCCGCGCAAAAGATGGCAATTTCCAAACAGGAGCTGAGTAATGCGCATTTCTCTCTTTGAAAGGCTTAGTAAGGGAAGCAGATATTTTACTGCACTAAAATTGTTCTGCTTTAAAGACACGCCTGAGCAATTGTGGAGTGTCTTGAGAACTTACTTATGTCGTACATGGCAGGAGAATGATTAAAAAAATAATTTAATTACATTTAAATGAAAGCTATGAACATGAATGGAACAACGAATGTGGCTTTCCCTTATGGCAAAGGAGATCTGTAACACAATACATTTCAAGCGCTCAGAGAATGTGAATGGCTGAGGGAATGTCATAAATCCATTGTTAATTGTCCCTTAAAGGAGTATTGTAAGGGGGTCAATTGTTAATGGGACAACAGGTTACTGTGTTAAATAATAGTGAAAAGAAGCTTTTTGTGCAAGAGCTGTGACTGCTGCATGGTAGATTATATAACGGCCTGGACTACGGCTGGAGACTATTTAACTACCCACTAATGAAATGCATATTTGGAACCAGTTATCGCTTTAGTGTATTGTTGGTGAAGGGTGTGACAGCGTCAAACAGAGACACTTACTCCAGTAGTAAGAAATTTGATTCTCAACGAGCTTTTTTGTTTTAACAGCTTCACACAAGTGTTCGATGTAGGCGTCTTAAGTCCTCTAAGCCAGTATGCGGCAAGCCTTTGCCTGTCAGAGGCTAAGCCATATTTGTTTACAACTGAAAATGATGAGCTGGTCAAACGGCTGCCAGAGCCTTAGTGCTCGAAATTGCACTTACTGTAATTAACTTAAGTTCAGTGTCAACTGTTCTAAAGGGCCAACTTTATGAATGGCCTGTGATCTCCTATCTATTTTCTGCTGTGTCAAAGTCTTCAAGGCATGAATTGAGATTTGAGCTGGAACTGTTTATTCTATCTCGACACGGTCCATCCAAGGAGGCGGAGAGGTGATAATTAGCAGTCTGTCACCTATCAGTGACCATGCTGGTTGTTATTGTGAAAAGGGTGGTTTGTTGTAGAGGGTGTTTGTCCACTGGGACCATAAAATTAACATTGCGCTGTCAGACAATGGAAACCTCTGCTTGCAGATGGGGAATGTAGAATGTTTTTTTTTTTATTTAACCTTCTGAATAAATGAAATACCTCTTTTTGTTCATTGGACCATACGCTCATATCCACGTAAATGGATAAAGTAACTGAAGTAAGTTCACAAGGGTAATCAGTGCAACAAGCTCATTTTGTTTCTGTGCTTTGTTTTTTCATATATGCTATGCTTCAAACTTGGTTCCAAAATAATTAGGATAGCCTTTTTTCAATATACCATAGCAGATAGATTTTTGTATCTTAATTAGTTCTTGGATAGAGCCCCATTATTATCAACATCCCTCAGATAGCATCAGGGCTAGGATAGTGGAAGATTTTATTTGTTTTTAATTATTTAATTTTTGTTCTTCTAGTGCCTTTGTATTGCTAATATTTGGAAGTATCTTGAGTTTGAGCCTCAGTATATGAAGTTAGGCAACACATACTTTGGATTGGTAGTAATATTCTTTCTTTTATGCTGATGTTTTGTGAAAGCCTCACCATTCTATCCCTTAAACTAATCATGTTTTCTTCATTGTAGCAATAACTGGTGTTGCTTTCCAGAACTGTTGCTACCAATTGAAAATATTTCTACATTCAGTTGTCCATTAGGTACGTTAGCTGTTGTCGGTTAGCAATTATGTTGATGGTCTTTGACATTTTGCTGTTCATATTTTGAAGGATATCCATTTCCAATCAGAGCACTACATGAAGGTGGCCAAGCCTGAGGATCTGATATATCTCACTTCTGATTCCCCCGATGTTCTTGAAGAACTAGATGAAACAAAGGCCTATGTTATTGGAGGGCTAGTGGATCACAACCACCATAAGGTACGTTTTGTAATTTTCCTTTTTTTTTTTTTTTTTTTAAAACTTTTATGTGCGAAGGGAGACCTTTCTTCGACTCACCACCATAGGAAATTACCTCACCTTTCCTTATTTTATATTTTGTTATTCCCTCTTCTTAGTGTTAAAATATTTTCTGTCACCCTGTTTAAGTTCCAGGTACCCATATCTTAAGTCTTACTTGGCGAAGGCAGGTCTGTTTAGAAGGCTAGCATAGACACTAACACAGAATCATTTATTTATAAAGTGTGAGCCAAGACCCATAGGACAGCAGAATACCTTGCCAACACTTAAGGATACTTTACATACAGGTTCCTCTAGAACAGGTGTCTCCACGAGCTACCAGTAGCTCCCAGATCCCTTCTGAGTAGCTGGAGGGCCTGAGTACACTTTTAACTAAGAACAGGGTCACGTTTTCCTTTAAAATGTAAGGGAAACCTTTGTTTATTTCACATTATTATTATCATCAGCCTGCAGTTAGCAGGGCCTGATAAAGAGCAGTGCTAGAGTCATATTTATGACCCAGGGATCAGAAGTGAAGAATGGAAGCACTAAAGTGTGTAACTCTTAAATAAAAGTCCTTGTTAACTCAATATTGGAGGTGAGAACAAAATGATGTTTCTCAGTTGCTTTTAAATCAACGAAAATTAAAACGAAATGTTACCATATTATTATGTCAACTCGTCATTTTTAATTTTCTCATTTTGTTTTCAGTGTTGCATTTACTAACAGCAGGCCTTTTGGTAATAGTGGCCAGTGGAACACTGTGGTATATTTAGAGCTGAAAAATAGTCATTTTTTGAATGGGAGAAATTTAAGTTACAGAAAAATGTTCCACATTATGCATATTTTGGCTCTTTAAATTTCTCCCATTTAAAAATAAATTGTTGTTTGTTTTATACATGTAACAATACATACATCCCAAAAGACCACGTTCTGATTGACACCCACGGCAGCCCTATCACAGAGCCCCTAGTTAAAGTATTTTTTTCAAACCATAGTACCTCTGTGGACATTTTGGCTTAAAGTGAAGGAAGCTGGGCATAGAGATGTGTGGTAATAATGTGCAAGTTGTTTAGCCTTTGGTAGCTCACAAGGATTTTCACTGATCAGAAGTAACTCTCGCTACAGAAAAGATTGGAGACCCCTGCTCAAGAATGTGAAGTGAGAACAGTAAGTGTGCCTGCATACAGAGCTGATAGCATCACACAGGGTTGAGTCTGGCGAGGGAAGTAATAAAATCTGGAATGTGAATGGGTGCATTTTGAGATGTATTCTGAATTGCACCAACTAGGGAGCAAATGTGAAGTGCAAAGGGAGGTTGTTCCAGAGTCTTAGTCCATACAAAGAGTAAGCTTTTTACCATGTGCATTCTTTCTTCTTCTTTTGGATTTTCAGCCTCGCCAGGGAGGCCTTATAAATCACACAGCAAATTTGAAGTGAACTGTAGCAGAGAAATGGAGTCAAATCACTTCTTTCAAATTATATGTAATGTGTTAGAAGTTTCTTCGGTGGGTAAATAGTTGAGGTGCTCCTTGAATGAAGGCAGAATATTATTGTTGTCAGTGAGGTTTCTGGTAGACAGCAAAAAGACAGCTGTTATATTAGATAAGCTAAACATGTCCTGGATTAGCAGTTTCCCTCCTTATTCTTTTGTGGACTGTTACTTTTATAACACCAGTAAACTTGCATAGAAGCATCGTGTAGGTCACCACAGCCTCAAGTTTTGTCCATTATTGTGAGGACTGCAGGAGTCTCCCACACTTTGCATCACAACATTTCAAAGGATTAAGCAGCCAGTAAATGGAGCCTCCTAATAAATGTGTGCAAACCGCTAGAGAAGGCTGATTTGCCCCAGCACAGGGTCCTTCTGTCTTTTCATTTTGTTCAGAATTTAATTATGCTGTACTATGCAGAGTTGTCAGAATGTCTACAGTAGTAAGCCTAATGCTTTGATTTTGCAAGAGAAAAGGCTATGCACCAATGCAGGTGGACCATGGTTCACAATCTGACAAAGCGTCCAACATGGCATACCTTGCCTTTCAAGTGTTATCTTACCTCAGCAATTCATCTGCAAAGGGCCATAGTAGTACTTTCACTAAAGGGGGACTACTTTGTAATCCACAGTATTCTAATTACAAATAGTTCTCCTGATCACAGCCTATGTGACTTTCATTATTCCCAAGTATTTCACTATTTTCCCAAGAACATATTGTTTCTGTTGTCACTGTTTTACTTATACAAAAATAACAGAGGTGTGGCCTTAAGTAACAACTAGGTGTTACCTGACAAAACCTGGTGTGCTTACTTAGTGGTTTGCTCAATGTACATTACCTAATGGCCAGCCAAAGGACATCAAACCCTCACCCACTTATACTGGCATGCTTAGTCATCAAGTCTGCCGCTAACTGTCCTTGGGTGATAATGCACTTATTGTGCTCCTGTATTGTACAGTGAGGTTCATATGGAATTCTTTGTCTCTGATGCTGATCCGAGAGAAGTGTATATTTCTCGGAATGAACCTGGAGATGCACAGCTATACCTAATCATAAACTGACTATGCAGCACCTGAGGTTACAATTTTGTCATGATAGTCATCAATATGGTGTTTATTTGCACCTTCCTGTCACAACTTTAAAAACAAGATGTTGCATTAGGACCCTTCATGTCTTTGTAATCACCCTATTCTGGTGCCCTGCAGGGGGTCTTTGCATCCATCAGGGATCTGGCCTTAACTGTTGATTGTAATTCTCAAGGTACCCGACACCTGCATGTACTGCTAACAGCTGTTTGAAGGTCCATATGGTGACTTGAGGAAATATTGTATGACAGCATTATTTTAGACCTCTTCAGTCTGCATACCTTGACTGTGGTTTATATATATATATTGCTTTATTTTGACTTCACTAGGTAAACTAGTGGTAAAAAGAGACTCCTGCTATGATGTCTAGGAGACTATTGTGAAAGGAGAAGCAACATAACACCACCTTCAAAACAAACATCTGCCCAAATCCATGATGTGACAGCACAGCATGTACAAAAGGTAATTCCAATGGATGCTTCTAACTGCAGATTCTTCACCTTGTGAATATTCCCCCGGGCATTGGACTAGATCGAAAGCACTACTTCTACACACCGGTAGGTGGAGTCATGTAGCTGTGCAACAATGTCGCCCACTCTGGAAGTGACGAGCAGAGCTGCACCTAAACACAACCCAGAAACACTGACATCAGTTCCTTTCTTTTGCCGTACTGGAACACAACTTGAAAGTTTACTAGCATAAGATGACTCTTCATCATGAGCAGTTGACGTTAAAAGGAATGTCTTTTTGCCGCAGCAAGTCCTTGTTGCAGTTCAAGTATTCGGGTAAGTCTGAAAAGAAGCATAAGAAGTTGAAATGGGACTCGCCCCTTCATGGTGCACTCGAACTGTAGAGAGGGCACACGAGCGTCGTCATGCCTGTCAAACTCACTTCTGAAGAATGGATTCAGTGTATGGTCCCAGTGGAACCCAAATTTCCAAGTCAGTCAGTGGTGTCGTGACAAAAGAGAAGCCTTTAGGGAGGCCATTTTGCTCATATTTGGCGCACCTTTGGGCTCCAAGGATCTGCACAGGCCTACATTTGGGATTCCGGCGGCAGGTTTGTTCTCTGTGAGATCTATGCCTTTGAACCCGTTTTGGGTTCTGCATCGGCTTCTGTGCAGACTTTCATTCCAGGGCCACTCCCTGTACTGGTTCCTTTCACATAGATACGAGATTAGGCGTAGTTGCTTGTAGTGGTTGCTGAGTCAGTCTGTGAGTCACTCACCTGCGACCAAGGGCGGTGTTGTATCTCACTGGAGCACAGAATAAAAACAAATCCTTCAGACTCCAATACCCCGATTTTACATTTACATCTACTTCAGGACTGCATCTCTTTGAATCAGATCTACACTATAACAACTGAGATGAGATGAGGAAATTCTCCTCAAAATATGATGTGGAAAATTGGTATGCCAAATTACAGCATGCCAGTGGCCTGGACACTTCTCCAGACACTGGGCTTGTCTCTTCCCCTGGTCCTGCTACAAAGGAGAGTGCCTCTTTTGCTATGCTCATGAGGCAGGGTGCTGAGGTCCTTGACCGTCAGATCCCTACAATGGAGGTCAAACAAACATCCTGATGGATATTCTTCAGCCTGGCCATGCACCTACTGATCTGTTTCCATTTAGTGAGTCCTTAATGGATGATCTGGAAAAGACTTGGGCAAGGCCATGCTTTAGCCCTTCAGTTAACAGACAGGTAGCTTGTCACCACAGACAGGTAGCAGGCAGTCCTAATGTTTTAACACAACGTTCTATTCCAGAGATCCCGTTGGTAAAGGTGTCCACAAACAATGACGACCTTAACACCTTTCCCTCAACTTCTCCTCACCCCCCTCAGTCAGTGCCAGCTGCCCCTTATGCCACTACTCTCATTGTGTTTGGAATTCAGTTTGTCAAAACTGGATGAATGTTTCAGAGAACCTACAGGCCTCTACAGCCAAAACCATACAGAATGGCAGCAAAATTTGTCATCAAGCTTGCCTCGACCCAACTGACTGCTTGGGTGAGGCAAAGGATATGTATGTGTGATTGGATGGAGATGTTCAGGCATCTTTAATGGGCATGCAATTTGATGGCTCTCGCCTTTTGGTGAGAAAGCAGACTCTGCTGTGGAACGCTTTAAGGTGAATCGTGCCACAGCATCTTTCCAGGGGCTATTTGCCCATTCCATACAATTTCCTCAGCAGTTTTGCCTCTTTCGTGGTTACCGTAGGGCATTCCAACTCTGCCAACAAAGATCCGCTACTGGCACAACAGCCTGCTGGCAGCCATAGACAATATTTAAGGCATCAGGGACAACATTCAGCTCAGTCCCTACCTTTTTTTTAAATTTTTTTTTTTTACTTCTGTCTCTCCTGCCACCCCAATGTGGCCAACAGAGGAACACACGTTTATTTTGCAGCAGGACATGCTGGTCCTTTTGGCCAAAGGAGCCATAGAGACGAGTCTGGCCTCTGAAGTAGGAACTAGATGTTACTATCACTAGTTCCTTGTGGCGAAGAAGGACAGAGGCATTTTTCCTATTTTATATCTCCGTCTTCTCAACACCTTCCAACGGAAGGACCAACTTAAGCTGCTCAGCTGGCCCAGGTCTTGTCTGCCATGGATCCCGGTCAGTGAATGGTAGCACTAAAACTGCTGGACATGTATTTTTATATTCCCATTCTGCAGGCATTACTTGTGGTTCACAGTGGACCAGGGGCATTTCCAGTTTGAAGTAGTGCTCCCTTTTGGCCTTACCAGTGTACCTCAGGTGTTCACAAAAGACATGGTAGTGGTCAAGTGCATCTTTGGAGGTCAGGTGTAGAAATCTTTCTATACCTTAGAAATATGCTGTTGAGGCGGGCTTGCACCAGGCAGTCGTAGGCCACCTCCAGATGATGGGGAACCTCCTGACATTATTTGGGTTCACTATCAAAGTGCCGAAGTCACACCTGACTCCTTTCCATTTCAACTAAACTATCCTGGATACTCTGCTGTTTCATGGAAGTCTTGTGAGCGTATTTCTTTGGTCATGAGCCAGCTGGTGGGATCTTTAAACACCAGGGCTGGCAAACTTTGTGGACGACACGTAGCGTATAAAGAATGGAAATGATACCCCCAGGTGGCAGAGGGATTTTTCCAGCAATGGAGAGAACCCTGGGTCAGACTTTTTGCCACCGTTGATAACTCGGTGTCAGCATTTTTGCACGTTAGAGTTCCCAAGAAGGGTCTTTCTCTGAGTTGCATTCCGCAAAGAGTGCAGCTCGGAACTCCTGTATGCTCTCTTGGCTCGAGTTCTGAAGATCAAGACCATGGACATCGTTGCACATGTTCACAAAGCACTTTTGTCTTTGGATGGGCATTTTGACTTTCGGTCTGTAGGACTTTTAATTCGGTGTACTCCACAGATCCTTTGCCAGGAGAGATACAACTTTAATTTCTTTTCACAAGTTGAGGAATATGCCATCAGAAGGTTCTGACCTTCTGTAGCACTTTTTTTGGTGGCAGTTGTCTCCACATATTACTCACCGACCAACTCACTCCTTATTTTGTGGAGTGGACTCTTTTGCCATCTAAAAAGGTCACAGTGCAGAGATCTGCGCACTGGCGAAGAAAATTTGCCAATGGGCTGCATGTCTGAGGGTGCAAACAAGCCTTAACAAGCAACTGAGGTCAGCATGCTTGGGTGGCGCTTATGTGGAGCCGCATGACTCTACCTGCTGGCACACAGGAGTACTGCTTTTGAGTTCCTGGATCCAGTTTGTCCCATGGAGGAATATCCACGAAGTGAGGAATTTGCGGTTAGAGTATTCACCAAAACGACCATTACTGAAGGTAAGTAACTTGTTGGACAGTTGCTACAAATGTGTACTAACAATAATGTACTGGTGCTTTTTATTCTTTCAACTGAGGGGAGCCCACCTGATAGAATCTGGGTTACACTGAGATCAACATGTTATGTATATTTGTAGAGCGCACTATCGCCCAGCACTGGGCAGTTGAGAAAGCCTTGCCTCATGGGGCAGGGAAGGGGTTAACCAAAGAGGGATATTCTCATAAAATCATTTGGAAGATAAATGCTCAACCCCAAGGTACACAAATCTAGGCAGATTCCATGGATATTCAGAGATGAACTAAATAAAGAACTAGATAATTTACTAAAGGCCGGAATCATTAAAGAACTGGAGCCATCGGAGGGATAGCGCCCCTAATGGTAGCAGGTAAAACAAATGGCAACATGCGCTTGTATGTAGATTATAGGGCCTTAAATAGTAAAAGTGTGGTCGAAAAAATTTCCATTACCGAAAATAACTGAAATGTTAGTTTTAACTAAGGTGATGAAGTGGTTTTCATGTATTTATTTATCATCAGCACACCACCAGGTGAAACTGCATGAAGACAGCAAAAATGTGACCACTTTTATGACTCCACAAGGCAGGGTCTCACTTTTTCTGCATACAGTAGAAATTACCTAGCTCCCTAGCTGCTAATATAGGGAGAAATCCTGTTGCCCCTGTATTGGAGTCTACAAGAGGAAGTGCTTATATGCTATGACTTGTAGGGCTACAAAGAGGTTGGGAGCATCCAGGTGGATGAAAATCGATTCTGCCACCAGTTATTGGGTGTTCCGCCATCTACACCGCACTTTCCTATTTATCAGGAGTTGCGTCTATAATATTTACAGGATAGAATTAACTTAGCTCCCCTGGAGCTTTGGTGCGCAAATTGGGCCAACAAGGAGTCTGTTCTCAACCAGTTAATTATTAAGGAGTGCCTCGTTAGTGACCTTGCATGTTCGATCCCGTGGCTGAGATGTATCAAAGCCGATATGACAGCCATGGGCTGCCCTCATTTGTTTGAGAATCCACATTTAATATCTAATAAGGATAAAGCTTGGGTTCCAGACTGCTTCCTCAAGCATAGACCGGCATCTCTGAAGCCGACAGTTAGGGAGCATTGTATGGTCCAAATGTCAATTGGACCTGCGCTTTACTTGTTGTATGTTCATAACATGTATGACCGAATGCTACTGACCTGCTTTAGGTTTGGGTCTCTCTGTTAGATGCTGGTTTTGCCCCAAAGGCAGTTCTCCTCTGGAGACATCTGTGTCTGCCTTTGTGATGAACAATCCCCACAAAAACTGTTGCACTTTGGGTTTTTTCTGCAAATTTTATAAGATTTTTAAGAAACTGTTTAGTAGCTCTATGACGGCATAGGAATTTCACTAATTGTAGGGCAGCATTGCTTTTTCTCTAACAGTTTAATGACTATGATGTATGTTGTTCTGTTGGCTACTTTGTAAAAGGTGCCTTGGCTTGGTGCAAGACGCTGTTGTTTTAGCTATCCTGGCAGTTAGATGACTTGCTCTATTTTATTGGGATTTGTTGCTGGATTTTTAAATGAAAGTTTTATCTGTACATATGTTTTGTTTTAATATAATGTATTGTGTTTTTATTCTTTTATGATCTATATGATCTCATAAAGAGTTATTGATGATGACTCCACAAGGATGTTTCAGGTATGTTAGAATGCAATTTCAGCTAGCATCGGCAGCTGCCATGTTCCAAAAACAAATGTATAAGTTGTTTAAAAACATGCCAGGTGTAATATTCTTTCCGGACAGTATATTGATAATGGGAGAAACAAAATCTCAACATGAAGTCAAGGGAGAGAAGTATTAGAGAAATTGGAACAATATAGCTTAGCAGCCGAATATTCTAAATGTAAATTTGCTGTGCGCTCTTTGGATTCCTTGGGGCATGAAGTTACAGGTAAAACTGGAGAAAGAGTTATTAAAAGCAGTACAAAAATTCTCCAACACCAAAAGATAGACATACTTTTCTCGGATTGGTAGAATTCTATGCAAAATTTGTACCAAAATTCTCAGAGAAAACATTTAATTTAGGACAACTGCTGAAAAATAAGTGTAAATATGTGTGGACCGAAACCTTACAAAATGGGTTTGAAAGTGTTAAGGAGAGATTTGTGAAGCAAAACGTTTGTATGGTTTCAATCCAAAACTGGCGTGCATAGATGTTAGTAACAAGGGCTTAGGAGCTATGCTGTCCCAGAAAGGTGAAAACGGAAAGGAACTCACAGTGGCGTATGCCTCCAGAGCATTATATCCAGCAGAAGAACACTATTCTGTAATTAAAAAGGAGACCCTTGCTGTAGTTTGGGGATTAGAACACTTCAGAAACTTTATTTGGGGTTTCCATGTTAAAGTGGGATGTGATCACAAAACACTAAAGAAGATATTATCTACTGAAGGTTTATTCAAGGCAACACCCAGAATAGCAAGGATGTTGGTTGGGGTGTTTGATTTGAGATATACTATTGTATACTTAAGTAAGAACAGAATAGCAGATTGTCTAAGCAGACTACCATTATCACCACAAGAAGATCCAGAAATGGTAGAAGAGCTTAATGTAGCCTGGACTGAAGAGAAGATGAGGAATATGGTCCTTAGCTAAGAGGAATAGAGAGTTAACAGGATAAGGAATTGTCTGATATTAAGTATTTTATAGTTAAAAGGCGGACCTGATTAGAAAACCTTGTGCCCTAATTTGAGGCATATTTTGAAGTGTTCTATGAACTGTCAGTTGTTGATGATAAAGTGTTTAGAGGAGAAAGAATAATTCTGCCTAAGAGTTTAAGGAAGAATGTGATCGAACTGTGCCATGAAGGACACCTAGGAATAGTAAAGAGTAAAAAAAATGTTTAGGAAATATATTGGTGGCCCGGTCTGGATGGGGAAGTGGAAAGAATTGTCAGGGAATGTACTAGTTGTGTGAATGCAGATAAGTCACAAAAGTTATTGAAACCACTGCCTTACCCAGTTCCTTGTCCATAAGTGGCTTGGGAAGTATTGGGCATGGATATTATAGGTCATATCTTTGACAATGAGGAAAATTGGTATGTGTTGTTAGTAGTCGATTATTTTTCAAAATGGCCTGAAATTAAATAGATAAATAAGGCCAATACTGTAGAAGTAATTCAGTTCATGAATGAAATATTCCAGAAAGAAGTCTTACCTAAGAGAATAATTACAGATAATGGTGTACAATTGAGACGTGGGGAGATGGAAAACTTCTTAAAGAGGAATGGTATTGAACATAAGACAGCATCTGTTCACCGTCTCAGTGGTAATGGAGAGGTAGAAAGATTTGATTGAGTAATTAAATACTCACTACAGTTGGTTATGAACAATAAACTAAATTGGATGACTTCTACTAAGAATCTGTTATGGCTGTATCGCACGACACCCACAGTTGCTGGTTATAGCCCTTTTACTATTAAGAGAGTTAGAGTCCAATTCATAGAAAACAATCAGAAATGGCTACTTACCTCTAGACTTAGCAAATGGTAATCGGTAGAAGTATGGAAGAATATCCTAGACAAGACAAATGGGGGAGGGGGAGGATTCACGATTTGAAAAAGGAGATAAAAGTTGAGTTAAATTACCATTTAAAGTTAAGAAAGGTGACCGCAAATATTTAGAACCTTCAGATGTTGTAGAGGTTTTCACTAATTCAGCTAAATTAAGTGATGGACGTGTGTGGCATATGAGTAGATTTGTAAAATGTAGGAATGGGGACGATATAGCTTCAAAGAACATGGACAAGAAAAATTATGATTGGTTGGATCCTGAGGCAGGTATTAATGTTGAAAAAGAACAAATGCCAAGAAGTGAAGCGTGTAGAAGCATCTCTTAATTGCAGCTCTTATAATGAAGGAAATCAGTCACAGGGTGAAGGGAGAGAAAGTTCTACAGGAGATAATTTGGGAAGAATTGTTAACACAAAGTCCGGAAGAATGATCAGACATCCTGTGTACTTGCAAGACTACTTGATTTAGAATGTTAATCCCTTAAGGAACTGACAATTTCTCTAGTTAGCGAATGTAATTGTTGAAGTGTAATTAGTTGAGTAATTTTCCTTTGTTGTATTGCATTTGTGTTATTGTAAGGTAGAAGATGTGTTGTGTTTACTGTATGTCAACTACTTCACAGGGGTGGAATGTTACGTATATCATTGCTACCGCACCTGGTCTTTAGTAAGTAAACTTACAAGGGGACACTTATAGGCCGATGAATCTTTTGGGTAGCATGGAGTATCCTAGCTATGTAGAGACCAATGTTATCAATATTCAATATACCCAATCAGTAACCACTAAGAGAATTATTAATCATTAATCAACCATCTCAACATTCCATGAATAACCACAACTCAATGCATGTTTTAGCAATTTTACTTCCCTATTAGTTACAATTCTAATCCATATGGTTAATTCAAACTTTATTCAATCAGCTCAGAATTAGTTCATTAATGACCACCAATAACATAATCTAATCAGAACTTGAGAAAACATATGCTCAAATGCTTCAGCATAACCAACAAAGATGAATACAGTATAACAGCATTTCTAGCAGAGTTAAGCAATCAGTTAGTCAATCATTTGTCACTGTCAGCGTCACCCAAAGGAACCTTACCTAACCCAGATTCGCATTAGCATGTGGGACGTCATGCGAAAACAATTTAGAACACAAATTTGGAAAACATCTAGCTAAAAGAAAACCTATTTAAACAGCGCAGTTGGTACCTAGAAAGAAAGGCACAAAGGTTAACAGTCACATTGTCATAGCTAACTATCCACAGAATGGATCAGCAACAAAGTCAGTCTTCGTCTTCAGGTCATCAATCGATCAGCAACTCATCAGGCTCTCAAGAGCATGAGCCCAATGACAGAATCTCGAATTGCGTCTTCTGACATCTAATATCTGCATCAGTTCTCCCCTCACACCTTAAGATTTTGCCCTTTGTCATGACTTTTTATTAAGGTTACCCAGACCATCCCCCTAATTCCTAATTGGTCAGTCGATCACCAGTTATTACCATAACCAATAATGCTTATTTTACGAATCTATAAGTTCTAAGATTACGCCGTTCTCAGTTTGTTGATTGGTTCATTGTACGATGTCCTCACCATCCGGCTCATCAGGTATTGAAAATGTTGCATCTTCTTCTCCAATCAGTGTCTCTATTGTTCGAGTCCTGGGAAAGTACATCTTTTCTGCTCTACACAACATATGTTCATCGGCATATAACTTGTGAATGATGGCAGCCACTCTTCGTGGGCACATTTTCAAACGTGCACATTAATCTTTCTATATTTATTTTTTACTATAATTTTCTTGTTAATCAAAATGCCTAACACTCATTAATTAATATTTCTAATTAACATATCTGCGTTAGCATCATCACAATGACATGGGATATGTAATGGGTTGCCAAGGGAGACAGGGCAGAGAGTGACGGTTAAGGACTGGGTGAATTTGAACTGTACTTTGGCCTGCATTTATGATCTTATATTTCAATAAACTTCACTTCTTTTATTGAAAACGTGTGTAGTGAACACAACACAACACAACACTCACCTTGCCTGCCACTGTATGATATTGGTTGTTCAATGGGTAACCGTGTGAAAAGAGGTGATCTTGGGAGACACAGTAGCTCAGGGTGAGTAGGCATGCCTAATTGCGGTATCAAAATTGTGGCAGCGTGTGTGCTTTTAATACGTGCATAAAAATCTTAGTAGGTGTGATATTGTGGATAATCGAGAGTCATAAATTAAAAACATCAACTATCTCTGCGGAATGTTTCTGAGACGTGAGCATAACAGGATAGATTATACACTTTCCAAGTCAACCAGTAGAAAATGTCTGGCTCGTTGTGGTTGTAAACTTGATTATTATTAAGCATGATAGACAGTTGTAAACAACTTTGCACATTTCCGTCTTTAGGAGCGCTTTTGAATCGAATGAACATGTCAGCGAGGCCAACATAACCACTTTCCCTACAACTGTATTGTTGCTTAAACATGACACTAGAATCCAACACCTTTCCTGTTTACGGAATGTGTGGCTGTTGCTATTGCTCTGCTTTCCCTGAAGTGCATATTATATTGATGTTCGAAAGCGATGGGAATTATCGAGCACAAATATTGATAGGGTTTATTTGACCTGGTGCTGGTGTTAGGGCAGAAGTGGCCTTCGTCCATTTAGTTGTAACAAGCAAGGCCTATGCCATTTATAGCCAGGCAGACGCGCAGACTGGCAGCGAAAAGGTGCGACACAGCTTAAGAATGAGCGCGTCACATGGGAAAGTGACAGTGTATAAATTGTGTTGATAATTATTAGTCTAGGGTAATTGTTTTGCGTTTTTCTTCTAAATGATAATTAGACCGATGGATTGTTTCCTTCTATCTTGCTAAGGAGGTTCATTTTCTTCTTTATTTTTTTGTTAACAAACAGCGTGAAGCTAGTGTGCATTGTTTAAATGCCCTTTTACTCTTACCACGCCTTTTTGCCGTGAAACAGCCTTTTTATGCTCCATCAGACCTATGCCACCTACGTTATTACACATGTTAAAATCATTTGGTAACAGGCCCATCTTGTTTGTCCTTTCAATCCATAAATA
This sequence comes from Pleurodeles waltl, assembly GCF_031143425.1. Taxonomy (NCBI): domain Eukaryota; kingdom Metazoa; phylum Chordata; class Amphibia; order Caudata; family Salamandridae; genus Pleurodeles; species Pleurodeles waltl. The sequence continues at coordinate 969,940,262 of NC_090436.1, forward strand.
CTATTGTAGTTTGTCAAATATATAGTATTGGAATTTTTGTGATGTCGAAAACACACTGTATGTTAAACCCTAATACCACTTCTCCTGCTTCACCCCATGTCACCCGCTTGCAAGCAGTGTCCCAAAATGACAAATTATCAAACATGTTCCACATTACACAACCATACATGTACTATAGAGTGACAGTTTCTCCATAGTATGTGTGTTGTTGGGTGACCGTTTCTCTACCTTACCTGTGCTGTCTGGTGATTATTTCCCTACCATAAATGTGCCTCGAGGCCTCCATTCAAATACTAATCCTCTGAAGTTCAGTGTGACTCATTTGTCCTTCATTTAACTAGGGCTCTCTGCACAGATCACACAGGAAGAAAGTTTAGCGCGTAGGCAAGGGAGAAGGACAGCTGCTACTCATTGAGTGATATCTGGCTGAGAAGGAGCGGGGATTGCACGCAGTGCTCTGAGGGCGCGATGTAGTTCCAGTTTCCTTGCTAAACCCTAGTCCTTTGCTGGTTTAAACAGGAAAATACCATTTAGTCCTAGTTTTTGCTTGAATTTAGACTAACTGTTTTATTTTCAATACTATCATCGTGAGTTGTTGACTTTCTTCATGACAATCACGCAGTTACAGCAGAGGTTGGTTTATGCAATCGTATTCCTTTTCCCCCCATTGCTTGCAATACAGTACTCATCCATATAATATTTTTGTTGAAAAATTAGTCCCACAGAAAATACAGTTTATCATAAATGAGGTGCTGCCTGGATTGTCAGCTGTAGGATAAGAATTTAGGACCTTGACACATCAAACGTTTGACTTCATTTGGTGTGATTCTGTTTTGTTATGACCCTTTTTACCTGCTTGGGTTCCTAGAACCCTCTGCACTAGAGCCTACATTAGATTCTCATTCATCACTGTCACCTACACTAACTATTGCTAGCTGTTTAAGAGAAACCTTTATTTCTGATGTTTCTGTCTGTTGTGAATAAAGATGTATACGCTTGCAGATGAACTTCGTATTTCTTTTATTTCAAGCCACATCAATAATAAAGGCTCACCGACAGCGTCCGATCGGCATAGCCTCCTCTCCCAACTGACACCGATCTCGCTTAGAGCGATTCTAAATTCTATATTCTACATTCTATCCAGTATTACAACATCTCATTTTTTTTCCCCAAACAAAAAAAAACAAACAACAAAAAAAAAAGAAAATTATAAATTACTACATAACATAAGCATTAATACATTACAAATTCAGAATACTTATTTGGAACTTGTCTTTTCCTTCTAGTTCTCAAATTAACATCAGTTACATCAGTTAATTCATTCTCTGTAACTCTCTGTGCTATTTCTAAGTTATGCATTTCATTGTCTTAAATACTACTATTACTCCTGCTACTGTTTCCATCCATTCTGCAATTGGATTTTCCCTCCATTCCATCACTAGTTAAATCTCCAAAATCATAATAATCTCTAGTTTTCCAATGAACATCATCTATGTTTCCTACATTTTTCAAAATACTCTCTTGATGTGGTTTTAACAAGATCACAGCATTTTTACTCCACCACCTCTTATCTTTCAAAATAACAGAACCATTAGACACTTTCAAAATTTGCGTTGGAGAAGTGTACACCGACTCCCTATTGAGTACTTTATAGTGTTTTCTTACAAGTACCCACTCACCTACATTGAATACTCCAGATCTCACTCTATTTATTTTGTCATAATAATGTTTAGTTTTTACTTGTTTGTCGACAATTTTTTGTTTAACTTGAAGTTCATTATCCTCCACAATTTTGACTATATTACCCTTATTCACGATCTTGCCAAATTTAGGAGTAAGTAAAGTTTTCTCTTTCCTGCCTCTCATCAAAAAGAAAGGTGAAAATCCAGTTGTAGAATTTGCAGTACAATTATACCCATACACTTTCTCCCGTAAAAGTTCATATACATCTAATTTTGATGCCAACGCTAATTGAATACCTTCTTTCATAAATCTATTCATACGTTCCACTTGGCCATTTGATGAAGAATTGTAAAGAGGACTTTTTGCTTGTCGAATACCATGACACTCCAAAAATGTACACAGTTTCTGTGAAGTTAATTGTGTACCATTGTCAGATATCAAAATTCTGGGTAAACCTTCAATTGCAAATATTTTTCTTAAAAATTCAATAACCGTTTCAGTAATAACATTTCTTAAAAATTCCCAGTGAATCCATTTAGAATAATAATCTGTGATGACAATTAAGTAACCCATATCTGATTCAAGTAAAGTAAATGGTCCTGAAATATCTATAGCTATTTTCTCCCATGGTGCATCAGGTATCAAAACAGGTTGTAACTCCTTTTTGCTTAGTTTCCAATGTTTCAGATCTAATACACTCCACACAGTTATCTAAATACATATTAACATCATTGTTAAGCCCAGGCCACCAATAATATGATCTTAAAGCTTTCTTTGTGAGACTAGTACCAGGATGTCCTTTATGGGCCAAATCAATCAAACTTTTCTTTAAAGTTTGTGGTGGAACATACAAATCATGTCTCATTAAAATTCCACATTCAATACTCAATTCATCAGCTACTTGTGAAAAATTCTTCAATACATTACCTACATTTCTGCTAGGAGGCCACCCTTCAGTGACATATTTCATTACTTGTTGTAATACTGAATCACTTTCAGAAGCCTTGCACCACTCCTCAGCAGAAATCGCACCATCACAATGTTCCACAACGTCCATATAAGCCACTACACGTTCATCATCCAAAATCTTTCTGTGATCATCATCTTCCAAAGGTAACCTGGATAGACAATCAGCACGTCTATTCAAACCACCAGAAATGTGTTTTATAACAAAGTTATATTCTTGTAACTTAGATAATAATCTGCTCAACCTCAAAGATGCCTTCGTATTACTCCTCCCATCCATCATGTATACTAATGGTTTATGATCAGTTACTAACTCAAACTCGTTGCCCCAAAGATATGTCTTCAATTTCTCCACAGCCCAAACGCAAGCCAATGCCTCTCTTTCGATGGTACTGTAAAAACATTCCGATTTCCGAAGCATTCTAGAAACAAAAACTACTGTAACTTCCTTTCCAGACACTATTTGAGTAAACACAGCACCTATACCTGTTGCACTAGCATCAACCATGATTCTTTTGCGCCCTTTAGTATCATAAGGTTGCAAAGCTGGTGCCTTCAATATGGCATTTGTCACATTTATAAATGCAGTCTCTTGCTCATGTGACCATTCAAATTTCACTTTCTGTCTTAACAGTTTCCTAAGAGGTTCAACTATGCCAGCATAATCCAGAATGAACCTAGAATAGTACTTATTTAACCCAAGAAAAGATTTAAGAGTATCCTTATCCTTAGGTCTGGGCACTTCACAAATTGCTTTAAGTAAATCCTCCTTTGGTTTTATACCATCAGCCTATAAAGTGTGTCCCAAATACTCTATTTCCGTACACAAGAACTTACATTTTGATCTACTTACTGTCATCCCTCTTTCTTTTAAAATACTTAACACTTTATTCAAAATGACATTGTGTTCAGAAGATGTTTTCGCATGCACCAAAATATCATCCTGAAATTTCTCAAAACCGTCCATATCTTTAAAAAGGAAATCCATCAGCTTTTGAAATACACTTGCCGCTGATGCAAGTCCAAAAGGTAAGCGAACATATCTGTACGCTCCAAATGGTGTTACAAAAGTGGTATAATCTTTTGATGATTCACACAATTTGACTTGATATGCTGACATAAGATCAATCAACGAAAAATATCTTGAACCATTAGTAGCTGCTAGAATTTCTTGTATCTTGGGCAAAGGGTGACAATCTTCTACAATATTCCTGTTCAAGAATCTCAAGTCAGCACATGACCGTATATCACCAGTTTTCTTTTTTGTAACTACAATAGCCGAGACCCACTCAGAAGAATCTGTGAATTCAATCACACCCTCATCACACAATTTCTTTAATAAATCTTTTAACTCCCCTCTAACTGACAGTGGAACAGGACGCACTTTATGAATGACAGGTGTAGCTGTTGCTTTCAACTTAATTTCGTGTTCAAACCCCTTCACACATCCAGTATGATTCGCAAAAACATCCTGATTATCAGTCAACACCTTTTCAAGAGTCAAATACATATCAGTGTCCTCAACGCTATTGACATCTGAACATGGTATATCACCTAGAATGATTGGATTAGGTGATCCTGGTTTCAAAATTATTCCCAGTCTACCCAAATCCTGCCAACCAACAATGTTCCTGCCATTTTCAGCAACATATATCTTAGTATCGATGCTGCAACTTTTAAATTGCAAAGTGTCACAAAAATATCCCACCATGTTAATATCAAACTCTCCAAACGCCTTTGGGTTTACATCACTTTTTTGAAATTTCATGTTTTTCCAAACTTTCTCAAATTTGTCCTTATCTAATATAGTAATAGGAGAACCTGAATCTGCCATGACTTCCAATTCTTTTCCTCCAATACTAACACAACAAAGTGATGCTTTATATCTGTTCATCACCTTTCTACAACCATCATCGTCTACAGTTAGCACAATATTTGCACACATTTCTTCATCAAAATTATCAACTGTATTAATTCTAATTTGGTTGCCCTCTTTTGTACTTCTACATACAACAGCAACATGACCGACCTTTTTACATTTAATAAATTTTTTCCCTAACGCAGGACATTTGGGATTATTACCCACATGTGTAACATTGTACACTTTTACTTCCATTGTACTTGCTATCCTTGTCTTTAATTTCTTTAGTCTTTTGATCCTGTACCATATATACATCTGTATTAGAAACATCTACAGATGTTAAAGCTTTAGTAGACCTTAACGATCTCTCAATTCCTTTGGCTATGTCAACAACCTCTTGTAATGTTGGATTTCTGCATGCCAACAACCTTTCTTGTATTTTTTTTTTTTAATAACATTGAAATACAAATTGATCTCGAATATAAGTATCTATCATCTCATTAAATTCGCATGAAGACGCTAAGACTCTCAAAGAAGCGATATACTCCTCAAAGCTTTCATTCTCCATTTGCTTCCGCTTGAAGAAACTGTGCCTCTCCACCATTACATTGGGTTCCTCCTTGAATTGTTTTTCCATACGTTTAACTGCTTCCTCATACTCATTCAATGGAATAAATTGACCAGGAGGCGATTCATACTCCGGTAGATTATCAAAAATGTATTGACCTATATTGCCTAATAGGCCAAACATCAATGCTTTTTTTCGTTCTGGATCAAATTTTTTACCGTCAATAGCCACTAAGCAATTTTCAAATGCTCTATGCCAATTTTTCCATTTAATTGCAGGTTTGCCAGGATTATTTAAAAACCACGCAGGTTGATTAATAAAATTATTATGAGCCATAGTTTATTTATATATATTTTTTTTATTTATACGTATTCCACAGCTTCCAAAATGTTCTTCCAAATATCTGAAACTCTCCGGCAAAATTAAAATGGCTACTGTATACTCCTTGGTCAATTGAAGGCCATGAATATCCCAATCGACATACAAAATGGCCGCCGTTGATAAGTACTTTTAGTAGGAATTTGCCCTTGTTTCGCTCAATTTGCCCAATCCAAAATGGTCGTCGTTTGTCACCACTATATCTGTTTTCGTTGGAAATTGGGCACAATAAAAATAGCACGCGCAGCACTCCAGCGTGACTAGCAACCGCTGCTAGGAAACTAGTAAACTTCATTAATGAGTGCGTGAAGTGGCGATAAATTAATAAGGAAAGAGGAAATGCCGAACCACACGGCTACAGTAGCTTTTTGAACAGCGATGACTACTTTAAAGATAAAAACGCCATGTTCAAGGTTACCAAAACGTTCGTCGACCAGATCCACAATACAGAAAAGTCGGTGAGCCCAAACAACGCTCATCTCCAAATTGTTGTGAATAAAGATGTATACCCTCGCAGATGAACTTCGTATTTCCTTATTTCAAGACACATCAATAATAAAGGTTAACTGACAGCGTCCGATCGGCATAGCCTCCTCTCCCAACTGACACCGATCTCTCTCAAAGCGATTCTAAATTCTATATTCTACATTCTATCCAGTATTACAACACTCTCTTTCTTTCATGTTTTTGTAATGCCTGTTGCCGTATGCCCCACAGTGAGCTTTTGATGGAATTTATATGACCGTTATTTCTTCCCCCAAACTCATGGGTTATCTGTGCCAATACAGTTAAAAGAAGGAGCAGACTTTTTCTTAATGTAAATTGTGATCAAGGCAAAAAGTTACTCCTTAGCTGTCTCTGCACTCCAGACCCCCTCGCTGAAACCAAACTCAGCAGCGTTTGTACATCATACAGTCTCTTTGTACAACATATCAGAATGCCTTTTGTTCAGTAAGCATGAAGGACTTGCCATAATGTGGAATTTCTTTGGTGCCATTTTGCTATTCAGGGCTCCCACTGTTTACTTGTTATGTTCTTCATTAGGCCAGATCAGGTTTACAGTTGTCTTCTATAAAAGTCGACCTGGCAGCCATTACTACCTAAAGGAAATATAATTCACAATTTTCTTTTTAAGTCTCCGTGCTTAAGGATTCCTTTGAGGACATTAAGACAGCCCCCTCCACCCTCCCCCAGTGCAGAGGAATATTTTCCTTCCAAAACTCATGGGCTCTCCCTTTAGGCTAGTCGATAAGGCTGCCTTACATCACTGCTCATGGATAGCTGCTTTCGTTATGGCACATCAGCACTCGGAGTTAGCAGAATACAGGCTATGCATTCCCATGAACCTTGTACAGTTTTCCCTAGTGATAGGTTGATAATGTGGACTCATTCTAAATTCCTTCCTAAAGTGGTTTTAAATTTTCATCCAGACCAAACCTTTACCTTACCAACATTCTTTCAAACCCACTGTTCTCCAGAACAGAGATTCCTTCATGCACTTGACTGAGAAGAGCAATGACATTTTATGTAGGCAAAACAAAGGATATCAGAACATCCAAACAATTGTTTTGTAATTATGGAACATTACATGCAGGTTTGCCTCATCTAAGCAATCTCTAACTAGCTACATAGAGTATTGCATTCTACTTTGATGTCAGAAAGCAAATAAAAGTTTGTGTGGCAAACCGGAAGCCCTTTCATTCCAGGGTAGGACAGCTACACCTATTAGTCAGAAATATCCCTATTTCTGAGTTCTGGAAAGCAGCTCTATCGATATCTGTTTACTCCTTTACTTGTCCCTGTTGTCTCGATTCAGATTCTGTAACAGATTCATAAGTAGCACAGACCTCCTTGAGAAATGTTTGTGTAGGCTTCCTAAGCTTCTTTCCCACTTTCAGTGTAGTCTGATGGGATGGACTTGCAGTTTGATTCTTTCCTTATGAATGTTAATAGAGATCCTGTGAAGGCGAAGAAACAGTTTCTCACCTGTAATCCTAGTTCTCGTTCAGTGCAAGCTCTATTGAAATCATAGGATACCTGCCCCCCTCCTCACTAAAAGGAAAAACAATGATTGTTTTTTGTAATCTTATCCCTATCTAAATTCTTAAGAAGAACTGAGGCAACTGCACCTGCAGGGCATAGTGGGATACTGGAGGGTTTGGAACTCTTAAGGGCAGTGCCACTTGCAGGTTAACATTACTAGAGCTTATCTGGCTACATTGTCATTAGTGGTTTCCCTTCATTTACTTTAAGAAGTTTGCAAAAGAGGTTCTTTAAATGTCACCTACTATTCTAGGAGTGTTTCTGTTTTTGCATGTATTTTGAGGGCAAATTTATGGTTTGGCCAATATATCCTACATTACAGGCTGACAAAATGTGTATCATAAAAATTGCTGAACTTCTTGAAGTAATGGGGAAGATGTTACACAGAAATGTATACCTTGAAGAAGTTCTCCAGAATCCCACACGTGGGCCTGAGTATTCAATGTTTATGGTTTCAATGAAGATTCGCCTGAAGGAGAACTAAGATTGCACATAACAAACCGTTCCTTACAAATATCATAGCAAGTTTGTGCATTTTGAATTTGGCCTTTGCAATCTCAAGGTCACTTGCACTGCCCTTGCAAATTAAAAGCCTTTTGTGCATAAGCCCCGACGAGGGTTACTTTTGTTTTTTCCAGAAATAGGGCTGCTAGCGTTTCATCCTAATACTTTTGTACATATTACTAGGAGGCAGGGAGTAGAAGGGGTAAGATATAAACAAAAGATGCTGCCTTGAAATAGACATATACGCTGAAAAACATTGACAAAGAGCACCGCCTTCATTTTCTTCGTTTTTAAAAATACAGACTTTCTTGAGTTGACAAAAGCAGTTTTTGATTCAGACGAGTACGGCACAAGTAAATATGAACATAATAAGGTGCTAAGGGGGTTATTACATCTTTGGAGGAGGTGTTAATCCGTCCCAAAAGTGACGGTAAAGTGACGGATATACCACCAGCCGTATTACGAGTCCATTATATCCTATGGAACTCGTAATATGGCTCGTGGTATATCCGTCACTTTACCGTCACTTTTGGGACGGATTAACACCTCCTCCAAAGTTGTAATAACCCCCAAGGTCTTGTTAAAACATTTTTTTTAAGTGCTCTGAACCAAATTGATCCGAAACCTTTTGTCTAGATGGTTTTCGTTAAAGACTGTTTGGCCTGTTTTACCCCGTGAGTGGGCAACACACAGTTAATATAGTGTTTCCATTATTAGTTGCTGTCTTGTCCAGCATGTGAGGAAGCTTCCTCGATGGGTTGGTTCTTCCCAGTGTGTCGGCTTCCATGGCTGCAGGAGTTGTTCACGGCAATCAGTGTAACCCCCTTAAGTAATTATAAGGCAAAAGGCGTGTGACGTACACTGCGGTTTCCTCAACTTGGGTCAAACTTGAGACCGAGCATCCACCAGTTATACAAAAATGGGGGAAGCATACTTTTAAGATAATTTAGGCCTTTATATGTTTTTAAAAATCGCATTAAGGCTTTTTGTATTGGTGGGAATAAAGCTTTACTTCACGTTTATAATGGAAGTTTTAGAAGTTTGTCTTCATTACTGTGTGACACTGGGAAGGTAAGAGGTCATCCAAAAAAAGACAGCTGTTTCCTGCATAATGTCCAGATGATGATGGATAAGACAATAGAGGTTCCTTCAGACATTATTCGGGCAGACTGAGATTTAAGTTTTGTCTTCTGATGAAAATCAGACCTTGATTCAGGAAGCTGTCTTTTAATGCCCTGAAAGGAAGAAAAAGTGATAGAAGTCTAGCTAAGCATGATGACCCACCATCATGTTTTTGAGACGCAGAGTCAGAACCAAGCACCATAAGTACTGGCAAGTACATCAGGAAGGAGCGAGTCAAGTTCTGGGATTAATCAGAAGTAATTTTAGGTTCCCAGAGGTTGCTGTTTTGGATAATGCAGAAAGTTTATTTCCCTATTGCAAAAGACCATCAAGGTTGTCTAAGCCATAACGAGGAGAGCCCAAGCATGAGACACGAGCTGTCTGTTGTACCTTCTTTTTTTTTCAAAAAGGCTTTTTGAAGTAAGTTCATTTTATTACTTGATTATTGTTTTCTTCACATGTATGTCAAACAGGTTAAATCGATTATATCAACCTATCAAGATATCAACCTATCAAGATACTGCTTCCATGCTTGGACTCTCCTTGTGTCGCAGTGATGCACAGCAGATGCTAGAGAGTTTCTCTCTCCTAGTGGGGAGAAACCAGTCTGACGTAATGCGTTAATGTGTATACTATCATAAATAATGTATCAAATTCAAAAGCAATTGAACATGTGTCCTCGCGCATACTGTGTTTTTACCTAGCCATAAAGTTTTGTCATTTACCACTGTTTAATATTGGCAAAGAAGATGTACTACTACCAATGAGCACTAGGTGGCAATGTCACAAAAGAAGAAGCCATGTTGTGCGCTCGTAACAGTTTTTTGCAAATTTTGTAGACTTAACGTTGAACTTGTCTTGCTTCTGGGAATGTTTTTGTCAGATTTGTTGTATATCTAGATTTTCTAGTAATGTGTCCCACTTCGAGTGAGTTCATTTTATTACTTGATTATTGTGTTCTCTTCACTTGCTCGTCGAACAGGTTAAATTGATGATATCAGTCGTGATGTGATAAGCCATCACTGATGAGGCGCATAATGAAGTAACTTGCCATGCCATGTATGACATTGTTTTAGGTCATCTGCAGTACATTATAGAAAGTTATGTCTGTATAGCTGTTGATAAACGGCTAATTTTATGGGGTTTCCTCAATTCAGCATCTTTTTGAAGATACAACAGACAGCTCGTGTCTCGCGCTTGGACTCTCCTCGTCTCGTAGTGATGCACAGCAGATGCTTGAGAGTGTGTCTCTCTGGTGGCGAGAAGCCGGGCTCCGCAGAGAGTGATTATCTCAGTATTTGATGGGGCTGGCAGCACAGGTACAGGTGCCTGCTATCCGTGGTACGGCCAAGAACTCACAAGCAGGTGGAAGTGATAACGCGTCCCTTTATGATATTTTATTACACATCAGGACTCGTTTTAGGCCAATGAATCTTTGGACCCAGTTGAGAGACACCTTAGGACGAGATAGCTAATCAATATATCAATCAATACATCAATAATGTCATCAATATTTATCACGACAATACATTTCACTTTAGTCAAAGTCATTAATCATTTCAAAGACGCTACCATGACCTTTCAGCCATGAATAACCACACCTTGTTTAGTAGAATTTTATGAGTTTTATTCCCTATTAATTACAGTCTAATAGCAAATGCGTTAATCTCAACACCAAGAAACATAATAGCATAGTCACGATATGGCAACTTTGGTAAGCTTTCATTAAAGCAAGAATCACAAACATCAGAACATAACACGGCATGAACATATATCAATTTAGCAGAGTGTCAATAACGCGTCCGTTCAACAAAGCATAATCTCGGTCGTTTGTCTATTTGCGTCAGCTTGGTGAACACCTGTCCTAACCACTGATTAGCATTCGCATGTTGGGCTTCATGCAAAACAATTTAGAACACCAATTTGGAAAACATCTAGCTAAAGTCTCTGTCAAAAGCAAGCAGTTGGTACCTAGAAAGGAAAAGCAAACAGACAAATCACAATCGCGTTGTCATAATTACCCTCCAAAGTTTAAGTCAGCACACAGGTTCAGTCTTCGTCCTCAGGACTCCAGTCAAATCGCCATCAGTCAGAACTCAGCTCCGGGGCAAAAGGGCTCTTTCCTCATAAGGAGGTAAAGTGTAAAATGGACAATTCTAAGCGCGAGGATGGTTTTAAGTAACCCACCAAGTCACCAAACAGAGTGACAGAGTTTCTGGATAAAATCAATAGCATACCCTAACCCACCTAAATGACTCTCCGTGACATGGGATTTTATCCTGTTTTCATTGTACAGTCGCCCAAATTTCTATTGGTCATCTATTACACCCCACTATCTTTTAACCTATCAAAATACACATTAGGTAATCTAACCCTTCACCCCATATTGTTTTACAAGTCTTTGATTGGTCTTCGTAATTGACGTCTTCAGAGGTGGTACGTCCGGTATGATTTCATCCTTCTGTAATTCTTTGCACATCTTTGGTCAGCAGTTCCATTGTCTTCACCGGTTTGAATGACCTTGTACATTACATTAATCTACAGTGTTTCAATTTACTTTTAACATTTATTCTGTAAACGAGAGAAAGTGATGGGAACGGATCTAACATGGTTACATTCATCTTCCAAGTCTGAAGAAAAGAACAAGCAGGGTCATGTCCCCTTGTGAGTCAGCACACTGAAAAATAGAAAAATGCATTTAATATGAGAGCCAAGGCAGCTAAGCTTCGGCTCCTGCTAATTTAAGGTCTATGAGGATTTCAATACAGTTTCAATAATGCAAACATTAGTATAAACTTATTTAAACATAATATAAACATTTTGGTCATTATTATAGGTCTACGTATACATTGGTGGCCACTCCTCGTGGTCAAAATTCAAGTGCATGTTTAAGCAAAATTACTATTATTATAGTTTCTATGCGGCATCATCATACATTGATTCATAAACATTTCATGTTAATATAGATTATATAACCTATGCTCTCTCAGAAGTACACTTCGTGGAGAATGAATGCCGGGAAGACTTACTGCAGCACATGGACCACTGAACACTAAAGACTCCTAATTATATCTGTATTTCTGTACTGATGGCAGGATAAACAAGCCACAGCGAAGTAAAAGAGACGGCCTCGTCATGACGTTAATAACATCATTATGCATGAGGTGTGACCGCCATCTTAAATTGGGGCAATATACTTTAAATAGTCTAACAGTAGCGATTTTCTCTACGCATCAGCAGCACGTAGGGAAATCAATAAAAAGCACAGTCACAATTGTCTTTGCGCAGCAGGGGGTGGAAATAGGCACCCTAGAAAACAGCCTCTAACATTTGACCTCTGTCTTTAACCAGAGAAGAACATGATTTATAGCCCTGTTTGCAGAAATGGACTGGAGCCGCTGAAAACATCCAGCACTCTGGTTAAATGCTCTTAGCTTTAGAAAAAAGTAGTCCCTAAGCAGATGCTACAGTGGCACAAGTGGAAGGGTACAAGTACTGGGGTCATCCTCCAGGGGAGCGTATAACTGAGGAAAAGATGGGACAAACAGGAAGGATTGACCACTAGCAAGCAAGGATTTTTAGGGACCCTGAAAGAAACCAATGAAGTATATACGAAAGTGTATACAAGAGGTCTTGAATGCTCGACCTGAAAACTACCCAGACCCCCACCAAGTCAACTCTTAAAAGTACCCCCATCCCGAGCCCTAAATCAAAAAAAAAACTAACCCAAACCCCTGACACCCTGCCCTTAAAATTGCACCAAACTCCCCTCTTCCGCCCTAAGCCTTAAATCCCAAAAACGTCTGACCCCCACCCTGAGCCCTAAAACCACCCACTCACCACTAAAAACAACATCCCTCCCCAAACTACCCCAACCACCCCCGCCCGAGCTCTAAATCAACACCCCTGCCATGCAATCCACCCCACCCTTAAAACTACCCCGCCCCTGCCTTTAAAACTACCCTGACCCCCACCCCGCCCTGAGCCCTAAAATCACCCACTCACCTCTAAAAACCCTCCCCCTGCCCAAACTACCCCGACCCCCCCCACCCTGAGCCCTAAATAAAAACAAAAACTACCCCCACCCTAAGCTCTAAAAGTGCCCCACCCCTAAAAACAACCCCTTTCCTAAACTATCCTGACCCCGAGTCCTAAATCAAAAAACGACCCCAACCCCCACCCTGAGCCCTAAATAAAATAAAAAAAAGAACTAATGAGCTCTAAAATCGCACCTACCTCTAAAAACAGCTCCCCCACCCCAAACCCAGCCCCACTTAACTCTCCCGATCATTCTTCTTCCTGCTCCATGCCCACCCATCCGCACAGGTAGACCGCTGCCTCAACCACGCAAACGCATGGTTAAAGCATATGCGTGGTTCAGTCCGTTGTTCCACTTGCGGACAGACGCCTCACGTGGTTGAGCCTGCATAGTTGAGGCCGTTTCCTTTAGTAAGTTGCATGTCTGTATATCCAGAAGACAATACCCCTAAAGAACCAGTGCATAAAAAGATTGAGAAGTGTATGAAAAAGTCAGAAAGGTATCTGAAGATGGCAAAATAGCATTAAGAGCAAGAACTTTTATAGCCTATGTGGCTCAGTCTCTGGTCAAAGATTTTTTTAAAGCTTGGATGCAGCCATACGTGAGGGAAATGACTGCTCTGATTTGCTGGTTCATATGGACAACAGGCCAGATTGTTTTTCCCAATATTTTGTGATACTGTTGAGGTGTCGTCGTTAACTGTAGGAACTTCTGTGTTGCCTATTGGGAATATGTGGCCCAGAGCCTGGAAAGCTGACACCCCTGATAAAGCAACTTTCTTAAAAATTCTGCTTCAAGGGAAGAAATTATTTGGAGAAGAGTTGGACCAGATGGTGACAAAAGCATTTAAAGACAGAAAACATGCTCTTCACAGGACCACTGGAATTATCTGGCAAGAGAGGGCCAAGGTATGTGGCAGGATTGAGTAAATTATGCAGCAAGAAAAGGCTAATTTTGTGGCACATTTTCCAATAGTATTACTTCATTAGTTTGTCATTTTTAAATGTGATAATTTTGTCTGGACATTGGCTACACCTCGTTATTAACTGTGTAGCACCCTAATATAGCAGTAAGCACCAGAAATATGACCAGTCAGCTTTACAAAGGGCCAGCAAACATGTGTCGCTGCATTTTTAGAAACTTTTAAACTGTTTGAGGGGGAAGAATTTTTTTTGTTAAAATCAGCAGATTTCGTGTTAGATGATGAATTGTGTGCCAAATGCGGCAAATCAATAATTATGCGAAAATCACCACCATCGTACAATCACATAATGCCAGTGTCCCTGCCCGTACATTGGAAGTCTTCACACGATTATGGTGACAGCAAGAGGTATTCATAAATAGATCCTTGTGCAGAAGGCATTTTCAAAATAAGAAAAAAGTGTAAAAATCACAATCCTCTTCCTACCAACCAGGTTACAAAAGTCAGAGGTCCTCATGACTATCAGCAGGGAGAAGGATGTCTTCAAGTGCCTTCAGGATTTTCAAGAGTTCTTGATTAAGCCTGTGAAAGATCAGTGGGTGTTGAATATAATTCAGAGAGGTTATGTCATAAAGTTTAACTCCAAGCCTCCAGACTTTGGAAGCATCCTTTCCCCATGCCAAAAAACAAGAAAAAGCAAGAGGCTTAATAGAAGGAATTTCATAATTGTTAAAAAAGTGAGCCTCGACCAGTTCCCTGGGAAGAGAAGAAAGTGTTTCTATTTGATTTTTTTTTAGTCTAGTGGAAGAAGAATCAAGAGGATTTACATCAGTCCTGGATCTAAAATCTTTCAGTCATTGCATAAAATTCACCCACTTCACAAAGGACAGTCTACAAAAGGTAATACTTCAAACACCAGAGTACACTGTTCCAAAAAAATCAGTGCAGATAAAATATATTTTCAACACAGGAAAAAAAAACTTTTTTTGACTAAGGTATGAATGACTTCAGAAGCAAAGGCCCTCACGCTCCACGTCCGACTGGCACTGCAATGTCTGATGAGAGGGTAGACAAAAGCTGGAGAGAAGGAAGAAATTAAAATTGGCTCGGACGCTCCCTTGGAACTCACTTTTATTAGAATAAGGAAGCGCTGGTCAAGATTAAAAAGACAAAATATAGAGTTAAGGAGGTAATGGTCCTATACTCTAAGGAACGAGTGGTACAAAAGTGATTACTTCTTCCACTCTAATGAGTCAGCATGTTTCGTGCCTTTCAACGTCCGGAGGTATCACATGGCGCTTCTTCAGGAATAAATATATGTTCTCCACAAGTAATAGGAAAAAACACACTCTGTGTTCATAACTAATGCAAACGCTAACAGTGAGACTATACTCACAACAGTTCACTTCAATTAGAGGAACTAAGGCATACCATCATTGGCTTCAGAGCAAGTTTTCGTAGGAAGTGCAAAATTACTATTTGTTGTTTATGGGCATTCTTCCTGGTCCGGATTCAATCTAATCCGTGTGTCGCCTGTTCGCCACCAAACAATGAATAATATTAATCTCCCAGTCCTTTCCCTTTTTTGAAATACAAAAGGTAATAACCATGGTCATGCAAGGTAACTTCCTAATAGCACTCGGACTTCTAGACACTTTTATCCATATTCCGAATGTTCAAAATAATTAAAGGTATCTGAGATTTGCTGTTGAGAGCCTACGTTACCAATTTGTGGTTCTTCTTTTTAGGCTACAGTTGACTCCAAGAGTGTATACAAAAGTTCTGACTCATTTAGTAGTCATTCTTCACAAGAAATGAATTCTACTACCTCATTTTCTAGACAAATGGCTAGTGCATGTTGTTAGACCTGGCATCCAAAGTGTAGTTTCTTCTCTCCTTTTCCCCTTTGACCTCCTGCTTTGCTGAGCCCGTTTCTGCTGGCTTTAGAACTCTCTGCACTTTACTACTGCTGACCTGTGCTGAAGTGCATGTGCTCTTTTCGTGGAACATAATAACATTGGTGTATCCACAACTGGCATATTTAATTTACTTAAAAGTCCCTAGTAAAGTGCACTACCTGTGCCCAGGGCCTGTAAATTAAATGCTACTAGTGGGCTTGCAGCATGGATTGTGCCACCCACTGCAGTGGCCCTTCAAACATGTCTCAGGCCTGTCACAGCAGAGCCTGTGCGTGCAGTTTAGACTGCCATGTCGACCTGGCAAGTTAACCCCCATGTCAGGCCCAAAGCTCCCTTTTTAATACTTAAAAGTCACCCCTAAATTAGGCCCTGGATAGCTCCAAGGTCAGGGGGCAGTGCATTTAAAAAAGTTGGGCATGTACTTTTTAAGATTTACATGTCCAGGTAGTGAAGAACTCTTAAATTAGTTTTTCGCTACTGTAAGGCGTATCTCTCCTATAGAGTAACATTGGGATTGCCTTATTACATTTTATAAGTGCAATTTCCAATTAGGAAGAAATGGGACCCCCAAGTTTGGTGTCTTGGGAATCACAATTTAAAATCACAACTTGTGGTGAAATGATATTTGAAATTGTAATTCTGAAAATATCACTTTTAGAAAGTTGGTGTTTTCGTACTTTAAATCATCTAGTAGTACCTACTTGTCTCTGAATACACATCTGGGTCGATGACTGTTGGGCTCTTGTGCATTCCCTCTAGACAGCCACACTCAAATGGAGCTAAGGTGTGACTGAGTGGCCATCTGTATGTTGATGTGTTTTTATGGGCAGGATGGGAAGGAGGAGCGGACACACCTGCGGGCTCGGGCTGTATCCTGAGCCCGCAAAAAGGGCTGCATAACCCCCTGTAGTGTCGTGAGCCAGGGCAGAAATTGCAGGGACTCTGTGCACTTCAAAGGCCTCTCTTTCAAACCTACCCCACTTCAAAGTCACCACTATGTATAAGAAATGGACTTCTGACCCCACCAAATCAGTACACTTCTCGACTTGAAAACATTCTTCCAGGAAGGACTGCTCTGCTGCTGAAATGACTTTCACTCTGCTGTACTCCTGCATTGCTGTGCCTTCCCTGCTGCCCTCCTTGCCTGGGAGTGAGAAGGACTGGACCTATATCTCTACCTCCCTATAACCAAAGTGACTCCCATGGCTTGCTGACGTGCTTCCTGTTCTGAAGTCTCAGGGACATCAGTGACTTCCAAACACTCTGCTGCAGCTTCTTGACTCTGTCATCTTAGAGACCTGCCCTACCATGTGGTACTAATCCGGCAGTGGGCTTGCCAGCTGTTTCCTACGGGAATCCATGCATCTCCATTGTTGCACCGGTCAAAACCAAAGCATCCCCTTTGACGCAGCCACAGGAAACAGCACATCGCTCGCTGTGTGGCTTGACGACGACTTATCACCTGCATCTGAGGGGTTAGACATCGACGCAGCTCTGATTGCACAACTCAGAACTGACACGTCTCGCCTACACCACCAGGATTGATGACAACACATC
The DNA here is from genome assembly GCF_031143425.1 of Pleurodeles waltl. NCBI lineage: Eukaryota > Metazoa > Chordata > Amphibia > Caudata > Salamandridae > Pleurodeles > Pleurodeles waltl. Next base: position 969,957,824 of record NC_090436.1, read on the forward strand.
TACACCACTCCTCGGCATCAATGCAGCCCCAAACCAAGGTACTGAGTTAAGCAGGACAATGTTGGTCACTATATCTGACATATTTCACCTGACTTAGCACAGCTAGATTTTTTGGCTGGCACTTTGCTTTAAAGCACTATATTTGCAGATATGCTTTAAAAATTCATATCTCTACATATTTTTTTTTTCATTTTGTTTTTGTTTTCTTCATTAAATTAAGCTTATCTTTTTCCATAGTGTTTTTGCTGTTTTACTGTTTTGCGTGTTGCACAAATACTTCACACATTGTCTCTCAAGTTAAGCCTGCCTGCTCTGTGCCAAACTACTGGGGAGAGGGAGGTGAGCACAGGTCAATTTATGGTGTATGTCTGACTTACCATGACTAGAATTGTGGTTCCTGCTTGGCAGGGTGCTTGCCTCTGCCAACCAAAAACCCAATTTCTAACACATGCCAAAACAGGTGCCTGTCAACAAAGAGAGGAAGACAGTAGCAAGAGCATGATTTTTTAATAAATTGGAAAAGTACCAAATGCATTCATCACAAGATCATGAAATTATAGAAACAAGATTCCAGACAAAGATTGCCTTTCCTCTGGAGAGGAGATGGGAAAGGGCGTAGAATAATTCACAGAATTCACTGGTATAAAAATCTCCAAGACCCTGCGTATGGTTAAAAATTTAGGGGGATGTGGCAGCATCAGTGTTACTTGTCCCATGGGACAGGTTTTATCTGAAGATATTTGTGAATCAGTTTCTGAAAATGTGGTCCCCAGAAGTAATGAAATTTGAAACCAACTGACGTAAAGCAGTGAAGCTAGAAAGGACCTACAGTGGTGACTGGCTCCTTTGTATGTGGAGACAGGAGTTCAGTTAGTGACTCAAGAATGGCGACAACAGAAGCCAGCAGTACTGGATAGGAGGCAGAGGTGAAAATAGTCTTTAATAAGACAACATGACTTTGAAAGCTTATGTGAACAAATAAGGGGGACCCATTTAAAATCTGTTTTCCTTATTACAATTGCGGTGTTCCAGTGGGCAGAGACCCATTTGAGTGTGCTTACAGTAGTACATATTCATGCAGTTCGGAATCCGAAGGTGGATCATTTTAGCACGGTTTTCTCTTCTTAAATCCACATCTCTTTGCAGAAATCTGTCATACATGGAAAACCTCAGGGAGGAAGGAGACTGGAAAATAGAGGTTTATTCCTGTCGTTGGCCACAATGAATTCCATATGCCTTTCCCCCATTCCCACGAATGTCAACATTTCTGATTAGAGTAGGCTACTGTGACTTATTTCGCCAGCATGGCTCCACTCGTCCTGGTTTCCTCTGATAGTGCACATGAGGTTGGATATAGAATAGGCCTTGCCAACGGTTTTATTTCCATTAGTGCATCTGCCTTATATCTGAAGACTCTTCTTTGACTTCACTTGACAGTGTGGAAGTTGATCAGGTAGAGTTACACGGAATAGGGATTTTTGACAATCTAATTTTATCAGTACAGGCCACTAGCACGGAATCAACTTGCAAATCCTGTTCATATCATTGGTCTTCATTCAGGAATTTGGGTGAGAAATACAACTTGGACCCTTTGTTCTGTGAAAATCATTTAGATTTTCTTCAAGATGGTTGTTCTGTGGCCTGAAGGCAGCAACTTAAAAACTTTAGTGGGCAGCAGTGAAGGCAGGACTGATGTTAAGGAATGTGAAATGTTGGTGTTACGGTTGTTTAAAGGTTTTACTAACATGCAGCCGTTGATTATGGCTCCTTTGAATAGCTGGGATCTAATCTTAATTGAAATCTAGAATCTCTGAAGGGTTCTCCATTTGAACCTTTAGAATCTATTCATTTGAAGTTATTGACCATGAAAGTGTTAACGCCACCCTTTAGGATAATTTATTATACATCAGGACTTGTTCCAGGCCAATGAATCTTTTGACTCAGTTGAGAGACACCTTAGGACGGGATAACTAATCAATACGTCTATAATGTCATCAATTTTATCACAACAATACATTTCACCTTAGTCAAAGTCATTAATCAATACGAAGCTACCATGACCTTTCAGTCATGCATAACCACACCAGTTTAGTAGAATTTTTATGAGTTTTATTCCCTATTGGTTACAATTCTAAAAGCAGATGTGTTAATCTCAAAACCAAAAAACATAATAGCATAGTCACAATATGGCAACTTTGATAAGATTTCATTAAGGCGAGAATCACAAACATCAAAACATAACACGGCGTAAACATAGATCAATTTAGCAGAGTGTTAATGACGCGTCAGTTCAACAAAGCATAGATTCGGTTGTTTGTCTATTTGCGTCAGTTTAGTGAACACCTGTCCTAACCACTGATTAGCAATAGAATGTTGGGCTTCATGCAAAACAATTTGGAAAACATCTAACTATGGTCTCTGTCAAAAGTAAGCAGTTGGTACCTAGAAAGGAAAAGCAAACAGACAAATCACAAAAGCATTGTCATAATTACCCTCCAAGGTTTTGGTCAGCGCACAGGTTCAGTCTTCGTCTTCAGGACATCAGTTAAATCGCCATCAGTCAGAACTCAACTCCGGGGCAAAGTGGGGCACTTCCCTCATAAGGAGGTAAAGTGTAAATGGGCAATCTAAGGATGAGGATGGTTCTATGCAAACCAATAAGTCACCAAACAGAGTGACAAAGTTTCTGTATAAAATCAATAGCATTCCCTAACCCACCTAAATGGCTCCCCATGTCACGGGTTTTTATCCCTTTTTCGTTGTACATTCCCCCAAAATTCTATTGGACCTTTGCTATACCCCACTATCTTTACCCTGTTGGAAAACAGATTGTCATTATTCTTTCACCCCATATTATTTTACAAGCTTCTCATTGGTCCTCATGTTCGATGTCTTCAGAGGTAGCACGTCCGGTATGATTTCATCTTTATGAAATTCTTTGTACACCTTTTGGTCAGTAGCCCCATTGTCTTCACCGGTTTGAACGACCTTGTACTTTACATTAATCTACACTGTTGCATTTTGTCTTAATAATTTCTACCAGCAATGTGAATTTCATGTGAACGGATCTGCTATGGTTACATTCAGCTTCTAGTTTGAAGAAAACAAGAGGTCATGTCCTTTTGCGAGTCAGCACACTGCAAGATAGGAGAAATACATTTGAAATGAGAGCTAAACAGCTAAGCTTCGGCTCATGCTAACTTAAGGCCTACAAGGATTTCAGCACACATTCAATAACACAATTATTAATAATTAGTATAAAACTTATTCAGTATAACATTTTATAAACATTTTAGTCATCATTATTAGTCCACGTATACATTTGGCGGCCACTCCCCGTAGTCACATTTCAAGTGCACGTTTAAGCAAAATTTACTACATCTGTTTCTGTGCGGCATTTTCACACATTAATTCATAAACATTGCATGTTAATATATATTATATAAGCTATGCTCTCTCAAAAGTATGTTTACTAGTAGCATTCACTGTTACAAGGAGGTTAGTATCTCTGTGTTTCAAGCATCCCTATTTAAGGATTTTACTGACTGTGTGGTTTTGAAGCTGGGTCCATCTTTTATTACAAAGATCTCGTACAAACTGTATCTATACCAAGACGTTATTATACCTGATTTGCAGCTCATGCTTCTCAGGAGGAAGTAGAACGTCTTAATAGTAACATTTTACCTGGCTAAGGTAGCATCTTTAAAAAAATATGGATTGTGAATTACGTGCTGGCAAACAAAGAAAGTAACCCATCAGTTCAGACTCTGTCATTGGATTAAATCGTTGATTGTACGGGTTTACAGCATTCAAGGGGTGGGTGAGTGTCCATCAGGTGTTCAGGGATATCCAACCAAATGTCTGGCGACTACATGTATTGTGTTTCAAAGTGCTTCCTTACAGGAAATATGTAGGACAGCTATTTGACAGTGTGGATCGGCATGAGGAAATGTGTGGTTCAAACATTCTTTCTTTTAGGAAATAATGAGCGGTATCAAATAAATGTAATTGTTTTATTCCACTTACTCTGGTCCTATCAGAGTTATAGCTTTGATATGCCTCATTTGTAATGAGAGGAAGAATAAAGTGGATTTAAAGGTAATGCTAAAGTTGCTTGCTGGTAATCCATTACTCTGAGTCCATACTTCCTAGTAAAATGTGAAATAAGTGTCTTAAATGATGACTGCTACTGACTGCCTTCTGTTTCCAGCAGTGTTCAGTCTAATTTTTGCTTTTGACTAACAGGTTTAAGATCCTTGAATTTGAAGAGGTCCATGTGACAATAAGTTTAAATCGAAAGCAGTAGATTTTCATAATGTTGAATGCTTGACTCAACTGGACCAGACATAGGAGATATATTTATTTAGTTCTCTGCTGCGTCTGTTGCAGGGGATCACTTACAGGCAGGCGCTGGAACACGGAATCCGGCATGCACAGCTCCCCCTGGGAAGCTTTGTGAAAATGAATAGCCGAAAAGTATTGGCGGTTAATCATGGTAAGTCAAAATTAAATCAAGAGAGCGTCCTTGTAGAATTTGACTCTATTTTTAGATTTTTATTATCCTTTTACGTGAGTGCATGAGACTTCTTTTGTGAGGTAGATTAACCTTTTTTTGTTATCGTCATATGTGACAATTTTAGAAATTGACTCTTCATCTGTTTCTCTTCTTGGTTTGCTGCCCAGTTCCAACTAACTAAGTTCAGCAACTGTCTGCAAATGCTGTGCGCTACATCACGTACTGTTCTGTTTTGTAAGGAAAGTACAGGGGTGCAGGGCTTGGACACCATGGCTTAAAACATGTACTGTATTCCTGCTCTCTATTTTTATCCATATTCCAGTAGTGTTTGTGAAATCTGTATAGGTTGGCAATGATTCACTAGAGACATCCTTCTTATGCGAAAATTTTATGTTTTTATTTGCATTGTTGATTAGGAGCTGAGTATCCTTGGCCATCGGGCATTCACTCTTTTCCGGTGCACATTCATTGTTACATTGAATCTTTCACTGACATTCTTGCTTGTTGTTGTGGTACATGCTAGCATACTACATTTCCCCCAAGTTATCATGTATTTATTCTAAATGTACACATTGTGCAGCCCTATGAATATTTTAGATTTGTAAGCTTATCTCTGGAGGTTCAAGTAATTTTAGAAAGTCAGAAATGGGTAACCCCTTAATAGCTCACAACATTTAAGCTACCACCCAGCCAGTGTAATCTGTCTTTATGATCACGTTGATTCACATTATGTCCGTGACTGCAAGTTGTTCAGACAATTCAATAAGATTTCCGAAGCGCACCATATGGTTTGTGCGAGCGGTTCAGAATTCTCTGGTTATCACTGTTAGTCAGTAATCATCTCATTCCATGCATGGGTGCAAGAGGTACTAGGGGTTCCTTTGTCACCACACAGCTCTCCAACTACTTGCAGTTGAAGGTAGCACAGGCTGAGTGATATTTGCTTGTTAGTCTGTAGAGAGAGATGGTGCTGATGCAGGATTGTTTTCATCCTCAGAGAATACACAGGGCTGCATCCCTTGTGCATGGGTGTGCACCACCAATCTGAAACACCAATCGTTGGCGGGTCTCCCAGGGTGCAGTCTCATACGACACTAAGGGCCAGATGTATCAAAGGGTTTTTACCCATTTTGTGTCTATGGGAAAATGTGTTCGTACATATGGCCCTAAGTGAATTGTTTCAGTTGGTAAGGTAGGCACTGCATTGCAGAAATATATGAAATCCAGTTTTGCCGACCACATAAAGGGGTGATTTGGGCCACAATGCCTAGGACAATATGTATATAAGGAGCAGTTTTCCATGTCAGAACCTCTTTTGGAGGGCCATATGGCAATTAGGGGTTTCTGGGCCCAACTGTGGTGATTGAGGCCTTTAACTCTTCATGTCCCTGGGCCCGGCCTACTATGGATCCTGCTCAACTTGGCCAAATACTCCTTCTGCACTTGACTTCTTGTGGTAGGTGTGGTTGTGCAGTCAAGGCTTTGGGGGAGGGAGGCTGCTAGAGGCAAAGAGGTGTTGATACAGGTTAGTGAATATGACTCTAAACTCAAAGTGCAAACAGACTGAGCAATAAATGAATGTGCAGCCAAATACTTAATTTAAAAAAAACGTAGAAATAAAACAGTATCTACACATACAAAGGAATACGACATTCTGAAGCAACAACGGAATCTTCCTTGAGGTTGAGACTCTGGTAGTTGTCAGGCAACTCCCTGTCCCACCCTCTTTCATGCAATATGTTTAGGGTTATTCCCCATTTACGGGTGGCTGCATTAGAGAATGCAAATTATAAGGCCCTACTCTAGAGTTCCATTTTGACTCTTCAGGATTTCAGTCAGAAAGTATCTATGGTGTTGCTTCACCTTTAGCAATGCATTCCCTGTGGCCCCAATTGCCTGATTTTAGTCTTACCCGCTCCGGCGGTGTTGCATTGTTCAGCAGTGCAGCGAGTGTCCTCATCTCGGGCATTTCCAAGTGTGGATCCTGCACTGCGAAGTCGGACCGCTCGCAAGGAACCCGGCAGCACTCCCTGGTGCAAGCTGTTCTTGTTAAGCAGCTTGGTCTGTCAGTTTCAGACAAACAAAGCTGCTCTCGCTCGGTAGACACCCTTCCCCTGACAATGGGGAGGGTGAATTCTCCGGCTTCCGACTGAAGCGGCTTGGGTGCAACATACTCAGCAGTGTCCTGCAATCCTCTGGGAAACAGTCATGTACAGTTGGCAAGCCAGACTCGCTGGTCACAGCAGTAGTCCTCTCGTCCAGGCCACGACAGAACAGTTAGTTAGCCACAGCCATACCACCAGACCCTCTGGCATACAAGATTACCAAGTTAGTGTAAGAGCTTCACATTATCACTATGGTAAAGGTGGAGCAATGTTAGTCTTCTAGGAGCGTGCCCTTCAACTTCAAGAGGAGTATGCTAGAACTATAAACAGTTCACTTTGCTTTTAAATCCTATCAGCTACATTGGATGATAAGTTGATATTAATTGAAGTAGACCATACAATAACAAAGAACTACCTGATCAAACCAAGATGTGGCACATTTAGGACCATTTTGAGTGAAGTTCATACCTTCTTACTTTGGTAATTTCTCAGGATCAGAGGGTCACCTGAATCCAGCTCCCAGAAGTGCAAAACAAACAAGCCACCCCTTAAAGAGAGTCATAACAAAAACACACATTTGTATCACCTGCGATGAAGATCTTTCTTAGATCTTCCAGCATTGGATAATCAGAAATAGACTACTTCACATTTACTGAAACCACTAGATGCCAAAACATTAAATTATTGATCAAGGGAAAATGCAGCTTTGTTGAGTCAGATACGTTTATCAATGATGCGCCTCTAAAAATGTGGTGGCCATCCCTGTCTTCAGAAATAATTTTTCCAGGGTTATCTTTCCCAGTCCCAGTGATCAGTTGACAATTTAAAGAAGTTGTTTACCCAGGCAGAAACAAAACACACACTTGGCAGATAAACATTGATTGACTTGCCAGAAATGATGGCACTGCCCTTTGTTCCAAGTACAATTTATAGCCTTTAGCACCATTCTTGTATTTATTTCATACTGTCTATCATTCTGCAGTTAGGGTTAATGAGATGCTTTTGTAAATACCACATTGGTTATGTGCATGGGTCTTCCGTTTCCTACAGGATCCTCTGGGTACAAACATAGTGGGGCCGATGGTGTACAAGCCTTCCAAGATGTACTTATTTGCTTGACCAGTCGCCTGCAATTAACCTGTTCAGTATCTTTCATTATTGTTATAGAGGTTCTGGCGATTATAAAGATTATAGATCAATCGGGACCATGTTTGTTGTTAAGGATCTAATTTTAGTACCAAAAGGATTGGGTCTATTTGTATTTTCCTATTTTAAAATAGCCGCTGAGAAATTTTTCATGATTGACGGGGCTGGGGTATGTGGTTCCTCACTTAAGATGGCCACCGCTAGATCTGAAATAGTCCTAAGCTGATCGACTTCCCTAAAATGGCCACTGTCTAGAAATTAACATAACAGCCCAGCTTTCTTAGGCACGCACCTAACACACCTGTGTGGCATTAGACTGTGGTCCTCCCTTTAAACCCCACTGCACCCACCGCTGGTATTGTACATTCACTCTGGCAAGGACGGGGTAGTTCTCGGGCTAGACGCGCTCCTTAACACCTGAAGATCTGCCTTTTGATAATATGAGACAAACACCATACCGCATACGCTGCCCTTTGACATTTTGAGCACAGTCTGGTTTCTTCTGAGCTTGTTTTTTCTTCCATACATTAAGCATAATGAGTGTTTCCACTGCCACTCGATTGAGGCTGTATTAAGTTAACGAATTGGTAAGCGAATATATATTCTCTTAAAACAGGGGTGCTTGCTCTTTTTCGAACTATCCATGATTAATGATGTTATTATATGTTTCTGTTTGTCACCGTTGTGTCCGTGTTTCCCTATAAAAGAGCCTGATGAATCCTGAGGCGCTTTGTCAGGGGCCCATTCTTTGTTATTTATTATTTCTTTCTATTACAGGTCATCTTCTTCATACACAGATACATATTATACCTTTTTTCACAATAGGGGTAGGATCTCACATTTATGATTAGAATAGGATAACCCCCCTGGGAGTAGTTTAGGGATCTGGTCCTGAAGAATTGCCCTAATCCTTATGGACATTAAATGGGCAAGAAACATGTTGAACTCCCTCTTGACTACACATTTGTAGAGCCAGTAGGATCATTGTACCCAACCCTGGCCTGTTTTTATTTTTAATAACAACAGGAGTTCCTGGACAGTAAATTAATTAGAGATAACTCTTAGTTATTTTTAACCTCACTTGCACCAATCTACTCACCTTTCCAGATATAACAACACTCTTCGCACCTCATTCCTCACATCAGCAATAATAAAAGACCTCCAACAAAAAAAACCCTTGTGGGGCCTGTTGGGCATTGCAATGCTAGCCCAACGAGAAACTGCCCGATGATGAAGCATGATACCCTGTGGGGTGTGTGAGGGTTTTTGCTCCTAAACGGGCAGCCCCCTCGGTTTGTTAGTTTAGGCATAGCTTCACCTGCTTAGAGTCTCATTTCCTTTATCCAGTAGGAGCTGCAAACTTATCTTTTGGTATAGTTCATTGAGGGCGTGTATGCAGGACCATGATCTGCCCTTGGTCCCCCCCTTAGTTATATGGCTTGGGAGTTTAAGACCTACCTGTAAAGTTGGAAACATTCTTTTAATCACAGATTAATGTCCATGTAGCTGACTATATCCATCAGATTGGGTAGCAGCCTTGACATTTTCTACATAGAAGAAAAACGTTGGACAGTGCACTATTTCAGCAGGGAACACAAATCCCTCTTAGCAGTTGCTAACTATTGGAGACTAAATCAAGCTCTAATTCTGAAGCGAGTGCAGTTTCATTTTCTTTTTTTTGCAGTTTAAAGAAAAAATTATGTATAGTGCAAACTCGACTTAAATGGAGCGCTTTACATGAGCACCAGTTACATTACATACAACACAATAATTTGTGTTTATTTAGCACAGGGAGATTACATGATTTGTCCAGAAACACAGGATGTTGAGTGACACAGAGAATCAAACCTGGTTCCCGAGTTCCCAAGTCGTTAGCCTTGACCGTTATGCCACACCACTAGGAAAATTACTGAATACATATTCAGAAGAAACAGTAGTTATAAAGCAAGCTGCAAATGGAAAAGAACTGACTCTCACAGGCAGTTAGTGGCTACTGTGTAAGAAAATACTTGCAATCAACATTTAGAATAGGTAAATGTGGGTTCAGAGTAGTGTAATAATCATAAAAACTAAAATATTTTTAAGTTTAATAAACTTTGTGTAATGATATTTGTTTACCAATAAAGTAACTGGCTCTACTAGGCAGTAGCGGAGTACCCAAAGTTATACTTCTTTGATAGGTAATAACGTCCCGGACCATCCCAGTAGCCCTGTACTGTAACCATTTTTACCAGCACCCAGGTAGTGACATTGCCTTTTTTAACTTTGCATTGTTTTCATGGCTTGGCCCCCTCAGTGTAAGATGTTAGGTAATGCTTAGATGCAGAAGGGGTGGGTCAGCTTAGATTTGGGGGGAGGGGAGATTATATCTATATAGTTGAAAGGCTGTATAGTGTTATCAGGTTTAGTGGACTAAAGGAGATGTACTTCCTACCCTCCTACATCTGTGACCCTTTGTACCCATGAAGCAAGATCATAGCAGCATACCCTGAATCTTTGAAAGAAGCCCAGTTTCAATTAAAAAACCGTGGACATTATTTGATGCCTGCCATTCCCAAAGAAGCCAGAAAGACTGCACACCTTTTGATAACTGGCTGAAAGGAACTGTGCAACAACTACTAAAAATAATGACACTTTTTAGCAGTTGGTTCCCTCTAAGGATTGGGGATAACTTCATTTTTTGGCCAGTTGCCTTAGTTTCATCTGCTACAGTTTTCTATTTAAAAGCTGGGCCAGGAACCTGATCGGCATTCACTTGAAGATCTTAGACTAGCAGGAGATAAAACAGGACCATAGGAGGAAAACTTGTCTGTCTCCACTGAATGAATGGGAAAAATGCTCCAGTAGTTAGGAAGAGATTTGCTTCTATAACCTGGAAAAAAGAGGTAGACTTTCTGGCTTGCTGTGTACCTGCCAACTGTGCAGTATCCTATTGTGAGGACATTGGAGTTGGCAATGTGTGCCAAGACCAGAAATTGTGCTGCTGCGCATCTCAACCGAAGATTACTGATTTAAGAGCAAAATATTCCACTCACACATCTCCACTGAGAGATCAACTCAGCAAGGGCATCCACCAGGGGAAAAGAGAAAAGAATCAAAAAAATCAGTTGGGGCTTACCCCTGCTGAAGACATATATCATCTACTCATTCTTCCCCCTCTTCCTGCACCTGTGGTTTGACTCAGGTGGCTAGGAGTTCAGCCAGACCTAATGGTTTCCTCAAGGCTGCTGATTACATTTATCCCCAAAAGTCAACACTTCACTGCCTCGCTGTACCTGTGCCCTTTATCGACCATCCCTGGTGTAAACTACAAACGGCATCCAAACTGTCCTGCAGTGTCCTCAAGAGTTAAAGAATTCCTGAACTGCAAGCAGTCCCAGCTGCCCCTGACAGACTCATTTCATTCAGTGCCCACAATAAAGCTATGACTCTGAACTCTTTCAGCATTTGATGCTGCTGCACCAATTGACTGATCACCACTTCCTGCATGTGATCGTATGCCAGAGCTGGGTGAAATCAACGGTACCCACTTGTGCCTTGTGCGAGCACTTAAAGTAAGGCTGTTGTGCAAACGTTCTCCCCCGAATAAGACAGTGAACTAAATCGATAAGCCTCTTCTTTCTACAGCCTGGGGGGAACAGGGCAGTGTTGATAAGCTTGTTAGTCTGAACAAGAAATGACACAGATTGTAGTGTTTTGAAACAACATTCCTACTAACAATCACTTCAATTTAACATAAAATCTTTAGTTTTTCACTTAAAGACATAACGTTCCCTGGATGATTTAGGTATTGTACATTTTGTTATGAGCTAGCTGAATTTAGGGTTCTGCTCCTTAATCTAGCTTCAAGAGTAGAACTTCACTGATCTACCTTGTCAACACCTTAAATTCAAACCTGCAAATACTAGATAATATATTGAGTTTGCTAATACCTCACTTCTGGGGCTCTGGGGACCACAGCAGTACTTGCTATAAGCATTGCCTAGTTTTTGTCCTGAAGATCCCCACGAAGAACTAGCCTTCCAATTGGATAGTTGAAATAAAATACAAGATGCTTTCAGATAAGCAAGTGTTTTTATCAAGACTATTTTTAGGTCTCACATAAGAAGACATCGCATGCGGAGTCTCTTAAAAGACATTGTTTTCTGGCAATGGGCTTAGTGGTCGCCCATTGCTTAACATTCGTTGTTTTAATTGTCATTCTCATTTTCTTGCCCTCCTGTTGGTCTTCTGCTATAGATTTCTTTCCTCTTCGTGTGTTTGTCCCTCCCTTGTGTCCTTCCACTGCTTATTCCTTTAGACGCTGCCTTTTTCTTTGTGTACAGTTACTGTATGATAGAGCTGTCTTCCTCATATTTCTCTCCTCTCTGTGTTCCTGCTATCCTCTCTACTTTCATTGTTCATGCTGCTTGCCCCATCCAGTCCGCTCTCCTACGGCTGTCTGTGTTACTTGCCCCACTTAACCCTCTGTCCCTCCTTAAGTTGTCTGTGTTGCTTGCCCCACTCTCCCTCCTTCGGGTGTCTGTGTTGCTTGCACCAAACCATGCTCCACCCTCCCTCCTTCGGTCGTCTGTTTTTCGGACCCCCGCCCGCCCTCTGTTTTTCGGACCCCCACCCACCCGCCCGCCCGCCCTCTGTTTTTCGGACATTCCACCCAACCCACCCTCCCTCTGTTTTTCGGACATTCCACCCAACCCACCCTCCCTCTGTTTTTCGGTACCCTCCCTCTGTTTTTCGGCCCCACCCACCCACCCACCCTCCCTCTGTTTTTCGGCCCCACCCACCCTCCCTCTGTTTTTCGGCCCCACCCACCCACCCTCTGTTTTTCGGCCCCACCCACCCACCCTCTGTTTTTCGGCCCCCCCCACACACCCTCTGTTTTTCGGCCCCCCCCACCCACCCTCTGTTTTTCGGCCCCCCCACCCACCCTCTGTTTTTCAGACCCCCACCCACCCACCCACCCTCTGTTTTTCAGACCCCCACCCACCCACCCACCCTCTGTTTTTCAGACCCCCACCCACCCACCCACCCTCTGTTTTTCAGACCCCCACCCACCCACCCACCCTCTGTTTTTCAGACCCCCACCCACCCACCCACCCTCTGTTTTTCAGACCCCCACCCACCCACCCACCCTCTGTTTTTCAGACCCCCACCCACCCACCCACCCTCTGTTTTTCAGACCCCCACCCACCCACCCTCTGTTTTTCAGACCCCCACCCACCCACCCACCCTCTGTTTTTCAGACCCCCACCCACCCACCCACCCTCTGTTTTTCAGACCCCCACCCACCCACCCTCTGTTTTTCAGACCCCCACCCACCCACCCACCCTCTGTTTTTCAGACCCCCACCCACCCACCCACCCTCTGTTTTTCAGACCCCCACCCACCCACCCACCCTCTGTTTTTCAGACCCCCACCCACCCACCCACCCTCTGTTTTTCAGACCCCCACCCACCCACCCACCCTCTGTTTTTCAGACCCCCACCCACCCACCCACCCTCTGTTTTTCAGACCCCCACCCACCCACCCTCTGTTTTTCAGTCCCCCCCCCACCCACCCACCCTCCCTCTGTTTTTCAGACCCCCCCCACCCACCCACCCACCCTCCCTCTGTTTTTCAGACCCCCCCACCCACCCACCCTCCCTCTGTTTTTCAGACCCCCCCACCCACCCTCCCTCGGTTTTTCAGACCCCCCCACCCACCCTCCCTCGGTTTTTCAGACCCCCCCACCCACCCTCCCTCTGTTTTTCAGACCCCCCCACCCACCCTCCCTCTGTTTTTCAGACCCCCCCCACCCACCCACCCTCCCTCTGTTTTTCAGACCCCCCCCCACCAACCCACCCTCCCTCTGTTTTTCAGACACCCCCCACCCACCCACCCTCCCTCTGTTTTTCAGACCCCCCCACCCACCCACCCTCCCTCTGTTTTTCAGACCCCCCCACCCACCCACCCTCCCTCTGTTTTTTAGACCCCCCCACCCACCCTCCCTCTGTTTTTCAGACCCCCCCACCCACCCTCCCTCTGTTTTTCAGACCCCCCCACCCACCCTCCCTCTGTTTTTCAGACCCCCCCACCCACCCTCCCTCTGTTTTTCAGACCCCCCCTACCCACCCACCCACCCTCCCTCTGTTTTTCAGACCCCCCTACCCACCCACCCACCCTCCCTCTGTTTTTCAGACCCCCCTACCCACCCACCCACCCTCTGTTTTTCAGACCCCCCTACCCACCCACCCACCCTCTGTTTTTCAGACCCCCCTACCCACCCACCCACCCACCCTCTGTTTTTCAGACCCCCACCCACCCACCCTCCCTCTGTTTTTCAGACCCCCACCCACCCACCCACCCTCTGTTTTTCAGACCCCCACCCACCCACCCACCCTCTGTTTTTCAGACCCCCACCCACCCACCCACCCTCTGTTTTTCAGACCCCCACCCACCCACCCACCCTCTGTTTTTCAGACCCCCACCCACCCACCCTCTGTTTTTCAGACCCCCACCCACCCACCCACCCTCTGTTTTTCAGACCCCCACCAACCCACCCACCCTCTGTTTTTCAGACCTCCACCCACCAACCGTTTTTCAGACCTCCACCCACCTCCCTCTGTTTTTCAGACCCCCCACCCACCCTCCCTCCCTCTGTTTTTCAGACCCCCCACCCACCCTCCCTCCCTCTGTTTTTCAGACCCCCCACCCACCCACCCTCCCTCCCTCTGTTTTTCAGACCCCCCACCCACCCTCCCTCTGTTTTTCAGACCCCCCACCCACCCTCCCTCCCTCTGTTTTTCAGACCCCCAACCCACCCTCCCTCCCTCTGTTTTTCAGACCCCCCACCCACCCTCCCTCCCTCTGTTTTTCAGACCCCCCACCCACCCTCCCTCCCTCTGTTTTTCAGACCCCCCACCCACCCTCCCTCCCTCTGTTTTTCAGACCCCCCACCCACCCTCCCTCCCTCTGTTTTTCAGACCCCCCATCCACCCACCCTCCCTCCCGCTGTTTTTCAGACACACCACCCACCCACCCTCCCTCCCTCTGTTTTTCAGACACCCCAAACACCCACCCTCCCTCTGTTTTTCAGACCCCCCACCCGCCCTCCCTCTCTCCCTCTGTTTTTCAGACCAACCACCCACCCTCCCTCTGTTTTTCAGACCAACCACCCACCCTCCCTCTGTTTTTCAGACCAACCACCCACCCTCCCTCTGTTTTTCAGACCAACCACCCACCCTCCCTCTGTTTTTCAGACCAACCACCCACCCTCCCTCTGTTTTTCAGACCAACCACCCACCCTCCCTCTGTTTTTCAGACCAACCACCCACTCTCCAACTTGTCTGGTGAGGGGAGATAGTACGTACAAAAGAATGATTTAATGAATGTGAATGGGAGTGTGGCTGGTAGCGTGGACAAATAGAAATTGAATATTGGTAGCATCATCATTTTAATTGTAGCTAGTCTTCCCCAACACAACAAATACAGGGGAGACCAACTGTTTGACATATTTGGCATTTTAGATCTAATCTTTGAAATTAGCTTTAATAGCATCTTTAATGGGGTTGGAATATAAAATACCTAAACATTAGAGTAAAGCCAAGGTCTTTAAACATGTCAGGAAGACAATATTTATGGGGTTATTCTAACTTTGGAGGAGTGTTAATCCGTCCCAAAAGTGACGGTAAAGTGACGGATATACCACCAGCCGTATTACGAGTTCCATAGGATATAATGGACTCGTAATACGGCTGGTGGTAAATCCGTCACTTTTCCGTCACTTTTGGGACGGATTAACACCTCCTCCAAAGTTAGAATAACCCCCTTAATGTCATAACCTCTAAATTTTCAATATTAGGTTCATATCCTGATATGGCTGAATATTCATTCAAAAAAACAAAACAATTCGGAGATCATAGTTTAAGGATCTGAGATGAATAGCAAAATATCATTTGCATATGTCGTACATTTAACCTCAATGTCTTTGTCTTTGAAACCAGAAAAAGAAGGGGATCTGCATATTTTCTTCCAAGAAGAGTTCTAGTGATAAAATAAATTAGAGATGAGATAATGGGCAACCTTGTCTGGTGCCTTTTATGCAGAGGGAAATACTGAGACTGCTTGCCATTTTCGAAAATAGAAGTGTTAGGTGCAGATTGTAATAGATAAATATATGAGGATATGAGGGCTAAAGCTGTGCCATTTCAATGCTTCAAACATGAAATCCCAATTAACGCGGTTGAAGACTTTTTCTGTATATAAGGTTATGGCAGCTAAAGGGGCAGTGGATTTAGGCACCATGTGAATAATGTTGAGAAAGGTTCTAGGGTTATCAGAAATGTACCTTCCTTTCACAAATCCTGATTGTTGTTTACTGATTAGGTCAGGGATAACTTGGTTTAGGCTTAGAGCAATCAGTATGCAAAGATCTTACAATCTGTATTAATGCGGGAAATAGGTCTATAATATCCAGGTATGGATAGATCTTTGCCGTTCTTAGGAAAGCAGGCCTAACATAGCCTGAGAAAACGTACCTTGTTCTTCAGTTAGAAAATAGTTAATTAAAAGTAATCATTTTGGGACTGAGAGTAGAACTGAACCGATAAACCATCGAGGCCAGGAGCATTATGCTTTGGAAGTTTATTGATAGCTGTTTTGATCTCCGACTCAGATATTACAGTATCTAAAGAAGAAAGAGCCACCATATGATCAACAGGTTTGGGGGGAAAAAGGCATCTAAGTTATCTGTATGAAGAATCTGGGGTATATAATTTAGTATAATAATTTGTGAAACATTCTAATATTTTGGAATCATTAGTTCGTCAAGCCCCATGGTTATCCGTGATGACTTTTATCTTGGATTTTTGCTTCTTGATTTTAAGACAGTTGGCTAGTAATCTGCCAGCTTTATTGTGGCCACCAAACAATTTAGCATTAATTTTAGGTAAAGTATAGCATGCGCTAGCCTAAGATTGCCTATTATATTGTATTTTGGCCTGTATCAATCAGGACAAGGCATCCGTTATATTAGAGAAAAAATATTAATTTCCAAAGATTTTAATCTGTTTTAACAATTGTGAGGATTCTTTAAGGGCTTTTTTTCTTTTTGATTGCAACACAATTTATAATGAAACCCCTGGCTGTCACTTCAAAAGCGTCCAATATAAAATTCATCTGGGTGTCTGAAGGAATATTAACCTTGAAGAATTATTTTTTTTAAACTGTCAGTTGCTCAGTAAATTGCTTGTCTTCTAATAAGGCATTATTGAATCCCCACTTTCTGGGATGAGATGTATCAGTATGAATGTCTAAATTGACTATGACTGGTGTCTGATCAAAAATAAGAATAGATCCTATATCTGCATTCCACGTGTGTCTGTTCTGAAATGTGAGTGATGAACAGAGGTAAAAATGGTAAATTTCAGCACATCAGGATGGGAGATTATCCAAGCATCTACAACCCCCCTGTATGAAATTGACCTCTGAATTTTTTTGGGGCATTTTAGTGGAAATGTATCTGGTCTGAGGATGGCAGTCTAGTTAAGGGTCCATTAATTTATTACAGTCTCCTCCCAATATAAGGTTATTTAATGGACATGACGATGATAATAGGGAAGCAAAACAATCCCAGAATTTGGGATCGACTCTTGTAGGGCCACACACATTATATATAGGAAATTGGTTGTTGTTGATCTAAATAAGATCCATCTACCTGCATTATCTTTAACTTCGTTCATAAACTAAATATGTAACGATTTGTGAACTAGGATTATTACACCATTTTTGTTAATAACAGCAGGGGAACAAAAACCCAAACACGTCGAACCCAATATCTACGTAAAAATATCATGTTTGTTAAGGTGTGCTTCCTGTAATAGAACAATTTGGCAGTTCAGTTTTGAGAGGTGTTAGCACCCCCTGTTTTCTAACTGGTTTGCTAGATCTTTCAAGATCTAGGGAACTATACGTAAATCATTCATTTGAGGTGCGTATGGTGACTATTAGACAACAAACCTTAAGTGCGCCTATATTATAGGTAATAGAAACCTTAGGAGGGTTGGTAAGAGGAAAATTGGTGGAAATGTTACAATACACAGCTGCGTGCTGATAACAAAGCTGCATTAAGATGAAGAAACAAGAGTGAGATAAAAAGGAAACAATGAAGAAAGTGATGGATTTTGGAGGAAGGAAAGGGGAGATAAGAGAACTCCCCAGAGATAGAAGTATTGAAAATATGACGAAAAGCCAAATTAATTTAGTCATGGGTGTCAGCAAAAGATTACAAGGTGTTATTGATGAAAGGAAGTGGATTGAGAGAGCAGTAGCCAACCGAAAGCAAACCTCAGAGGACTAGCAGGTAATAAAACACCTGAGGTAGGGAAAGTGACAGAAAATTAATATAGAAAACCACAGAACTAAATGACGTTCACACTTACCAACACGGAAATGACCAATGTATTGATGACACAACATGAACACGAGAACAGAGGAACAGTGGCGGACACAACATCATGATCCGTTAGACCAGGGATAACTGGGAACCTGCAAAATAAAATTGGTTTTAAGAGATTCATAGAAACCAGATCAAGTTTTAGTGAGTTCCATAGCTTCCCCCTTGTGGGTTTGTATACACTGTCTCAGATCAGCCGGGTTATCAAAAGTAGTTGTTTTGTTCTTGTGTGTGCCCTTGAAGAAACAAGGATGGCTAAGGCAATATCGAGCATTGATGGATATTAAAGCTGGTCGTAAATCCAGAAAGTCTTTCTTTCAAGTGGCCGTTGCTCTGGCTACATCTTGGCTGAAGAAGATTTTATGGCCAGGCCATAGCATTTGTTTATGTTGTTTAGCAGCTGATTGGACTTCCATTAGGTGTAAGAGTATTGTAAAAAAAAAAAAAAGGGCAATAATCCATCTTGATCTGGTAGACGTAGAAGCTTGTAAGGAACCACTACGATGTGCTTTTTGGATGTTGACTTTGACTGATGTTTGTAAGCCAACAATCTTTGGAATATGAAGCTTTAGAAACTTAACCATATTGGGCCCATTGGAACCTTCCAGGATGTCATAGATGCGCAGATTATTAATCTGTTGCAGTTTTCTAAATCTTCTGTCCTTATTCATTTATTCCACTTTGGCTTTGACATCCTGCACAACGCTGACTCGTCGTTTAACTTTACAAGATGATACCTAATTTCTCTAAAGGGCAGCGTTTGTCTCCATTATAAAAGGTTTAATATGCTTAAGTTCATCCATAATGTCTTCCAACTTTAGAGGTAGTGGTGGTTTGGTGGGGGATGTAGGATCTTCCTTATTTGCATTTCCACTGGATTCTTTACGGCCATTAGCATTAGGAGTAGAGGAGTCAAAAGTTTTAGACAAATGTGGGCCTTCCACTGTAGGAAATGCAAAGGTTGACTAACAAAAAGAAATGGCTTCACCAGGGAATTCAACTAGACCGTCTAGTTTTGAATCAGCCGGATGGTATGGTGTAGGTCTATATCAGGAGTCTCTAAAGTCGAAACCAAATCGGGGTACTATTTGTGTGTAAATCATGTGAAAGTAAATTGAAGAGTTTAAAGAAACATGCATTCCTATGATCGTAAAACTGTGCTCTTCGTAAATGTGTTGGATGGAAAAATATACCTTTACTTTTCTAGATGTTCCAGGAAAGTGCCCTTTTAGAGATTTTAATTAATAGGTTGTTCCTAATGAACGTAAGATGGATTATGTCTGTGTGGTGTTTAGAATTGTGATCTAGAAAAGGCAAATGGCATATTGAACAGACTGGCCATTCGTGGTGACAATGGATAGTTGGGGGTGCCTTTATATTTTAAAGGCAGTGTCAGTCCTGGGTGTCAAACTTTATATAGCTGGATATTTCAGTGATAACATACATAGATCTTCAACAGTTTTTAAAGTGAGGGTATATGCCATGGAAATTAGGATACTGTTCAGGGATCCTTACCTTTTTATAAATGAAGTTTGAATAGCCTGTTGTACACCTTATAAAGTAGAAGAAATGAGTCTTGCTGTGTAAAGGTTTTGAGCGGTCTTAACTAGCATCCTAAAAGCCTACCTAGCATGGGTCAAAATGGAGGTCACAGAAAGCAAAATACTTGTAGGTATAGCAGAAGCTGATGTGATCTTTAAGTTTTGTCTCATCTGGAGTATGCCAGGATGTTTATAATTTACTGTGAAGATGTAACGTCTTGTTGATAGTGGTGACTTGTCATCAGGATGGTCATGTTGGTGGTGGTCATTTTAATGCTGGTGGTTGTTATGTAATGGTTGTTGTAGAGTTAGCTGTATTTTCCTGGTGCTGCTAGTTGTTGTGATGGTGTTTGCCCTGGTGGTGGCTGTGATATTGGCCTGTCTGGTTATTGTTGGGATTGTGGCTGTCGTGGTGGTGGTGGTGGTTGTTGTGTTATTTATGGTGGATGTGGTTACTGTCATGGTGGTGGTTGTGGTGGTAATTATAAAGCACTGTACGCATTGTAAGGGGTATGGTAGGCACTATATACATATATGGCAACACATTGGTAGTGTTTGTCTTGGTGATGGTTGCCTTTGCGATGGCTGTCTTGGTGGTGGTTATAGTGGTATTGGTGGTGGTGGGGTGGTTGAAGTTGTCATCGCTGCCGCATTAGTGGCCATGTTGTTTATAGTTGTAGTGATCATTGTGCTGATGATGGTAGTTGTATTTGGGGAATGATGTAGTGGTAGTGAGTTTTGTGGTAATAGCGATAGCTGTTGTTTTGTGGCCGTTATGATTGTGCTGGTTGTTGTGGTGGTAGGGGCAGTAATTGTTAGGGCCATGATAAGTATTTGTCATGGTGAGTGGTTGTATTGTTGGTTGTTTTCATGCTGATGGTTGTTGCTGTTGTGGCTTTCCTTGTTCTCATTTTAGTTATGGTGGTTATTTGTGTGGTGCTTGGTTGTGGTGGTGATGGGGATGTGAAGTTGGTGGTTGTTATCTGGGCATAGTAATTTGAAGCTAAAGGACCTATGAGTTGCTTCACTGTCCATGTTTCTGTCCTTATTATGGAGGCTTATGGTCTGAAATTTACATTCCATTTGTCGAATTGTAAAGTAAGCAGTACCCTGTTACAGAGAGCTAGGAATTGACCGCCTCTCAGAGGAAAGCTGAATAGACACAAGTAATTGGCTTAATAAAACAAATCCGTGTTAAGGTCACATACTATATAGGTTTTTAAAATTGAGCGCAACCGAGAATGGGCCCAATTGTCTTTGTTAAGCAAATCCATTTAATTTATTTATTTAAAACATCTGGCTTCCAAAATGTTATTGGTAGTACTCAGTCATCACTCATTTTAACAGTGAAGACTTTGCAACACCCTGGTACAGGCAGAGCCATGAGCTACCAAGTTATATAACATGTGTAACTTTAGCATACTGTATGGAATTAGCCATCAGTGCTTGAGGGCACTTAAATTAGCCATTGCTCACTATCTCTGAACTCCCTCAACCTCATATTTATGCACACACACACAGCCTCAACTTGTATTTGCTCCCAACATCGCTCACATTCAGCTTTCACAATAATACATAAAGTTGTCTCTCCATAATACCTTTACTTGTATTCTCTCACCTTCAGCCACACGCAGCTCATCTGCAGCATCAACTACTCATACTCGTAACAAACCTCTTAACATAAATTCTACCCACTTGCCACATCCCCTATTCATCCACAGCCCCTCATACCTCTACATATCTGCTCAAATCACTAACCCACTCACAACACAACTGTGAAACATCACCCATATTATACCCATCCCTAACAAAAAACATTTGCTGCCACCTTTCACTCCAATCCAGACTAGTACAGCACCACACACAGCAGCAGTCTAATCCCTAGCAATATAAATCACCTACTCATCACACTTCAAATTCACCCACAATGCCTTGCGGAACATTGTTTACCTCCACACCATGACTTGTCCACACACATACTTAAGTCAGTTCTCACTAGGCCTGCGGTTGACTGCTGTCTGAGTCCTGGACTTTTGAGTTTTTGTGTCCTGTGATCTGACTGCCAGATCTGAATAAACTGAGAATTGCTTTGCTGTGTGAAGACTGAACCTATAAGCGTGTTAGGTTCTTGCATAGGGAGAACAGTGCTGCTGTCTATGACCAGTCTGTATGTGGGAAATAGCCTACCATCTAAAAGTCAGACTTTCATATATTTAGGTACAGTCTTAACCTATGTCTGCACAAACGTATTTTTTGTTTCTGTGTGTGCTAGTTGGGCATCTACACACATTATAGAGCCATTACAACAAATAGCACATTCATCTAAAATATCCCAAACCTACTGGCTTTGTCAGTGATTGATAATGAATCTTAACACCATTGTAAAAAGAAGTGTTGAGGGCCAAATAGAAGTGGAGGAACATCCATATTGTACCAAAATATGTTATAATGTCCGCTTAAGCCTGGTAGGATTTGCTGTGTCTCTCTTCTTTGTTGTAACTGGACAAAAATGTTTTCACTAAGGAGGCTTCACATAATGAAAGAGAACAAAGAATTTTTGATTTACTTAGATATTTGCTGTTCTATTCTTGTGACATCACGTTTGTGCCTTTCGATTAAGCAATGTCTGGTTTCTGCCTTCCATACAGATGATTTATAGCTTTTCGATAATATTTGAAACTGTTCTTTCTTGCTGCTTTGCAAATTATGAGTGACTTAACACCTTTTTTCTGCCTGGCTTTGCACAGTGTTCGAGATCATCCTTGCATACCTGGAGAAGAAAGACTGGAAAGAGGCTTTCTTCAGTGTTCTGCCCCAGCGAAAAGGAGCAGTTCCATTGGAAGGGGAAGTTGTCACAAGCAAGAAACACAGTGGCGAGGAGGAGGATAAAGAAGATGAGGACTTGGAAAGTGATTCCAGTGTTGATGAGACAACCGAACTGTGATAGCGAAGGAGTGAACTTATAACAAACTCAGAAACGGTGTAAATACTAGAGCAGTTCTTCATATCCGTGGACCAGCATGTCTTTTGTGTTGTAAATGTACCCTGCAAATTATTTACCAGCCTACGGATTGACTAATCTTATTTTTCGAAACAAGACTGCTTGTTTTTATGTTCCTACAATACAGTAAAAAAACCGCTATTGAAGTGGGAGACATGCTTTCTTTCAGTATTTTCAATGTTTTTCATTTGACTGCAGTTTTTTACAAATTGAAGAAGAAGCATTTAGTTAATCTAAAGCAAAGCACAGATATAGACTACCTGTAGGTCTAGTTCTAAAAGACACAACTGAGTAGGTAAACTAGTTAAAATAATTTCCTTATTTACAAACTATTTGTGCTGTTTCTGGTGGTCTCCAATAAGAAAATCACCCCACAATTCCACTTCATTAGTGTTCTTCACCGGAATACACTACGTATTGCTTTAACTGTCAGTGTGAGCTTCAAGTGAGTGGTGCCATTAGTCTGTCCATACATTTAAATAAAATGCTGAGACCATGTTATACAGGTCTGTTGGGGAATGGAGGGTGCCGAGAATCAGGAAACGTAACGACCAAAATGCCAAATACCCAATACATAATTTGAATTTGGAAATTCCCTTTTTATTAATGTGATTTTATGAAGACCCCTTGCCTGCAACCTCAGGGAATCCAGATTTCCATATTTAAGGCTCAATCAATTTTTGTTCCAATTTTGCGATGTGATTTTCTTATTAGAGATCATTTTGTATGTAATATCAGCAAAGAATAAACATAGCAAAGGAAAGGAACCTAATCCCATCTCCCCGTTTTACCCTCCCTTCCATGGTATATCTACAAAGAATGCTGCTAGTCAAAGGGCATGCTTCACAGACTGATCAAGAGCTGAGATGTCAGTAGATGGCACTTTCTTTCTAATAGCTATTGTCTAATCTGTTGGCGTGCTTCTCTGCTGCGTTTGAGGAGACAGTTCGGGATGCCCTTAAAGTCCTTGAAAAAAATAGGTAGCTCAGCATTTCTCTCAAAGACTTCTAGCAGAGGGCTCCACTGTTTGCTTAATTCTTGCCCTTGCCCTACTATGTTGAAAATGTTTTCCATGCTCAATACACTCAATAGCATATGATACTTGCCTTCCCTTGCCAGTGTCTCATTCATCCCTCCACCTCCCCAGGATTGTCTGCTTGGATGCAAGTCCTCTTACGGCTCTAGCAACTTCCATTTAACTTATGTCCTCCAGGCTATCAAAATGTTGGGTGAACGATGGAACCTTGATCCCTATGGTTAAGGAAATATCCTCTAGAACCTTCTTAAATAACCTATTAAGCTTGACACAGTGCAATATAATATTGTAAATGGAACCTCTCTTTCCTCAAACCCTCCTGCATATATCATGCCATATGTTGTCTAATGTGTGCAATCTGATTGGTATAGGGCAATTTGTATGATAATTTGAGTCTAGCCTTAATCCCTTCTAAGCCAGTGGCTCCCACAGCAGTGTAACACATAATTTCTGATTGATACTTCGAACTGCAGATTCCTTGCATTTAGAATATTCTGCATGCACCAGTCTGGATCCAAAAGCTGTTTAAGCATTCCTCTTGCATATTGGTAGGTGGCACCATGTTGTGCTGGCTCTGTACTGCCCTGGAAATGACTGAGCGGAGCTGCATACAAGCACCACGCCTGCATGCTGCCGTCAACTCCTTCCTTTCTTCACCATGGGATGCAAATCCAGAGCTCTGCTTTCACATTCATCAGTCTCTGACAGTTTCCAAATGAGAACCAATGCGCTGGTGTACTATGTCCCCTCTGAAAACGGCAAGTTATGCCATGACTGCAAAAAACATATGTCGGTCATGGACTGACGTAAGAAGTCCCTTTTGGAGTTTGGGCTTGCGGCACAACTCGAAGTTGGACAACAAGTGCACCCTTAAGGGCGATTCAGTAGGTGAAGATGTATATTGCCAAACATCAGTAGAAATCAAAACCTTTCCTTAGGTCCTTCTCCATGTCAGGCGAGGACCTGGGCACAGTCTTTCTTCCGTGGCCATTCTCATGAGAGATCCACCTCGTGGTAGAAGTGCTTCTCTAAGTCCAAATTTAAGTTCAAGAGAAAATACAAAAAAAACGAAGCAGGACTGGACCCCGTCGTGGCACTCAATGTTCAAGAAGAAATTGTGAGGGTGGGACACTTAGTATGTCCCCTCTGAGGTCTCCAAACACAGAGCTCATCCTAATTCTCTTGCCACTAGTGATGGCATAGAAAATCCTTCAAAGAGGTAATGCTGCAGATTTATGGTGCTTTTTTTGGCTCCCTCTGGGGCACCTTCAGGCACCAAAGATCGTCGGGGTCCGCCAGTTGGGTTCTTGCTGGCAGGGCCTTCAGGTGCACTGACAGGACCTTCCCCCAGAACTGATTGACCCAGTGGAACCTGTCAAGTTCCAGTATTGACTCTTACAGGCACCTACTCTGGCACCTTCAACTGCTCTTGGCAGTCACTCGTTGACCCAAGTGCTGATAGCATTGGGTGGAAGAAGATCCTATACTGGTCCCGATGTCTGACCTCAAACCATCTTCAGCCCGATCTTTACCGATGTTGCCCTATGAAATTATTAAATCACAAACGGGCATTATACACCCAAAATGTGCACCAAAGTCCCTGCCAGAGTTATTGCATCAACAGAGGCTCTATTATTTTTTTTGGATCAAATATTTGAACACAACACACCTCGAGAGGGACATGATCATGGTGGAGTTCAGGATAGTAATCTTCCTCATTATAATAATGACAATTATTATAAAGATTTGTAAGAGGCCATTGGTCTTGATACGTCTCTGATACAGGGTTGGACTAGCCACTGGGGCCACCTAATAGAGAGTGCATTGCTGTTGGGACTAAGACAAATGTTCTCATGGAAAATCTACTTCCAGGGCCTGCTACGTCTGACCCCTTGCTCATCTTCGAGGCGTTCACAGATACTCTGATGTGCACTTGGTCAAAACTGTGTTCCTGCCCACCAGTGAATAGGTAAGTGGCCAAGCGTCACAGGCCAGTGCCTGTAGACTCATATTTGTTTCACTAAGCATCCTACTCCAGAGAGAGTAATGGTGCAGGCATCAACCAGTAAAGCTAATCCCAATTTTTTTCCACCACTCCTCTGGATGGTGAGTCTAAGGGAATTGAGGGTTTTGGGAAACTAATGTTCTTTGGTCAGCCTGGTGCTGAGATCTGTCAACAGAGTCTGTTTGCTCTGTCACTATGCGTGTGCTGTTTGGGACATAACCAGCGAAATCTTGCCTGCAGCCTCTTCGGTTCAAATAATCCATGCTGGACAGGATGCAGCCAAGTATGTGATTAGTGCTGGCCTAAACACCACCAAATGTTCTTTGAGGGCAGTTCTCACCAGCGTTGTTCTCCGCTGTCCTACATGGATGCGTTCCATGGGATTTGCTGGTGAAGTACAGGCTTCTGTCATGAATATGCAGTTTGGTGGCTCATGTTCTTTTTGGGTAAAAAGTTGATTCTGCCCTTTACTGTCCTAAGAACAGTAGAGTTATGCCATGTTCTCTGGAACTGTTGACCCTTGCCATGCGATTCCCAGCATCAGTTTTGAAAATTATGTGGGTACTAATGGGGGTTGGCGTACAGAGTGCATCATTCGCCCCATCTACTACAGCATGCGCCTCAGTCGTTTCAAGGCAAGGAATGAGGGTCTGGAGCCAATGCGCAGGCCAGCAGGGGTACCAGTCTTCCTAGTCCCCCTCACCTATAGCAACTTCCTCTAGGCATTTTATTTTGCACCTGGCAGGCATGCCCTACCATTTAAGTTCACTCCACCGTTCCCCCAAACCTCCCCCCTCCACAATTTAATTGACTTTCAGGGAGTGCATCACTCCATTCTGTTGCAGGAGGTGCAGGTGTTTTTCTCCAAGGGTGCTATGGAGAGGGTTCCGGATTCAGTAAGAGGAGTTGGTTAATACTTTTGCCTCCAGCCTATATTAAACATGCAACTCCTGAATGTCTTCTTGCAGAAAAGCACAATGAAAGTGGCCATATTAAACCAGATCTTGACTGCACTGGATATAGGAGACTGGATGGTGTCTTCGGATCTGCAGGACATATTTTCAAAAAACTGTCCCACAGACATGATCTGTGGTTCAAGATTGCCCAGAAGCCTTTCCAGTTTATAGTGCTCCCATTTGGCTTCATCAGTGCCCCATCTCCATGTCAGTCTGTTGGACCTCAAGTCATTCCTTTGGCATTGTAGGTATTTGTCATCCATCAAGGGAAGGCTGGTGCAGGTTCTCTTGGACAACACTTGCTGCTGTGTCGTACTGTTTGAAGGGGTCATAGGCAGATACCTGGTCCAGAGGGTGTCGGTCCCACAACTGCAGGCTAGATTGGGCGATCAACCTAGAATTAAAAAAAGCACACTGGTTAGACCGGAAGGTGGATAGAGGGCAGGGACACAGGAAAGAGTGGAAACTAAAGGAGGGGTCGTTCTTGCAGGAAGGTGGTCTAGAGAGGTAAATAGAAGCCTGCAAGGATGCATAGGAAAGGGAGAGGGAAACAGGGGACAGGCGTCAGAGAGAAGATGAACAACGGAGTCACTCAACCCGCGGATTTGGAGAGACAGAGGGGAGGAAGATTGTCCTGGGCCCAACAAGAGCAGGTCGTGGGAGGAGGACACTCCTGCAGATGCTGACTACACACAAGGAGCCTATGGCGAAGAAATTGAAAAGGAGGATGCCTGGTCCGATGACGGGTGGACAGCCTCGGTGGGTGCGGTTGCCCACCACAAGCTGGGATTGTTGTGGCTAACCAGGTGAGTGATGGGTAGATAAATGCTACACAGATAAGGGGGTCACCAGCACGCTAATTTCTTTTGGTCTGTTGAGATTTTCTTTTGTCTTGATGTTGTTTCTTACCATAATGTCTCACGGGTGAAGGGAATCCCGTATGGAATTTTTAATGGGGTGTATGGTGAACCAATGGATATAATCCTGGGTAAGGGAAACTAAGCCGTCATTCGCAACCAAACCCGGCAAAGAATGTGACAACCCTGAAAGTATGGGCCAGATAAAGGAGAAATCACAGATGAAGGGATTGGTTTGCATGACATCCCAAGACAATTAATAAAGTGGTAGAATGGAATTGACAGGAGAAGAATACTTCCCATCCTACCCAAAGTAATGCGGAACAATATTTTATTTTACTTGCTATGAACTTTTTTTTTTTTTTTTCGGAGGACACCTGGAGCCCATGCAGCCGAATTTAGGAAGCAAAGAATACAGAAAAGCCATTAACAGTGATTCAACTTGCTTTTCCAACATCCTACTAGCCACCCCAGACAACGTCTGAAGATTGCGTTTTTTTTTCTTTCCCCATCTTAACAGTGTTTTGTCTCAACTTAAATTGAGCCTGCTCATAAAGTCATCATTAGCCTATCAGACAAGCCTCCATACCTTATTTCGACCCTTCCCCTGACATACTGCAACATGCAAAATGGAGTAGGGTCCTGGGTCTTGTGGCTGTGAGCCTCTGAAGCTGGCAGGAGTGTCAGGGCATGTGACTGATTGTAAACCGTCTGCTGGAATACTAGAATGCCAGAGCAGAGGAGGTGTTTGGCATCTGACAATTCACAGAATGGCATCTCTAGGCCATCTATGTCCCGAGGTGGCACCAGCCATCTTCGAACAGTAGTGGAAACCCTGGCTAGATCTTTTTGCCTCATTCGAGAACTCATTACCAAAGGTTTTGTACATTGGAGTTTCTGCGAAGAGACAAAGTTAGTGATATATTCCGTCTAGAATGAGTCCTAGGACTCCTGTACGCATTCACCCCATGACTCTTCTGCCTCAAGTTCTGAAAAAGATGAGGAACGACCGGGCCCAGTGTCATTCTAATAACACCAATTTGTGCCTTCCAGTCAGGCACTCGGTTTGAGAGGATTTCCTGTTGCAGTAGCTGGCAGTGCCCTTCACCCAGACTTGTGCAATATATGCATCAATGCATACAGATTACACTGTGGCAGTTAACTGCATTTGATCGGCCACCTGAAGTGGTGGATATCATCCTTGCTTTCAGGCGTCCTTGACAATGACGGCCTGTGGGAAAGACTTTTCGCCCACTCTGCAAGACATTTGGTCTGCTTTCACTCCACAGACCCTCCACCTTTGGAAGGCATTGCTCTAGAATATGTTCTAAAGCTGAGGATTCTGCAGTTACAAGTATCCATCAGAAGAACAAGTTACCTACCTTCAGTATTGCTGTTTCTTGTAGATACTCTTATCTATCTGTGGATTCTGCACTACCCTCTCACATCCCTGTTCTGTGCAGTGACCTCTTTTTAGCTTATTAAAAGGACCAAAGTTAGACAATTTTTTGAAACATTCTCCACGTGTGAGGGCGAAGAGTCATTCAAGAAATTATGCCTGTGCGCTGGGTTGTCACTTTTGTGCAGCTCCTCTCTGTCACTTCTGAGATGGTACGTATTGAGAATGGAGCCACATTATGCCACGTAGTGGTGCACAGAAGCATTGCTGTAAAGGTATCCAAATCCATTCTGGCACCTGGGGAATATTCTAAAGGTGAGGAATTGTGTAGTTAGAGTATCCACCAGAAAGAGCATTTCCGGAGGTAAGTAATGTTTTCATCTCACCATTCATCTTTGACAAGCTTAATACCCTCTAAAAATCCAGTTCCCAATATGTTTGCAATTGTTAAAAAAAATGTTTATGTCCAGATGTCTGCAGAAATATCATTATGCCTTCCCAGAAGCTTTGTGATGAACTTTCCAATTTATTTCTAAAGACGATTTATTTAAATTTAATAGGAATTCTTCCCTCCCACTCTCTGGAGCACTTCTTGTCTCACCACCTCACCAGCTGGCTCTTCGTTGTCAGAACAGGTGCAGACCTTGGTTGCTACTATCCCATCTGGCTCCCCATTGGATCTTTGTCCCCTCTCCTTATTTTCTCCCTTGTGAAGTAACCAACCCTTCCTGTCCTCACTAATCTTTACAACTCCTCCATAACTAACACCACTGTGCCTTGCAACTGGAATCAAGTCCTGGTCATACTACTGCTTAAAATCCAGAAGTGAACCCCAGCAATCTAGCATATTTCTAACCTATTTCTCTTCTGTTGTTTCCTCCCAAATTTTTACCAAAAGCAGTAAACCCTCAGATGTCCAAGTCTCTGGAAAACAAAGCTCTGCTTGATTCTTCCATCAGGATTTGGCCCTTTACCCAGCACCAAGTCTGTTTTACTGCCAATATCTGATCATATCAGAAATACGGTTCAGCTGTCTTTTTCCTTTTGGATCGCTCTGTAGCTTTTGACTGAGTCTCTCACACCATTGTCGTCTCTCACCTCTCTGAGATTGGAATATTTTCCGTAATCTCTCAAGCCCATCTAGTATTCCACTCTTTGCTCCTCTGGCTGCAACATTTTGCCCTATGCAGATGGAACGCAAATAATTGTGTCAATTTATAATCACAGTTCAGGAACTAAAGGCCGCTTTAGAAACTATATTGTAGCTGTCGGCAAATGGATGAGTTTGAACTGTCTCAAACATAAGGACAAGACCAAAGTCCTTATATGTGCAGGGACACCTTGATCTGCGTACCTTTCTAGTGGCTCTGTGTAGAGAAATCAGGAGTTCAATAAGGTAAGACTGAAGCTCAATAATTTCCTTATCCACAGTTGCAGTTATGGATGCTGACTGCAAATACCCACATTTAGAGTGTGCATATAAAGGCAGGGTCTGTGGAGATTAAACGTATGGTGATGTTTAAAAGTAACATAAAGACAATACTTAAACTGGTCAGGAAACACCAACTAGGTTGTTAGCTATGCCCATGAATCGTGGTATTTACACGAACAGGGAGGGCAGTAACATCAAGGGTGAAGAACTAAAATGCACGTCCGCAATAGGCAAAGAGGAAGAGTGCTGAACATGAAGGAACACAAGGTAAAAAGCAAGTAAACAACCACTGTAGCAAAATAGAAGCTAAAGCCATCGGGAAATGAAGGTAACAAACTGGAACAAAGGGGTAAAAAGGAAGACTGCAAACAAGGTAACTAAAGGAAGAGAGAATGTTGAAAGCTGCACAAAAATAGTGCCAGCTCAGAAATCCAAAATCAAGGTAGAACTGCAGGCAGTTCTCGTTCAAGGAACAATCTTCTGGAAATGAGAATAGCAAAAACTCGGGAACTCTTGAAACAAGGTGTCAGTCAAACAAACACTGCTACAATGACCAATGCTGGACTGGAAAAACACTGGTGCTTAGAAAGCTCACTGTGATTACGTCTCACGTGTGAGCAGACTAGCACCTGCCAGCCAAATATATGCTGAATTGCTCCACCAATTCTTTGCCTGCTATGGTGGAGATGGAGAAAATCCGGCCTGGATTCAAAATTAATTAGCATATCAGAATAGTGTCCAAGAGTCCGGAAGACAGCATATGAATGTAGGAGAAGGTCCTGAAGCTTATTTGAACACTCATCAGTTCCACAGGGAAGTCCCAGATTGGTGGGCTTGAGGCCACAGGGAGAGAATTGTGACAATATAATCCCTCACACTGCTAGCTCCTGTGATCTGAAACTGGAACCAGTGCCTTTGCATCTGTGAAATAAGTCCTTTTCCATCGAAGTTGCAGTGCAAAGTACCAAAGGACTACAGGCAACATTTTAAGCCGTGGAGAGCAGAATATCAGGCTGTGGACAATCAAGAGGATCGGAGGCAGAACTTTGAAGAGGGAAGCACCCTGGCGTAGGAGGCAGAATTGAATACTTGAAGGGTCCCACCCAGGATCGGCGCTTGAATCAAAGGTGCATAGAATTCAGATAATGGCAAGCTGGGGTAGCACTCAGGAAATTAAGGCAAATTGTACGCTCAAAAGTGGATATCAGATTAGCTGGAGGCCCAAAAGTCAAAGGCAACCTGGCGGAAGACAAAGGAGCTAAATGGAAGCTGACTTGAAGCTCTGGCTCCTGAGGTAAATGTGCAAGTGACTCACTTGCAGGAGACCATGGAAGCAAATATGCTGCAGACTGTGGCCCTGGAGGTTTACATGATGAGAATTCGGTCTCTGGCAGTAGACAGACTAGACACTCTGGTTCTGAAAGTGCAGATTTCGGAGCCTCAGAAGGCAAGAAGGCTACAGGCTCTGGCTCAAGAGGTGGGCAGACCCGGAGGCTCCAGTTCTGAGGGCATGCTGGCTGACTGCCCGGGCTCTAAGTCTGAAGGCAGAAACTCTCCAAGACGTCCTGCAAGTCCCTGCAGCACTGCAGTGCTGGGAAGGGCCTCAAACAGTTTGTGCCCCAACCCTTCAGGTGGCCCCCATTAAGACCAAGGCAAATTAATATTAGTCGGATATTGGAGTCTAAGGGGCCTGTCTACACATTCTGCAGGGGGCCCTCGTTGTTCTGCTTAATGCCACAGTCTTCAAAGAGACGTGCTGAAGGCAGAGAGGCACATGGTTGACAGACTTATCTGAGGGAATGATGGTAGTTCTTGGACAGCAGATTCCTTGTTGTCATTAGTGAAATCTTCAGCGTTCCGTGGCACAGTAAGAACACTGAAGCTCCTCCTTCAGGATGGCCAAACCTTGGGGTAATCTTAGAGTATCTAAGGACCAGACTTTCCTTACCATTTGGCAGTTCACATCTTTTAGAGAAATGAGGTCAATGATTACTTGGTCATTAAATTTTTTTTATATTCCTCTGCTTCATAAATCGGTAGGGATTCAGAGCAGTTATTATATTTACTGACTTTTCAGTATGCGACCTGCTGTTAGGTGAGAGAGCAAACATGGACTCAGGATTTTGTTACTTCTCGTTCAAGAGGTTTTCTTCAGCTGCGGAAGTTCGATCAGGAGCATGGTCTGAGTCAGAGATTGTCTCATCAGTGATTACATGGAACCCTAGCTCAGGTCTTGTCTGTAGATAAATAGCCTGTGTATGTGTTACATCTGGGTTGTAACTGGCCCCGCTACTAGAAAGAGAAAGTTGGGTTAAGTTTTTTGTCTTGCCTGGCACTTGGGGTTCATGAAGATTGGAAGGACAGATCTCAGATGTAGCACCTAACTGTATTACTACATTAAAAAACACAACATCAAAGACGCTAGAAAATGCAGAATTAATACAAACTCTTGCACTTTGAGACAAGATACCATTACTATGTTTTATTGGGATCTTGGCGCAGATCCATACTATTATTCACACAGTCAAGGAACCAGCTCTGAGGTAACTGCAAAAAAAAAAAGAACACAATGTTTCATTCTCGATTTGTAAGGAGACTGCTGTAGTTGCAGAAAGGTCATCATGTACAGGGGTTTTTAGAATCCACATGAACTCTGGGTTGTAGTATTTTAACAGGTTCTGAAATGTTTTATTCTCCTGCTCTAACTCCAGCATTTTAGATTTAATTATATCCTGTGTAGACTGTACATCTTTGTCTGGAAGGACAGTGGTAGGCTTGACAACATAATAACAAGCACCAGCACTAAACCTAGATTTTTGTCCAACTGACTACTTCCTGTCTGTTTTCTAATAGGTATTTTCTCTCTTTTGCTAAAGTGATCATTGTTTTCTGTACATATGGGGTCATTATGACCCTGGCAGTCACCAGCCTGCAGACTTGCATCCACGCACATGTAATCCGCCAAGGCAGCACTGCAAGCAGCGCTGCCCTGGAGATTCGAGTCCCCAGTGGAATGCACCACGGGTGCTGCTGCACCGCCACATTGCTTCCTGCTCCATTAGGAGTCGGCTGCAATGTTAAGGCCCTTTTCCCCTATGGGCCGGCAGGCGGAAACAACATTTCCGCCTCCCGGCCAGGCGGGATACTCAGTTAAGGCCAGCAGGGTTCAGGCCACCTGTTTGGCCTGATGGCGGGATGACTTTGGCGGGACAAATGTCATAATAGGGGCCTTATTGTATTTAGTACTGAGACTGTGATCTTTACTGAGTTACAAAATTGGGCTATATCATTGACTGAAAAATAGAGGTTATGTAATGCATCTGCACCTTCTCATTGTCTGTATAAAAATTCTCTTTTATAACCACTTCAGAAGACATGTGAAAATCAGAACTCTAGTTCATCAAACAGAGTAAGGTATCATTGTCCGTTTGCAATGCTGACATAGTCATAACTGGATCAGAACAGCAGAATAAGTCATGGTCTGGTATAGCTGTTTGAGAACCAATGATCGGTTTATTTGGAGCATAAGTGTCCATTTTTCCCAAGGAGATTCTTTGTTTGAAGAGTACTGTTAACACCTCAAATCCCACACTAAGGGGGTCATTCTGACCCCCGCGGGCGGCAGAAGCCACCCGAAGACCGTACCGCGGTCAAAAGGCCGCCCGCCCGCCCAGCGGGAAAGCACCAGCAACGAGGAAGCCGGCTCCGAATGTTGCACCCGTCGCGATTTTCAGTGTCTGCCAAGCAGACACTGAAAATCTTAATGGGGCCCTATTAGGGGGCCCCTGCAGTGCCCATGCCAGTGGCATGGGCACTGCAGGGGCCCCCAGGGGCCCCACGACACCCGTTCCCGCCATCCTGTTTCTGGCGGTGAAAACCGCCAGAAACAGGATGGCGGGAAGGGGGTCGGAATCCCCATGGCGGCGCTGCTTGCAGCGCCGCCGTGGAGGATTCCCTGGGGCCGCGGGAAACCGCCGGTTTCCCTTTTCTGACCGTGGCTGTACCGCCGCGGTCAGAATGGCCCCAGAAGCACCGCCAGCCTGTTGGCGGTGCTTCCGCGGTCTTTGGCCCTGGCGGTCCATGACCGCCAGGGTCAGAATGACCCCCTAAATGTCTTTCGTTGATGAACAGTCGGGAACTGCCCAACCCAAGCTGAAGCACTGGCACCTTTTGTTTTTTAGACCTTTCATTATGACACCAAGCTAAACAAGTCACTCTCAACAATCCAAACAGAGATAAAAAAGAAACCTCAAACATGTACTGGAATGGGGGGGGGTAAGGGGTCAAGTGTTGATCATTCTGTCAGGGACTCTGCAAGACCCAATGGCAGGGTACATAAAGTAACAGAATATTAGAAGCAGAGCTGCCCAATATCACACAGAAACAGGCAAGGCAGTAACAGCAAGGGTGATAAACTATAATACAAATCCACCTTTGACAAGGATCTGGAAATGAATGCTAAGTAGAATAGAAGGAAAAAGGGGAACACTGGGCAGAAAGCAAGTAAAGAGCTACTCTTGAAGACTGGAAGCTAGGGCACCAGGGAAGAAAGTCGTAAACTAGAAACTTTAACAAAGGGAAAGGGAGCACGTTCAAGAATACACTAAAATGGTGCTGGCTCAGGAAATAAGACTAGTTTGCACTGCAAGCATTGCTGGTTCAAGGAACAAGGAAAAACAAAGGCTCAGGAATATTCTTCTAACAATGATATCAAAATCCAAGGAATTTTGAAACAAAGGGTCAGTCAAACAGTCAGAGTACAGACAATGTTGAACCATCCAGTTCCCATTATTTATTCACCTGTCCTGTTTTGAAGATGCACCCGAGCTGCCTGATTTTCAGGATATAAAACAAAATAGGTACTGAGCGCTCAACCTTGTCAGAATACTAGACTCCTCCAGTATTTCTGTAATTGAAGTTTTACTTCTCCACACTCGGTTGGTGACCTTGGCGCAAAAAATAAAGATAGTAATCCAGCTGTTATAAGCTAATTTTGTTGGCGTGGCCTACCTTATATTTGTTTTGATAATTCATTTATAAGGGTGCACGTAAGGGTAGACAACCATCTGCCCTCATCAGGTCGAATGAACCTTTGGACTCAGATAGTTGTGAGTGTTTGGCTCTGAACAAAATGACGTCAACAACAATCAAAACCAAACAATACCATCATTAATCAACATTAGAGTCAGTAATTTAAATGCACCATGACATATTTGGCCATGAATCACCACACCAGTCTAGATATGTTCAAACATTTATTGCTCTTTAGATTAACAGTGCTAAAAGCACGTAAATCAAGCACAAAACCAACTCATAAAGATACATGAATAAGAGAGGTTGACCAAACCTAAAGAATCTCAGCTTTGACAAATTATGATTTATTAGTCACTCAACAATCACCATACAGAATAACGACAGTATCAAATGCACTGTTGAGATTGAATGGATTGAGTTAACACACATGTATTTTTCACAATCAGTTATTGTGCGCAGCCAATCTCAGAATGTGACGTTCTAACTATTACCCTAATTAGATTAAGCATGTTGGGCTTCATAGAAAAAGAAGACAAAAAGTAATTTGGAAAACATCTATGGCACTTGCGTAAATAGTGGTTGGGTTTACACCACAAATTATACCAACATTGCCTCTATTGGTATTTTTAGTACAGCTCTTTTTTTTATTCCTACGTTGTATTGAAGGACTATTCAAATAAGCACAGGCAAAGGCGAGAGGTCTGTTTTTTGTGTGCTAACACATACGAACACATGCAAGAATAAATTTGTCTGCATACATTAGCACACAGCGTTCTACAGTCAGACCTTTTGATTTTGCCCACTCGTTTTGCCATTGCCTAGCATCACCACCTACTACATTAAAGCAATGTGACCACCTCCTTCCTTACATTTTTAAAAATCTCGTATGCCCATCTTTTGCTGTATGCATTTTGTGTGTTGCATTATGTGACATACTTTAGTCTCCTAAATGTCATACATTTATGCTTCATGCACTGCTCTGTTGTGCCATTGATCACTGTGTAGAATCTCCCACCTCTGACGAGAGCATATAGTGTTAATTGTAAGGTAATATAGCATATCACTAGTGAGATCATAGGTAATTTGTAAAGTCGTGGGTTACATCAAGGGTTAGGTCATGAACATTGAATTTGGTGTGCGAGTTATGGTTAGTATAGGAAGTATGCGAGCAGTGCATAATATGTGGTGTTGGTGTCAAGTGCCACCTACCAGCAGTCATTTTTGGGGTCTGGCACTTGTTTTTCCTTATGAGACTTTGTCCCAGTACAAGAGAGAAAAACACAAAAGAGCAAAGGAATGAATTAAATAAACACAGAAAAACAGTGTCAGTTAAAGCAGGGATAAAAACAGCACCAGAAAGTGTGAAATAAATGGACATGGATTGTCTAGTAGTTGAGGAAACAGGCATGAGGTGGAATCAAGAGTATACAGATTTGATATCCGTGGCATTCAATAGCACTGGTTGTGTCCTTTTGAGCTAAATATTGGGCACCATCACTTATTATTTTACAAATTAAACCTTGTATGCCAGCTGTGGTTTTACTAATTACAGTTTAGTAATTTCAGTGGGTTTTCAGTTTAATTTTGTGTCCATATCTGCATTTTAACTGTGGTTTTAAGTGGGTGTATTATATGCCAGCCTATAGCATTTTGTAAATATGCATGTGTTTTGAGAGAGGCATAAATGAAAACAGATATTACAGAACAGGGAATTAAATAAAGATGTTGGGAGAGGTCATGAGCTGTGGTTTCCAACCTGTGGTCCGGTGACCCCTGGGGGTCCCCGAAGCCTCCTTAGGGTGTCCACCACTGCTTAGAAAATTTAATAATACTAACACATTTGGTCCCAGCAGTCAGTTTTCCCCTGGTTCCAGCAATGATAAAGTGGGGCTCCACAGAAGCCAAAAGGTTGGGAACCCCACTTTAAAAGCACCAAGGGTATGAGTTCTGACACTGATGCTCGTGAGGTTTCCTGAAATGCATTATCCCGGAAAGCTGTGTAGAGTCAGTTAGGTACATCATTTTTTATGATCATCGAACAGAGGTCCTCAAAGACAATGAGGCTTAACATGGCTT
This sequence comes from Pleurodeles waltl, assembly GCF_031143425.1. NCBI lineage: Eukaryota > Metazoa > Chordata > Amphibia > Caudata > Salamandridae > Pleurodeles > Pleurodeles waltl. Next base: position 969,995,360 of record NC_090436.1, read on the forward strand.
GTTTTCTAATGGAAAAGATTCAGATTTATATGACTTTGTGACTTCACTTATTGTATAATGAAATCTGGCTTAAATTTTAACTTTTTTATGATTGTAGAATTGCTTGTTCCTGTTTTTCCCATCAAGGGACATGCTGTTTCCGGTTACATCGGTTTGCTAGCTTTCTAATAGGTACCCCTCCCACCCATCCTCCCACCCACCCAGAGGTAATCCTTTTTTTTGGGCTTGTTGGGGTAGTTCACACTTGGGCCTCCACACCATTTTTGTCCACATATGTTATCCATACCAAATTTGCATCCTTTTTTCAAACATCCTAGGAGCCCTAGATCTACCCAGGATTTGTGCTTTCCCTGGGAGGGGACCGCAAAATTAGCCAAAATAAATAAAAAAATTGTTTTTTGGGGAAAAATGGAAAACACTGCTGCAGAAGAAAGGGTCTGTTTTTTGCTGCAAATGGCATCAACAAATTTTCTTTTACCACAGTTTTGCATTTAACATGGGGATAGCCCTTTTTTGTGTGTGCTTTCATTCTCCTTCCAGTTTGTGGTAGAAACAGGGGTGAAACCCATGGTTGGATCCCTTAAAGCTATCCACTTCTGAAAATTAGACAAAATTCTTAATTCAGCAAGGAGTCATTTGTCTAGCTTCTTCAAAATTTTCACAAAGAAAATGTGTTGAAATAAAAAAAAGAAAGAAAATTAGTAGGAAAAAAACGACCATTTGTGACAATGTTTTAATTTGTAACTTCTTGTCACACTTGCTGTTTTACAAAATCAATATACCACTACAGCTGCTTGACCATCTGCTTGCAGTAATATATAGGGTTTGTGGGTTTTCCAAGAACCCAAGGTACCCAGAGCCATTAACTGAGCTGCTTTTTGCAATGGCGTTTGATTGTTTACCAGGTATAGAGCAATTTATATGTAAAAATATAAATATTGAAAAACAGTAGCACGGAAACCTATGTATTTCCGAAATGGGAACCAGATATGGCATTTATAAACAGCAGTTATTTGCACATCCCTGAATTTGTGGGTAAGCATACTGATGTGAATTAAACAGCATTTCTGTAAATTACTTTCTTGCTCACTGTCCTACATGTGGGACGTGCAGAGAAATATTATTAGTAATAACACTTGTTAATCTGTGTTCCCCTAAGTATCCCAATACAAACGGTACCTCACGTGTGTGGGTAGGCTTAGTGCCCGTGACAGGAAATGGCCTAAAATGCAACATAGACACATCACATTTTTCCACCGAAAACTGACCCTTTTTTGCAATGTGCCTAGCTGTTAGAATTTGGGCCCTAGCTCAGCCGGCAGTGAGGGGAAACCTAGCAAACCTGTGCATTTTTGACAACTAGACACCTAGGGGAATCCAGGATGGGGTGACCTGTGGTGCTCTCACTTGGTTGTGGTCCCCGAATTCCTTGCAAACCTCAGAGTTTGACTAAAAAATACATTAAAGCCAGCCCTGTTATCCCACAACTGCCCCACACAGAAATATGAAAAATAATGTTTTTGTCAATCAAATTTACAAGGGCTTCTGTGTAAGTAAACCTTGTGTGATCCTCACAAAACTTACCACATATTTATTATTCCCTTAGTGACTGTTGCTAAAAAAAAGATGTGAGGGCAGAAGGTGTTCACTACAGAGAGAGTATGCACTGAATGTAAAAAGCAAAAAAACAACAACACATTATTGCAATCCCATCCACTAGTCAGCCACAGTTTACTTACCCTCATGCCAGTTGGATTTGGCATGAGGGTAAGTAAATGGTTCATAAAAAACGTTATTCACCAGTGACTTTACGAAATAAAATCTGCACACGTCCATGTTAATAATTTCAACATTAAATCAAAGAATCACTGACTTGCAGCCTGTGAGCTGTAAAGCCACAGCAAGATACCAACCACTCAATAGTCCATTCATATGCCTTTCATGCGTTACAACACTTGCATTTACAAACAGCACCATTCAAGGGACCATCACTCTCGTACGCTAACAGGCCTAACACGCCAATCTCACCACTAAACGCCCAAACATCAGACAACTAACAAATGCACCTCAAGCAAGTCAATACATGTACTGGCTATCAGCCTCCAACACACCTCCAGTACAAGTGCTAGTCTACACACACACACTACCAGCCAACTGCTAGTCCACACACACACACCACATCAGCCAAACGCCAGTCAATGCACATCGCCAGCCAAGCACCAGTCTACGCACACCACCAGCTATGTGCCAGCCCACGCACTGGAAAGGGGAAAAAAATTACATACAATCATGAGGCAGTAAAGAACGTTCACAAATCAGTATGTTAATCTGAAAGACAACCACACAAAAAACTAAAGATTACAACAATACTTCAACAGTCAAAAAAACTTATACAAACAGCCCAAGGATATACATTAGAAGCAAAGATTACAAAATGAGTTGCTTACCGACCACAACTCCACAAACCACAGATCTGCCAAATCTGCACCTGCAAACAGGATTCACCAACAAGATAAAGGAAACGATTGTCTCTACAATAAAAAAGAAAATGTATTGGAATATAGTGGAAATCGTGGGGAGTGTTTACAAGAACATATAGTTAAAAAAATTAAATATATTCACACCAAGAGGAGTTTGTTTATCTAATATTTCTATATTTTATTGTTGTTGTTTACAAACTATATCTTAGCAATTTGGCATAAATAGAAGTAAATCATTTTTTAATCAATAACTATAGCCCTCAGAATTTTTGCTAACAGATCATACAAAAATATTATTTTAATAATAAAGTTAAGGCATTGCATAATTCCAGAACAATTATGGCAATTCGACATCAGGCTGATCAGTAGAATCCAACAATAACTACTTTTGAGTAACTGGATTAATCTGAAAACATTGTAATGAAGTAGCCAAAACCTAGCACTGAAATAGCCAACACGTGTTTCGCAGAATCCCCAGTTCTTCAAGGTTACAAGAAACAAGGATAAAAAAACAAAACGAAAGGACTATAAGTTCTTAGACTTAAAACAAATGATACAATTCAAGTTCTTAGACTTAAAACAAATGATACAGCCACCCACCCCAAATGTTGTTTTAGGACAAGTAACAATCAAACAAGAAAGAGTAAAAGAGAATAATACATTGCAGACAAATTTGGATACTAGACAAAGAAGAAGACAATGATTGAAACAAAAATAGAGATAGGTAGTTGCACAAGAGAACCTGTGAAATATATAATAAGTGCAATTTAAACTATTCACTCTAAAACCAAACAAGGTATACAGTAAAAGTTCAGTGATGTTGGCGAACTCAGTGGAATGAAATACAGAGTGTAGTCATATAAGCACAAGTAGGCATACTCCTCTACCCAAATTCTAATCACAAAAACAATCACAAAACACAAAGGGAAACTGCATAACGTATACTCAGTACCTCTCATGGAATGATGCTTCTGGCAAAGGAGAGACCTACATGCTTGAGGCTACAGTAGAAATGCAACTCAAAAAGGAAACATTGCAAATATTTTGCATAAAGGAAACAGTGCAAATATTTTAACTATATGTTCTTGTAAACACTCCCCATGATCTCTACTATATTCAAATTACATTTTTGTCTGTTGGATAAACTGACATATGGATGAGGGCTCAGGGTCATTTCTCAATTTATCCACCTTTTTCTTATATACAAAAAAGAAAATGACAACACAAATAAAAATTATAAGAGTATCATTCAAAAGATACTGATTTTCCCTGAAAGGAGGTGTGACCAAGGCAAAAACGACACCACAATAAAACAAATATTCCCCCCCACCCCAAGTTGTCGCTCCACTTCAAAATATTATTTCCTGGTGTGTCTAGTGGGCTTCTACAACGGCCAATCTGCCCTCTGGCATGTTTGTGGGGGGCGGGGGGGGTGAAATACAAAAAAAAACAAGGAGAATGACCCTTGTCCAATATATATATATTTGTCCCCCTAGGTGAGAGATCCTTGTCCAAAGTGTCGCTCTCCACAGTTCCTAAATGTAAAAAACATAGTTCCTAGTTCTCAGCCCAGCAATTCCAAATGAGATATGTACAGCCTTTCTTCTTGACTTGTGGCTTGTGTGGCTCCCAGCATAATTGAAGGAAAAAATCACTTGATAATGTTCTGAAACACTGATAAAGAAATGCATCTGCTCTTTATTGATTATTCTATTTGTTAAGTGTGCAATAGATGAATAAGGAAAAGTTACTATTTCTGGTGCTTCTCCAGATGTATCACTAATTGCATCTGTGAAATCTGATGTGCCCAATTACATTCTACATACCCTTTTTTATATATTTTACGTTGACAGAAGCTTCAACATTTCTAAGGGACACTGAGTAGAGAGCAGCACTTTTCAACATAATTCAACCCCTCATGATTTTCTCATAGGCATGGGAGTGGTGGCCAATATTCAGATGATTGGCTTATCAAAGTAATCTCTCAGCTAAAAGTGATGCAAGAATTTGTAAACAAGTATAAATCTTCATTATGGCCTGGGTCTGCAAATCGAGCACCGGTTGTTCAATAATCACTGAGTGATTAAGCACCAGAACACAAGAGTCACAAAATTTGATTCTTCACATGACACATTTTCCTGTATTACTCTCCTGTCCCTGCATACTCAGATTGCCTCTCATCACAGCCAGACAAGTCTTCTGGACTCCCCACAATGTATCTCTTTTTAGGTTACATCACCAGGCTCCAAATGCAGCATCTTCTGTGGCTGTTGCCGTGCAGTTTGTAGTTGCCCTGGTGTTGGTTGTTATGGTTGTTATAGTTGTTTTGGTGCTACATGTCATGTTGTGGTTGTTGTGGTCATGGTTATCATAGTATTACCAGTTGTAGTGGTGTTTATATCGGTTTTCGTGGTATTGTGATTGGTGTCACAGTGATTGTAGTGGTTCTGCTGGTTGTACTTGTGATGCTAGTTGGTATGGTGGGAGTTATCCACCTTTAGGTTTTCATGGTGATGGTTGCTGTTGTGCTTCTCCTGATGGTGTTAGTGGCGGTTGTTCCAGTCATTTTTGTGATTGTCACAGTGGTTGTTGTTGGAGATGTAGTGATTGTGTTTTTGTGGCTTTTTTGTTGGCAGCGGTAATGGTCATTATTTTGGTTATGGTGGTTGTAATTATGATTGTGGTGGTAGAAATACTGGTGTAAGTTGTTGTTGTGGTCTTCTTAATGGTCCTTGTTGTGCTAGTATTGGTGGTGGTTGTGCTTATGGTAATGGTATTGTTGGTTGTGGTGTTTGTCATGGTGATGCCTGCTGCGGCGGTAGTTGTTGTTGGCATGGTAAGGGTGGTTGCAGTGGTTACAGTAGTAGTCAAGTTTGTCACAGTGGTTGTATTAATGGTCATAGTGTGATTGTGGTGCTAATAGTTGCTGTGCAGATAGGGTTGCCGTGGTGGTGTGGTAGCTGTTTGTTGTCATGATACTGGTCATTATTTTATTTTTTTCTAATTGTGGACATAGTGGTTTTCATGTGTGGGGATTTTGTTCTTAAGGAGGTTGCAGTGGTGGTGTTAGCAGTAGTATTTGTGATGTTTGTCACATGATTGCTGCAGTGATGGACATGGTGGTTGCGGCCGTCCTGGTTGTCAAAGTGGTAATGGTCATGTTGGTGGTTTTCATAGTGGTTTTATTGGTAGTGGTCAAGGTTTCGGTTGTCCTTGTCATCATATCATGACAGTGAATGTCACTGTGTTGGTGCTTTTCTTGATCATCGAGTCTTTTTGTGGTTGTCATGGTGACTGTTGTGGTGGTGGGGACTGTGCTGCTGATAGTTGCGTTGGTGGTATTGTGATTGTAGTGGTGGTTTTCATGTAGTACTTACGGGGCATTGGTGTTGCTTGTAGTCATGGCGGTTGTGTTGATGGTTGTAACAGTGGTTGTGGTGGTTGTAGTAGTTGTCAGGGTGGTTATTGTGCATTGGAGGTATTGTGGTTGTCATTCTTGTCTCTGGATGGATGTTGTAGCAGTAGTGGATGTGATGGTGTTTTTTTGTTTTTGTTTCTTGTAACCCAGTTGACCTCAACTTATCTTCACAAGTTAAGTGATCTCAGAGTTATGTTGAGTCCCATTCCCTGACATCTTTGTGTGCTTTTAGCTTAGTTGTTCCCCTCACTGTAGGTAGGGTACATGTGACTGCTTTTTAGATTTACCACCTCTTTAATGGATCGGGGGTGTATTTGTGTCCCTCTTACCTGGATCAAGCCAGTCCTAGCACATCGACTAGTGGACTGATATATGAGACACATGGATAGAGGAATGGCCAGTGTATCACACCGCCACAGCCTCCACATCGTAATTCCAGATCAGAACAGAAAACAAGCCCAGCACTAATCAGTTGGAGGCTGTGTGAATATGATACATAGAGTGAGGGACATTATAGGATGCCTTCAATCCTCAAGAAGAACAAAGTATCAATGCACCATTTAGTACATTGATTCCATGGACCTGACTAACACTAACAAGAACGATTAACTTGAAAGTGAATGACTCACTACAAATGTGTGACAGAAACTTTGAGTTTCAGTGTTTAATAGCTTAGGCCTATCTGCTATTGTTTCTGAATAAAAGCTGGCGCTGTGAGCCAGGTCAGCGTTTACCTTTTCACTTAAAGAAGCTCTCTGCACTAACACAAAGAAAGGACTGGACAAGACACTAGAAAGTTGACTATTACCACTCGAGGATTAGGTAATATGCACAAGGACTGAATAAAAGGCCTGCTGTTGCCTTATAAAGGAGGTAGACCACCTGGCCTGCTTTGAATGTACTATATTCAACCAAAAAGGCTCAGGACATTGCTGCACCATGTGCAGCTAGAGAGAGATTTGGAGTTCTTTTCCAGAGAGGTAGAGGGGGACCTTTTCTATGCTTTCTTCTCATGCGCTAGATGATTGGAGGACATTGTCTTTCTCTCCTTTCTTAGCCGGCTGCTGGGGCACCTTGCCAGGGCTCCTCCCCCCCCTTCTTTTCTTGGGCCTATGCCTCACCTCCACCACCATTTAAGAGGTACTGTAGGTGTTTTTCTGGCATAGAGACTCAACTAGTTAAGTGTTACATTTTGGATGGAGGTATGTTGCCTTGCTGTCCTGGTAAGGGACTGTTGGGTTATTTTTGTGTTAACTGGCTGGTATAGTTGGAAACCTGTGGTTGTCTGCCTGTGCCTCTCTCCTGCCTGTCAGTGGAGACTGAGGCTTCCCCTCCGGTTGTGCGTCTGAGTGGGTGTGAAGGAGTGTGCTGCAGTTGAATGGAGGATAATATGCACATATACAATCTCATCCTGAAATGTGGGGGGGTTTGAATAGCAAGACTACGTGCTACAAAGTGTTGGCATATCGGAAGCTGGGAGATGTGCATGTGGCGCTGCTGCAGGAAACCCGCTTGACTGCTAAGTAGGGGACAGCCCTGTGCAAAAGATGGAGGGGATGGAGGATCAACACCACATACTCAACATTTGCCAGGGTATCTGGCTCCTGTGGTCCCAGGCAGTACATATCACATGCATGTTGTAGGTTTCCAATGTTAGCCCCTTTATGTTTGCATGTCAGTGTTAAGATGTAAATCTTACACATTAGGAAATTTGTAGTGCAGGTATATTGATCTAAATGAATGCCTGGAAAATCTTTGGCCTGAGGAAGCAACCAAATAATTATAGTGCTGCGAAACATGTGTTAGTAATTTTAAAGCTTCTTAAAACTTTAAAAATTGCTTGTTGTCAAACCCCTTTCAGAGTGGGCACAGGCCAATAAGCAGAGAAGTATGGGCTTCTGAGAGAGGTAGTGTAGTGATGCGCAAGCATGGAACTCAACAACCACCAAGAAGTGCAATAATTGTCCAACCCAGTCATTTACTTAAGAATGGAAAATACTTTAAGACATACACTTGAAACACAGTATCACAGAGTCGTTATTTGCAGGTATAATAAAATATACTGCACTTCGGGATAGCCCCTCCACCCATCCCTCATCAGGTGCAGATAACTTCAGTTCAGTAATGTAAATGCTTATTTCAGTATAGTAGTCATGATCGTCTCACCATAACACAAGCCTGTATGTTCTCTCTGCAGCCGTTAGGGGAACCTGCAACACTTCTCTCCACTCACTCCAGCTTTTGGGAAGGTACATGATGGTTGCAGCATCAGGTCTCAGTCTAGGTAGGCTGTGGCCGGTTTTGCAGCAGAATCCATCACCTGAAGACCTTTGGCAAGCATAGGAGTTACTAGGCATCTGTAGGACCGAGGGGAGGAGCTGGACCCACTTTTGAGTTGCACAACAATGCATAGCAGGTGGACTTGCATATGGATGGGGCGCCAGCTGCTCAATAGTAGACATAGGCACACTTCCAGAATGCTGTTGTGGCGACAACCAGGGGCACAGTTTTTGGTCACAGAGGCATGGTTTGCCAAGTGTACATTCCTTCGTCGAGGTGGTAAAGTCAATGTAGCAAGTTAGACCATGGTTGCTCCTCTTGCACAGCGATGGTCAGCTGCTGACCCACAATTCCCACCTAGAATGGTGATTCTAGGGAGAATCTGCCCACCACTCCTAGGGCCAGATTTAAGGGAAAAATACGGTGCGCATCGCTGAGCCAAATATGGCAACGTCGCGCACCATAATTTTCAAAATGCAGGGATGCGCTATATTTACTAGAATACGGCCCACCCCTGTGTTTCCCCCTGTGCCGGCGCTAAATATGCTGCTGTGTGCCAAAGCAGCAACCTTTGCACCATGGTGCAAAGATGGCTGCATTGAGGGGGAGATTGTTTTTGTGCAATCCTTCCTGCAGATTAATGGCGATTTGCTCTTTCTATGTTTGCTGCAGAATGCAGCACCACACATAGAAAGAGCAAAACACGAGGATAAATGTAAGCATTTCTCCTTGTTGAGCCATGCTAATGCCACTCCTGGGGTGGCGTTAGATTTTGGTGCTGCCTCAGGTTTTCAAAAACTTGTAAATCTGGGGCAGCGTCAAAATACAATGGGTGTTGCTGTGGCACGCCTGCAGCAACACCCCTTCCACGCAAAGTGCTGCATGTGAAGGGGCCATATTTACAAGATGGCGTTAAGCCACAAAACGTGGCTTAATACTACCTTGTAAATACGGTGCAGTTCATAGTGCTACTGGAGTGACACTAAAGGTGGCGGTTCTGTAGCACTAGGTACTCTTAAATATGCTCCCTAGTATTCAATTATCCCTTGCCACAGTCATCCTCCTGACAGACCCTCTCAGCACTAGGGCCTTGACAATTCTAACTCTCCTTGGACAGTCACACCTCCTGTAGGGTTTGCAGACTCCGTCCAACTCTCTGCAGGTAGGGTGGATTTGAGACACTCAAGGTCAAATGTGCAGCTTTTTCTAGCAAAGTAAGATTTCAGGTGATGTTACCTCACCTCTGGGAAGCTGGCTGGTAAACATACACCACCTCCCGTTGCACAGCAGGCCTATGAGTACTCTGTGGAGGGCTCCCTATCTTGGTCAAAGAAATTATGGAACTTCAACCACAAGTGGGTAATTGTCTCCCACTTTTATTACAGTGTACAGTTCAAAGCAGACTGGGATGTGGAGCGACAGTTTTTCCTTCCAGAACCATTATGAGGTGGTTCTTCTTTCAAAAGACCTTTACAGGGTGCTATCGAGACACAGCCTTTGTGTAGAGTGATGATCCTCACAGCAGGGTAGTCTCACTATGGAGCAACCACAACAGAGACAAAGAGTTGTGAGTCTTCTGCTCCAGGTTATCAACAGCCACACAGAATAGTGATCAGGATATGATCAATGGCTCATCTCACATAAAGGATTCTTTTCTTCTTGAACAGCTGAGACAGCAATCCCACCCTTCCACCTCCCCTACAAGATGGCCATGCTACAGGAGACTAATCTGCAGCTCCTCTCAGCATATGGCCTAATTCAGTTTCAAGAGGATCCATGTCTCCTCTGTTCCTACTACAGTATCTAGGTCTCCTCCCTCTAGCTTCAGGAATGTCAGCAATACACTTCCACTGTGTGAAAAAATATTAACCTCCATCTTGTGAACAGGAGCAGGCCAGGGGCCAAGGCCTGTGCATGAGACAGAGGCGAGGTTCTTTACTTTGACTAACACGTGCATAATGCATAACCAAATAGGCCACATACATAAACATGCACAACATACACTTGGGATGTTAGTGCTAGAATCTGAGTATGTGCATACAACAAAACTTTATACTTGTGGGTCAGTGGACCACTCCAGTGCCACAGATAAAAAGGTCTGATCAATGATATGCTGCCACCACCACTCTACATGCCAAATCCACAATTACAGCAGTCCTCTGTCAGTAAAATGAGAGCATGGTTGTTAGACCCGGTTTCCTGGGCACTCAGGGACTACCCTGCTCCAATTGCATCAACCTGAGTGTCCCCCACTGGTGTCCTGGGGGCTCAGTACTAGTGGACCCAAAACTGGTTAACCAAGTACCTCTCGCCAGCACTTGCTCTCTCTGGGTAGTGAGACAGCGCAGTCCAAGGGTTAATCAAGGAGGTGAGGTGGGTTTAGACATTCAGAATACAGGGTACACTGTACTAATAGCTAAGAAGATCAATTACCAGTCAGTGCTTTACTTTTTAAAAAGAAAAGTACTTTAATGTGCATACACAAAAAAATAGAATAAACGGTGAAACCAGACAGTGCTACAACTCTCTGGGCCAGAGTTCTGACCTTAACAGTATTATAGAACCTAGACGCCAAGCACTATACAAACACAGTTAGCATGTAGACACACAATTAGCATTGCATATCACAGACCATGTTGCACAAGGTTGCTCTCATTCGTTAGATCAAAAATACCAATCCTTGTACTGTAATGGTGTAGTTTCAGCATATGATGTGAAGTCAAACATTCTAGGTTAGCCCCGGAACCTACCACCCAAAGAACAGAAGTGCCCTCCTGTCCTTAGCAAGGACACAGCTCTGGGGGCTTCAGGGATCTGATCACAGATGCCTGATGTCTTGGCACATCCCATTAGACCAATAGCCACTGGCTAGCTGTAGGAGGGTATTAGCTGGCCAGAGTGCCAGAACACCCCGGTGCCCACATGTATCACAAAGAGAAAGGTAGGGGCCTGTACCACAGGCCACTCTTCCCCAGCTATAGATTGTATTTAAAAGTGTCACAGGCTCCAACAGTACAGGGGAGGGTTCCGGCAGAAGTGACCTCACCTTCAGACTTCCCTGTTGCCCTCTGTCTATGTTGATGTGCTGCAAGCTTCTTATCTTGAGCAGCTGTTTGCAATTCCCTCGTCTTCCAAGCCGAAGCTTGACAATCCCCAGCTGGTCCTCTGCATATGCATTCAGGCTGCTGATTGATCCTTTTGCTCTTTCACTGCTGGCGAATTCCTTCACAGCAGAATCCATCCATCACAGATAAAACTCTCAAATTCAGACCCGGTGAGCAAGCTTCCTTGCCTTTATGCCGTGGGCCCACAGCTGGCTTTTGTAGATGCTTGTTAGAACCGAAAACCAGTCTTGAACAACCACTGACTGCTCAGGCCAGACTTTTATCATCTCTGATAGGCTGATTCAATCAGACGGTCTGCTACTTTTGAATCCTAGGTTCCCCTCCAATCATGAGGCCTATCTATGTCATGCTCACTGCGTGTATAAGACATGTATAGGATGAGTTACTGGGCTTCAGGACTGGCTCTTGGTCTCAGCCCAGGCTATTCCCCAGAGAGGAATTTGAATTAACTCCAGGTCAGGAGGCACTGACCCTCACCGAACAGAAAGGGGGGGGGAGGGGTTCCCTCCTAGCAGTTACTGCAGCTAAACACAGATAAGAACCAGTGTCTACCCCCAGCCCACAAAGCTTCTCCAAGGAATAGGGGGAGGCACGGGGAGCTGGAATGTCAAGCATAACAGCTCACTTCACATTAAACACAATGGCTCACCTCACCATTCTCCCCTAGAGAACCTACTGGCTCTCAAACACACATCACATGTAGACAAGGGGAACAGGACCACAGACTTCATCAGGAGGGTGGCTAGTAGCTCCCCACAACCAAGGGTACAAGGAAACAGGTATCCCTGACTATAGCTTTATTGCTGCCACCACCATCAGTCTACCGCTGTCTTGGTACAGAGGGCAGTAGCCACACTCTGTGAAATAGGGATGCACTATGCATGCCCCCCTCAACCTCAGAGCTAAACTCTAGGGTCTCAATCCATCTAAACAGGGAGATCCTCAGTGGACATAATCATGTTCACTGAGGTAAGGATCCAGAAACCATACAGTAACTTTTAAGTGACTTGCTTGTAGATCACCTCTCCAACAATATTTAGTGAGAATTCCAGTTCACAGGATTAGTCGAGGACCTCGCTCATGCTAAGGGGCCTAGGCCTCTGTGCACGTTTGAGGAGTGGCACAGAAGCATTACACTATGAACCTGATGTGAGACTTTTTACGTGTTGTATTCAATTGGTTTTTTAAATTGATGTTTTCAGATACTCTCAACTTTTTTTTAAATCGAGAAATAGTCCTCTCCAATAAACGTACATAGCAGAGGCAGCTCATGGCGTTCGTTGGTCCTATAAGGATAAAGAAAGCGCTGTTTAGAAACATAATCCATTCAAATAAACATTACCCGGATTGTAGCCGTATTTTTCTTATTTATTGTAAACATAATTCTTTTGCTCTGTGTTCTAGGTATATACTGAATTCATTTCAGATCCATCGTTGAGCCCTTACCCTTTGTGCGCAAATGAAATACTATGATGCCCAAGTAAAGCTTTGCAAGTAGCGTTGCTTTTTGAAATGCACAAGTTCGCTCATGATTTAAGAGGAAGGTTTGATTTAGAGACTGCGTTGGCCACTTTTTTCCATTAGGCGGATTGAAAAAATTATGTGTAAGCGGACACTGCCATCTAGTGTTAAGTTGTAGACTATCAATATTATTTAATTTTGAAGTAGATAGCAATAGTTACTCTGTAGAAATAAAAACACATTACTAGGAAATAAGAGGCAGCATATACATTTTACACTGAAAATATTTAACAGTGTGGCTCATAAGGTATAGGTAGCCGGTTAGTTGTGTCTGTTTTTGTGAGCCTCCTGGTCTGTGGCCTTCATTCCGAGTGAGCAGTAAATTCCAATGGGCCTGGTAACAATAATTCAGGGCCAGGGAAATAATGGGAATGCTTCCTTTTTACTTGAAGAGACTGTGCGCCCCATCAAAAAGAAAGGACTGGGCCACACTCTGGGTACTTGACTGCCACTCCTTGTAGAGTAGGTAACATTCACCAAAACAGAAAAACAGATATGGTGCTGAGAGCTATCCTCCCTTATTACAGCAAAGTGATCAAAGCATAGCTGCTCCTTGTGCAGTCATAGGGAACTTTGAATTGTAAAGTGCTGCTAAGATCAGAAACCTGTTGCCCAGTGATGGCCGACCCAAAAGAGTGAATGTGGAGAGCAGAGCTCTTTCCCTATGGCCTAATGGATTGAAAATAAGTCTAACGCTTGCCATTATCACCATATACACGTGTGGCTGTGCAGATCTTCCGTATCACAAATGGTAATGCCATACTGCTCTATGGTAACGTATTGTAAGAAACCACTATATTATAGTCCCATTGCTAATCTACCATCAGAAGAATATTAATCTAGAAGACAGTGGATCCAGCACCACCGGCGGGTGGACTTCTCCCATTTCCCGGTTCAGTGACTGTTTCCTGTAATAGGACACCCAGACTGCAGGAAAATAAATATTCCTGATATTTCAAACTGTTCGGTTTAGGGGATGAGACTGACTATAATGGTGTAATGGTAGTGCTAGAAATGTATTTCAATTTTCAACTGTATCCTAAATACTACTGATTTGTGCTAAGACAAGCGCAGCAAAAGGACTGTCAATCCATTGAGAGCTTCTACGCACCACTATGTCAGTTAGTAGGTATCTCCACAGATGATGTTTCAAAGGTGGTAAAGGTTCAAATAATGGAAAGGTACCACTCATCTCTTTTTCACCACTTGATATTGCAAGATCCGCACACGAGCTGCAAAGCAATTCTCTCACTTGGCCAAACAGTTAAGCTATCAAATGCAGAAAAGATGGAATTTGTGTTTGTGAGATTGATAATATAATCTGAACCTGATGAAGTGAGACCTATTCTGAACCCGAAGAACTGAGGTCCATAAAATGTGAGAGCTTGGATGCTGTTGGATGAAGAAGACATTTTCGTGGCATTGCGTGCCACCAGGAAGGGAACAACCCTCCATACCCTGCGGTTACTGCAGAAGTGCGTCACCTGTCTGCAGAAGTGCGTCACCACGTGCCAACCTTGAGGCAATGTATGCTCTAGCTGTAGCAGGTTAAACAATTTCAAGTGAGTATGCCTTGGTGAAAGACAATGGAGAAACTCCCAGTGAAGACAAAGCCTGCTGATGTCTCTGCAGGCCATATCACATAAACTTGATGAAACGAACAGAAAATGACTATGATGAGGAAGAAGTATTCTTTATCTCTTTTGTCAAATAATTCAAGTATGCACACACTCATCTATACATATGCTTCAAACAGAGCAAGCCATGTTGTCTTCCCTGGTAATGTTCCTTTAAAGTGGGTTGAAAAAGGTCCATCCTTGTTGTCACACCGTTGTCAAAGGAAGAAGCTGGTTGAAAGCAACTATCTCATTTCTCGCCCCTGAATATTTGGAACATCGCTTTAGTTAGCCACATTTAAATGTGGCTCTCGGATGAGATGTGGAGGCTAAAGATCCTTACTTTAAAATCCCCAGGCGGATTTTATTTTGTAAATACTAGCCCTAGCCATCTCGCCTCTGAATAGCCTCATGGCACCATATCCGGTCAGATCCAACTAATGACTACAACTGGGCTTCGAATCCTCTCACCAGTCAACGGCTTTCTTTCATTTACAAATAACTCCCTTAACATTCTAAACCAGAATACCGTGCCCTCTGAATCCGCACCTGATTCCTTCACATAGTCAATACAACTAACATGGCATTCAGATACAAGTTCCCATTCCATAACTCCAAAACTACATTGCATTAATGTTAGACATGTAACTCATTCAGAATTGACATTCCTTATAACTCACTAAGGCCTGTCATGAGAACTACATGTCTCTGTAGGTCATGATGCTACTTTGTACAAGATATTTGACCTACTGTGGTTTCTTACCCAGCCTGGAACCCCCTGAATAACTAGGCCACATGTGGAGGTGTAAATCACACGTCTTTATTTCCCTGCATGTACCTGTGGACTCCAACATTCTAAACTAAATGCTCATGGATTCTATTCTAACAATTACATCACACAGAAATAGTCTCTTTGGGGAGTCAGAAAGGTTCTGTTCTAAATCATGCAAGACATTACGTCTCCCCCTTTGTTAAAAACAAAAATGCAAATTTTTAGAAAGCATGCAATAGACACAAATATCTACATAAATAGAGAAGCATGTCCAATTTTATCTCTTCAATTAATCTTCTTGGTGCTTTGATGTGTCAACCTGATCTGGTTACTGGAAGCTTTAAAAGATCATCTTCAAAGTCAGAGATTGCCAATGATGGTGATAGATCATCAACAATTATTGAGTTTTCAGGATCATTCTTTCTTTCACCATCTTGAGTTGCAGACTGATGAAAAACAGCCCTGAAGAGAGAAGAGTCTCTGGTAAGGGACTTCCCATGTCATTGGTCAGTTATCATGTGTCCTTTCGTAGACATTACTTGAGAAGGTTCAGCACCATAAGCATAAGGAACATCAGATTTTCTTTTCCATAACTGTCCAGCTATTACCAATATCATATTTGGGATGAGAGATGTTTCATATGTTGCCTCTTATCTGCATACATCTCCATTTTCTGTTTTGAACCAAGTCCCCTGTACAAATCAGATTTTCATTACTATTTCTTTCTGTGGTCCACTGGGGTATCTTTGTTGCCATTGCTCTCCCCAACATCAAAGTCACAGGATTTCTTCTGTGGTCGAGTGGGATGTCTACCAATAAGCTTGCAAAGTTGAGTTCAGTACTGTTTTCAGAGTGAGCTTCTCAAGAGTTGCATCCTGGCAGGGTCCCAGTGACACATAGACTAAAACAACATATATACAGTGAAATATGGGGGTAACATGCCGGGCAAGATTGTACTTTCGTACACAACACCCCCCCCCTCCCCCCTCCCACCAAACGAAGGACAATAAGACTAGCCATGGCCTGATGAGTCTTCATTGTCTAAGTGGAAATATCTGGAGAGTCCATCTGCATTGGAGTGGGTACTCCCAGGTCTATGTTCCACTGTATAGTCCATTCCTTGTAGAGGTATGGACCACCTCAACAATTTAGGATTTTCACCTTTCATTTGTTTTAGCCAAAGTAGAGGTTTGTGGTCTGTCTGAACAATAAAGTGAGTGCCAAACAGGTATGGCCTCAACTTTTTCAGTACCCAGACCACAGCAAAGGCCTCCCTCTCTATGGCAGACCAATGCTTTTCTTTAGGGGTCAACCTTCTGCTGATAAAAGCAACTGGTTGATCCTGGCCATCAGAATTCAGTTGTGATAAGACTGTCCCTACCCCTAATCCAGATGCATCAGTTTGAACAATGCATTTCTTGGAGTAACATGGGCTTTTTAGGACAGGTGCAGAGCACATGGCCTGTTTGAGCTCCTCAAAAGCTTTCTGACAGCTAGCTGTCCACAATACCTTTTTAGGCATCTTCTTACTAGTGAGATCATTAAGAGGGGCTGCTATGGAGCCATAGTTTTTAATAAATCTCATGTAATACCCAGTGAGGCCTAAGAAGGCTCTCACCTGGGTCTGAGTTGTAGGGGGAACATAATCCATGATTTTTGGGATTTTCCCCTGAAGTGGTGCAATCTGTTCTCCACCTACCAGGTGTCCCAGATAAACCACCTTTCCCTGCCCTGTCTGGCACTTTGAGGCCTTGATAGTGAGGCCTGCCTTTTGCAGGGCCTCCAAAACTTTCCAAAGGTGGACCAGGTGCTCATCCAAGGTGGAGCTAAAGACAGCAATATCATCTAGATATGCTGCACTAAAAGTCTCCAAACCTTGCAGGACTGTGTTCACCAACCTCTGAAAAGTGTCAGGTGCATTTTTCAAACCAAAGGGCATCACTGTAAATTGGTAGTGCCCTCCTACAGTTGAAAATGCAATTTTAGGTTTAGCATCCTCAGCCAATTTGATCTGCCAAACCCTGCAGTCAAATCAAAGGTGTTTAGATATTTGGCAGATGCCAGTGTATCAATGAGCTCATCTGCCCTGGGTATAGGGTGAGTGTTAGAAATGGGGTTTCTGGTTGGCTAGGGTATGCACCTCAGCCAGACAGAACTTACCCACTCTAGTCAGGGCAAGGGAATTACACGTCCAAGATAACCCCTGCTCACCCCCTTGGTAGCTTGGCACGAGCAGTCAGGCTTAACCTGGAGGCAATGTGTAAAGCGTTTGCACAACCCACACAACACGTGACGCAATATCCCCACCACAAAGGAAACACAACACCAGATTATATGAAAATATACTGTATTGTACAAAAGGCAATTATCAGACCAAACATCACATATCAGTACTATCCTGCTACCTTAGCAGTTGTCAGAACGTTACACATTAGTTACTCTGCAAATTAGCAGTAGTCACATATAACACACAGGTTACTCAGTATTCTGCAACATAAGCAGTAGTCAGGAAACACGTTATCACATTAGAAAACTTATCATAGGAATATCATAAAACGCCCATAGTAGGAACATTAGACAACAAATGGCAAGTTAGGAAAACATATTAGCAAGCATGTCCATAAAAGGAACATTTGCACGCATGTATAAAAACATCATAGGACAGGTAGGCAATGTATAATGCAAAAAAGTCTCTAGTAAGAACTTGTTGTATATATATTGTCACTTAGAAGTACCTCACTTGATGAAGGCACCTCCAGTGCCTATTGAATGAAAAGAAATGGGCCCCCCGGTGCTCCTCTGCGCAAAACGGGGGCCTCCTGGCAATTCTGGGTGAGAGGGGGGTGGCACACACACACCCTCTGTACTCCTAACGGGCCCTCCTGGGGCCTGCGGTTGTTTGGGCCCCCCCAGGCCTCCACTGGCCCTCACCCAAAGGGGGGGGCCCAAGAGCCACGAAGAATCAGGGATATGGGGGCGAACGCGCCCCTATCTCAGTGACCGGGTGAAGGGGAACTCCCATTCCGCCCCGTGTCCTGCTTAGGGATAGGCAGCCGCCCTCGTCCACGGTGCGGCTGCCCAAAACAGGGGAAAGGATGCAGCGGCCTCCGATGAGGCTCTCCTCCTACTTCTACCAGCGGCCACACCCGATTTGGTGCACGCACCGCTTCCCAGCCTGACCGGGGCTGGTGCGAGGAGCCGGCACCGAGGATGGTGCCTGCAAGTGCCCCGGGGGCACGTCAAGAAGCGCGCTTCTCCCCGGGGGCACTGTTTGGAGCGCGCTCGCTCCTGTCTTCCTTTCTGGGTGCACCGGGGGCACTGGCAACAGCACGATCCTCGCGCTGAAGGCAAAATGCGGCGCCCGGGTCGCGGCAGTGATTCTGCAATTTAAAAACAGCGCGCTTAGGAAAGCGCGAGGGCTCTGTCCCAAGCCCGGGCTGCGGCGGTGATTCCAACAGCAAAGAGGCGCCATGGAGAGCGAGAGGGCCACTCTGATGCTCCCAAGCTGCGGCGGCGATCTTAGGGGCCTCAAGGGGTGCTTTTTAAAAGCCCCAAGGCCAAGTCTGCAGGGACCGTTGCAGGGGTCAGGGGCCACAGCACCCTGCCCCTGGGAACAGCAAGAAAACAAGGAGGAGCACAGGGCTGGTGGCCCAGCTACAGGTCAGCACAAGGGGTGCAGGTGGTGGCAGTTCCTTCTAGTGACCAGGCAGGTCACAGGTCAGTACAGCAGCAGCAGTCCAAGGTGGTTTCCTGGTGAGTCCATTCATCAGCGTTCTGCGTCCAGTTTCAAGTTCCAAGAATCTTCAAATTGTGGGGAAAATTCCCCTGTACTTATAGTCAGTTCTTACAGTGTTTTACAATGGTAGGGAGAGGAGGTTCCAGCCAGTTACAACTGGTTCTGGGAGTGCCCCCTCTCTCCTTTCAGCACAGGCTCCAAACATCAGTGGGGGGTTAACAACCCTATTGTGTGAGGCCAGGGCACAGCCTTTACAAATGTAGGTGTGCCCCGCCTGTCCCTTCTCTCAGCCCAGGAAGACTATTCAGTATGCAGATGCACCTCTGTGACATCTCCACCCTTCCTGTGTACAGGCTGTCTAAAAAGTATGCACAAAGCCCCAACTGTCACTCTGCCAGACGTGGATTGGAGTCAAGCTGCAAAACACCAGAGTCATAAGTACAGATAAATTCGCACTTTCTAGAAGTGTCATTTCTGTGATAGTAATAAAAAATACACCCACACCAGTAAGCAGTATTTATTATCACCATCACAACCATACCAAACATGCCTACGCTACCCCTCATAAATCAGACAATACCCCTTACAAATAAGGCAGGGCATTTCTAATGCAATCTTATGAGAAGGCAACACTCACAGCAGTGAGACACAAAGTTAGGCCGTTTGTCACTACCAGGACATGCCATGCAATATGGCACATGTCCTGCCTTTCTACATACATGGCACCCTCGCCATAGGGCTAGCTAGGCCATACCTTAGGGGTGACTTATATGTAGTAAAAGGGGAGTTCTGGGCCTGGCAAGTAAGTTTAGATGCCAGGTCCATGTGGCAGAAAACTGCGCACACAGGCCCTGTGATAGCAGGCCTGAGACAGGTTTGAAAGTCTACTTCAGTGGGTGGCGCAAGCAGCGCTGCAGGCCCACTATTAGTATTTAATTTACAGGCCCTGGGTATAGCGATACCACTGTACAAGGGACTTATAGGTAAATTAAATATGCCAATTAGGTATAAGCCAATCATACCAACTTTAGATGGGAGAGCACCTGCACTTTAGCACTGGTCAGCAGTGATAAAGTGCTCAGAGTCCTAGAGCCAACAGCGAGAGGTCAGAAAAACCAGGAGGAAGGAGGCAAAAAGACTGGGGATGACCCTGCGTAAGGCAAAAAGTCTAACAGTGAGCATCAGTTTTTGTTACCTGATTGAGACCTCTGTAGTCTACACAAAACCTAATCTCCCTTTTTCCATCTTTTGAGTGAGGCTTTGGTACAAGCACCACAGGACTCGTACATGGGCTTTCAGAAGGTTCAACCACTCCTAGATCAGGCATTTTCTGAACCTCTTGTTTTATGCAGTCCCTGACATGGTCAGGCTGCCTTTACATTTTACTTTTGACAGGCAAGCTGTCTCCAGTATCAATTGTGTGTTCACACCAGGATGTGGTACCTGGCACAATTGAAAAGAGTTCAGAAAATTGTCCAAGGAGATTTATGCAGATATCTTTCTGTTCTGCAGTCAGACATTCTGCCAAAACTACTCCCTCCACTAAAGCATCATTTTCAGTGGTGGAAAAGAGATCAGGGAGAGGGTCACTCTCTTCTTCCTGTCCCTCATCTGTTGCCATGAGCAGGGTGAGATCAGCCCTGTCATAGTAGGGTTTTGGGCGGTTGACATGAATCACCCTAAGGGGACTCCTGGCAGTGCCCAGGTCTACCAGATAGGTAACCTCACCCTTCTTTTCAACAATGAGATGGGGTCCACTCCATTTGTCTTGGAGTGCTCTTGGGGCCGCAGGCTCCAACACCCACACCTTCTGTCCTGGTTGGTACTGGATCAGAACAGCCTTCTGGTCATGCCATTGCTTCTGGAGCTCTTGGCTGGCCTGAAGGTTTTTACTTGCCTTTTTCATGTACTCTGCCATTCTGGATCTTAGGCCAAGTACATAGTCCACTATGTCCTGTTTGTGAGCTTTTAAAGGTTGTTCCCATCCCTCCTTCACAAGTGTTAGTGGACCTCTTACAGGGTGTCCAAAGAGGAGTTCAAAGGGGCTGAAGCCCAATCCTTTCTGGTGTACCCCCTGTAAGCAAAAAGGAGGCAAGGTAACAGGACATCCCATCTCCTCCTGAGTTTTTCAGGGAGTCCCCTTATCATACCTTTGAGAGTTTTATTAAACCTCTCTACCAGTCCATTAATCTGTGGATGATAAGGAGTGGTGAATTTGTAGGTTACACCACATTCTTTCCACATTGCTTTCAAGTATGCAGACATGAAGTTGCTACCCCTGTCTGATACAACCTCTTTAGGGAAACCCACCCTGGAAAAGATTCCCAGGAGGGCCTTTGCCACTGCAGGAGCTGTAGTGGTCCTTAGAGGAATTACTTCAGGATATCTTGTGGCATGGTCCACAACCACCAAGATAAACCTATTGCCTGAAGCAGTAGGAAGGTCAAGGGGGGCAACTATGTCAACCCCTACCCTTTCAAAGGGAACCCCAACCACAGGTAGTGGAATAAGGGGAGCCTTTGGTGTGCCACCAGTCTTGCCACTGGCTTGGCAGGTCACACAAGACTTGCAAAAATCTGTAGTGTCCTCTGACATCCTAGGCCAGTGAAACAGGGGGACAAGCCTTTCCCATGTTTTGATCTGGCCCAAATGCCCAGCCAAAGGAATGTCATGTGCCAGAGTTAGGAGGAACTCTCTGTACTGCAGGGGAATGACCAATCTCCTGGCTGCTCCAGGTTTTGGGTCCCTTGCCTCGGTGTACAAGAGGTTGTCCTCCCAGTAAACTCTATGTGAGTCACTGACATCCCCATTTTGCTGCTTGACAGCTTGCTGTTTGAGACCGTCTAATGTGGGACAGGTTTGCTGTGCCACACTCAGCTCTTCCTGGCAGGCCCCCTCCACCCAAAAGCTCAGCAGTGTCTGCTGCCAGCTCATCTGGTGAAGGTTCTGCACAGGTAGGAATTCTTCTTCCTCAGAAGGAGAATCATCTGTAGAGGGAGGGATAGTGGGTAGGGATTTACCCTTGCTGCCCCTAGCTTTAGGGAGCACTTGGTCCATTATTCCAGGATCCAAGTTACCCTGTCCTTTTTGCTTTTTGGCCTGAGCCCTTGTCAAAGCAAAAATATGCCCAGGAATGCCCAGCATTGCTGCATGAGCCTCCAACTCCACTTCTGCCCAAGCTATTAATTTCCTAGTAGACAGTCTACAGGTAAATCTGAGGCAACCACAACTTTCTTTGGACCAGTAACCCCCCCCCCAGTTAAGATTCACAACAGCCATGGGGTGGCTAGGAGTGTTGTTATGAGCATCTGTCACTTGGTACTGCTGACCAAGTAGGTGTTGTTCAGGGTGCACCAGTTTCTCTATCACCATGGTAACACTGGCACCTGTGTCCCTGTAGGCCTGAACCTCAACACCGTGTATTAGGGGAAGTTGCTTGTACTTATCCATATTAAGGGGACAAGCAACCAAGGTGGTCAAATCAATGGCACCTTCAGAGACCAACACAGCCTCTGAGGTCTCCCTAACAAGACCAACCCCAACTACATTACCAATAGTGAGCCCAGCTACTCCCTTGGATTGGCTATTTGTAGGTTTGCTCCCACCACCACTCCTATTACTAGGGGCACTAGAATTTGCAGTAGGTGTTGTGGTAGTGGGAGGTTTGGTGTTCTTCTTTGGACAACTGGCATCAGTTGTCCAATGGCCTTTGACTTTACACAAATAACACCAAGGCTTTTTAGGTTGATTATTGGAAGAGGATTTGGACCCACTACCCCCACCAGAGGATTTTTGTGGGCCTGATGAAGACTCAGTTTTACTTTTGTCCCCACCCTTGTCAGAAGACTTACCATCCTTCTTCTTGCCATCCTTGTCACCCCCTGTATGAACTTTTCTGTTCACTCTTGTTCTGACCCATTTGTCTGCCTTATTTCCCAATTCTTGGGGAGAGGTCAGATCTGAGTCCACTAGATATTGGTGTAACAAGTCAGAGACACAGTTATTCAGAATATGCTCTCAGAATAAGATTATACGGGCTTTCATAGTCAGAAACTCTACTGCCATGTAACCACCCCTCCAAGGCCTTCACTGAACAGTCTACAAAGTCTGTCCAGTCTTGTGAGGACTCTTTTCTGGTGTCTCTGAACTTAATCCTGTATTGTTCAGTGGTTAAGCCAAATCCATCCAAGAGTGCACCCTTCAAAACTGCAAAATTGTTAGCATCACTTTCTCTAACAGTAAGGAGCCTATCCCTACCCTTTCCAGTGAAAGATAGCCACAATATAGCAGCCCACTGCCTTTGAGGGACCCCCTGTACCATACAGGCCCTCTCAAGTGCAGCAAACCACTTGTTGATGTCATCCCCCTCCTTGTAAGGGGGGGACTATCTTGTGCAGATTCCTGGAATCATGCTCTCTAACAGGATTACTATCAGGAATACTGCTGCTGCCACCATGGGGTCCTAACCCCAACCTCTGTCTTTCCTTCTAAATGTCTAGGGATTCCCTATCTAAGGCCAGCTGTTGCTGTTTAAGCTTCAGTCTGGTCTCTTCAACCCTCAACTTTTTGAGTTCCCTTTCTAACAAGTTATCCTCAGGGTGGGTGGGTTGGGAATGCTTGGACACAGAAGACACGTTTGAAACAACAGAGTGGGATCTGTCCCTAACTGACTGGACCCTAGCAACTTGGCCTCTATGAATAAAGACTTCCCTACTGTGATGGGAACCTCCATTACTACTAACATTACTGGGTGTCCTGCTAGGGGGCAGATCCTGTTCAGAACCCTCCCTACCTCCCTCAAGGAGATCCCCTGAGTCAGATTGGGAACCTTCTATTAACCTCTCATTTGATGTGCGTGCTTGGGACTCATCATTTACAATAAGCATGTTAAATGGAAATTCTTTGGTAGGGTTCTTTCCTATCACTAAACCTCTTTCTAAGCAGAGACTCCTTAGGCTCTTGT
The DNA here is from genome assembly GCF_031143425.1 of Pleurodeles waltl. Lineage (NCBI taxonomy): Eukaryota > Metazoa > Chordata > Amphibia > Caudata > Salamandridae > Pleurodeles > Pleurodeles waltl. The sequence continues at coordinate 970,019,271 of NC_090436.1, forward strand.
AATTCAAATTGTCATTAGTAGTATTGACCATTTTAAGAGTAGAGTCTTCTACAGACATGATAGTAAAAGGTTTAGAGACAGTGAGGTGGAAGAAAAAGTTTCAGGACTTTTTAAAGAACAGAGAAAAAACTTTTTCTAACTTTTAGAAAACTTTTAGAAGTTTAGAGAAACTTTTCAGAACTTTGTAAAAAGTTTAAGAGAAGAAAAGCAAAACTTTTTGGTTAGGTGTACATACACTGAACTGTTTTGTATATTATTCTCTTATGAAAAGTACACAATGACAAAGTGGTAAGTAGTTACAGTAGATTGCAATAGGAGCACATAGGTATAGGGGCAACACAAACCATATACTCCAAAAGTGGAATGCGAACCACGAATGGACCCCAAACCTATGTGAGCTTGTAGAGGGTCGCTGGTACTGTAAGAAAACAGTGAGGGTTAGAAAAATAGCCCACCCCAAGACCCTGAAAGGTAGGTTTAAAGTGCACCTACTACCCCCAGAGAGCACAGAAGTCGTGATAGGGGGATTCTGCAGGAAGAACAAACACCAGCAATGCAACACAGTGGATTTCCGGACCTTAGTACCTGTAAGACAAGGGGACCAAGTCCAATAGTCACGACAGTGTCGAGAGTGGGCAGGAGCCCAGGAAATGCCAGCTGAGGGTGCAAGGAAGCTGCCACTGGGTGGAAGAAGCTTGGAGTTCTGCAAGAAAGAAGAGGACTAGGAACTTCTCCTTTGGAGGATGGATGTCCCCCATCCAGATGAAGCTTGCAGAGGTGTTCCCATGCAGAAAGACCACAAACAAGCCTTGTTAGCTGCAAGGGTTGCGGTAGAGGTTTTTGGATGCTGCTGTGGCCCAGGAGGGACCAGGATGTCGCCACTTGGGGGAGGAGACAGAGGGGGCGCCCACAGAAGCAGGCAGCACCCGCAAAAGTACCTGAACTGGCACTTGGAAGGAAAGTGAACCGGAGTCCACGCCAAGTCACAAAAGGGAGTCCCACGACGCCGGAGACAACTCAGAAGGTTGTGCACTGCAGGAAGGAGTGCCGGGGACCCAGGCTTGGCTGTGCACGAAGGAAATCCTGGAAGAGTGCACGGCAGCTGGAGCAGCTGCAAATCATGTGGTACCCAGCAATGCAGTCTAGCGTGGGGAGGCAAGGACTTACCTCCACCAAACTTGGACTGAAGAGTCACTGGACTGTGGGAGTCACTTGGACAGAGTTGCTGAGTTCCAGGGACCACGCTCGTTAGGATGAGAGGGGTCCCACAGGACCAGTGATGCAGTCTTTTGGTGCCTGCGGTAGCAGGAGGAATAGTCCGTCGACCCACGGGAGATTTCTTCAGAGCTCCTGGTGCAGGGTGAAGGCAGGCTACCCCTAGAGCATGCACCACCTGGAAACAGTCGAGAAAGCCGGCAGGATGAGACGATACAAGGTTGCTAGTAGTCTTGCTACTTTGTTGTGGTTTTGCAGGCATCTTGAGCAGTCAGCGGTCGATCCTTTGGTAGAAGGTGAAGAGGGAGATGAAGAGGAACTCTGGTGAGCTCTTGCATTCGTTATCTGAAGAATTCCCCAAAGCAGAGACCCTAAATAGCCAGAAAAGAAGGTTTGGCTACCTAGGAAGGAGGATTGGCTACCAAGAGAGGTAAGAGCCTATCAGAAGGAGCCTCTGACGTCACCTGCTGGCACTGGCCACTCAGAGCAGTCCAGTGTGCCCCAACACCTCTGTTTCCAAGATGGCAGAGGTCTGGGACACACTGGAGGAGCTCTGGGCACCTCCCCTGGGAGTTGCAGGTCAGGGGAGTGGTCACTCCCCTTTCCTTTGTCCAGTTTCGCACCAGAGCAGGGCTGGGGGATCCCTGAACCGGTGTAGACTGGCTTATGCAGAGATGGGCACCATCTGTGCCCATCAAAGCATTTCCAGAGGCTGGGGGAGGCTACTCCTCCCCAGCCCTGACACCTATTTCCAAAGGGAGAGGGTGTTACACCCTCTCTCTGAGGAAGTCCTTTGTTCTGCCTTCCTGGGCCAGGGCTGCCTGGACCCCAGGGGGGGCAGAAACCTGTCGGAGGGGTTGGCAGCAGCAGCAGCTGCAGTGGAGACCCCAGAAAGGCAGTTTGGCAGTACCCGGGTACTATGCTAGAGACCCGGAGGATCATGGAATTGTCACCCCAATGCCAGAATGGCATTGGGGTGACACTTCCATGATCTTAGACATGTTACATGGCCATGTTCGGAGTTACCGTTGTGACGCTATACATAGGTAGTGACCTATGTATAGTGCACGTGTGTAATGGTGTCCCGCACTCACAACGTCCAGGGAATTTGCCCTGAACGATGTGGGGACACCTTGGCTAGTGCCAGGGTGCCCACACACTAAATAACTTTGCACCCAACCTTCACCAGGTAGAGGTTAGACATATAGGTGACTTATAAGTTACTTAAGTGCAGTGGTAAATGGCTGTGAAATAACGTGGACGTTATTTCACTCAGGCTGCACTGGCAGGCCTGTGTAAGATTTGTCAGAGCTCCCTATCTGTGGCAAAAGAAATGCTGCAGCCCATAGGGATCTCCTGGAATTATATGGGTGTAGCAGTATGCCAATGTGAATTGGTAAATTTTGTCACTAGCCTGTTAGTGACAAATTTGGAAAGCAGAGAGAGCATAACCACTGAGATTCTGGTTAGCAGAGCCTCAGTGAGACAGTTAGGCATCACACAGGGAACACATACAGGGCACATACTTATGAGCACTGGGGGACTAAAACAACATATATACAGTGAAATATGGTGGTAGCATGCCAGGCAAGATGGTACTTTCCTACACTGTGCAAGAATAGAGCCTATCCCAATGCGACTAGTATCAACCCTCAATCTCAGTGTGGAGCTTTGGATTGAAGTATGTCATTTCTGTAGCACTTTCTATGGTGTGTTTGATGCTCTTGAAACTCTTTTCACATTCTCTTGACCATCTGAAAGAAATGCTTTTCTTGTTAACTTTCGTAATGGAGCACTGACAGTAGCAAAGACCTTTATGCTTCAAGAGCAGTAGCTGGCCATTCCAAGAAAAGAACATACTATTGAAACATCTTGTGTGGGTTCAGCATTAGTCAAGGGTTGGATTCTTGCAGGATCAGGGGTCATGCTACCATCAGATTAGATATGGCCAAAGAATTTCAGCTTCATCTTGATTTACACTTGTCTGCATTTAAAGTAAAACCTGCATCATTGATTAATTGAAACACGTCATCAAACCAAGTGTTTGAAGAGCAAGGGGATATTCTATGATAAAGCATGACACCTGGTGGTGGGTGAGGACATCCTGTCACACTCTTATGTGTGCCCAGGAGCCGGCTGGGAACATAGAAATTAAGAAATGGGGGATACTTAAAAATGTTTTGATAAATGACTGTGGCTCTTTTGGGTATATAACAGATTCTGTTTGGAGGCCAGCTCTCCCTTAAGGCCCTACAGCCTCTAGTTTCTTATTGTGGATATTTTTCACCGTCTTTGTATTTTGATGTGTGGTGCTGCTGGGAGGCTGCAGGAACCTATTTTCGGTGAATAACTATAAACAACTGAAATGTGGTGTTGGGGTATCTGCCAAATAGGCATGGGTAACCCCATTTTACAGTCCCACCATGTGGGAATAATTGTCCTCAGTAGTCAGTAGTCATGATGGAGCGAGGAAACAAATTGTCTATTGATGATGCTATGGTATGAGATTTTGATAGCCTTGTCACTCTTATCAGAAACGGAGATAAACACAGTCACTCTCACATGCAGGTGACTGAGAGTCACTGGTAACTATCAAGAAGAAACAAACCAGAGCAGCTTTGCATGTGGCACTTAGGACAGAATACCTTAGGAAAAGCGCATCATCAAGGGGTTTGATTGTTACAAATGAACCCCACATTTTTCAAAAACAATAAAGAGTTCACAACAAATTGGTTTTAAAGCTAGACCAGTGGTTTCCAACCTTTTGACTTCTGTGGTCACCCACTTTATTATTTCTGGAACCCAGGGACTCTCTCTGAATCATTATTGGAATCCGGGGAACCCCCACTGAGTTATTACTTAAAGCTGGGGACACAATCTGGTATGATTATTTAATTTTCTAAGCAGTCACGGACCCCCTGCGGAGGCTTCCCATACCCCCAGAGGGTCTCCAGAGGGTCCCCGGACCACAGGTTGGGAACCAGTGAACTTGACCTCCTAATGCTCTAAATTTTATGGTAGCATGGTCGAGCAGTTAGGCTAATATTGGATAATTACAAAGCATTTGTTATACTCGCAGTATCAATAATTGAGACCATACACTCAAAAGAATAACTCAAGGCCAGTTTACAAAACTACTTTGGATTTTTATAAAATTTTTGAGACCAAGATCAACAAAATCAGGTAAGTACTCTTCAAGTTATGAATTTTTTAATTTTTAGTAAAAATAGTATTTTTGTGCGTATTCACACACTATAGGAATCAATGGAGAAAATATTTTGAAAATGCATAAAAAATCAGGTATTACATTTACCAATGTCTCCTTTCACAGGTATGTGAAGGCTGTTGTTGGGCACTATGGACCAGCTGGAGAAGTTCGTGTGGCTCCCGGTTTCGGCGGTAACAGCTGCAGAATGTCATTTCAGCTGGTGCAAGGCTGCTGCGGGGAACCACTGGGAAAAGCACTGCACAGGTGGACTCAGAGGTATGTCCAGCGGGTCCTCTTGGAGTGTCGAGGTTGCAAGGGGTTGGGAACCCATAGGGCACAGCTGGATCTTCAGTGCAGGGCACAGGGCAGCCAGTTGCAGAGCAAATCAGTGAACCAGGAGCTGTGGGCAAAGGTGCTCTTGGAAGCAGGAGGTAGGTCTCTTTGAGGGTCACTTGCAGGTCAGCAGGGGAACTCTGATCGGAGATCTGGGTGGTTCCTGAAGTCCCTTGACTGGGGCTTCCTCCTGGTCCTTTTTCAGTCCAGAGTGGACTATCCTTCTGGGTGTCCGATGTGAGGTGACTAGTACCTAAGGCTATTGCACGGTCTGGCCACTGGAGGGCTCAGTGCACCACCAAACTTGGCACACTGGCAGAGTTTGTCCTCACACTCCAACAGGCAAAGTTTGGTCCAGCGGGGGTGTTCTGTTCTGTGGTCAGCAGCCTTTCAGTGAAGTGGCCTTCACTGGGTCTTTGGTTCCTTGAGGTTGTGTGAGTGGTGCCTTCACTTTGGAAGGAGATCTTTGGCGATATGTGAAGAGTGGAGGTTCTCTGGGGGTTTGTAGAGTCCGTCCAACATCCAAGCAACCCCTCAGTGATGATTGTCGAGTCCTGGGTGCAGCAGACAGGGTTGGTGCCTTTTCTTGCTGCGGCAGGTCTTTAGTTCTCGAGCCTTGGGTCTTCTTTGTTGCTGGTCTTCTTTTGTCCTTGGAATCTAATTTCTTGGTCTAGGAATGTCCACTTAATACTGTATTTAGTGAGCGTTTTAGGGGGTACCTAGTAGTGACCAATGGGTCATTTGCCTTAGGGTGGTTACACCCACTAAGGGACCACTTCCTGTGCGCAGAGGTCACTTCCCTGCACCTGATTGCCTATTTTCCTTCCAGGCAGGATGGAGGAAAATGAAATCAAGAGGTCAGTGGCCACTCCTCCTGGCCATGGTCTGGTTTCCTCTGTGTTGCTCCCACAAAAAGTGGGGGTTTGCAACAGGGGCAGCCATCTACTGCTAGTAGCTGGTCTGGGGTCGAGTTTCAAGAGTGGTAAGCCCTTTGAAGCTCGCTAGCAGGGCAGTGCACATTCCTGAGGGAGAGGGTGTTAGCACCTCCACCCAGGAAGGGCTTTGTTCTGAGGCCCAGAGAGCAGGATCTCTCCCCCCAGGGACTCAGAATCTTGACTGGTCATGGCAGGTTGGTTGTGGCCAGCCAGCAACCATACCAGGTTAGTTAACTTTTGCAGGGGGCACCTCTAATGTGATCCCTGGGTAATAAAACCAATAATGGTACCAGTTTAGATTTATAATTCTAAGTTGTTTGAAACCAAACAACCCTGGGTGCAGAGTAGCCATTGTGTAGCTGTGAAACTCGTACTCTGTCCATCACATGTATTAAAATGGCTGCTATGTTCACTTACTATGTCCCAGGTTTGGCAAGGACACAGTAGGGGCACACTGCTCATGCATCTATGCCCACACTTACCATATAGTGCACCCTGCCTTATGGTGGAAGGCCTGCCAGAGGAGTGACTTACCTATAGCGCATGCACTGTATAGTGCACAGGGCACACAGGCTGTGTGCCATGTCAAGTTTGTCTTTTAGGATTGCATAAGAACACTCAGTCTGCAATGGCAGTGCTGGGTGCTTTTGGATGTGTGGCACAATCTGTGCTGCTGCACTCAGGGGCCTACCCTCAGTAACACATGGATACCTAAGTACCATTTACTAGGGACCTACAGTGGCAACTAAAGGTGTTGCCAATTGTGTCAATGAATCCCAAAAGTTGTAGGGAAAGAGATCTGACCCTGGGACACAGATTGGCAGGGGCCCTGGGCACTAACAAATTTGAGACTACATCAAATACCAGGCAAAAAGTGGGGGAGTAACCATGACAAAAGAAGGCTTTTCTCACAGAACCACAGGCCACTACCCAGTCCCATAGACGACAACCAAAATTTAGAGAAACTCCTCAGACATGGAGAGTAGAGGAGTAGTGGTAGTAGTGATGAGGACAGCACAAGTGGCAACCCTAGACCATTCTACCGGGAGGTGACAAATAACCCACATATGGTGCCATATGACTTCTGGCCCCAACAATACCACCCATTGCCACAGAGGTGCTCATTCCTGCAAGGATGCCCCCTTTTTTATGCAGAGGCAGATGAAGAGAGAAAAAAAACCATAGACAGACACCCAGAGTACATTGGAATGACCAACAACCAGCTCGGATCATCACAAGGAGCAATGTGAGGGAACCCATTCCATCTACAAGCAGGGAGACTCTATCATAGTGATCCTGAGTGCAACCGGCCTCACTGCAGAGGAAAAGGTGGTTTTGTCTAGAGGGTTGGGGTTCTCTCCCACACCTAAGAGTGACTTGTTCACCCTTCACACAGAGTTGGCACAGTTTTTAAACAGATAAAGCTGCAGGCATTTTTTGGTGACCAAGAAAAGTGACACAAATGCAGGACTGAGAAGGTAGTCTACCTTTCAGCCCATGACACAATCATTGCCATGTGAGGTTCTTGCGTTTGAACAAGCGGTTCTCAGAAAGATTGATGGGATTGACTTTAGTATGAATAACACCTTTCACAATCTCACTAGAAGTGAATCCTGAGCCTTGGATGCCCTGAAGAAGAACAGGGATTTGGTAATAAAACCAGTCGATAAAGGAAGGGCAATAGTGGTAATGGATAAGACAATGTATGACAACGTATGTCACCGCCTTCTAGTGGATGAAAGTAGTTATGAAATCCTCCAGAAGGATCCTACCCCCGGACTGAATAATAGGGTCAAAATGATGTGGGTGGAGGCTATTGCACATGGCTGGATTACAAGACATAAAGCAGAATTCTTCATAGCAGAGAGACCTAGAATTCCCAAATTTAATATTCTGCCCAAAATACATAAATAGTTGTTTCCACCATCAAGGAGACCGATTGTCTCAGCGATTTGGTCACTGTTGGAGCCCTTGTCCCAGTTCTCTGACTGGTTTCTGAAACCCATTGTTCATAAATCCACTTCTTACCTTCAAAACACTAAGAACTTCCTATGTCTTTTGAAGGAACTAGAGATTAGAGTACCAGCTGACAAGATCATCACTATGGATATAGAGGCCCTCTATGCCAGTATCCCACAGAAACGGACCACAGAGGTAATTGAAGGGATCCTAGAACAGACTGAGTGAGATTTCATGACCTTAAAACAGTTAGTAATGGAATGTGCAGAAGTAGCACTCACTTAGAACTTGTTAGAGTTTGAGGATGTCATCTACAATCAGATACAAGGAACATCAATGGGCAGCACCCTTGCCCTAAGTGTGGCGGCCTTTATGTAAATTAGTTTTAGACAGACAACAAAACTGTAGCATTGGTATATTGATGATGTGTGATGATATGGCACAGAGTAAGGATCTGGCAGTCGAGTTTGCAGACTGGATAAAAACTAGGGACAGACACCTAAGGTTCATCCACATGATTTGCAAGAATGAGGCAGTCTTTTTGGACTTAGTGATTACTATTGGGAATGATGGCATTGAGACCAGAGTGCACAATAAGATGACAGGTAAGAACAGCTTGTTGTTGTACGACAGTTTTCAACCAAGGGCCCTGCATGAAAATCTCCTGGTTGGCCAAAGAAAAGAAAAGAAAGTTTGGAAAAGGGCCAGGAATAACAACGGGGATGCCCTACTGGAAACATATCCCAGAACTGAAAATTACAGAATTGCGTGTGTGACCAAATATACCCCTATCTCCAATAAAGTACAGAATTCCTTTCAGAAATATTGGAGAATATTGAATTACTGGACTAAACAATAGCCTGCTTCGCTCTTTGCTTGCAAGCAGAATACTGATAAAAGGGATATGTTGATACACACCAAGACACAGAACCCAGTAACCAAATACCCTCTGGGGAAACCAACCCCCAGTAGGTCATTTCCCATGTGGGGGTTGTGTGGCATGTGCCTTCACCACACAGACCAAGGAAGTGGACATCAAAATGGGGAGGGAGACCATCAATATTGAAGACATTTACCAACTGCAAAAGTGAAAATGTGGTTTACCTGATCACGTGCCCATGTAAACTGCTCTACGTGGTTGTGACAACCAGGATAATAAAAGTGCGGATCAATGAACACCCCGGCACCACCCAGTGGAAAAAGAACAATACCAGATTGACACGTCATTTTTTGGATGCTAGTCACACTGACAGAGCTCTTTCTTTGGTCGTCCTGGAAAAAATAATTGCAAGTGTTCCCGACATTACTCAGAATTTATTCATTCGGGAACAGAGATACCGTTTAAAGACAATGGAAGTGGGCCTCAATGATGAAATCCCTTGGCCCCAACTTTGAATAATTCTTGCAAGCGCCTTTAAATAGAAATAAATTGAGGCTGGCCAAGCAGGATCCTGTGAAGAAGTTCTTTAATTTGCCTCAAAATAGGAGCTCACAACCAACATGACATGAGCACAGGTAACAAGGAGAAAACTGGCCAACCGATGTCACACTTACATTTTCAAAACCGGTTGTGCCATTCAAAATACAACATGTTGCCTGCACACGAGCCATCAGCTTCAACAACCAGAAAACAAACTGAAACTCACGAGACTCTCATCAAAGACAACACACGCTATTGAAAATAAACAGAACGTCCTGCTGCAGAGAACCTAGTGATGTAAACATGCAGCAGACGTCACAGCACGAGCCGAGCTCATGCTGTGACAGCTGAACTAAACAAACAGTAACACCTATACAACACCCCCCCCTTTTAATACAAAAGAGAAAAAAAATATATATATATAAATAACTACATAAATATAAAAATATATACATATTGGGCCTGATTCTAACTTTGGAGGACGGTGTTAAACCGTCCCAAAAGTGGCGGATATACCACCTACCGTATTACGAGTCCATTATATCCTATGGAACTCGTAATACGGTAGGTGGTATATCCGCCACTTTTGGGACGGTTTAACACCGTCCTCCAAAGTTAGAATCAGGCCCATTGTCATTACATTTACCCAATTACTAAGAAGCCAGTGCAGAACTTATAACTTAAAGCATAAAAGCTAAGAGACATAATAGTCCTGAAATTTGACAGGCATACACGCATTGCGAGAATTTCTACTTTTCACTGTTGAAGAAGGTTGATGTAATGATTGCCCAGAAGAGGCAATCTCCTCATCACACGGACCCAAAACTTCTGAACCTTCCGTCAATTGTGTTTCCAAGGTTGGCCTACTCAAATCAACTTGAGAGAAATTCATAAATTGTTGATCACCCACAAAATTATATTCTTGATTTGTTGTTCTTAATCTGACAAACAATATTTTCTTTGCTTGCTCTTTAGAAATTTTAACAATGTCTCTCTTGCTCCACCAACCTTTGTTCCACAAAAACACAGAACCTTTAGAAATTTTCTCAACCTGGGCAGGTAATGAAAATTTAGAACTTCCCTTTTTAACCCTAGACGGTACTCTCACTAAAACCCAATCTCCAACCTGAACATCAACTAATTTAACTCTGAATTTCTTGTCAAACAGTTCTTTTGTTCGATTTTGTTTTTTGATCACTGAACTTTCAACTTTAGATAAATCCTCAAATTTGTCTTTGTTCAAATTTCTAATTCAATCAGGTAACATATTAAATCTGGGCAACCTTTTGCGTAATAACACAAAAGGACAAACACCAGTAGTACTGTGAGGAGTGGTTAAATATGACCAAATTTTTTCTTTTAAAAACATTTTAACATCCTGACCAATCGCTAAAGCGGTTTGAACACCTTCCTTTAAGAATTTGTTCATACGCTCCACTAAACCGTTTGATGAAGGGGAATAAAGAGCCACTTTATTATGCTTTATGTGATGCTGAGATAAAAACTCATACATTTTGTGTGAAGTGAAATGTGTACCATTATCTGTTACTATTTCATTTGGTGCACCCTCAATATTGAATATCTTCTGAAAAAATGTGATTACAGTGTCCGTATTTGGATTTGTAGCAAAATCAATATACACCCATTTAGAAAAATAATCAATTAAAACCATCATATACCTTTGACTAGATGGAAGCAACTCAAAAGGGCCTGCAATGTCTATTGCCACTTTTTCCCATACCATGTCAGGATAAGGAGTGTTGTGTAGAGGTGTCTCCTGCAACTTCCAATGTTTATCTGAGACCAGACAAGTAGCACAGGCACCAATATAAGTGGCCACTTGGGATTCCATTGCTGGCCACCAATAAAATTGTTTGAGAGCTTTACAGGTGCTACTTATGCCCAAATGCCATTTATGTGCTTCTTCAATTAGTAGTTCCCTTAAAGAATTTGGAGGTACACACAAGTCAGCACGCATTAAGACACCAGACACAAATGATAGTTCTTCAGACACTTGAATATAGGGACGTAATGACGTCTCCACATTTCTCTCACGAGGCCATCCGTTCTTCATATAAGTTGTGACCTTAGAAAAAATAGGATCATTGTGAGAAGCCTCTATCCATTTTTCATGCGAAAGTGACCCAGTATTATGTAAAATGTCCTCTATAGATGCCACCACGCATTCTTCTTCCGAATTTAGCACAATTTCATCCGAAACTGGTAACCTTGACAAACAATCTGCTCTAATGTTCTTACCTCCAGGGATATATTTCAGAACAAAATCAAATTCATGCAACCTTGAAATCAATCTCACTAAACGTGACGACGCTTTCCCCGTTCCATTTCCATTTAAGAGGTGAATTAACGGCTTGTGATCCGTAAACATGTCAAATTGTGTGCCCCAGATGTAGTTTTTAAATCTTTCCACTGCCCATGAACACGCTAGTGCTTCACGTTCAATTGTACTATAATGTGACTCTGCCAAATTCAGAGCACGTGAAGCAAAGGCAATAGTGTTTTCTTTGCCTTCAATCCGTTGCGATAGTACAGCTCCCAGACCAACTTGACAGGCATCCACAGTAATTATACATTTCTTTCCAGAAACAAAAGATGATAATGCTGGAGCTGATATTATCAATCTCTTGACATTCTGAAATGCTTCTTCAACCTCATCAGACCAAATATATTTGGTGCCTTTTTTTAACAAGTTCCTTAATGGCTGTACAATATATGCATATCCCTTCACAAAGCGTGAATAATACTCACTTAAGCCTAGGAAAGATCTCAATGTATCCTTATCCCTGGGAGGCTTTGCATCCTGAATAGCTTTAATTAATGAATATTTGGGAGAAATACCATTTGGGGTAACCATGTGACCCAAATAGTCAAAATTTTGCACATTTAATTTGCATTTATCAGACCGAAGAGTAACTCCAAATTCCCTAAATTTATCAAAAACCCTGGTTAAAATTCTATTGTGCTCATTCAAAGTTTCTGCAAAGATGAGTACATCATCTTGAAAAGCTTGAACTCCTTCTATACCCTCCAATATTGTGTCCATCAACCTTTGGAAGACACTGGCAGCTGAAGCCAGGCCAAAAGGTAGCCTTGTAAACTTGAAAGCACCAAATGGTGTTATAAAAGTGGTGAGATTTTGTGACACCTGATCAAGCGGAATTTGATGATACGCTGATTTAAGATCTAATAGTGAGAAAAAACGTGCATGACCAATGTTAGCTAACAAGTCTTGCACCTTGGGCAATGGGTGACATTCAACAACAATGTTTTTATTTAATGTGCGAAGGTCAGCACATAGTCTTATGTCCCAATCCTTTTTCCGAACGATCACAATGGGACTGACCCACTCAGAAGACTCTGCCTGTTCAATGATACCCTCATTTACCATTTGGTCCAATAACCTTTTTAATTCTGCTCTGATGGTAAAGGGTACAGGGCGAACTTTATGAATTACTGGAATTGCATTCTTCTTTAACCTAATAGTGTGTGTGTAATTTTTAAAACAACCAATAGAGTGACTAAAGAGCTCAAGGTAAGCGTCACAAATCTCTTTTACTGAACTTTTCTCCTGAACTTGGACCATGGATACAGGAATGTTACATATCCTAACAGGCAAATCTGCTCCAGGCACAAGCATGAGGCCTAACTTGGCTAAATCCCGCCAACCTACAATATTCCTTCCTTTAATAGCCACATACACTTTAGTACAAATACTGTTTCCCAAACAAGTGATTTGTTCTTCAAAATACCCCAACAGATCAATATCTTGATCCCCATAAGCTTTAGGGTGTACATCTGGTTTACTTAATATCACTTTACCTTTCCAATGAGAGTTAAACAAAGTGTCTGAAATTATTGTGATGGGTGCCCCCGAATCACATGTCATATTGATAGAAATCATATTGCCTAAAAGTACTTGGCAAACAGAGTCTTTGATTACTTCACTTTTACAAGTGCCAGTATCTAAGTTCAGTACCATACTAGATAAACTCAATAAATCCTCATCTTCTGTTACTTCAATGCTATGTACTTTTACATTTTTACTACTTTTACAAACACTGTAAAAATGTCCTACCTTTTTGCAGTTAGTGCAGCGTTTACCTATAGCAGGACATTGCGCAAAATTGCTCAAATGTGATTTAGAACCACATCTAAAACAATACTGATTAGTTTTCTTAACAAAAGGCTTAACATTCCTTCCTTTGAAACCAAGATAATCCACATGCTCTCCTTCATTAACTGAATTTACCAAAACTGAAGATGATTTGGTATATTCTTGAGTTATTACCTGAGTTGAAACAATAGAGCGTTCAATACTTTTAGCTAACATCAGCACCTCACTTAATGAAGGATCCCTGCAACTTAATAATCTCTCTTGAATCTTCTTGGAATAGCAACTGTAAACAAATTGATCACGCAAATATGTATCTAATGCAGACCCAAAATTGCATGTGACAGCTAAAGATCTCAACACTGAAATAAAATCCTCCACAGACTCATCTGCTGCCTGTTTTAAAAAAAAAAAAAAATTAAACCTTTCTAACAAGACACTTGGTTCTTCACAAAATTTACGTTGGAGACGTGCAATAGCTTCAGCAAATTCATTCCAATCACCAGCCGCTTCTTCAGATGGAATAACTTTGGGTAAATTATCAAACACTTGTTGGCCTTCTTGCCCCAGGTGACTAAATAAAATGGCAGCTATACGCTTAGGTGGAAAACCATCAGCACCTACAGCAACCAGATAGTTCTCAAATGAACGTAACCAAATAGGCCATTTAACATGAGGTTTACCAGGACATTGTAGGAATGGAGCAATATTAGCCAAGTTAGCAGCAGATTCATAAGACATACTAGCTAGAAATTCTATTTTTCGTTCCCTTTAAGACCCAACAAATAGCCACTCTGTGATAATTTTAAATTGCAAACATTGTAAAACTAAAATGACTAAATTAAAGACAAACCAAATTTCATGGCACTGAATATAACACTACTGATAAAGAAGTATTTTAAAACTTGAAGTTGATAAAGGTGTGCCTGTCACCGTGGTGCAAGCACATAAACAGTTACCAACACGATGGTGTGCTTATCACTGTGTTGAAATCTTGAAGCTGTAATTAACACTGGAATAGAGTCCTTTCCTGAAGTTCCAACAGACCAGAAATTAGTTGTGCTTCAAGGATGCTTGTCAGTGAAAGAATTAACACTGCATGCACAACACAGAAAGGTTCAAGGGCTGATAAGAAGAATGTTACATTCAGGTGTCACTTCACAGCCATGAGAAAACAGCAAACCGAGCAATCCAGTAGGAAACACCAGGACCCATCCAAGAAAGGTTGAAAGGTAAACAGACTTCAGTTTGTTGCAGAGATCTCCCGGATTTCACACGACAGGCTTTTCTGAAAGTCAACAGCAGGAACAAAACCAACTGCAACTCAGCAAACAACGATGTGTCCTCAAAAACGATTCCGTTCAATAATACTTAGAACAAGGAACGATGCAGTTGTGAGCTCCAATAAACTTAAGGCAAACCGAAAATAAATAAATAATAATAATAATAAAAATCGTCGCCAAATGTTGCAAGCGCCTTTAAATAGAAATAAATTGAGGCTGGCCAAGCAGGATCCTGTGAAGAAGTTCTTTAATTTGCCTCAAAATAGGAGCTCACAACCAACATGACATGAGCACAGGTAACAAGGAGAAAACTGGCCAACCGATGTCACACTTACATTTTCAAAACCGGTTGTGCCATTCAAAATACAACATGTTGCCTGCACACGAGCCATCAGCTTCAACAACCAGAAAACAAACTGAAACTCACGAGACTCTCATCAAAGACAACACACGCTATTGAAAATAAACAGAACGTCCTGCTGCAGAGAACCTAGTGATGTAAACATGCAGCAGACGTCACAGCACGAGCGAGCTCATGCTGTGACAGCTGAACTAAACAAACAGTGGAAGTGGGCCTCAATGATGAAATCCCTTGGCCCCAACTTTGAATAATGGCCCATTATCTGTAGCGGACTGGAGGGTCCTAGTATCAGTACAGAGATCTTTAGTATGAGGAACCAGTATACATACGGTGTGGGACTAGTTATTAATCACTTAGGAGCATATTTAAGAGCCCCTACTGCCATCTACTGACACATTAACGTCATTTATTTGAAGCTAATGTTTAGTTAGATGGCCAAAATCCCAGGGCCATATTTACAAAGTGGCACAATGAATGCATTGCGCCACTTTGTAACTCTTTACACTACATGATGCCCTTTATGCTACATTATGCCTGTGCCAGTTCCCCCGTTAGGGGGGGTCGAAAAAATGGGGCAAGGAAATCTAACAGATTTACTTGTATCATTCTTTTCTGCACTTTTAAAGCCTGCTCAGAGTAGGCGTTAAAAGAGGACCCACCATTGTTTACAATGGGCCCCTATGTACTCTGTAGGAGTACATCAATAGCGTCATAAAAAATCACGCTATTGCCCCTACCCTGCACCATGGTGCGCCGTATTTTAAATATGGCGCACACATGGTGGCGGTAGGGGAGCAGTAAAGGGCACAAGAAAAGTGTGCCACTTTTCCTAAATATGCCCCAATATTTTAGTGCATGTCTATTGCCATGACATGCTGGACAGAGTAATATGACACTAATAACTATTATAAGTTACCTGACTGTAGCCACCCACACTTCACACTTAGATCAGATCTCTATTTGGAGTAGAAATAGCAGATTCCTAGAATAGAATCCATTTTAAAAAGGTTTTGAATAATATTCCGAATGATTTAAACTATGTCCATTAAATATGCCTGGGTCCCCTTAGTACAGAGAGCAGTCTCCTTGAATTGGGACTATTTTCTTAAAGAATTTTAGGAAGCTCTGGAACATTAGTGAATTGTAGATTTACATTCCAGTCTGCATAGTTGTATTATCATCAGCAGACCATGTCTATTCAGTTTGGATTCTGGGACTGCATCTCCCAGAATCCTTAGTTACAACACAGATCAGGTCTGGGCATGCTATGCCCAGGAATTCTCCAGGCACAGGCTGGCTGGGAAGAAACACGATAATCTGTGTGACCAGGTACCCACCCGATTACATGCCCTATGACGGTATCGGCAGACGCGCTAAAATACAGCTAATGGAGATCTGTGTAGGCAGCGAGGCTCCTGAAAGAGGCAGCACACTGATGTTACTTGCTTTGAGGTTTGTTTTAGGAACCAATCAGGATCTCAAAAGCGGCACACACTACGTTGGAGCACGCCTGAAAACACAGCTGATTACAATGAGGTACACCCAAGGGCATGATTTTACAGACTTCAGAGAGGGTTCTCAGCCAATCATGTTGGGATAAATGGAATATTTAAGATGGCTGCATAGTGACTCCCACGATTGTCCTGAGGAAGGAGCCTATGTAAGTGGGTTGCCCATGAGGAATGCACCTTTGGTGTAGTAAGTGGGTAGTGTTGGGCCCAGATGACCTTTAGTTGGGGTAATAGATAGTGAGCTGACCTCACAGCAGTTCTCTCAGGGATGTGTGTGTAGCTTACCAGTGCAGTGCCACACTTACACCGCACTTGATTGATTTATAATAAGGATTGAGGTACGCCTGGTCCTCAATTAACATCCTGTAAAATCTCTGATGATATTATCAGTGAGGGCTCCTCCATAAGGGCGGAGGAGCGTTGCCCCACCCCCACCAGCAACGGCAGCTGCAAACCTTTTCCCAAAAAACTATCATGAACTGTGTTTATGATCGTTTTTGGGAAAAGGGGCGAGGCCACGGGGTGACGTGCACTGAGGGAGAGTGTTATGCAGTCCCCTCAGAGCGCATCAACATAGTTGCTGGGCTGGAGAGAGCCTGCACAGGCTCCCAGTCTGGCACTTCCAGCCAGTCCTGACACTGCTTTGAGCAGCATCAGGATTGGCCGCAGGGCAGGCTGGGAACCTGTGCCTGCAGTTGACGAGGGACAGAGAGAGGAGTGGCGCGCAACAGAGGAGGTAAGTGTTTGGGGGTATTTTTCAAATATTTTTTATGTAATTTAATTCTCCCCACCAAGCATGCCACCCCGCTCCTTCAGCTTAGCGCGAGCCGCGATTGGATAATATACATTTGTCATTAATGTCTTTCAGGTACCAAGGAGACCTGGGAACGCAGGGTGATGACAAATGGTTGCATCAACTACATAGTGGTATATAGTGGTATATACATTGTGGATAATACATCAGAGGGTCCAATGTCCGTCCTGACAAATGCCATGGACTTTATTGAGCCTGTAGGCAGAACCATGTTGACAGTATAGTGGGGTTGAGGTACTAGTTCCCCTACTCCCCACACTGCGTTTTTTATACCAAGTGGTACCCTATATAACATAAAAAGCAGATGGGGTTACCACAGTGATTTTTTTTGTTTTTTCTTATGGATCCTTAGAGCCATATTTAAGAAAAGTGGTGCTGCAGACAGTGCAGCGCCACTTTTCTTGCACCCCTTAGCGCCTCCCCTAATGGCACCATGTGTGCGCCATATTTAAAATACGGCACACCAAGGTAGTAGTTAGGGGACTAGCATCAGAATTGTTTACACTGGTCTGGCGCTTTGCAGGATTAGCATAAAAAATTCTGACACTAATCCTGCAAAGAGCCCACAGGCCCATTGTAAGCAATGGAAGCCTCCTTTTAACGACTGCTCTGAGCAGCCATTAATGGTGCTGAAAAAAATGGTGCAAGGAAGTCTCTTAGATTTCCTTGCACCATTTTTCTGGGCCTCCCTAGCGGAGGAACGCCCTCTTTGCATGCATTATGCCTAGCGCAGGTATAATGTAGTGCAAAGGGTTCCAAAGTGGTGCAATGCAGTTGCAGCATTTTGGCCTTCTAATGCCACATCACAGTAATAAAAATGAATGACGCTAATATGGCGTTGGAATGGCGCTAGGGGCTCCTAAATATACCACTTAGTTTTCTTTAATGTGCCTCCCTGAATCCAGGACATAGGTCCTCTCTTCATCAAACCAAGGGGAATAATTAAGAGTCCCTAGCGCGCTCCAGTGGCGCTATGACCTGCAACATTTTTACAAGGTGGCGTAAAGACACTTTTTGTGGCTTGACGGCACCTTGTAAATATGGCCCATTCACACGCAGCCCTTTGCGTGGAAGGGGCGTTCAATGGGTGTTGCTGTGGGTGTGCCAGAGCAACACCCATTCCATTTTAACGCTGCCTCAGATTTACGAGATTTCGTAAACCTGAGGCAGCGCCAAAATCTAACGCCACCCCAGGGGTGACATTAGCAAGGCGCAACAAGGAAGAATACTTCTATTCCTCCTCGTTTTTTGCTTTTTCTATGTGTACTGCTTTCTGCAGTACACATAGAAAGAGCAAAATGACAGACCCTTCCTGCACATAAACAATCATTTCAAAATGATGCTTTTGCACTTCTGTGAAGTGCCAAATTGCCATTAGTGATTGTTTATGTGCAGGAAGGGACACCTTCCCACACATAAACAATCAAACCCCTCAACGCAGACATCGTTGCACGGTGGTGCAAGGATGCCTGCGTTGGCACAGGCAGCTTAATTTAGCACCAGAGCAGGGGACAACACAGGGGTGCACCGTATTCAAATAAATACGGTGCATCCTTGCGTTGTGAAAATGACTGAGCGGGGCGCTGCCAATTTTGGTGCAGTGTCACCTTCCCTCATTTTCTTGTAAATATGGGCCCAAGTTTTTGAAGAGCGAGGGGATATCTTATGATGAAGCATGACACCTGGTTATGTGTGGGGACATCCCGTCACACTCTTATGTGTGCCTAGGAGCAGGCTGGGAACATAAAAATCACCAAATGGGGGATACTTAAAAATGTTTTGATAAAATGACTTTGTGGCCTTTTGTGTATATAAAAGGCTTTAAGCTGGCCTAGAATTCACAGTTAAAAGCACCACGAGGGAACAATCTAGAAAACACAGTGGTGAAACTGCATTTTTTGGGGGTATGCTCGGCCTCCTGTCCCAGTCCTCCAGAGGTGAACATCTTCTAAGTCTGAGTTATTAGGAACATTTGTGTAACTTCTTTCCTGTTTCTTCAAAGGTCTCAAAACATAGCAAAGTCTTCTTGGACAGAATGTCAAGAGGTTCAAGTTGTGGAAAGTCTCATCATAACTGATAGTCAGTAGAACTTGGTTCCTGAATTTTATCTCTATTGTCTAAACTATATTTGGATGCAGGGCCTTCCCAACCCCACAGACATAGGTAAGACCTTTCAAATGAGCAGGCTAAAGAGAATGCCCAGTTGTCATTAGTCTAATTGGTCTTCAAACAAGCAAACATTCCTCCCTGAGCAGGATTCGGACCATTGTATTCTTGTGCTTTATTAGTCAGTAAGCAAGAGGGGAACTTGCTTAGACACTCGAGATGCTTTTCAGGTTCAGTGATTCAAAGGGAAGCTTGAGAAAGTCTCTCCAGAGTTCTCCATCAGATAGATGGGAATTCTTCGAGCAAGTAGTCTAATTCTCTTTTTCTAATCTGGTCTCTCTTCAGAGATCTGTGCTGCAGTTTTTAAAAGTGAGCTCAGCTGTGATTTACAATGGTGAGTAAATCAACATACACGTTTTGCAGTTTCCCCACCTTCATTTCCGCACAGTGTGGTCCACTTGTTGGCTCACACTAAGGTGTCATATCGGTAACAGTTATCTTAGATGACTTTGTACTATAGCTCACGAAGATGAGGATTCTAAGTTATCTCTAACTTTTTCTGCAGTTCTACCTGTATTTCATTCAAGGGCAGACAAGTGTCTTCAGAGATTCCAAGAAGAATCTCATTTCTCCTGTCACATCTGCTCCCACCCCATTGTTGGTAGGAGATCCCTTGAGTTATGATGGCCCTTCCTTAGAAAGAGAGCACTTCAGCTAGGTAACCAGGCAGGAATCCAAGATGGCGGCCGGATTTCCCGGCTGATCGCCACAACCGCTCTAGCCCATCTCCAGATTACACGCGGCTCCCACTCACCCGCGAAAGCCGTGGATGCCGCGGACGCTGTGCGCCTGCAGCACGGACCGCTGCAGGCGCTTCACGGCTTTCTGGCGGCCCGCTAGGATCGGGGCCGCGTCGGCAAGCACCGGAGGGCCCCGCAAGAAGATGCCAGCGCGGTGCTCGCCCTAGACCTGCGCTCCTGCTCCTCTCGACCAAGCGCGACCCCTGCCGTCTCTTGGCAACATTGGCTGGCCTGTGGGGTGCGTGGGATGCCCTGATGGTGCCGAAGTTAAACAGGACCCCTCGCTCCTTACGGGCACGGCAGAACCAAGATCCAGGAGGAACCAGAAAGGACAAAAAGCTACTGGTCTCCCGATTGAAGGAGCACAGCAATCCTCAAGTGAAAGGGGGCCTGCATAAAACAACCGACATGGAAAAAGACACCAGGTACTCTGTTCCAACAATGTTTACTAGCGTGATGCGGCTAAAGCAAAGGTCCACGGAAAAGGCAGTATGTGATTCGCAATCTAACGTCCCAGGAGTCAATGATGAGCAGGTACCTGTTGCATCTACATTTCTTGAAGTACTCACTCCTATATGTGATGCAGGGGGGAGGGAGCCACCCAGTCGAGAGACTGATAGTACAAGTCCAGGAAAGAGCGGGGAGATGGTGGTCCCCCCCCAATGGGGTGTGAGAAATTATCTGAGCAGGAACCCAAAGATTCAAATCAGGGGCCTCAGGAATCTAATCCAGAGAAATGTGAAACACAACCCTGTACGTTAAGCTGCAAGTTAAACTCGCAACAAGCTGAGGGTATGGCCAAGTCCCCAACGACATATGAGACTACCCCCCCAGCTCCAGTCCAGAGGGGGAAAGAGGCGAAACCAGTAAACATTGATCAGGGGCCATTAGATACAGCAGAAAACTTTTTCTCTCTCTCCGATCAGTCTAGAGACTCAGATTTAGACGAAGAAATCCCCTTAACAGACTCAGATATTGAGAGTAGCTCTGCAGCAAGTATCTGGGTATCCAACTACTCAACATGTAGAAGAAAATCAGTCGAGCAAACTGATGTCAGGAGTAGTTCAGGGGCCAAGCCTAGGAGAGACCCGCTTAAGCCTCAAGAGGAGGATGGTGAAATGCAGTGGGACTATACGGCCACCCAACAGGCCTTTTCGAAAAGTGATTCGGCCTGCAGTACTCTAACGCCCTCTTCCATGGGTGGCCCTGCAGAGCCTCCCTCGTTGGATCTTATCTACAGGACAATGGTTCAGAATCACGAACAGGCACAGAGGGAGAGCAGGAAAATGAAAGCAGCAAACAGGCAGTTACAATTATCCATTAAAAAAGTGGGCAAATCTTGCCAGGACATTGGTGTACGCATCGCCACCATGGAGACTCGAACTGAGGAGCTGGAGATCGAAGTTAAAGCAGCAACAGCACAGACGACGACACAAGGACAGCAGAGATCTCGGATATTCAATGGAAACTGGAAGATGCGGAAAACCGCCAGCGGCGGAATAACTTGAGGATTTTGGGTATAGCAGAGGACCTTGAGGGGCAGGATACTAGGGCCTACATAGCTTTACTTTTTAAGAAAGCATTCCCAGACCTGATTGGGTGGGATTGGGAAAAGGAGATTCAGAGAGCACACCGTTTTCCGTTAATGAGGAAAAAACAAGCCTTGACCTCTGCCGGTAGAGACCAGAGCTATCCACGGGCTATAATAGTGTATTTTGGTAATTTTTTATTGAGACAGGCTGTGTTTGAAAAAGCTCGCCCCAACTCAAAGGTGATGGTGGAAGGTGTATCATTCTTTAGTAGGCCAGACTTTGCACATGCCACTGTAGAGAGACGGTGGGGACTCAGGCAGATGATTGCTCAATTCCAAGAGTTGGGGGCGGAAGCCTACTTGTTAAGCCCTGCACGTCTAAAAGTTGTCTATAAAACAACTATAAGATTTTTTCTCTCAGAAATTAAGGTAGGGGAATATGTACAGCAACTGAAAACTGGTCAAGTGCAGGGGGTACGGGAGAAGGGGGGGAGGGTTTGCCGTAAATAGCTGTTTATATGTAAATGTATGTGATACTGATTGGTGGTAGGTAAACTCCCCCCTCACTCCGCTCTCTACTCTCCCATTTTTTTTTCATGTATCTCTTTTTGGCCTTTTTTTTCTCTTTTTGAATTGTTTATTGGTCAGGGGTTTCGATCGGGAGGGTGAAGAAGAGGGGCCGCGGGTAAGGATTGGTAATAGATGTGTGAAGGTTTTTCTTAAGTATGGGTGGGCTAACGGGAGCGGGACTGGCAAATACCATCTTACAGGCTCAGGAGCCTGGCGATTCCATTTGTAGGGGTAAGGGTTGTGGGGTGGGTCAAAGGAGGGTGGGGGGTCATAGTGACAAAAAGGATAATGGGACACACAGCAGGGGGAGTGGGGATGGCTCTCATCAGAGGAAAAAGGGACAGGGTGTGAAAGCAGCAAATTTGAATGGGGCATACAGGGGAGCCAGAAGGTCCAATATCCATGAAAATGGGACAGTTAAGTGTTAAGTGAAATACGTATTGCCACAGTGAATGTTTGTGGGCTCAATAATAACAAAAAACGGCAGCTTGTAGGAGAGGTTTTCAAGTCATGGAATGTCGATATTATTTGTATGCAGGAAACACATATCCCAGTTACACAAAAGCAACTAATGGAGTTTTATGGCTGGAAGCTAACGGTTTTTACACGACAACACACAACCACCAGAGGGGTCCGATATTAACTCGGATCAGTACTTTGGTTATACATAAACAATTCGCTGATAAACTCAGCAGGCTGGTTCTGTTGGAATGTTCGGCTAAGGGGCTAAGGTTCACTCTATGTTCTATTTATGGATCCAACACAGATGATCCAGAGATACTGGATTGGCTTAATTTAGAACTTGCGACCTGGGCAACACCTATCATAATGTGTGGAGATTTCAATATACATTTAGATAATAAAGAATCCATTCTGGAACAAACACTCTACCTGGGCAGAAAGAATAACGTTTTTAGGGCACTTCAATCATTGGCCATTAATCATGGTTTGATCGATGTCTGGCAGCTGTGTTGCCCGCAGGACTCAGGGTTCACCTTTTTCTCTGCCCCGCATAAGAAATTAGTCAGGTTAGACTATTTTTTTGTAACAGCCTTTCTACAAAACCAAATAAGGATCAACAGACTTCCTAGAATCATATCAGACCACAACCCATTGGTTTTGGCTCTAGAGATTGGGAGAAAGGGCCCGCAGCCTAGATCTTGGACATTTGATAGGGCACTATTAGCCGATCCAGGGTACATCCAAAAACGGAAGGAATGGATCCCGGAATTCTTTAAGATAAATCAGGACTCTGCTTCTTGCCAGACAGTTTGGGATACATTCAAAGCCGCTGTCAGAGGAGAAACCCTGAGCTATGGGTTAAGAAAGGAGAAAATACGCATGGATCAGTTAAAATTAGTTAAGACAAAGCTGGTTAAAGCAGAGCAGCGACTAGGGGAAGTGATCCGCAGCGGAGTAGAGATCGCAGACATTTTGTGTGAGGTGAATATCATTAAGGCAGAAGCCACTAAGATTTTTATGGATAAGGCGGCTGCAACATTTTTAGTATATCACCAGAAATGCTATGAGTATAGCGGGAAAGTGGGCCAACAGCTGGCCTTAAGAATAAGACAAAAGCAGGTATTTGGGAGCATTAAAAGTTTAGTGAATGAAGAGGGGCGGATGGTACACAACGGTCCAGAGATTATGGAAGTTTTTAGACGATTCTATCAAAAATTATATACCCAGGAAGAACAGCCCCAAGAAGAGGAAGGGATTGATGCTACGGGCAATGAGATATCAGATCAGTTAAGAGAGGAAGATAAGGCAGCTTTAGAAGCACCTATGACATTTGAAGAATTGGAGATAGCAACTCGCGCCTTGGCAAGCGGGAAGGCGGCAGGGGGGGATTTAATTCCACTGGAATTCTACAAAGATTTTTTGTGGAGATATGTAAACAGTTGCTTAATTTATTTATTGAAGTACAAGCAGGGGCTCCTCAACCGGCCTCCTGGGGGGAGGCTAAGATAGTAGTCTTTTTGAAAAAGGACAAGGAACCCACGCAGCCTGGTTCATATCGCCCAATTTCTCTAAAAAATAGCGATGCCAAAATTTATGCTAAAATACTTGCCAGTCGCCTGAGTTTGGTAATCTCAGGTTTAGTATCTCCATGGCAGCATGGCTTCATCCCGGGGAAGAGCACGGCAGATCATATAAGACGAGTCATCACGTTACTTGATGTTAGCGCAACAGCCAAGCTTCCCATGGCAGTAATCTTGCTAGATGCGGAAAAAGCTTTCGATCGGGTTCACTGGCCCTTTTTATGGTCTGTCTTGCGTAAAAATAACATCGGTCCCTGGTTTGTTAAAGCAATTCAACAGCTTTACCACAAACCAACGGCTACGATACAAGTTGCCGGGCTAAAGTCGACCTCAATCAGTATCCAGAGAGGTACGCGACAAGGGTGCCCGTGTTCACCACTGCTTTTCGCGCTATATATTGACCCCTTGATCAGGAGAATGATCAGGAATGATCGGATCATTCCAGTCTCATTGAAAGGAGGGTGTACTAAGATTTTAGCATATGCAGATGATATTGCGGTGGTGACCACGGACCCCAGGACTGCTATATTGAAAATAGAGCTGGAAGCCCTACAGTTTGGGAAAAGATCTGGCTATTTGCTGAACAAAAGTAAATGCCAAATGTTGGTGAACGACTCAATAGATTTTAAGGATGAGCGGGCGCTGGCACAGGTACAATATTTAGGTGTTAAACTCACAGTAAACCTTGACGAAGTTGTGAAAATAAACATGGGCCCGATTTTAACAAAGACTAGGAAAGATCTTGCTCGTATTAACAATCTACATTTGTCCCTTATGGGACGTTGCAACGTGATAAAAATGGTCTTTCTACCCAAAATACTCTATCTCTTTAGAACAATTCCCCTAGAGATTGGGCAAGACTGGTTCAAACTGATAGAGGGATTGGTTAATAGTTTCATTTGGTCCTATACAAAGCCGCGCCGAGCTTTTCACTATATGACTCTTCCTAGAGAGAAAGGGGGGTGGGCACTTCCCAACTTTAAACTTTATTATCTGGCAGCAGTGCTTCAGTATGCACAGACACTTTATGTCACAGACAGATCCGGGCAAGATGCTCTCCCTTCGATATATACCCTGATTTTGGGCAAAGAAGCAGATGCAGTCTTTCTGCGGATTCTGGAACCCAGCTACTACAAAAAGGTTAAATTTAAGGTAATCTATGCTGCATTTAAGGCATGGACCCAGGTTAAGCGCAAGATAGGTATAGGACGAATCTGCTACTACACTCCCTTGTGGATTACTCCCACGTTTCCGGCGATATTTAAAGACCACTATTGTCTGAGGTGGAGTAAACGGGGTATTCATAAAGTCGGGTACCTTTTTCATTCTGGCAGCCACTTCAAATCATTTGAGGAACTGAGTGTGGAATTTGCGTTGGAAAAAACAGACTTTTAAAATTTTTTACAGATTAGAGCTTTTCTACTAACTAGTATGACCCAAGGTTGGCACATAGACAAGATTAAACTAATGGAAGTCTCACGACACCCCACCAGCTGCGGCATTAAAAACCTGTATCCGTTGCTTCTAAATGCTATATTGGATGACCGGGTTTTACTTGTTAAAAAATGGGAAGGACGGGTTGGAGCTAAAGAGATAGAAGTTTGTGAATCTATGGAAATGGCACGGACTGTTTTATTGTCTGCGAGCCCGCAAGCTCAACATTTTATGGTATTGTATAATTTATATTATACACCTGCTAAGATTGCGAGCTGGGGTAAAATGATGGGAATCATGTGTCCACGATGTGGTTGCCCGAATGCAGATCTCTGTCATATGTTTTTTCAATGTGTAAAACTGGAAAGTCTGATTACCGGGATATCCGATATATTGAAGAAAATCTTGAAACAGACTATCTATCTGACACCTCAAATGGTTTTGCTGGGAGTTGATCATGCAGTCTGTAATAGTCGAGATAGATATTTCCTGTTCATAGCAATGTCGGTATTTCGCAGCTGCATAGCATCTCTGTGGCGTGATGTAGAACCCCCACGATTTAATCAATGGTTTTCACGACTTTTATCTATGTATCACTTGGAGAATAGCCTGTATGAATTAAAAGGAGCAGCGGCCGGTAAAAGACTCACGAGAGTTTGGGCACCCTTTTCTGCATGGCTCTTGGGGCCTCGAGAATATGTTAATTAAATAAGTAATCTTATATGAGATCTTTAAAAGCAGAAACTATGACTATAGATTTAGAATAGAATGCATGTTTCCCCTGTATGACAACATTGATGTACTTACTTTTTTTATTTTTGTTTTTCTTCTTTTATGTTGCAAACATGTAACCCGCTGTGTGTTCTAATAAAAATAAAATAAAAAATAAAATAAAAAAAGAGAGCACTTCAGATAGTTCCTATTGACAAGAAGATGTAAGTGGAGAGTAGTGGCAGTAATACTTTATTGTTTAGTTTATTGTTTAGTTAATTAAAACCATCACAAACAGTTAAAACCAGGTTTAGGTAAAATGTATTTAAAAACTTATAAAGTGCTGAAGCAGTGCAAAGCTTTTACTAAAAAACAAGTACTAACAGATCAGAGTCCATGTATCGGAACGTGCAATCAGTGCAGAATAAAGCAGTTACATAGTCAGTTGTAGCAAACCTGGTTCCATATGCAGAACTGTTGCTAAAAATAAGAACTAACAAATCGAGTCAGAATGTGCAATCAGTACATTATAAAGCAGTTACATTGTCAGTGCTAGCAGACCTCTTCTCCATTGCACGGTACAATGGCAGTGCAAATTTCATATTACCCAGCGTTAGGTCACTGTCTCCACGCACTTTATGTAAGATGTTATTAGTTGTTGCCCTTGCACGCGATCAACTGCCTTGGAAAGGGAAAGCCGATGCCTCAGCATACTAACAAATTGTGCACATCTCGCCAAAGCCCAAGAGGCGGTGCTCTCAAAACAGGTAAGAGATCGGGCCTAAACAGCCAGGAAAACAGGCCTAATTAATATGCTCTCCTGGTCTAGCACTGGGCGACAGCATAACAGATGTAGTCACGATTCGTGTCCATAACAACACAACCTGCACTCCCTCTTGCCTCCGGTTCTCGCCCAGGCATGGTTGAGGTTTGTTACTGGAATAATAATAACTACATGTACAGTGTCTGCTTACAGAGTTCTGCATTTATAGCTTCCTGAAAGTATGCTTGCGGTCTTCCATGATGATAAGAGTTGTTCAGGGGCTGGACTAGTGAAGACTTGTCTACAGATGCTAAATCTTGCTCCATTGAGGACTCTTTTAATTGCTGGTTTATAGCTTTCCTCCTGGTGTTAAATGGGGCATCCCCTGTTTTGAGAACTGCTTCATCTAATTTAAGACACTTTATTGCTTCTCTTACATGGGTATACCAAGGGTTCCCGGTGTTTCAAAGATAAATTTAAGGTGGCTTTTTAGTGAATTAGGCTAATGTAGTATTTCAGCAGGGAGGCTTGACAGTCTAATGACTGCATCATGAGACCCATATTCAACCTTAACGTGAATGTTGCAGTATTGAAAAATGTCTGGATAGGCATGATGGCAATACTGTAATGTAGGTAAGAGAGTCGCCTTTATTAACCTTAGTTTTGGCTCCACCGAGGCACTTCTTATTGTCCGATACATGTCTGATACATTTGGCCGATCCTGCACATGATAGCAGCACCCTTTTTAGGGTCAAGCGCACAAACACTCCGTCCCTGTTTTAATCTCTCTTTGGGCTTTTAACCTCACCCATGTCACACCAGTCACTTTCATTGGTTCGTGGGCTTGCCTTTTGAAATCCGCTTAATTTCATTAGTGAAAGGCATGCCTACGTCGTGCCTTTTCCGGTGTTTACCCCTCCTTGAGCGCACCGGCCAACTACTGAAAACATAGGAAGCTCTGTGTTTTCAGCCTGGTTTTTGCACTACTTTATCTTTTTATTTTCCATGCAGCGCAATCATGCTAGTTTTTTTGGTTTTCAATTTCAGCGCAAGCGCGCTGCATTTTACATACCACAATCGCGCTGTGTTTTTTTTTCTTTCAATTTATGTGGCAAGAAAACACCGGTTAGGAGTTTACAACGCTAATAGCTCTAACTCAAGCAAATGTGAGACCCTTGCATTGCAAATGCTTGTTCTTTAAAGCAGTTATCAGTGCCACTGCAGAGCTGTTTTCACTGAACCACATGCCCAAGTAATTATCCTTTCTTGCTGTGCTATTATTATTTTGCTACCCAGTCGCAAAGATGCAGTCTTTCTGTTCCTGTACCTGCCAAATATTACTACCTTTGTTTATTCCTGATTTACCTGGAGGTGGTTCAAAAGATTAAAGGTGTTCAGGGCAGTCAATGCCTGCTGCAGCCCACTTTTCGTGCGGTCCCTGATCACAATATCGCCTGTATATTGCCCATGACATCAGCCCACACACCAGCAGCGACTCTGCTTTTGCACAAGATTATTTTTATGTGCAATTTTGGATGACAAATTATTTGTGTGAATTAGTAATTTTGTTGGTACATGTAGTTGTAACTGATGAACTAATGATATTGCCATTGAAAAAAATTCATTTTATGATTTAGAAGTGTAATTAAGCTATACCAAATTTTCCGTGCAGGATATTATTTTATTAAATTAATGTAGTTGTTAGCTTTCTGCTCGTCTTGCTCCTGCTCATTTCCCCCTTCTCAATTGGTTACCCACTTAAAGGCATCCCTCCCCATAGTTTCCACTGAGCACATGTGCTATGATGTAGATGGCAACTGTCCTTAGAAAGTATGTATTGTGAATTAAACTTTCCACTGTGTTCTCTATATACCATTTTGAAGGACTTCCGCTTGAAGTTCCAATGTAAGCCTGCAAAAGTACATAATTGTATGAGTCTGTTTGAGAAATGTTTAATATTGTATTCTACATCCCCGGAGTGCAGTTATTGAGGAGGCAAACTGAAGATTTATTTTACTTGAGATTCTGCTTTTAAATTGCCGATGCAAACTCACCATGATCATGTCATGCTGAATCTGCAGTTTGCTAAAATTCTTATGCATAAAAATGTGAATAAAAAACTCCTAGTTTTGAAGGTTCGGGGGCGACTTCCCATTTTCCTCCCAAGACTCTTTCTTTTTACCAGAGACTTTGTTTTCTCTCTCAGAATGCTGTCAGTACTCTTCATGAGCTTGCCACTTATAATCTAGAACGATTTAACTGCTTAAATGGAGATAATTGTTCTATTTTTCTGATTTTGTATCTGACCCTTCATGTAAATGTATGCATTTTTCAGTTTTGCTTATATTAAGAAATATGTATGAAACCTTTTAAAGGTTTTTTTGATCGAGAACTCCATTGTTGCATTGTCCCACCTTCTATTTGATTATGGAGGGTGTTGTTCCTTGCTGCTAGATCAACAGGAACATCAGAGGTGAACTGCTTGAGGTAAAAATTGTATATAAATTATAGGGGTTCAGTAAATTAATTGGATTCCACCACCACAAAATTTGGTAGCAGAGGATGGTTTGTAGAATAGCACCTCCTCCAAAGGTTTTTATGATTGCTTGAGTTTTTAAAAACCCAGTCCAAGGGAGAAAGTTGTTTTTAGAATGTTGCTAAACTTCCAATGTTGAATCTTCCAATGAACAGACTAGCTGTATTGGCTGTGCATGTCTGACTGAATTGTATTCTAGTATAAGTATGAATGGGGAGAAACTGAATTTGTGAATGTGCATTGAAGTATGAGATTGTGCTGATGGATTTCTGTTTCTGTATTGAGTTGTTTGGGTACGTGATGATGATTGTTGGCTCAATTTGTTGGATTTATTACTGTTCTATTGATGTATTATTCATATTTGTAATCACATTTGAATGTTTATTTGTTTCATGGATTGCACTGAGTTGATTATTTGATAGGTTGTAAATCCACGATCCCAAGACATTGATTATGTGTCTGTAAACACGGTATGTACAGCGAGGCACTGCTCACACATTGATAGGAATTCTGAACAAACACATTTTTCAATAGGCTGTGATCTTATATTTGGTCAGTGTAATGTGTTCCTGAGTGCACAGGGGCAAACAAACTGACTGAGGTAGTCGACTGCTAGATAGGAGTCTACTTGGTGTGAATAGCAGTTTAAATAAACTTGTAGTTTTATTCTTGGTCTTGCCTCTGCAAGAGCTAATGGCTTTGCCAGTGCATTTTAGCTATGTTGTACACTAGCGTGGCTGCGGTTCAGTATGGTTAAACGTTAGTGGCGTAGAAGAGAGTGGCATGGATTGTAATGAAGTGGCATAGAGTAGACTGGCAAAGAGTGGAGTGGGGGGTGGAGTGGGTTGTGGAGTGAAATGGAGAGGAGTGGCATTGAGTGTTGTAGAGTGGAGTGTTGTAGAGTGGAGTGTCATAGAGTGGAGTGTCTTGCATTTGAGTGTCATTGAGTGAAATGTCATACAATGGATTGTCAGAGTAGAGTGTCATGGAGAGAAGTGGCATACCATAGAGTGGAGTAGATTGACAGAGTGGAGTGTTGTGGAGTAGAGTGGTGTAGAGTGGAGTGGTGCAGAGTGGAGTCTTGTGGAGTGGAGGGGAACAGAGTGGAGTAGAATATCGTAGAGTGGAGTGGCATAGAGTGGGGTGGCATAAAGTGGAGTAGTGTGTTGTGGAGTAAAGTACAGTAAAGTGGCACAGAGTGAGTAAAATGGCATGGAGTGGCATAGAGGGTGTTGTGAAGAGTGGGGTAGAGTGTTATAGAGTGCCATAGAGTGGAGTGGCATAGAACGGAAAAGTTTGTAGAATAGAGTGTCGTGTCATAGAGGGCCACAAAGTAGATGGTTGTAGAGTGTCATGGAGTGGATTAAAGTAAAGTAGAGTTGTACATATTGGAGTGGAGTAGAGAGCCATAAAGTGGAGTACAGTGGCATAGAGAAGAGTGGAGTGGAATAGTGTGGTGTAGAGTGGAGTCAAGTGTCAAAGAGTGGAGGGGCAAAGAGTTGAATTGATTTAAGTGGAGTGGCAGAGTGTCGTGGAGTGGAATAGAGTGAAATGTCATAAGGTCAGTACCATAGAGTGGAGTGGCATAGAGTGGAGTGGTGTAGCACAGAGTGAAGTGGTTGTGAAGTGGTGTAAAGTGGAGTAGAATAGCACAGAGTGAATAAGAGTAGGGTGGCACAAAGTGGAGTAGAGTGGAGTAGAGAGGAGTGGCATAGAGTGGAGTAGAGTGGTGCAGAATGGAGTAGAGTGTCAGAGTGGAGTGTCATAGAGTAAAGGTATGTTGGGTGTTGTGGAGTAAAGTGTCATAGAGTAGAGTGTTCGTAGAGTGACATTTCATAGAGTGTTGTACATTTGAGTGGGATAGAGTGGAGTACCATGGAGTGGAAGGTCGTAGAATGGAGTGGCGTAGAGTGGAGTGGCATACCGTAGAGTGGAGTGGTATAGCGTATAGTGAAGTAAAGTGCCCTAAAGTGGAGTAAAGTGTTGTACAGTAGAGTATAGTGGAATAGAGTGGAGTGGCCTAGACTGTCATGGAGTGTCATAGAGTCGAAGAGCATGGAGTAGCATGGAGTATAGTAGACTGGAGTGTCAGAGTACAGCAGAATAAAGTGCTGTAGAGTGGTGTAAAGTTACAGAGTGGAGTAAAATAGAGTGTCATATAGTGTTGTAGAGTTGAGTACAGTAAAATGGCATGGAACAGACTAGAATAAAGTGGAGTGTTGTGAAGTGTCGAGGATTGTTGACGGACATTGAATGAAGGGGGCAGAGCAGTGGGCCATAGAGTGAAGCACCCTAGAGTGTAATGGAGTAAACTGTTATAGTGTGGAGGGACCTAAAGTGTCATACAGAGGATAGAGTGTCATAGAGTGTAGGGGTGTATAGTGTCATAGAGTGAAACAGAATAGCATACAATGGAGGGTCATAGTGTGGAGGGACATAAAGAGTGGTGCAGTGTGACAGAGTTCTGTGTCATAGAGTGGAGTGACGTTAGAGTGGAGCGTCATAGAGCGGCATATAGGGCCTGATTACAACTTTGGAGGAGGTGTTAATCCGTCCCAAATGTGACGGATATACCACCAGCCGTATTACGCGTTCCATAGGATATAATGGACTCGTAATACGGCCGGTGGTATATCCGTCACATCTGGGACGGATTAACAACTTCCTTTCAAAGTTGTAATCAGGCCCATAGTGTTTTAGAGTGGAGGTGCATAGAGAAGAGTAATGTAGATTGTTCTAGAGTGGAGGGGCATAGAGTAGAGTAGAGTGTTGTGGAGTGGACTGGTGTGTTAAAAGGTGGAGTGTCATAGAAAGGAGCAGGATAGAGTGGAGTGTCGGAGAGTGGAGTAAAGTGGAGTGGTGTAGAGTGGAATAGAGTATTGTGGAGCATAATGTCTTAGAGTAGAATAGTGGCATAAAGTGGCCTAGAGTTAAGTGGAATATAGTGGCGTAGAGTGGAGTGTCGTAGAGTACAGTGGCCAAGAGTTAAGTGGTATAGTGTGGCATATAGTGGTGTAGAGTGGAGTGTCTTAGACTGTTGTAGAGTGTCATTGAGTGGAATGTCATAGAGTGTAGAGATGTAGAGTGGGTGTTGCAGAGTAGTGTGGTGTAGTGTTGTAAAGTAGAGAACATAGGGTACATTGGTGTAGATTGTTGTTGAGTAGAGTGTCACAGAGTGAAGTACAGTGTTGTTAAGTATCTTAGAAGGGAGTGTTGAGGAGGGGAGTGTCGTAGAGTGGAGTGGAATAGAGTGGAGTGTCACAGAGTGGAGTAAAGTGGATTGGCATGGAGTGTCAGAGTGGAGTAGGTTAGGGTGGCATAGTGTAGAGCAGAGTACAGTGGTGTAGAGGGGAGTGTTGTGGAGTGTCATAGAGTTTTGTGAACTGTGGAGGGGCATAGTGGGGAGTGGAATAAAGTGTTGTACAGTGGAAAGGCATAGAGTGGTGTAGAGTGGAATGGAGTGTAGTGGAATGGAGGGGCATAGAGTGGAATGGCATAGAGTGGTGTGAAATGTCATAGAGTGGAGGGGCATAGAGTAGAGGAGTGTAGAGTAGAGTAAAGTGTTGAAGAGTGGAATGCCTTAGAGTAAAGACTGGAGTGGCATGGAGTGGAGTGGCAAAGAGTGTCATAGAGCGGAGTGTTATAGACTGAGGTGGCATAGAGTAATAAAATGGAGTGGCATAGAGGGGAGTAGAGTGGCCTAGAGCTATGTGGCATTGAGTGGTGTAGACAAGGGGAGTGGAGTAGAGTGGAGTAATGTGTCATAAAGTGGAGTAATGTAGAGTGGAGTTTTGTACAGTGGCATTGCATGGAGTGGAGTGCAGTGTCCTAGAGTGGAGCAGAGTAGAGGGGAGTGGCATTGTGTGGAGTGGAGTATAGTATCGTAGAGTAGAGTGCCATACAGTGAAGCGGCTCAGAAGGCCATGGACTGGCAAAGAGTGGAGTGGCGTAGTGTGGAGTGTCATAGAGTGTTGTAAGGTGGAGGGGT
The DNA here is from genome assembly GCF_031143425.1 of Pleurodeles waltl. Lineage (NCBI taxonomy): Eukaryota > Metazoa > Chordata > Amphibia > Caudata > Salamandridae > Pleurodeles > Pleurodeles waltl. The sequence goes on from NC_090436.1 coordinate 970,052,923, forward strand.
GTAGAGTAGAGGGGTGTAGAGTGTTGAGAGTGGAGTGGCTTAGAGTTGCCTACAGTGTCATAGAGTGGAGTGGCTTAGAGTGGAGTGTGGTAGAGTTGAGTGGAGTATTGTAGTGTGGAGCAGAGTGTCAGAGTGGAGTGTAGTAGAGTGAAGGTGGACAGAGTGGAGTGTCTTAAAGTAGCATAGAGTGGAGTGGAGTGGCATAGCATAGAGTGGAGTAATGTGATGTAGAGTGGTTTAAAATGTCACACAGTGGAATAAAGTAGAGTGGAGTAGAGTGGCATGGAGAAGAGTAGAGTGACCTAGAGTGAAATAGAGTGGGGCAAGGCCAAACGCTGAACAAGATGGCAGCTTGCAAGAGCAGCTTCTGACTCCCATCCACCGACTCCCCCATCATTTATCAATTTATTTGCTCCCTGTGTCTCCTTGACTAGCTATTTCAGGTCAGAGAGAATGAGGATACCACAGATGTCTTGAAGAGACCAGTGAACCACCTCAGAGCCGACAGCAGGATGAGGCGTGCTGTGACATACAGCGCAACAGACTTGTGTGAGCCGCACATCCAAGAGGAGCTGCGCAGAAGGCGCACCCTGCGAGAAGGCCCCCATCAATAAAGGAGGAGCCACAATTAGGCTGTCGGGGTGGCTGCCTGGAGGTCTTTGCCTTGGTGCTCTAGCCCTGATCAGCAGTGGTGTGATGCCAAGAACGCCCTGAGAGATAGAGTCCCAGCAGTTCAAAGCGGTTCCAGCAGAAAATGATAGGCCAGCAGAAGAGCAACGCTGAAGCAGTAAACCATCACACCTCCAACTATCAGGCCTAAACTAGAGGGTGAGTCCTGAAGGGGCCCCATGGAAGAACGGTGAGTAAGTGATCTGGCGCGAGAAGCTGGAAGAGGGGTGATTCTACTGTTGACAGCCTTGCCATAGCTTGTGCCCCCCTCCTTACCCAATACTGTGATCTCCCATTGCCATACCTTCATGTTTTGATCTCTTTTCCTCTTCTGAGGCAATGAGGAAGCCTCAGGTATACCCTGATCGCGAGGAGGAGCGCTAAGAGATGGAGGTGTAATACAAGCTTCCCCCACTGTTTACAGCCCTGGGGCTGGACAATTGCTGGGAGGTAATTGGGAATGACAACAACTGGAGCCTCAATAAAGACCTGGTTGTTCAATGACAATGCTATAAATACACCCCACTTTAATAAGGAAGCATCAACTTATTGAGTTCCACACTGGCACGCTGCGCACTTGGGCCCTGATTTATACTTTTTTTGCGCCGCATTAGCATCATGTTTTGACGCAAAAGCAGCATAAACTTACAAAATACATATAGCTCAAATTATGAATGGAGCACACCTAAACAAGTGAAAGGGATTACAATTTCTAGTTCAATACATGGAATCCATAATACTGTTGAGAAATTTGATAAATAGTCGTACTGTGATTTAAGAGAAAAATAGACCTACGCTGTAAGACAATGGTGTATGATGTATCCGAGACTGTACTGTTACAATACTTTTAATACCAAGCATATCTATAAAATGTGCATGTGTACAACAAAAGATTTGTGAAAGACCAACAAGAAATATATAATAAAGCCAAGTCAAGAATAAGCAAGAACACCACACATTTGTCCCAAGACCTATGACTTAGTCACAGCCTCGTATTTTGTGTTTTGGCAATGTCCAAGCCTCATGCTGCAATAAGTTCATCAGTAGCCGAGTAATATCCAATTCATTGGTTTGTTGCACTGAAAGTTCTTGTCATCCAATGTGGAAGATCGACATGTAATTTAATAATCCATTTCAGACCGATGTAGAAAGCACTGTAGAGCTGTAGTTGTTTATACAATAAAATCCAAATGTGCAGTTCACAGGTATGGGTGATTTATGCACTGCGTAACCTAGTTTGTAGTCCATTCGGACTGTGTCGAAAGTCCTTCCGTGTATGTAACGCGTATAAACAACTACAGCTCTACAGTGCTGCTGCATCTAAATTGATTCACCCAATCTGAAACAGGACATTCTATTTACAAAGAATACAGAAAAATAAGCCTTGATAAAGTCCCGCTTGGGACGAAACACGTGTCGGCTGAATTGGATTATGGCTGAATTGGATTGTTGATCTACAAAATTATTTTCTACATCGGTCTGAAATGGATTATTAAATTACATGTCGATCTTCCACATTGGATGACAAGAACTTTCAGTGCAACAAACCAATGAATTGGATATTACTCGGCTACTGATGAACTTATTGCAGCATGAGGCTTGGACATTGCCAAAACACAAAATACGAGGCTGTGACTAAGTCATAGGTCTTGGGACAAATGTGTGGTGTTCTTGCTTATTCTTGACTTGGCTTTATTATATATTTCTTGTTGGTCTTTCACAAATCTTTTGTTGTACACATGCACATTTTATAGATATGCTTGGTATTAAAAGTATTGTAACAGTACAGTCTCGGATACATCATACACCATTGTCTTACAGCGTAGGTCTATTTTTCTCTTAAATCACAGTACGACTATTTATCAAATTTCTCAACAGTATTATGGATTCCATGTATTGAACTAGAAATTGTAATCCCTTTCACTTGTTTAGGTGTGCTCCATTCATAATTTGAGCTATAAGTTGTTGGTACAAGTTCTCTTGTCCCAGAATACATGTTTGACAACAGGCATGTTCAGAATGTATTGAGCACCAATACTATACTCTACACTAATGGGAATGTGAGGCCATATAGCAAGGTTTTCTGTTGTCATGTTAATTAACTTACAAAATACAGTTTGGAAATTTATGCTGCATTTGCATCAAAACATGACGCTAATGCGGCGCAAAAAAAGTATAAATCAGGGCCTTGGTTTCCACTGCCTCCTAAAAAAAAAAAATCCCTGAGTATGACCAAAGTTGTATGAGCTATAGACTGTGTGGCATTCTGGACAATAAGCTGGTGGGGGTCCCATCTAACTTGCACCCAGCGCTAAAACTTGGGATGGGCCAAGTAATACCAGACAGGAAAACACACAGAGTACTGCGGTCCTGCATCCGATCAAAAATGAAATACTCAAACTTAAAGACATTATGATGGTGATTCAGGGCGTCATAGGCTCTCTGGAGACTAAGGCCATTATTTATATTTTTTTTTATGCCACATTTGTGTAATTTTTTGACGCAAAAGCGGTGCAAACTTACAAAATATAATTGTATTTTGTAAGTTTGCACTGCCTTTGTGGCAAACAATTTTGCAAATGTAGCAAAAAAAGTATAAATCAGAGCCTAAGATCGACACAGTCTCCCCACTGGTCACACTGTTTAGGGCAGACCTCCACAATATGAATGCCAGAAGGAAGGAATTGGAAGATTGGCTCCAGGTCCTCCAGAGTGAAGAGACAACCCTCAAGACACAAGTTCAGGAACTGTAAAAAACTATGATGACCTTGGAGACAGAAATGGAAGATTATGAAGGGCGCTCTAGGAGGAAATATTTTTCCAATTCCAAAGAGGGCAGAGGGACCAGCAATGGCCTCTTCATGAAATAACTTATTCTGAAAGAGCTACAGTCCCAAGGTCTCTCTAACTACTTCTCTGTGGAACAGACTCTCAGAGTCTCGAGAACGAGGTTCAAACTAGGTGCGCCACCGTGTGCAATTATTGCCAAGATATTACATTTTTTAGAGATCAAGATATCACTCTCCAAACTGCTCGCAGAGACCCGCCAGTCAAATATGAAAACACAATTATTGTTTTCTACCATGAATTTACTGCTTGAGTCCAGAGATTATGGTAAAACGTTTTGTGGGTTAAAAAGGCCTTTAGAGAATGTGAACTCAAATACTCCATGGTCTTCCTGGCTCAAGTGCGAGAGGTGGCAAAAGGGAAAACCAGGCACTTCTATACCCCAGAGGCGGCATGGGACTGGCTAGATGGCTGGAAAACAGCGGGGAGAACAAGGCTGAATAGGCCACATCGCCAAAACCATGGGTGTGCACCCCTGGAATGCAGCGCCAACACCACCAAAGACAGACGAGGGCAGGGATCGTCACATACACTGATGGGCCTCACCAACAGGAACACAATTGGAGCAAGTTGGGACTGGCCCAATGGAGGTGGGTAAACAGGAAAATCCGGCCTTTTCTAACCACTCCTCAATGACTCCAGCTAAACTCTGCAGACTTCCCTTTGTAATACTTCCTTTTCGAAGGGCTCAAAGGCTGCGGACACCCATTTGTTGTTGATGGAATGTAGTATGGCGGGAATGGGTGGGTGAGAAGATTGTTATAGGTCTCTACTGTCACCTGTTATTTAAACTGTTAGTGTGGAGCATCCCACACTCTGGAATGTTTGGGGTCGGGCAGTTTTAAGACCGCTGTGCAGGGAGGTTGGGAGAGGGGATTTGTAAAAGGGCACAGTTTGCATTTTTCTATGTTTTGTTTTGTTGGTTTTGTCCACATTATTAATCATACAGGCAGTGCAGCAGCGACATTGCAAACTGTCTTACAAACACTCCAGATTTCCCTGTACTTACCCAGAGAGAGAGAAGGGGAGCTGTAGACTGAGACATCCCCATACAGACGCATATAGATGGGTGACAAACTTGACAAATTGTATATAAAATGAGTCTCCTTGAATGTGAATGGCCTAGGGGACAAAATTAAATGAGGGGTGGTTCTGCAACAATTTAGGCGCCTAGCTCCTGACATAGTCCTTCTCCAGGAGACTCATATGAGGGGATATGAAGGGCACTGCTTAAAAAGCCCTAGACAGAGGAAGCTATAAAATGGTTGCTCACAGGGGAAAAGATACAGGCTCTAGAGGGGTGGGTATTCTGATCGGAAAGGCACTCCAGCTCATCATTCAGCAGGTTTAAACAGACGTACATGGGAGATACTTGAGGAATACATTTTTAAACTTAGTTCAGAAGAGTTGTTCCCAGTTTTGACAAAAGAGGACCTTGTTCTGAATATAAGACATACTATCAGAGAAGAGGTATGGTATTATACTGGTAAAGAGACTGGATTTATTAAAAGAGCAGAACCAGTGAAAATAAAGATTAGGGCCTCATTATGAGTTTGGTGTTCCCCTGACTGCCATATTGGCGGTGGCGATCCAACCTCCAGGGTCTGGTGGAGCGGACAGCCGTATTACGAGTTTGGTGGTCGTACAAACAGAAGACCGACATCGGTCCACCAGCACCGCCAGGCAGCATAGACCACTACGGTGCAGAGGAAGCACAAACAGGCCGGCGGAGACAGTGTTTCCGCCAGACCCATTACGAGGTTGCACACAGCCAATGTGACCGTGGCGGTTCAACTACCACGTTTCATCAGGCGGAAACGGACAGTATAAAGGGAGACACTCACCTGCATGCAGCTTTACACATCCTGGGCCCCCATGGAGCCATTCAGACACATCATGCTGCTACTGTCTCGAAAGACAACAAAATCAACATTGACAAGGATGCCATCAACCGTAAGTACACACAACTACCTGTGCCATCAACCTTTATAAACAGCTTATAATGCCGGCAAACACATCATAGAGGGGTACGCAACGGGCAGCAGGCACACGTCTCATACAACACACACTCACTGACATACATCAACACGAACACATACACACACAATATGCAGACTTTGGCCAGCACGCTCACACTGCACTGCAACACTACACAACTACACATGGCCACACAGCTCAGGAACAGGGACACTGAAGGCTACACAACACTGTGACACACAGCAACAACAACACACCTACAGCACATATACAAATACAGCTCATGCACTCACATTCCACACTGGCTAGGGACTGCCCACACATACCTCACACATATCTATCGATGTGGCATGGAACACACACAACACACCAGTAAACAGCCCTGCAATGGACTTACACATTACGCACATCACAGCACATTGGAAGCACAATGGCATGCATACAATACAGAGAGACACACCAAGAACAACATAACAACTATACTATACAATACCAAACTCATTTGTCATGCACATCTAAACAATGGGGAAGAGAAAGTCAACAACGCACATACAACTCCCATTGCATGGGATATACCTCCACAGAAACCATCTGCAAGGGACACATGCACAGGCAAATGCAAACAAAGGTAGTACAATATAACACACACCCCATGTCTGCACCTACAAAACTTAAGATGACACATATCACATGTATACACAAGCCAGATCGGGGGGACACGTCTAACACCGTAAATGCTGACATTGGACACATCACAATAAGAAATATTAACCATACCGAACAGTGCACAATCCCATGACACCTCCATTGCATTTACACACACATACCTATACACACAACATGTACCCTTCTCCTTGGAGACAACAGCACAGCACACAAACTCACATACTGCTAACAACAGCAACTGGAGCAGCAAGCAGGCTCATACACACACAGCTGCAGGCACACAACCAAAGTCACTCAGGGACAACAGAAAGCTAGAAAAGGAACTGCAAGAAAAAGGTGTACCAAAAACAACTATTGGGTTTATTTACTGGAACAACTATGATTATCCAAAGACTATTGGCCATTCCATGTAAATTGCCAATAATGGCACACTGTTGTTCCCAAACTTGACTCCTGACTGCACATATCTTCCACAGGAAGGGGCATCAAGGGAGTAGGCAGGCACTTCAGGGATATTCCAGGAGGGATGATCAGATTTGGGAGGGAGGGTTAGGTTGTGGAAGGATAGTCTTCTACTTGGGAGGGGTGGGTTTCTTTTTGGGAGGTGTGGGCTTCTTTGGCGGGGAAGAGGCATGGCTACTTGCAGAGGTGCAGGGGAGGCATTGGAAGTGGAAGGGACGAACTGGGAGCTAGGTGGGGTCCTTCTGGGTCTGAGATGGGGGGACAGGACAAAGGTTGGGATCAAATAAAAATGTTTTTGAGAAACACGGGACTGTCATCAGAAGTGGGATGGGATTTGGAGGTTGAGGGAGTGGTTGTAGGTTGTGTAGGTGTATATGTCTTGGGTACATGCTTATGGGAGGAATGCTTGTGTGTATTGGGTGTCTGTTGGGTGGGTGAGTGAGGGCATTTATGTGTCTTGGGCTTAGGGGGGTGGAGGTGCTGAGTGATGCCATGGTGGGTGGGTGTCTGTTGGGATGGTGACTGTAGGTATGGTGGATGTAGGTGTGTTCCCCACTTAGCTGTACCCCGTCTCCTTCGCCTGCCTGTGCTGATGCTGCAAAAATAAAGAGAAATAGGCTCATAACATATCCATGATAACACTTCAATTACAACTTTGATTGACAAACAATACTATCATGCCAAGTAGGCTTCACCAAACATTTTCACCAAAGGGGCACACTGGTGTGCCTTAACATATGTATGCATGCCATCTGGACTTACCAAAGTTACCCACAGGCTAATCAGGTTCCCAGACAACTACAATTGCATGGCTGAAGTCTTGCAACCACAATAACCGTACAACAACTAGGTGACCTTCACCCTCACAGCTGTGCCACATGCAGCAGACCTCAGTTAACTTGTAGCCAACAATACTGTCCCTTTGTAAAGTATCTTCCAATATTTCACACACAAGTTCATGCACAAATCTATTTTGCATTTAAATGATGTACCAACAACTTGAAGTGATGCCAATTAAATCCAGCTATCTCAGATACAAAACTGAAGTATCCTGGAGTAGTTAACATGGAAATACCCATGTCACAATGGACACATTTTAACAATGTGCAGCTCAAAAACTGGCACCTGTCCCAATAGAGTCAAGGAGGTAGTATCATTGTCGCTCAGATAGGCATCACATGTGTCATTGAAAGGAACAACATTGACATCAGGTTCAGTATGTGAGGAAGAGACGTCTCCAGAATACACACAACAATGAATCAGTCAGCCCCAGGATAGTCTCCACTAGTTTCTGACACCCGTTACAATGAGATCATCTGAGTGTGTCTGTGGTACACATCTGTACCTTCCATGTTGGAGAGACACAAAACTTGCACGGAATAATAGAAAGATCCCAACCTATTGTTCAAGGAGAAGCAACATCACTATCTACATCTTAGACATCTTAGACATGCCAACCCTGGTATATGTGGATGAATGCCTGAACCCAAATGCATGTGATGTTAAAGTCACTGAAAGTTACTCAATCATGCATGACAACAGTCAGGGAACAATCCTTAATCATTAAACATGTGCAGTGCACTTTTCCACAAGATGCCACATCAAGGGTATAGATAAACACATAGTGGTTCCACAATCTGGGCCTACCTGTCATATCCCTCCTTGCTACAACAGTCCTACATGCCAAATTACATACTATGACACATCTGTCAGACAATAAACAATGCTGACACACTTCTGTCTGTGGTGGGACATGAAATGGACCAGCACTGTAAATGTACTGTTCCACTAACAGTTTTCCATGCACGTATATGTAAGGGAATACATATATCATCCCATCACATAAGTAGAACATGCATGAAATGGCAGAATAAGGATGTTTCATTAAGGGAAAAGGACACATGCTGACCCAAGGAATGTTGGCTGCAGTCATGGGACATAGGCCCTCATTACAACCTTGGTGGTAAACCCCTCTTTCTGCCGTGCAGAAGACCGCCAACATACCGTTGCGGCAGTGGAATTCCACTACAGATATTACGACTCACAGCTCGGAATCCGCCACAATACAGACACCCACACAAGTCCGCCACACCAAAGGTCAGTGATAAACTGGCGATACCAAAACCTACACCATCACGCCAACAGGAATACGCCCACAGTATCACGACCCATGAATCAACGCAGCGGTCTTTCAACCGCTATAAACCATTGGCGGTACACACCGCTGCGCTCAAAATAAACACACATTTACAAAACACAATCACATTGGACAATTCAAAATACATACACCTGACACACATACGCACACCACACCCACACACCCAATCAAATATAAAGCACACACCCACATCACCCACAAACCCTTACAACTAAAATTCTGAAAGAAGGCCAGAGAGAGAGACTACCTAACACAACACCAGCATCCACAGACACACAACACCATCACTTATACAACATCCACGCACCTCAAACCACACACACCAACACATCCCCTCACACATGACAACAGACAGCACCTCACACATCACCCACACCACATCATGGCACCTCAAAGACACCCCAGGTTCTCTGAGGAGGTGCTCAGGGTCATGGTGGAGGAAATCGTCCAGGTAGAGCCACAGCTATTCGGATCACAGGTGCAGCAGACATCCATTGCAAGGAAGATGGAGCTATGGTGGAGAATTGTCGACAGGGTCAACTCAGTGGGACAGCATCCAAGAACACGGGATGAGATCAGGAAGAGGTGGAACAACCTACGGGGGAAGGTACGTTCCGTGGTATCCTGACACCAGACAGCCGTACAGAGGACTGGCGGTGGACCCCCACAACTAACAACATGGGAGGAGCAAGTCTTGGCAATAATGCATCCTGAGGGCCTCGGAGAAAGTCTTGGCAATAATGTATCCTGAGGGCCTCGCAGGAGTAGCAGGAGGACTGGACTCTGGTAAGGCAAACCTTTAATACTATATCCCCATCACCCCACCTGTATGCCATCACATACTCCCGCCCTCACCCTCACACCCATCACCCCAACCCACAGATACCCCACTAACACAACCCACACATCCCAAAATCAAGCCCTGCATGTAACACCAATGCATGGACACCCATCACCAAAGCATGTCCAGTAGAGAGACTCACTCATTCCCCAAAATCACCAATCACACAAGGGCCACAGCAATAATTCAAGCACAGGAATAGAGGGTGCCTCACCCATTGCACAAGACGGCACACACAGATACTAACATTATGCATTCACTCCCCAACAGGACCCATAGCAAATGTCACCAGACAGGAGGTGCCAGACATATCCAGTCCCCCCACAGAAGAGGCCCACAGTGATGACAGCAGCTCTGCACGTCTGGATCAAGATGACCAGCCCGGCCCATCAGGGACCTCGGGACAGTCGGTTCCCTGACACAGTCACAAACCACCACTGAACCTCCCCCCTCAGGAAACACCACCACAGCACCTGCCCAGCTGGCCCATACCTCTGTCCCCAGGACACATCAATCAGCAGTGTGTCCACAACTACAGGGAACCCAGGTAACCCCACTAACACAGGAGGATAAGGGTACTGGGGGCAGTGGCAGTGGGCACACGGGTCAGGGGACAGAGGCACAGGATAACAGCGAAGCTGGGAGGACTGCTGTGCGACGGTGGGAGGACAGGCCCAGGGAACCCACTCTCCACGAGGCACTCTCCAACATCATGGGAGCATACCATAATTCCCAGGAGACCATGGGCACGGTACTGGCCAAGTTTCAGGAGACCCAGCGGCTGCAGGAGGAACACTACCTGGGGATCAGGGAGGACTTGAAGTCCATCAACACCACCCTGGTCACCATTGCAGGGGTGCTGGCAGACCTTGTCAACACCAGGAGGGACACAGTGGCACACCAACGGGCCCCTGAAACTAGCCTGAACGATGAACAGCCCTCCACCTCCGCCGGTGCTAGTGAACAGGAGGCACCACCACAGGACCAACAGGCCATCAGCACCCCACCCCTTGCAGAAGGAGAACCACCCCGCAAACGGTCCCTGAGATCCAGGAACAAGACAGAGAACATTGCCAAGCCCTCCGCCAGGAAATAAGACTCTCCTGATTGTCATCCTTTTGTCCCACTTTGTTACCCTGACAACCTTGACCTGCCATCACTCCACTTCCTATGCCCCCTTGGACAATGCACCTGTGATACCAAGAGACTGGACTCTACCATGGACATTCCTCCACCACCAACCCAGCCCATTGCACACCCCCCTCCACTTATTAACACAGAAATAAACACCCTTGAATCACAAAACAATCTGGAGTCTGTCTGTGCTTTCACTAATGTGTAATTGCAAAACCTCAGGATTATAGCAATGTCAATGTACTTGTTCACATACCAATGTAACACAGCTGTAGGCCAGCAGTAAACATAGCAGAGGGCACAAAGTGGGACCCAGATCTGTGAAATGGAAAGGCAAAGTAACAAGTCAGGGTCCATACACTGAGTGAAAATGACAGACTTATGCAAGCTCCAACAATAGTATGAGATGTGGGAAGCAGTTACATCTTCTTACCTGTGTCTCACTGGAAGTATTGCATGATAATGTTGTTTCGGTTGTCAACATCTTCTTCTTCTGCCTCCTCTTCTTCACTGTCCACAGGCTCCACAGCTGCCACAAGACCACCATCTGGCCCATCCTCCTGCAGAAAAAGCACCTGGTATCGCAAAGCCAGGTTGTGCAGCATACAGCAGGCCACGATTATCTCGCACACCTTCTTCGGTGAGTAGTACAGGGAGCCACCTGTAAGATGGAGGCACTGGAATCTGGCCTTCAGGAGGCCGAAGGTGCGTTCCATAATCCTCCTAGCTCGCCCATGTGCCTCATTGTAGCGTTCCTCTGCCCTTGTCCTGGGATTCCTCACTGGGGTCAGTAGCCATGACAGGTTGGGGTAACCAGAGTCACCTGCAAATGTTGAGGGACAACTATTAGACAGACACTAACCCTCAGGGACAACCCCATACCCAGACACCTATGTCAACTGTGTTGGGACCTTGGGCTCACCTATTAGCCACATACGATGCCTCAGTAGTTTCCCCATCACATAAGGGATGCTGCTATTCCTCAAAATGTAAGCGTCATGCACAGAGCCAGGATACTTGGCATTCACATGGGAGATGTACTCGTCTGGCAAACACACCATCTGCACATTCATTGAATGGTAGCTTTTCCGGTTTCTGTACACCTGTTCATTCCTGTGGGGGGACTCATATCTCAGGGCATAGAAGTCACCTTTCACTGTTGGCAAATCCTCCACCTGAGGGAAAATGATGTAGCTGTGCATGTGTTTCAGCAGGGCAGATAACACTCTGGACAACACGTTAGAGAACATTGGCTGGAACATCCCTGATGCCATGGCCACTGTTGTTTGAAAAGACCCACTGGCCAGGAAATGGAGTACAGACAGAACCTGCACTAGAGGGGGGATTCCTGTGGGATAGCGGATAGCTGTAAATCAGGTCTGGCTCCAACAGGGCACACAGTTCCAGGATTGTTGCACGATCATGTCTGTATTTTGATAATGATGTGTCTCTCTTCCATTGTAGACAGGTCCACCAGAGGTCTGTACACCGAAGGATGGCACCATCACATCACCTGCCCCAGCCGACGTGCCTATGGAGGAGAACAGTGATCAGAGGGTCAGCCAACACTTAGGTATCACAATGTGTTATTTGCTAAAACGTAGAGAAATCGCAATGTGCCGGTATCCGTCAGTATTCCAGGCCTAGATAGGTGTGACGCAGTTTTTTTCCATCCCATGTGGCCCCCTGAAATGGCGGCTGTCTGACCTGTAAGGTGGGACAAGGGGAAATGAGGTAACTGCGCTGGCATTGTACACCGTTGCAGTGGGTGGTTGAAGACCGTGGCACATTTCAGCATTGGTTAACATTGGGCCCTATGGGTCCCAGGAGCCAATGACGATGTACGCCGGTGGTGACGGTATGCACCGCCACGGACGTGGCCGCCATTTTCTTACTGTTCACTCACTTGATAACTGACCTTCAACAGGAGAGGACCTACAGTGCAAGTGATGCTGTGACCTGTGTCTGGAAGCGACAATGGCTACAGTGTCTGGGGAAAGGGCCCCTGCCTTCACTTTGGAGGAGTTGGAGAAACAGGTGGATGGGGTCCTCCCCCAGTACACGCAACTGTACGGTCCTCCAGACAAACAGGTGACTACACTGTGAGCATGATGGATGGGACATGAATGTATGGAGTGGGGTTTATGGAAGATACAGGGGGGGGTGCTGAGGCCAGCATGTGAGGATGGTCAGTGTATGTTTTTCTGGACCAGGGTGGGAAGTTGTGCCAATGAGTAAGAAGAACCAGACGGGGGAGTAAAATCCATTGTTACTTCACTTTTCCTTTAGGTCAGCGCCCACCAGAAGAAGGGTATTTGGCGTGCTATTGCCAAGGACGTCCGGACCCTGGGGGTCTACCATAGACGGAGCACCCACTGCCGGAAATGATGGGAGGACCTGCGCCGCTGGAGCAAGAAGATGGCGGAGGCCCAGCTGGGAATGGCCTCCCAATGTGGAAGGGGTGCCCGTCGCACCATGACCCCCTTGATGTACCGGATCCTGGCGGTGGCCTATCCGAAGTTGGATGGGCGCTTGAGGGCATCACAGCAGCCACAAGGGGGTGAGTGCACTCTTAGTCAGCTGACTCTGCATGCTTTACGAGGTGTCTGGGTGGTCGAAGTGGGCTGTGGGTTCCCCTAGGCCAGGGCGAACTTGGTAGGCTAGGTCCCTTGTTAGGCAGGCTCCGTGCCACCCCAAACCCACTACTGGTAATAGCCATCTACACCTAGTCAGGCTCCTGTGACTTCCAGGTGTGCAGCAAAATGGCTTAGGCCTCGTCCCCCATGGGCATGTGAATTTGCTAGGAACTGTTAGTGCATGGCTTGGTGCATAGGGCTGCTCCCTGTGTGTTGTGTCCGCCAACAGTAGTGGTGTTGCATGCACTGAACGTATGTTACTTCTGTCTTCCCCCCCCTTTTTGATTTGTCTCCCTGTTCTTGTGTGCAATAACATCATCTGACGGAGGAGCAGTGGCACCGGAGCAGGAGGAAGCTGCAACCCACTTGGCCCTGGAGGGTGAAGCAATGGATTCTGAAGCCACCAGTGGGACAGAGGGTGAGGGGAGCTCCACGACGGGGACAGGAGCATACACCAGCGACAGCGACTCCTCCTCTGATGGGAGCTCCCTTGTGGTGGCGGGCACCTCTTTGCCCACCGCATCAACAGGTACAGCCGCCACCCCCCCTACCAGCATCACCCTCCCAGCAGCCACTCAGCGTGTTTCCTGTGCCCGCTCACCCAGGAAGATGGCCATCTCCTTCGCCCTAGGCACCTCAGGCCCTGCCCCAGTCAGCCCTGCTGCCCTCAGTGAGGAGGCTATTGACCTCCTGAGATCCCTCACTGTTGGGCAATCTACCATTTTGAATGCCATCCAGGGTGATGAGAGGCGTTTGCAACAAACAAATGCATACCTGGAGGGCATTTATTCTGGGCAGGCGGCCCAACAGAGAGCATTTCAGGCTATGGCCTCAGCACTGATGGCAGCCATTGTCCCTCTGTCCAACCTCCTTCCTCCAACTTCCTCCACCCAACCCAATCCCCTGTACCTCAGCCTATCCCAAGCACTCCATCAGACCAGCATGCACACTCATCAACACACAAGAGTGGACATGGCAAACATAAGCACCACACATCCCACAAGCACTCACACAAGCACCAATCCCATGCAGACACAGCAACATCCACTGTCTCCACTGTGTCCCCCTCCTCCACGCCCTCCTCCTCCCTCCCTGTCTCGTCTCCACTCACACCTGCATGCACTACATCCACAGCCACTACCTCCATCACCAGCACGCCGATCACCACTCACCGCTCACTTGCAATCAGCACCCCCACTACCATGCACACATCCCCAGTGTCCTCTCCCAGTGTGTCTGTGAGCCCTCCTCCCAAAATACACAAACACAGGCACACACCCACCCAACAGCCATCCACCTCACAACAGCCTCCGGCCCATGCACCTTCACCCAAATTCAGCAAACGTACACCTCCTACAACCACTACCTCTTCCTCCACTCCCAAGCCCCCTCCATCTTCCTGTCCCAGTGTGTCTAAGAAGCTTTTCCTGGCTAACGTTGACCTATTCCCTATACCCCCCCGTCCTTCTCCTAGGGCCAGGCTTTCCAGGTCCCATCCCAGCACCTCAGCCACCAAATCCCCAGGCACAGTGGTGCCAGCAACTGCGGGGTCATCGAGTTCACCACCCATCAGGTCTGCCAGTGTGCCACCCTGCGAGGGCAAGGATATTCCGACACCTGCCAAGGTGAAGAAGGTGCCCATATCCCGGAAGGAAAAGCCGCACCTACCAGCCACCAAGAGCTCCGCCAAAACAAAAGGGGACAGTGGCAAGACACCTGCGGCACCATCAAAGGTGGGGAAGGGACAAAAGCAGAAGAGCAGGTCAGGACAGGGCATGGTGGCACCGACTGAGGGACTACTGTCACCCCTTCTGTCAATGACTACACCAACCTGCACCGCCACCAGCACCGCAACCTGCACCCCCACGGCCACTGCCACCTGCACCGCCACCTGCACCGCCACCAGCACAACCACCTGCACAGCCACCTGCACCACCACCTGCATTTCTGCAGCCTTAGCAACAGTCTCCAGCATCTTCCCCAGTGGGCAGCCGTCCGAGGCTGCAGGAGACGTCCTACTGTGTCCCTCAACAGGTGCTGACACATGCACCACCGCCGGCACTGCCGCCACAGACACCGCCACAAGCACCGTCCCACGATGTGCTCGGACTGTGGCACCACAGCTGACATGGCTACCATCCCCAGTGGGCAGCCGTCCGAGGCAGGTGGAGACTTCATGAACCCTGCCCAGCTTCCATGAGGCATGACTCTCATCGCTGTTTGCATCTGCAGGTGGAAGGCGAAGCCGCAGCAGGGTGGGGTATGTCTCTGCATCCATGGCGTATCATGCTACCTGTTCCTAGGCAATCTCATGGCACACACACCCAGGTGAGGGAATGGGACCTGCCACACTGCATGTGGAGAACTCTGGGCACAAAGCCCCTCCAGAACCAGTGGAGATTCACATCCACTACCTCAGTCCTTGGCAGGATGAAGCACTGTGGGCACAAGGCCTCCTCCAGAACCAGTGGAGATTCACATCCATTACCTCAGTCGTTAGCAGGATGAAGCACTCTGGGCACAAGGCCCCCTCCAGAACCAGTGGAGACTGTTAGCCACTTGAGAGACTGTGGCTTTACACTCCCCAGGATAAAGCAGTGGGCAAACGACCCACTGGAAAGACTTGAGAGACTGTGGCTTTGCACTCCCCAGGATAAAGCAGTGGGCAAACCACCCACTGGAAAGACTTGAGAGACTGTGGCTTTGCACTCCCCAGGATACAGCAACGGGCATGGAGCCCCCTCGAGGAGCAGTGGCATTGTGCATTCATCCGGCTGAGGTGCCCCCCCCTCCTCTCCTTCCCCCTGAGGTGCCTGTTTATTTTCGATCTGATGCCCCGGCAGTGTTCTCTCCGTTTCGAGTCAGGTATCTTGTGTGGGCTTCGCCCATGCATTTTAGAACCACTGATCCACGGACAATGATTGGTACACTATCCAGACTTGTGTAGTTAGTGTACATATTTGTATATACTGATTTTTTAACTTTCACTATCTGATTTTTCATGATTACAATTGTTACAATCATTTAATTTTGTCCTAGCGTTCTTCCGGGGGGCACGGGTGTATATGTAATTTTGCTGCATGTATTTGTGTGTCTGGTGTTGTGGGTGAGGGTGGTGGTGGGGATATTGCATGTTGCGTGTGTGTGTCACTCTCTTTTCCCTCCCCTGTGTTGTAGGTGCAGTACTCACCGTGGTCATCAATGGCGTCTGTCCTGCTCCTGATACAGCAGGAGGAAGGCCAGAATGGCAAGTACGTGTTACTCGGGCTCCATGGCGTCCTGGTTCCTCGTTGGGTGTCGAGTGGTGAGTGGTTTAACTTCTGTGTACTGTTTCTGCCGTGCTTTTGATAGCGTTGGTTCCGCCCCGGAAAAGGTGGCGGATAGGCCTCTTGTAATATAGTGGGCAGTACTTTGTCCTCTGCCTTTCTGTTGGCAGTTACCGCCCCGTGTTTGTTTTTACCGCTGTGGCGGTCGGAGTGTTAAAGTGTCTGTCTATGTTGGCGGTTTCCGCCATGGTCGTGATTCCATTTTTTTTCCCGCCAGCCTGTGGGTGGTATTACTGCTGCTTTACCACCGTCTGCCAGGGTTGTAATGAGGGCCATAATTTCTACTCAATGGACTTTCCCCACTTACCAAGGGAAACTAGTTTGCTACAACTGCAAACGATGTAAGCCATGTCACATCTATGCTGGGCACAAACACATCACAGACTGCAGTGAGGCACCAGCACACATCATACATTAAAGATAACATACACTGAAGATAACTTTCTTCTGGGTAGCAGATGTCTACATACAAATATGCCTAGACATCTGGCAGAGGAGAGTGAGCCATAAACCACTTACCTTTTGTCTGTGACTTTCAGGGGAAGTGATCTGTGGGTCAGAAATTACACCCACTACCACAACAAAAAGTACATGAAAGATCACTGTGCACAGCCATTTGTGGTCCCTGCAGAGAACGTTGTTTGAGGATTCCCCCCAGGTTTGTACCAGATCTCAGGTTCAGAAGGCATGGCACAACAGTTTGATACACATGATATGTCAACACAAACAATCTCCCATCTACTGTGTGACACATGGCTAGTCCCTAATTGTCAGGGGGAGCAGTCCCTGCCTCACTCTATCACCTGACAATTAGACAGGCAGGAAATCGCTGTCTACTCACCCCCATGTGGCTGCTGTGTTGCCCTCAAATGCCCATCCAGCTCTAGGTAAGCCACCACTAGAATGTGGGCCATTAGGGGGGTCATGGTCCGAGGGGCTCCCCGCCCACATTGGGAGGTCAGCTCCAGCTGGGCCTCCATGATTTTCCAGTCCCAGCATCTCAGGTCCTCCCAACTCTTTCTTCAGTGGGCGCTCCGCCAGCTGTAGACTCCCAAGGTCCGCACCTTCTTGGCGATGACTTTCTAAGTCCCTTTCTTCTGTTGGGCATTGACCTGCATGGATGCTAAAGACAAGATAAGAAATTATTTCCACAAGTCCCATCCAAAATGGCCGAGTCTCATATATGTCACTACACAAAACTATGAACATTTGTTTTTGCTCAAACTGCCCTAGTTTGCCACATACAAGCCACTGAGTACAGGAACATGACTACAAACACTTCCCAATCTGCAGACCAAACCACCACCCCGCTCAGGTCCTCCACTGGCTAGGTAGCCTAACTGACATCTTGTGTGACATGCTCTAGCAATCTGACTGAGAGCTGAGGAACTATTTGGACACATCACACCTCTGTGTCTTCTGAATTGTACACTCCTTAGGCATAAATGTATTAAAACACTCACACTCTGTGAAAACGATTCCCTGCATACGGTTCCTACAGGCTACTACCAGAGTACAAACTCAAACATTACACATAGGTAACGATGAAGGGACTGGCAAGGTGTAAATATAGAAAGTGTCTAACCTGTCCATGTGTGGACTGACAAATTCATACCCATGCCGCCTCAGGGGGTGGGGTTCTGTATCATGTGCCGTTGCCACAGAACATGCTCCTGGACATTTATGAGATGGCATCCAATAAACAAAGGCATGCATTGTCCATTTTCTGCTATGTGGCCAAACAAATGAGTCGCATATCATGGGTTCCCAGGATTCATCACACTATCTGCACTGTGGGACTATCATTTATGCAATGAGCCTGCACAGGACAATTATGACCCTCGTGATGAAGTCACCAGGGCTGTGGGAGTAACGGACCTGTGAGGGGTCAAAGCCACACATTGGCAGTGATGGCAAGTGCACATTATTCAGCGATCATTGGCTCCCTACTAATACCATTTACATACTCATCAGGGAAAGAACCTAAAAAACTGCATTTTATCACAGAGCCTTGACTGGTTCACATAACAGGATATACTGGGATACAGGGAGTCGGCACAGTATCACAATTGTATGGTCAAAATGACTCAACATCAGCCTAGACTTGGACCCATACTGGGGGATTTGACAGGCCCTGGTCCTGCAGGCTGAGCAGACAGAACCTACATGGAACTACATTCCCATCACTTCCATGTATGACAGTACATCATGTAGCCAACAACAATTTGGCATGTGGTATGTATGTGGTAACCTGAAGGGCAGAGTGAATCAGGCTATGCTTTCAGATTAACAGTTTAATACGGCAATATGTGGTTGGAAACCTCAGTAGCAACATACACACAGCTCGCTTTATACACACCTGTCATACAACATGGATACATAGCTCATGCTGTCATGCTAATACATGTGGTCTCACATTGACAACGTCCATGTGTCAAGTGATGCATTGAGATGGCTGTGATGTCACTTCACCTAGTTCTGTGCATCCAACGTAAGGTAAAACAGGGTATGCTCAAAACAGACACACACACCAAAGTCAAAGAACTCAACATCTGACACTGAACACAGTTATATGCACATTGACTCTCCCATTGATGCCACAGTGAATCCATGGCCTTGACTTTACATTCTGGCACACATTGACACAATCTAGTGAGTTGGGAGGGAAAATATGGTGAAGTAAAGTGAAAAAAGTGGGCATGAGGTACTTACTTGCCCTCTGGTACAGAATAAAGCTGTCTTTACAGGGGTAGGACCTCCAGGGAGAAGGCAGGGGCCTGATCACCTGTTGTAAGTGGCATGATTTCTCCCAGAGGCAGTACACAGCAGCTCAGGGCATGGAGGTCTTGCTGGCAGCAGTGTTGGGAGTCAAGTGAGGGATTTTTCTAAAAATGGCGGTTATGTCCGCCACATATGTGGCCATCACCACTGGCAGACACAGTCATTGGCCTGCGACCACCGCTGGCAACAACATTA
Source organism: Pleurodeles waltl (assembly GCF_031143425.1). Classification (NCBI taxonomy): domain Eukaryota; kingdom Metazoa; phylum Chordata; class Amphibia; order Caudata; family Salamandridae; genus Pleurodeles; species Pleurodeles waltl. The sequence goes on from NC_090436.1 coordinate 970,072,615, forward strand.
GACTATGGCTGTGTCCACTGCAATAACAACCACCTACCGCCATAACCCCTTCCATCTACAGCTGCAGTGGTTCCTAATGCATTAAATGCAGTATATGGGTAAGAAAAATGCTTCACAACTCTGAAAATGTGGTTAATATCAATGATAAGTGCTTGTCTTACCCTGTCATGGGTCCTTCGACATAGACACCATTTTTGTACATTGCTTGGCATATATGGCAACCTGCTTTGTGGCACAACGCCTACCCCAAGGTAATTTAAGTCATGGAACATCAAGTCACAGTCCGAGTGGCAAGTTTCATGCACAAATTCTTGTTGTCAAAATAGATTGTGTACATATTTATGGCAAAATAAGGGGAAACTTGTTGATTCTGTGTCATTGACAGTGGTGAGGTATACTGTGTGCCATGTAGTCAACTTATGACATGCCTTAGCACAGTTTGTCATTGACATGCATAATGTATTTTGCAAGGTACAAATTGAATGATGGCTAAACTCATTACTTGTCCTACATAGGTACCCATGGAGGGGAAGGATCAGTCATCCCCCTGTCTACCGTCCACTTCCAGACCTTCAGGCCATGGAAGAAAGACAAATTATACAGATCTGCCATCTGAATAGGCAAACAATTATGGATCTCTGTCATCAGTTGGAGCCAGATCAGATGCCGGCCATTCACATCCAAATAGCATACCAGCCATTACACAAGTCATGGCAGTGTTGCACTTTTGTCCCAGCCTGTATTCAGTCTTTTATTGAAGGATGTACTCTCAGCAATGTTAAAACACCTGGACAGCTACGTCCAGTTTGCTCAACGTGAGGATTTTGCCCACGTGAAGGCTGACGTCTATGGTTTGGCACACATCCTACTTGTTGTGGAAGCCATTGATGGTACACATGTTGCCTTGGTTCCACCGCATGGCAATGAACAAGTCTATCATAACAGGAAGAACTTCCAGTCCATCAATGTCCAAGTTGTTTGTCTGGCAGACCTCTACATTTCACATGTCCGTGCCCCTTATCAGGGTTCAGTCCATGATGCTTCATCATGGAAAACAGAGCATTTTCACAGCTGATGCCACAACTGTACCCAGAGAGTGCCTGGCTGGTTGGTACGTCACATATGTCATGGTTGTATGCAATGTCTGCTGCAGAAATTTAGATGAGAGGGACTCATAGTTTCATATATGTCCCATTCCATTACAGGGGACTCTCCATTCCCAAACCGTCCATGGGTGTTGACACCGGTGAGGAACCCAACTACACCAGGCGGAAGTCCGCTCAACAATGCCCATGGAAGAACACAGCGTGTCATGGAGCAGGGTTTTGGACTCCTGAAAGCCAGATTTAGGTGTCTCGACCAGACAGGTTGAGCCCTCCTCTACGCGCCCAAAAAAATATGTAAGATCATTGTGGCATGCTGCATGCTCCAAAACATTGCATGAGGAGAGATATCCCATTATATTCCAGATGAGGAGGGGCTAGCAGTACCACTGGGTGAGAATCCTGAAATGCCAAGTGAGGATGACAGTGATGAAGAGGAAGGTGAAGACTTGCGGGGAGATCTCATCAGTCACTAATTCACTTGAGGGTAAGTATGTAATGTTATGTGATTGTGACTCTATGGAGTCAGGATGTGTTGAGTAGGGTATTTTGCTCCAAGAGACAGGGGATGTCATGCTATTCAGTATTCAGCCAAGGTTTGCTTGCTAAGTCACACCTGGAAATGTTACTACCTTGATAATCTGCTTTGTTTGTGCCAGTCTCATTGCAATGTGAGTGTGTCTACTGAAGTTTGTTATGAGATTTGGGTCATATCTTTAACATTTTCCTGTCTAAACTTCTTGTATTGTGTTTTATCCTGGTCTCTTCACCATGCCATCCTCATGTGGTCATTTCAGAGTTGTGACATTGGCAAGTAGCTATTGCTGCTCTGACATTTGAAGTGGACATGGATCGATCCAGGTAATGTTGGTCACCGATATAAGAGTGTATGAGCCCAGTGCCATACACCCCATACAAGATGATTGTCACAGTCCTCTGGACACAGGTTTGGAGGCTGCTGGCTGCCTGAGGTGTTGAAGCAACGAGGTGGAGAGGAGTCAATGTGGTCACACTGAGGCTCACTGGTGTAGTCTGACCAGGTTGCCCGGATGGGCCAGAAACATCCTCAATGTCCAGACTTTCAGAAGTGGTGTCTCTTCAGTGAGCTCTGTATTCGCAGTGGCAGCTGGACCTGTTGATGTGAGCGATACAATGTTAAAGGTTGTATTTTGACATCTACCTCCAATAGTAAACAGTGACAGTTGGATAAGGCCATGTACAAATTGTATTTGCAGACTTCCCTTATGTGAAAGGTACACATGCTATCCGGTGTACGGACCAGACATTTGGTTAACCTACCAATTCCGTTTCAGTCAACTAGTTTCAGAATGTCTGAGTTTATTAGCACTTGGAAGGATGGTCTTAGACTCATGTATTGCCAGCAGTGCAGGCTAAAATGTGGCTAAGCAGGATGTGTCTTAGGTGATTTTTAGACCTAGTTGACTGTTATGCAGGCAGACCTAGAATCTTGTTGTAAAGTTGAGAGTTGTCATCATGTGGTCAGTGCATTGTGAATGTGTCTGCTGCCAATACCATTCATATGATGCATCTTGGGACCTGAGACCTGCTCACATTTGTTTTTTTGGCACACAAGTTGAGCTGTCCTTCCTGTCCACAATATTTTCATCTTGGCATTGCTGCTCAAGATGGACCTAGGTGTTTACCTTCATCACAGAGTGTTCCATGTATCTTGGTCCCTCCCAGGTGGGTAAACATTATTTGTGAGTTCACAGACAGATGCACAATGTCAAATGGGTACTGTCCAGTTTATTGGAGTAACAGGGCCTGGTCCTCCTGGGATCTACCGTAATGTTACTCCAAGTACTACACACAGTATATAGATGTCATCCTCTCAGGTGAGTACAGTTCAAAGGCTAAGTAGAGGGAAAATGGTCATTAGAGCAGAGGACACTGTTGTAGCTGAGTGGAGTGACAGTAGCAGTACCTCCTGGCCTTAGCATTCTTGTCAGTGCCTGTCCTACCCACACACTATACAGATGTCATCCTCTCAGGTGTGTACATTCCAATGCGGAGTTGACAAGCAAGGTAATTTTGAATATGATACACTGTTTTGGCTTTTGTAATGGTGGAACAATGCCTGCTGGGAATTGTAGTCAATCCTAGTACTACACACACTGGTACTACACACACTATACAGAGATGTTGTTGCCCAGGTGATTCTACTTCACATGTTGGAGGCCAGACAGGGCTCTATGGACAGGTGGACTCTGGGCTGTTGAGTGGGTTGACTGTGAAGTTGGCAAAATATGATCAGTGAGCATGCATGACAATACATTTTGGTGATGTTTTATTGTTGTAACTTATCCAACTCCACTCCCCCAAGTAATCCTGTCAAGCCCTCAGGATGCAGGATGGCCAAGACCTCTCCTCCCAGGATGTGAGTTGGAAAGGAGGATGTGGGGGCCCACCGCCAGTCTTCTGGATATGCAGCTGGTGCCTGGATGCCATGGAACGGACCTTGCCCCTGCGGTCGTTCCACATCTTTCTGATGTCTTTCCTTGTGCTCGGGTGGGGCCTACAGCATTCACTCTGTCGACTATCCTTTGCTCTATTTCCATTTTCCTGGTGATATTAGTGTGCTGGACCTGGGATCCAAAGAGATGTGGCTCTACTCTAATGATTACATCCACCATGACTCTTAACTCCTCTTCAGTGAAACTGGGATTTTTATGGGGTGACATAGTGGTGATAATTAAAAAATTGTTAGGTGGCAACTAAACAGGTGACGGCGAGTAAATGGAGTAGAGAGGTGGAAATGGATGTGATAGGAGTGTGTTGAGGGTGTTGAGGGTGTGGGATATGTGCTTAGTGAAAGTTGGAGAGGTGCCTCTTCTATGGTTTTATCATTTTTGATAATGCACTCTGGCTGCAGTGTTTGGCATTGTGGATGCAAAGGATTGTGTTGTGTGAAGGGGTGTGTTTTATAGTGTGCTTTGCATGTGTGTCAGGTGTGGCAATGTGGTCAGCTGTGTTGTTTTCAAATCCATCCAATGTGGTGTTGTGTTTTACTTTGTTGACCATTAAGTGCTGTGATTCCGTCAGCCACTGGTGGACCACCATGGCTGACTACGACGTTATACTTGCAAGAGGTTCGGAGATTGGTTCACTGAATGTCAGTGCTGATGGTTGGACTGCCTATTTCCCACCCTCCAAAGTATTGGTGGTGGTGTTTTTTTGGCTGGCTTTTGTCGGTCCTGCCTTGGTAACTCATAATACGGCTATCTGTATGACTGCCAACATGCCAGTCTTTTGGCAGCCGCCACTGTGGCAGTCTGGTGGTCTGACCACCAAACTTGTAATCAAGCCCTAAATCAGATGCAATATTTTCCAGCAGAAGGCACTAAAGACTCATGAAAGAGACAGAAGAAGGAATTAAACCAGTGACTGAGAAAATTGTTGAGCAGGGAATTTTGTGAGAAGTGCCTTCTCCAGTGGTGGAAATTAAAAATCCAAATGGCAAGCAGAGAAATGTACAAGATCTCCAAAGGATAAATAAAATTGTTGTTTCTTTCTGCCCAGTGGTACAAAATCTGCAATGATTTTGTTTCAAATTCTACCAGAAACAGAATGGTATACAGTCATTCATTTGTGACAAGCATTCTCCACAATACCTTTTGATTAGCAATTACAATTTATTTTGCGTTTCAAATTTTGAAGAAGTTCTCATGTGGTATACAACCCAGAAGGGTATACTGAAAGACCTTCAATCATCTCAAAACTAGTAAAGAGTTAGAGAGTTTACAATTGCCATGCATCTCAGTCTTAGTGCAGTATTTTGATGATTTATTGATAGAATTAGAAAGAAAATAGGACTGTAAGCTGTATACAATTACATTGTTAAAACATTTAGCTAAAAATGGGCATAAGTCTCCCTAAATAAAATGCAGTAATGTAAAAGACAAGTAATCTATTTTAGACGTCAAATTGAAGAGGGTGTGAGGAAAGTCTCCAAAGAGCACATTTCTGCAGTACTAAAAAGTGAATCAGCCACCCACCCTCAGGGAGGTTTGAATGTTACTTGGAATTGTTGAGCACTGTCATCAGTAGATTCCAAACTTTTCCTTGTTACAAAGCCGTTAGTAAGGCTGACATGTAATGGCAATCAAGATCAGTTGATGATGAATACATTGACACATTTAAGAAATTAAATAAGAGTTTGTGTCAAGCCTGACTGCAATATGATGGTTATTCTATGCTGACATGAGAAATGTGATGTACACTTTCAATTCTCACTCAGAGCATGAAAGATTAATGCACCCAGTGGCATATCTGTCTAATGTATTGGATCCCATAGCATAGCTGTAAGACTTCCAGGATGTCTTAAATTGAGTGGAGCTGTTTGTTTGCCAATTGAACAAAATGAAGGAATTGTGATGGACCATACTTACATTCTTTTATGTCACTCATTCAGTTAAGATCCTTTTAACAAGGACAAGCACTCATCATATGAAAAACAGCAGACTGACTTGTTAGGAGCAGACAATACTTGCAACAGAGAATATTGCCATTCGGAGATGTAATATCCTAAATCCAGCATCACTGCTTCCAGTTTCAGAAAAGAAATTATGAAGATGGGGAGGATACAACTGATGATGGATTAGATGATGACTGTTTACAGGTGAATGAGTTATGCACAAAAGCAAGACCAAACATTAAAGAAGTCTATTTGAAAATGGCAGAACTGACTTTATTTTTTGATGGTTCTTGTTTAAGAGATCCGTGTGTAGCCTGGAAAGCAGCCTATGCAGTATGCTCTGTTTCAGAGACTCTAGAAGCATCCTTTTTGCTGAATGTAAATCCAGCACAAGTGGCGGAATTGATTGCCTTAATTAGAGCTTGTTGCTTATCACTTTGAATGTGACAATCTACACAGATAGCCAGTATGATTTTGGTGCTGTTCATGGCTATGGTCTGGCATGGCCAGAGAGAGGCATTCTCTGGAGCTCCTAATAAAATCGCAAGTACATTTTAGGATTATTGGGAGCAATTCTGAAACCAAAAGAGATAGCTGTTGTTAAGTGCACAGCCCATAATGCTGGCAGAGACATGATTAGACTTGGAAACAGATATGCAGAACAAATGACATGATATTGTGCCTTACAGGAGGAGTCAGTTGTATAGAACAATTAGCGTCATGGCTTTGAAACTGACACAGAATCTAAATAATGTATATTGTTTCTTCATGGGTTCAAAGCAACCCTATTTGAGAGTCCTACAGGAGGATGCTTCTGAAAATGAGAAATTAAAATGGGAGAAAATAGGTTGCAAAAATAATTATCAGGATTTGTATGTAAACACAGAAAAGAAATATGTTTTGCCAGATTCGACTCTACAGCCCATGAGTAAATATTTGCATAATCTGACTCATGAGGAAGAGATAGTCTGGTTACACATGTTGCTGAAGATGTGTGTGGTCGCTACTTGATATGTCATTTAAATAACCAGGTTAAGAATACTGTTACCTTCATGAATCATGCTGGCAAATCAGAAGGCCCACTTACGAGATTGCAGGCAGATTTTATTGAGGGGCCAAATTATAATGGCTTGAAATATGTCTTGGTAATTATCTGTTTGTTTTCCAAATGTGTGAAAGCGTTTCCCACAAGGAGATCAGATAGCCTTACAGTTGCCTACCAACCTCTATTGAGACAGATCATGGTGCACATTTCAGGAATGAAATGTTGCAGATAAATTGCATAGTCTTTAACATCAGTCAGCTATTTCATTGTAGTTACCGACCACAACCTTCAGGTTTAGTGGAACGTACAAATTGCACTCTCAAAAATAAACTGGCAAAAGTGTGTGCTTGAACTGGTATGGAGTGGCCTGATGCTTTTCCTCGATTTGCTGAATTGGAGAAGTACTCCTGACGGAAAGACTGGTTTATCTCCACATAAAAGTGTTACAGGCAGGGCAATTAATCTTCCTTATGTACCTTCAGCTGCACTAGTTTCAGCAACTGATGACATTTTGCTACTTTAATGTAAAGGTCTGGTTGATATGGTAAAACTTGTCTCATAAGGTAATGTGGCAAAAGAAGACTAAAACAAGTACACTGTCATGGTCAGGTGATTGGGTTGTAATTTGCAAGCATGTTCGCAAGCATTGCCTTGATGAAAGACAGAAGGGGCTCTACCAAGTAGTATTGACAACCAACACTACTGTTTCATGTGAAGGTGTTCTTCAGTGGGTCCATGCTGCTCACATGAAAAGAGTGAGAGTAGCTGAAGAAGTGCATGAGACAAGTGATCAAGGCACACAGTCTGCTCAAAGTCAAGCATGAGTTTGTAGCATAAATCGAGAGGGAGGGTGAGCAGTTTTTTTTAAACTGGAGAAGATGAAGTGCAAAAGTTTCAAGTGAGCAAAAGTTTTGATGAAGAACCTATAACTCCTGAATACCAGTTTCAGAGTGATCAGAGTGAAGAGCTGTTACTGTGTAAATGATCAAAGCACGAGTGGCAGTAAGAAGTAGTTGTCTCTGATCAGACCAGTGACAGGTTGCAGTTGAAGATTAAAGTTACGTAGACCCCATTTGTAATAAAGAAGTTCACTGTAAAGAGAGGAGATAAAGACAAGACTGATCAAAGAAAACGTTCAAGTTCAAGACAGAGTTCAAGATTGGGCTCAAGCAGGACTCGAGAAATCGACTTGCCCACTCACCATGGCGAGTCAGATTTTATCCGAGTGACCTATTTTCAGGGCCTAATGGCCCATTTGCAAGCTGACAAAGACCAGGAGTTCTGTTCACTGAGAAAGCAACTGAGCAATAAAGATGCCTTTAAGCTGTGTTTTATCTTGTCACATTTCCTTTAAGTTCCAAATATCAGCTTGTGTCTTTTTACATTTTGCTACCTATTTTATCCTGGAGGATGGTCTTCACTTTTCTTTCTCTGACTCCAAAGTTTGAGAATTTTGTAAAGTAAACTGTCTGACAGTCTTGCTGTACAAAGAGTGTGAAATTAAAGGATGTAGGATGGCAGTTTTTTTCTAACATATGTTTAAATAGCTTCTAAAAACTGTACAAACATTTTGAAACATATTTCAGTAGTTATGAAAGCACATTTATGTAACTGTGTGATGAAAAGAAAGATTTTAATAGGATGAAAGTAAATCAGAAAATTTTACTTGGTGACATTGCAAATGATAAATATTTTTGCTGAAACCTAGGCCCATATTTATACTTTTTGACGCAAAACTGCGCTAACGCAGTTTTGCGCCCAAAAAATTAGCGCCGGCTAACGCCATTCTGAAGCGCCATGCGGGCGCCGTATTTATTCAATGACGTTAGCCGGCGATAGCCGGCGATAGCCGCCGGCGCTGTCTGGTGTGCGTTAAAAAAAACGACGTACACCAGGCAGCGCCGGCGTAGGGGGAAAATGGCGTATGGGCGTCCAGAAATGGTGCAAGTCAGGCTGAGGCAAAAAAATCGCCACAACCCGATTTGCGCCATTTTTTTACGACGCCCATCCCCCATTGAAATGACTCCTGTCTTAGCAAAGACAGGAGTCATGCCCCCTTGCCCAATGGCCATGCCCAGGGGACTTCTGTCCCCTGGGCATGGTCATTGGGCATAGTGGCATGTAGGGGGGCACAAATCAGGTCCCCCTATGCCACAAAAAAAAATATAAAAAAATACTTACCTGGACTTACCTTAATGTCCCTGGGGTGGGTCCCTCCATCCTTGGGTGTCCTCCTGGGGTGGGCAAGGGTGGCAGGGGGTGTCCCTGGGGGCAGGGGAGGGCACCTCTGGGCTCATTCTGAGCCCACAGGTCCCTTAACGCCTGCCTTGACCCAGGCACTAAAATCCGGCGCAAACGTGGGTTTTTTAGACCCGCCCACTCCCGGGCGTCATTTTTGCCCGGGAGTATAAATACAACGCGTATGCATCGCAGTCATTTTTTAAGACGGGAACGCCTACCTTGCATATCATTAACGCAAGGAAGGTGTTCACGCAAAAAAATGACGCTAACTCCATGAACTTTGGCGCTAGACGCGTCTAACGCCAAAGTATAAATATGGAGTTAGTTTTGCGTCGAATTTGCGTCGAAAAAAACGACGCAAATTCGGCACAAACAGAGTATAAATATGCCCCCTAATTTCCACAAATTACTGTCTATATGCTATATAGTTTATCAGTAAAAGAGCATGTTAGTGGGAATGTTTGGGACTATTTAAATGGAAAATGTGCTGCGTGTAAATGATGGTGTGCTATCACATCATGCTTTAGTAATATATTTATTGAAAGTTAGTTTTAAAGTATGAACTGAGAAACATTCCTCCTCTCACCCTGATGGCAATGCTACTAGTGAGGCAAGGCAGGGATCATGTGTACCATATATGTGGGCTTGATTGTTATTATACGTTGGGAAAAAGTTCACTCTCTTAATCAAAGAAAATAGTATTTTTGTACAGCAGAAATGCTGACCTTGCATATTTGAAGGTGCTTACATATGTGATATTGAAAATGCAGCCCTGTAAAATAAAATATTTACCACCAATTTACAGGTCAAGTGCATTATGGTTAGGGTAAGTAGATTGTTCAAGTCACTAGACCTGCATGTCAGGTGGCATACTCATAATTTTATGAGGCCTGGAGTCAAGTCAATGTTTTGTGAAAGACAAAGGAATAAAGACTGCTGTTGATATTCCAAGGAAGAGAACTTGCAAACTAAAACACTGTGCACAAGAAAGAGATCCAAACAGGCAGTTGAATTCAGAAGCTAGTGGGAGTGAATCAGGAACTCTGAGGGACTACATAACCCAGACTGCTTTGAGGCCCCAAGAGGTGGCCATCTTGTGAGCACTTGCATCCACTTGATCACATCAACAAGCGCTATATAGCGCGTGGGGGCACTTTGCGGGCGGGACGCGCCCGGGCAAAGCCCGGGCCAAGGGCAGGCCCGTCCATGCCCATCGTAGCCCAGAGGAGGCTGAGCTGGGCCACCTCCCTAACATTTTTCTTTAAAAAGGCACCTTGACTTTGCCACTACTGTGTCTTCTTGCAGGAGTATTATTGAGCAGCTATCCATTAACTATAAGCATATGCAGCTTATCACCAGCACTATCTCACATACAAATCCCTCACCAAAAACAACTGCACCAATATCCCCTCTCACTATTCCACAAAAACAATATCGACCACAAACATCAGCACATCAAAGCAACACAAACATACATTATACTTATCGTCATACCCACTCCCACCCTCAGGACTACACAAAGAATACACATTCCATCCTATCTCCACCCCTACTTTCTCCCTCTTCACAAACACCTACCACAAGCACCCCAACCCAGCAACTTTCTTTTACTCGCCTCTCCTCCATTGCACAATTTAGAGCCTTACATCATGATCCACATGCTCCTCCACCACCCCTAACCCATACTCCATTCACACTAAACAAACGCAAACAAAATAAAAAACATGCCACTCATAGCAACCTCGCATCCCCTTGTCTAATACATAATAAAACTACCCTACAAAAAACAGTACACTCCTCATGGCTCTCTCAGCCACCAAGTCCACCACCCACACACACAGACCCAACAAAATGCCTCCTTAACCTGCTGGAAGAGGAACACTATATTGAAAAGCAAGACTATTGTGAGCCTCAAATAGTTATCACAACTAGCAACACTCCTGCTTCAAGCCCACATTATACTACTTACCCTTCTCCTAAACAAAACAACAGTACCACTAAACACCTTTTCTAAACTGCCAGCTCATAAATGCTGGATCACTCTAAAAAAACAAGCACCACATCTACGACCTGCTCACAGACACACAACCTGACTTACTATTCATAACTGAATCCTGGTTGGGAGATGACATGGCCCCAGTGTTGCACGAAGCCGTTCTTCCAGGCTATCAAACCATCACACAAAACCGTATAGGCAAGAGAGGAGGTGGACTAGCTAATATATTCAAACAGGCATTGAACCTCAGTAAAACAGACAACATCTCCATACAAGGTTGTGAAGCCCTCCTTACCAGATGCCACCCTACTCCAACTTCCTCCGGTAACTTTCTCCTCCTTTACAGACCTCCACCTAACAACTCCACATTCCCAGATGCTTTTCTAGACAGTCTCAAACCTTATTACACTATACTCCAACCTATGCATTCTTGGGGATCTAACATTTTTGGTTTGACAAACCCAAAATGCCCCATCCAAAAGCTATCACCACTGGCCTAGTCGCATTGAACCAACATCAGATTGTACACAATCCCACACACATCACTGGTCACATCCTAGATGTCATTTTTGCTAAGCCTGAACTAGTTACTATTCATAGCATCACGCCAATCACTTGGTCAGACCACCATTTGATAACTTTCCGACATACAACTCCATAAATCAACACACCCCACAACTACTTACATACATACACCTATCGACCATGGAGCAAACTCAATTTGGATGACTTAGAAACACAACTAACAGCCAACACAGATCTAGATACAATTAATTCTGTGCCAAAACTTTATGAGTGGCTACAGGAAGCTTTTGATATCCTAATACCACTCAGAAAAACTGAACACAACAAAAGAAAACCAACACCTTGGAGAAACACAGAACTTAAAAAGATAAAGCAACAAATCAGAAAGTTGCAGTGGACCTAGCTCAAAACAAACAACAGTCAAGACAAACTGCAGCTACACAAACTTAACAGAATATACAAATCATCTATCAAAAATGCTAAAAAAAGGTACTACCTAGACAGAATTCAAAATGCTCAATCTACAACCAAGGAATTTTATAAAATTCTCAATGAATTTCGAAAAGCTACATGCATGGAAGGAAGTCATCCCACTACTCAAGACTTCACAAACAAATTGGCAACTCACTACACAACCAAGGCAGACACATTGGACTCCTATTTAAAACAGAAGAAAAACATCCGCACCAACCCCTTTCCTAAAATACCCTCTAATAATAAACCAACCCGACCTCTACAGTCCTTCAAACAAATATCCCAGGATGAATTTATGGATTTGGTCAAAGAAAGCAGACCTTCTGCTTGCCCTTCTGACCCTTGCCCACCACAAATCTTGAAGAACATTCTTCTATCTACTTCTGTTGCCACACCTGTAAGAAGAATCATCAACAACTCTTTAACTTCAGGAACTTTTCCTGTAGACCTGAAAAAGGCATACATACGACCTTTATTAAAGAAAACAAACCTAGACCCGCAAGACCCCAACAATTACAGACCAATCACAAATGGACCTTTCCTGGGCAAATTGATAGAAAGAGCAGCATTCGCCCAGATGTCACTATTCATTGAAGACAATTCTATACTTTCAGACTTCCAAACTGGATTCCGCCCAGGAAGAAGCACTGAATCGGCACTCATAGCAATCTGGGATGATCTTAAAAACACAGTTGACCGAAATGGAGTTGCTGCACTACTTCTCTTGGACCTCTCAGCTGCCTTTGATATGGTTGACCATGACACCCTAATTCAAAGACTCCACGAAGCCGGCATACAAGGGACTGCTCCTGACTGGATTACATCCTAACTTAAAAAAATATCGAATATCATCCACTGGCCCCCTTCTCATCCGAACCCTACCTCACAAAAGCAGGGGTCCCCCAAGGGTCAATCATCTCACCTTTGCTTTTCAACATCTACATGATATCTTTACCAGAACTGATCAACGATTTCCATCTCACATGCTACAACTATGCAGATGACACACAAATACTACTTAAATTAGAATGCCCCAAAAACATTAAAAACTCACAAATCTTCAGTTGCCTCAGAGCCGTTGATCAGTGGATGACCTGGAGCCATCTCAAACTAAATACCTCCAAAACAGAAATATTCATATGTGGTGACTGGAAAAATTATGACCCTCTGTGCGTCTGGCCTGACGATCTTAGACCACCTCCTCAATTATCCAAGGAAGTTAAAAACCTAGGAATCACCATGGATTCCAAGTTAACTATGAATGCCCAAGTGGACAAATTAGCACGAACAAGATTCATCATCTTGAAGACTTTACGACGCATCTTCCCCCACCTCGGATTTCCACACAAGGTGCAAGCTACTATCTTGCTTGTACTATCCAAACTGGATTATGCCAATGGCCTCTACCATGGATCATCTCTATCTGTTATGAAACAACTACAACGAATCCAGAATTCCGCAGCCAGGCTACTATTACATGTAAAGCCGCAAGCCCACATCTCCCCTGCCTTGAGAACCCTACACTGGTTACCCGTTGCCAGAAGATGCACTTTCAAGCTGCTTTGTAACACCCACAAAGCTATACATGGAACAGGACCGCTTTTTATCAGAAACAAAATAACCAAATACATCCAACAAAGAAACCTCCGCTCAAGATTGGCACCCCGCCTTAGAACACCACCATACAAGAAAAAGACTATAAGTGGTACATCCTTCTCCGTTCAAGCAGCCAAACTATGGAATTCATTACCCCCAACTATAAGAGCCACAGATAACTTTCTTGTCTTCAGAAAACTACTCAAGAGTTGGCTCTTTCCTTCGTAACCACCAAATTCAAACAACTATGAACTGCATATGCATATGTTGATAAAAAAAAATTTTTCCAGATTATATGTATATTTCTAATTATGTATAGTTTCTTTAGAAAATATGTATCGCTACTATGTCATAACAATAAAATACACACACAATCTTTAAACCTGTTTGACTAAGTATATTATTTTACCCATGGTTCTAATTATGTACTGTATGTGCATATGTGTGTGTATTCATGTGTGTGTGTATGTATATATATATATATATATATATATATATATATATATATATATATATATATATGTGTATATGTTGTTTCTGTGCTTGGCATGTTCGTGGGTCATTGCATGGCTCCTGGGTGGGTTGTTATACTAGATATCTATGAATTCCTGCTCTCATCTTATCACACTTATCTACCCATCATCATATGTCATGTCTCTATCAAACTATCCTCCATTCTCACTCTGACTCATCCCAAATCCTTACTACTTTCATCTCCTAAATAACTCTGCCTAAGCTCTTCCTTCCGCTTCCACACCTAACTCACCAAACCTCACTCTACTACTGTGAACTCCCACACTACCCTACTAAATTCTCCTGCATTTATCTCACCCTGCTACTATGCTCTCCCTAACCCTTTCACATACTCCTCCCTCCTCCATCCCCCTTTACTCATCCCAAGCCTTTGGGTTGAGTAAATGAAGGATATACTCCCAATTAACACTTCTGGATTTCTTTCCTCCTCCACCCCTCCATTACTCCAGTCAGTCTAACTAACAAACTCTCATATCCGCGGCTCAAATTAACTCATAATAATACTAAAACTGTACTCATTATTTCCCAATACTAATCCATCACTAATTCTTGTTGGGTTCCAGAGTAGCGTGCTACTCACCGAAAAGCGCTTCGACGCCTCGTCAGGGGTAGTAAGCGCTATATAAATACGATTACAATACAATACAATACAATACAATATGGGCAAAAGGAAGGCAATAGAGGGTGGGGCAGGGGTGGTGTCAAAAACCAAGAGGAAAAGGCAGAAGCATGTAGTCAATAATTGTGTTATGGACAGAATTGACAACCTTCTTGATGAATGTGAAGGAATTTTAAACTCCCCCCCCGGATAGCAGCCCCACCGGAATTGGGGGAGAGTGCTCACCTGCTAGGAAGGGCCGTTGGCCATAGGAAAATTGCTGATATATTTGTAAAACGCGGCCAACAGGCTATAACCTCCACAGGCCGGGGGAGGGTAGCGATGTCATCAGCCACACCTCCCCAATATCGGCAGATAAGCCTTCAGCTAATCCCAGCGACCCTATCAAGTGCATTAACCGCTTCACCCCCCTAAGAAACATCTTAGACTCTCAGGACGACCCAGATCAATGCACTAGGGTGGGTGGGCTAGCAGATGTAGATGTAAATAAGCACTCAGTCCAATCAGATGCATAGCACATGGCATGCATACAAGATCTAAAAAGGGAGGTGTCAGAATCAAAGTCTATGGTTAATTCCTTAATTGCGGTAGTTAAGCAATTAATTTCTCCAGACTCAACGACTTCCCTAAATCATTGCAATCCAACACCATACCACTTAGGTACCTCAATGAAGTTGCCCACAACGCAAGCAAATAGTTGTGCTGACCAATTCTTAGCTAGTGCCAAGATAAAGGAATCTGATCAGCCCACCTCCCACATTAGCTTAAGCGCAGGGAATGCACCGGATGCCTGCTATCCAATTATAAAACCTACAAGCAATATTGTCCCTAAATACACAGCTAAACCCATCATTGACTGACTCCAATCCACAAGGACTGTTCTTATGATAAATGTTCCTAAGCTACACCCATTGGCACCCAGAGAAGGGGGAGATTCTATCAGAAACAAGGCAATTCATTGGATTTGTCATGTAAGAGACTGTTACTCTGTAATCCGCGAGGACATAATTGATGCAGTTAGAAGGCTCGACCCTGGCACACACTTTGACATTTTACAGTTGACATTCAGGATTAGGAGTATGGTGGACAACCTGGTGGCCCTAGAAGCAAGGACAAGTGCTCCAGAGCAATCCCATATCAGGTTTAAATATCCTAGCTCACCTGCACATTGTATGGCCCGCCTCATCCATGGCCCATCAGGCAAACCATCTGCTCTTAGCGAGAATGATTGACTTAGAGTATCACTTAAAATACACATTGAGTCTTCCCATGAGAACATTGCACATTCTTTCCCCCGTGACTCACACTCATCACAGACAGCAAAGTATGAGAATACCGCACCTAGGACCAAGTCAGGTCCCGTAGATGCTTACTATAACTCAAATTTGCATCAACTGGACAATAGTGAGGATGATCCCTCTCCTTCTAAGCGACCTCACTTGCTAAACCCACCCTTGGCGATCAAATCCTCAAATACGTCAGTAGACAGGGTTGTCCATTCAACCACCGGGGTACGAATTGTCTCGTGGAATGTGGCAGGCCTGAGATCTATCCTTCACCTCCCGCCCTTCACTTACTTTATTGATGAGCATGACATATGTCTCTTTCAAGAGACATGGTCAACCGATCCACTCTTTTGAACTGGCTACTCCAACTTTTATATTCCTGCTATGGCCAGCACCAGGGGGAGGCCCTCTGGGGGTCTAGCCATCTGGACCAGAACGTCACTAAATTGCCACATAGTACAGCCACCTATTGACTCCCCCGATCTGCTAGGTTTTCGACTATCATTCGGGGCTGATGCAGTTGTGATTTTTTTTAACATCTATACCAGAGGGGTCGGGGGATGGGTTTCTAAAACCCTCTGCACCCTGGAGACTTTTCTGCAAAACTGTCCCCGACATTACAAAATCATTGTGGCAGGTGACTTTAACGTCACATTTGAACCTCTCAACTGGGATGATCTTGGGTCCACTCACGAGGAGGCCCAGGCATGGGCTATCCCTGCCCTGGATATCCCGCCCATCAATAAGGTGGTTTCAAGTTGCTGTTCAAGTAAAATCATTGGCCATGGAATTTGGACTTAGGGCATTAAATAGTAGGACCAAGTCAGATGTAAAGGGCTGTCACACGTACAACAAAGTAAACCACACCAGTAGAATCGACTATTGTCTAGTCGACATAAGATTATGGCCTTTGGTGATTGACATGATGGTTGTCGAGAGATCGGAAAGTGACCATAATCCTCTTTCACCCCACTTGTTAGCTGTGAGCAGCCACCTGCCCATAATTAATAACTCAGCTAAAGCTACCAAAGGGGATTAGTTTGGTCAATGACAAATGCCACCTAAAGTGGAACCAGGTTCTGGCTTGACCAACACTCATTGACATTGCCAATGCCACTTTAAGGACCGCATTGACGAACCTAGAGTGGGGTTCTATATACACTAATGAGGAAGTAAGCATAACTCACATTACATGTTTCAAGGGTATCGCAGCCCTCTTCTTAGCTGATGCAGCCCCTGATAGTAAGAGGACTAAGGATAGGCATTGCTGTTTTAATAAAGAGTGTCGCTTCTCAAGCAAGCACTTAATCCAAGCCATTAAATCCAAGGACGTAAAAGCAATTAGCCTAGCCAGAAAATCTTACAAATCTGCCATTAACAAAGCTAAATGTAAACAAGACGAGAAGTGGTGGGTTGCACTTAGTGAGGCTGCACAAGAGAGGAACTGCAACACATTTTGGTCCCTGGCAGCGTGCGGCCCTGCAAATAGCGATCTGCACATTACAACTGATATCGCACAAAGGACTGGGTAGATCACTTCAGTGGTTTATATTCTTACAACCATGATAGTCCTACCACTTGATAGAAGGACACTTGCTCATCTATCACTCTTACACCTACACCTCCAGTGTTACAACTATTTTCCCAAACGGACATAGCATACTGTTTAGGCTCCCTAAAGCGCGGCAGGGCACCTGGTGCGGATGGTGTCCCAGCAGATCTATTCTTAACCGATATAGCTATCTGGTCAAGATATATCACCATCATAGCGAATGCAATAACATCTAGGGAACCAATCCCTGAGTCTTGGAAGGGGGTCATCATTATCCCCATTTTTAAAAAGGGCGACAGAAGCCTCCCCAGCAATTATAGGCCTATTAGCCTAATAGACTGTGTGCAAAAAGTGTTTTGTCATTGCCTTCTGGGTAAAATTCAAGACTGGATGGAAGAACGCAATATTCTTAGTCCCCTCAAGGCAGGTTTTCGCAAAAACATATCTACCATTGAGCAAGCCCTTAGGCTCCTGCTCTTATACTGGAAAAACGTTTTTATTGGCAAAGGGAACTTGTACGTTGCTGTTGTGGACTTGAAAACCGCATTCGATTTAGTACCCCGTAACAAGCTGTGGTAAGTTCTTTCCCTAATGGGAATCCCTGAGCACATTCTGGTTTTACTAACTTGGCTCCACTAGAGAAACTATGCACATGTCAGGTGGGACAATAGGGGGCAGTTAACCAACAGAACTCAGGTGTCAAGGGGTATGCGACAAGGGTGTGTCCTTGCCCCCAACCTGTTCTCCCTGTACATAAATTATATTGTCCCCTCTTTACTTAAATTGGAGGCTGGTGCACCATCACTAGGCACACAGAAAATTCCGGTTCTGCTCTTCGCAGACGATACATTGCTGATATCCAAGACCCCAAGTGGATTACGTAAACTCCTTGCATGTTGTGAGGAATTTTGCTCCAATAGGGGAATTGAAATCAATGCCTCTAAAACTAAACTGATGACACTCAATCCACACAGATCATTTTGAGGAAAATTCACTCTTGAGGGAACTCCACTTGAAAAGGTTGACACTTTTAGCTACCTGGGCATAATGCTAACGGAAAAAATGCTTTGAAATTCCCATATTGCAAAGCAAGCACTCAAGCTAAAGCAAACAACGGGGGTCTTAAAAAAGGACTTTAACCTTTCATATACCAAACCAATACACCCGCGATCCGGATATATGAAACCAAGGCAGTAAGCTCAGCCCTTTATGGGGCTGAACTCTGGGGCTATGCCTAAGCCCAAGAAATAAAGGTGTGTGAAAATAACTTCTTACAGAATCTAGTGTCCCTCCCTTCGAGTACTTCACTGTTTCCTCTTTTTAAAGACCTTGGCATGAAACGCACTGACCACAAAGCCCGTCTACGCCCCCTCTTGTATTGGAGGCGCCTTTGGACCACCCCGGAGCTCGCCTCCTTCACTACAGCCCTGCAGGTTGTCCTAGAAGCTGACCATTCCCATAGTATCCCCTGGCTTAGATACATCAAGGGGCTACTTTATTCGCTTGGGCTCAGAGAACTGTGAGATTCCCCAACCACTACTTCATTTCCATTCCAAAAGTGATCTAAAAAAACGGTACATGGCAGACTCTGAAGACACGAGGGTTGCTCTTCACTCTACACTATCATGTGACTTCACTAATCTAAAAGAGACGTGCAAATACGAGGCTTTCTGGGACATAATCACAGTGCCAAGAGAGAGGAAGTTGTACTTCCAGTTCCGTATTGGCACCCTGCTATTAAGACTATTCACTAGTCGTTGGTCACATGAAGAAACAACAATCTGCCCAGCTTGTAAAGCCCACGTTGAAAACCTACCCCACGTCCTATTTGTCTGCCCTGCATACATTGCTCCACGCAGGAAATGGTTGACCCCGGCTTGTAGACAGCTGGGAGTGTGCAGGTCCGACTTAGCTCTTGGAATTCTTAGATCAGACACTCAACCTATGTTAGTGATTGCTGTTGCCAAATTCCTTGGGGCAAGAGGATTTTCAGAGGGAAGTTTTTACCAATATAATGGTGTTAGCAAGAATGTTAGACCCCCAGGAACGCATTAAATCTTTACTTTTACTTAAATCCTTATTCCTATTTAATTTTATCATTTTATTCGTATACATGTACTGTACATAGTTTATACATATATTTTATTTTATTCTGTGTAATTATTTATTGTTGCTGTGCTTTTGTGGCTCTTGTAGCTGAAATAAAGTTCTTCGACTGACTGACTGAGTCAGCAGTTACTAAAAGACCAAACTGAAGGAGAGTTCCAAATCAATAATATGCCTTGCCTGAATGGGTGTATTTAGCTGCAGTACCAGAAAAAGAAAAAGCAGATGAATTCAGGGAGGAATACTCTTTGGAGAACATATGCCAATTCAAGTTGAGAGTGACTCAGAGACTGAGGAAGAACCATCTTGAAAGTAAACCTGAGACTTTTTTAATACAAGTGAATGGAGATCTGACCAAAGACATTAAAAAGATATTTTTTTCCTAACCAATTTTTTGCAAATTATTTCAAAACCAATATGTGAACTTCGAAAAAGGACTAAACAAATTAACTCAGATTTTTGTTTGATTTTTGTTTTGAACATTGTTTTAATGAAATGAGAAGAAAATCAAAAAAATATTGTTTTGAAGAAAATGATGTTGATTATTATTGATGTTTAATTTTACTACAATAAGGATTTTCATTTCAAAAGAAGATGGGAACTAAAAGATGCTGTATAATTGTAGTGATGTCATGTCGATTAAAATAGTAATGATATTAGTTAGACTGTTGGCGTGCTTTCTGAATTATGTGGGATAGGTTTCCTTTCTTAAATATAAATATTAAAGTTGTAATAATCATGATGAATTTAAACACTTCTGTCCAGTACATCATTTAGTAAGTGGTTAATGAGTATACTAATATGATTAGGGAATATGTTGAAATAACAAAGGTTAATAAGTGTTATGTTTGCATTTATCTTTTTACATCAGTTGGGGAGGGTGTGGCCTATGTTCAGCTAGAAATTTCATATGTGTTGTCATGTAATATTTTTGTTGCAATTTTTAATCATGAAGAATTTCTTTGTCCCCATGTAACTAATTTTAATGTATCCTAAGAGAATTTGCTCATTAGTGAAGATACTAGGCAAATTAGGTATGGTGAGTGTTTCAGAGTGATTGCACAAAACAGATATGATAGTAACTGGAATAGAAATTACTTGTGCCTCTTCGGAAGTAAAGACTGGGATTTTATTCAAGAATATAATGAAAGAAGAGTGAAAGTGGTAAAGAAATTAGAAGAGCAAAATATTGCCTTTGAAGGAATGAGAGGAAAAGAATAATAATTTAGAATATCAGGTTTACATAGTAGACTGAGAATGGACCAGGAAAGAGTAGATGAAATATGTGTGGTAAAGCAAAGTTGTACGGAAAAGGACATGGTAGAGTTTGTAGGTGATATTGTGTGTGACATATCTTATGAAGTTAGTATAAATCTTTTGTTGGGGTAAAGCCTATAATGAGGGGAATCTATTATATCTGTGGGAAGACTTATTATTTTATTTTGCCAAGAAGTTGGGTAGGCTTATGGTATTTGGTTTTAGTTTTTCCTAGTGTTTATCATGAGGATGAGCTGAGTGATGAATATAGTTTGAGGAGAATGAAGCAAAGTTTTGGACAAGTAGTTTTAGATATATTAAGGGCTATCAATCATTCTACGTGAGTGGCACCAGATGCAGTGAGCATTACATGGTTGTCTACAGTAGTTGGTGGACTTGCCAGAGATACAGCAGGATCCATTAGGTTGGTAAATGTAGAAATGGTTATGCTAAATTGTCTTGCTTTAGATATTCTTTTGGTGAAAGAAGGTGGACTTTGTAAGGTAATGAAATCCAAAAGGTATTGTACTTTTATTCATGGTAATGATGGAGCTGTTGATTCTTTCATTACTAACATGACTAATGTAACTTATAAGGAAGGAGGTTTGGTGAAGTAGGTGAGTGGTTTGGTAATATAAGTGGTGCTGCTCTTCCATCAGCTTTAACTCCTATAACAATCTTAAAGATTTGTGCAATTATTCCATTTCATTTATTAAAATTGTTGGAGTGTATACTTTGTAGATATAGCAATGTAACTAAAGGTGATAGTAAGTTGTGAAAGATGAAATATAGTTGAGTTTGAAAATGGAAGGCTATAAATATAGAGTATATCAACAATGAAAGGTAATGGAGGAGAGTATGTTATTACCCAATAAGATGAAGACATCTATTAATGTCTGATTAGTAAAGTTTATTAGTGGACTTTTATTGATTATTTAAAAAATAATCAGATGGGGTTGGTTGTCAACTTTTATTTAAAGTGCAGTTTTGGATGACAAATTATTTGTGGAAATTAGTAATTTTGATGATGCATTTGGTCTTAATCAATTAACTAATGATGTTGCTCTTGAAACAGTTAAATGCATTGTTTAGAAGTAGCATTAATAATGCAATGTATTTTCCACCTGATTTACCATTTTATTAAATGAATGCAGTTTTTAGTTTTCTTGCTCCTGATCATTTCCCCCTCCCAATCAGTGACCCACTCCAAGTCATCTCCCCACAGTTTCCACAGAGTGCTATGAGGTAGATGACAACTGTCCTTAGAAAGTGTGTAATGTGAATTAAACTTTCCACTATATTCTCTAAGTATCATTTTGAAGGAATGCCACTGGAAGTTCCGATGTAGACCAGCAGAAGAACATAATTGTATTTCTGAAACGTAGTTGCTGATGAGGCAAACTGAATATTTCTATTACCTTAATAAATGGGTCAGTGTTTAATTATTACGATATGCTTTTGATTTGCCAATGAGAGCTAGCATCAGGGGTAGTTAGCACTATATAAATACAATTTACACCATCATCATAAAATGCTGAATCTGTAGTTTTGCTGTTTATGCTAAAATGTGTATAAAAACCCCTACTTTTGAGGGACCGGGATGACTTCTCATTTTCCTCCCAAGACTCTGTCCAATGTATTTGAGATTTTCTTTTCCCTCTCAGAATTCTGCCCGTGCTCTTTTTCAGTTTGACACATATAATCTGAAAAGATTTGAAGAGGGATTATTGTTCTATTTTTTTCATTTTGTATTCTATATCTGAGCCTTCATGGCAATTTATGCATTTTTCTATATTAAGAATTCTACAACAAACCCTTTGAACTGATTTTTAATCTAGAACTCATTACTGAGTGGTCGAATTTCACGTTTGCCCCTTCCTACGGACAAGTTCACTGATTTGGCAGAAATGGATGTCAGCCTACAATTCTGCAATAGTCCACACCAAACGGAATGTCTCATACTTCTTCGATGTCCAGGATCCACTTGACAGGATCCCTCCTGGACCTCGCTCCTACCTGGCATTGTCCTCCTAAGGGGCCCACTGGTCTTGGCAGGTAAGCAACTTCTAGGCACTTTCCTCCTCAAAGGTACTCTGTTGTTTTTGGCAGGCAGAAGGCTGGTGCTCTAGGTTCAGGGCAAGTGGTCCTGACTTCCTGCGTTATGGGCCTTAACCAAGCAGAGAATGGCAGACTTTTGCCCCCCGCAACAAAAAGTCCTGGCAATCTTCACTCTTCTGTTGAGAAGGTGCTGCTCAACCACGTATGAGACTCATACTCACACCTTAATAGTGCAAAAGCAGACACATAAGTGGTTACGTCAGATCTGTCCTATGTCATAGGAACAGTCGGTAACAGTAGGGTACCCACCTGCTAAAAAAACAATACCAAGAGGTGTAAATGCATTTTTCATCCTTCACAGGAATCAAATGCACAATGAATTCAACAACCTTTTTGACCCAGGAAGATGTGTGGTGAACCATAAACAATTACTTTAACACCACCGGAAGGAAAACTTCAATCGAGAATCTAGTTCAAAGCCTTATTACAAACAGAAGCTAAAAGTCATGTAGACTATATGCAGAACCGAATTCAAAAGATATATAATTACCAAGGGTTGCCAAAGGCGATGAAATAAGATAAAGCATATTAACAACAGTAGAACTAAGCATTCAAGAAGAATGACACAGAAAGTTAACAGAAATATCTTGAACACTGAAATTACACGGTGCTCAGAATTCTCAATCATTTAGTCAATTCAAGCACAATCAGGTCAATAATGGTTGGCTGGGCACAGGTCAACCCTACAGCTAGGCAATTTAAGGAAATACATGTGTGATGAGTAACATGCGGGCAAAATACAAAATTACAAAAAAGGACAAAAATAATTTGGAAAATAGAATAACTCTGGCTACTGGCACTAACTAAGAAAAATAAAATCAGCATCAACATTGTGGAGAGCCTAACCTAAAAGCATATGTCAAGGGGCAAAGGTAAATGGCAGAGAGGAAGATGCCTCTCCAAGGGACAGCATTCATGGAATCTTCATCAGCAAAGAATCAGTATCTGCATCTCTTCTCTCCTACTTCTGAGCAAAGTTGGATCAGTAAATGATATATCATTTAACATGGAATTAGTTTATATTATGAAAAAGGGGCATCATCCAATCAGGTAATTAGTGAACTTCAGGTTGCAATAGTTCGACAAGAAAATCATAAAATGCAAGTGAATAATATTGTCAATAAAACACACATAATATACAAACTTATAAATTGAGCATTAATAATATATCATCAGTATAAGTAAAACATTGTATTATAAGTTGTAAAAACATTGTTAATGCATTACATTAAGGATAACAGAGAACTGCATTTTTCTCATTTACACATTTTCAGTCATTAATGTTTCATAAAGCACAAGAAATCTAAATTTGTTCAGACTTTAACTATGAATTCAGTCTTGATATAACTTTTATCTTTCTAGCATGTGATTTACTTAGAAAGGCACAGATGTCCGGTTTGAAATACAAGCAAATGGCACATTTAAAATGTGTGTCAATGCAGCTTTCTACGTTAGTTTTTCTCTCTTCTATGTTTGTGACTGAAACTTGTCACAGTCTGCTAACTTCTGTAGGAACAGAATTAAAATTCACACTCTGTCAGAGGTATATTCCTATTTTCATGTGTGCTGGCACAAATGGAAGGAGGAACTAACAAGGAGAACAAAGATATTTCTCCTCATTGCGCCTCTTCAGGGTAGGCACATCATTTTGGTGGAAACCCAGGTTTCCAAATGTTTGTAAATCTGAGTTTGTGTCCGTCAGTCAAAATTCTTTATTCAGAGAAATTAATGGCCATAAAAGCACAACAATAAATACACTCTTCACAGTCAGAACAAGGATAAAAACATAGCAGCACTTAAAAAGTACAGCAAAATGAGATTTCCCAAATTATGATTGAAAGCACATAATGTGTCCCCTTCCTTATGGCAACAATGATATAACTAATAGAAAATATACGATCACTAAAAATCCTAAAAACACAGACTAATTTTACAATATAGGAAAAATAATTTGTCCTTAATTTTTACAGAAACAATAATATAGCGAAGTACAGAAAAACAATTTTCCGGCATAGCTAAAGAATGCAACTACCCTAGACCATCTTTATGTGATGTAAAGTGCTTGTGCAACAGAATGGGACGTAGAAACTGAACTCTTAGTGAGCAGTACAATTTGCAAAATAGCATAAAGTGCACAGTTGATTGCGAAGAGGTGGCATCACATGGGCAACAAGAGAGATAGGCAAAACAAGAGCTGGCTAAAGGAAAGGCAACTAAGTGATGATCATATTTATTCTTAGCCTTGTCAAATAGAATCTGTGCTGGGGATTGATCAGCCTTGTTACATAAGATTTCATACCTAAAACATAAAACATTTGCATATAGCTGATAATAGTACCCATACCAAGGGACCTTTCAATTAGTTCTTCCTCCATATAAGAAGCAAAGATCCTTTTGACCCTATTCTTTATTTGGGGGACCTATTGCTTCAAGAGACTCAAAAAGGGTACTCAGACCTAAACTATAAAAAATATTTTTAACATAAGCCAACCACAGAATGGCAGCCGTATTTTCAAAATGTATACAATCCTCCAGAACTTCCTGCAAAAAGCCAGCTGTAGGAGTGCTCCATACCTTCAGCCATAACAGTAGATGACCAACCCCAACAAAATCCTCCAAAAACCTCACTTTGGGTTTTAGATGTGAAATAAAACTTGGTGTGGTTTGGGGTATCGCTAGACGTCTACAGAAAAATTTATTTTCTGCTACGTGCAACTTCCCTGAAACAGCGCATCCCCACACTCCTTCACCACATAACCAAGCGAGAAACATTTGCTCCTATAGAGTTGGGTCATCTCCCTAATTGGTTTACGACTTATCCTTTTGGCAAATATGAATATCATTTCACAGCTTCCCCCATCTTTTGCGTTCTCTGGTTGATTAGCCTCTTCCAAGACCCACAAGCATCAAACAGAATACTTAGAGTACATTTTCTATGGGCATCCCCCCAATGTTAAAACGTTTAGACTTAGTGCATTTAGGCCGACTAGTCATTACAAATTATATTTAGAGGTTCACCTTAAGGTTTAGTTTTGCAATAAAATCCTTGAAACCATTTAGAAGATTCTGAAGGCCATTTGCCGGTAGTGCTAAAGAAACTGCATCGTCCGCATATAAAAGTACCGGGATTATATGGATGCCAATTTGAGGAACATCTTTACTACATGACTTTAAGGCGTCTAGAGACTTAGGCCCATAGTTCTACTTTTTAGTGCCACTTTTGCGTCGTTTTTTTACGCAAAATCGGCGCAAACTTACAAAATACAATTGTATTTTGTACGTTTGCGCTGCTTTTGCATCAGAAAATGACGCAAATGTGGCGCTAAAAAAGTTTAAATATGGTCCTTAATTTAGAAGAAAACCAGAAAAGGGGCTAAAATACATCCCTGCCTAATTCCTCTAGTAACCCTTATTGGTTTTGTGCAGCCCCCAGATTGTACATAGCTCACTTATGTAATTTTGTGTCCCGATACAGATGCCTTATAAGTCCAACAAGGAGTGATCCATTAGCTCCCACAAAATCTTCCTGTCCACTAAGTCAAAGGCACAGGAGAGGTCCATAAATGCCATATGAAGGGCACCTCTCCTGGCCTTGACATACTTCCCCCAGATGAGGGTTAAATTAAGAGCCTGCTCTACAGTCCTTAAACTGGGGAGGTCTCTGCCCAATCCTACAATTTACCAAGGATGGCCCGCTCAAGAATCTTTGCTGTGGTGTTTATTAATGAAATTGGGCTGTAACATGTGGGCTAATTCCGGTCACTCTTTTTATGTATCGGCACTATAGCAGCCTCTCTCCAAGAATCAATTAAATTACCCCTTAATGCTGCTGTTAAAACATTTGTTAAAAGGGGGGCCCAAAAGTCTACATTATGTTTAAATAGATCTGTCAGGATCCCATCAGGGCCGAGGGCCTTACCGCTGGCTGCACTCTGGATGGCTCTGGAAAACAGATACTAGGGGCCATATTTATACTCCGTTTGCGCCGAAATTGCGTCGTTTTTTTTGACGCAATTTCGACGCAAAACTAACGCCAACTAACGCCATATTTATACTATGGCGTTAGAGGCGAATAGCGCCAAAGTTCCCGGAATGTGCGTCATTTTTTAGCGTGAACCCCTTCCTTGCGTTAATGATATGCAAGGGAGGCGTTCCCGTCTAAAAATGACTCCCAGGCCTTTACGTGGTATTTATACTCCCGGGCAAAAGAGACGCCCGGGAGTTGGCGTGGCAAAAAACGGCGCATTTGCGCCACTTTTTAACGCCTGCTCAGGGCAGGCGTTAAGGGGCCTGTGGGCTCAAAATGAGCCCACAGGTGCCCTCCCATGCCCCCAGGGACCCCCCCTGCCACCCTTGCCCACCCCAGGAGGACCCCCAAGGATGGAGGGACCCACCCCAGGGACATTCAGGTAAGTTCAGGTAAGTATAATTTTTTATTTTTTATATATTTTTTTGGTGGCATAGGGGGGCCTTATTTGTGCCCCCCTACATGCCACTATGCCCAATGACCATGCCCAGGGGACAGAAGTCCCCTGGGCATGGCCATTGGGCAAGGGGGCATGACTCCTATCTTTACAATGATAGGAGTCATGTTGATGGGGGATGGGCGTCGTTAAAAAATGGCGCAAGTCGGGTTAAGACGATTTTTTCGACGTAACCTGACTTGCCCCATTTTAAGACGCCCATGCGCCATTTTCCCCCTACGCCGGCGCTGTCTGGTCTACGTGGTTTTTTCCCACGCAAACCAGGCAGCGCCGGTCTGATTGCGCCGTCTAACGCCATTCCATAAATACGGCGCCCGCATGGCGCTTCAGAATGGCGTTAGACGGCGCAAAACTTTTTGACGCTAAACTGCGTTAGCGCAGTTTAGCGTCAAAAAGTATAAATATGGGCCTAGATCTATAAAGATCTACTAACCAGTCCTCATTTAATGCTAGGGAATCTGACCTAAGGCCCTTTCCTCCACTATCTCCCACACAATCCTAGTTAAAAATGAGAGTAAATCGTCAATCTAGTTCTGTTTAGAAATATGGCACTCAATGCCAGTGGCTGGATTATCCATGAAAAAAGACTGGTTTACTGTTTCCCAAAAAAGTCTATTGCCTTTCAAATGGGCAGCTTTTTAAAAATCCTCCCAGGCACTACTTCTACTTTCTTGCCTCCTATTATTTCTAGCTCCTCTAATATCTTCTATATTGCATGAAGTCTTATTAGTAGCCTTTTTTAATGCCTTAAGCACAGCTGTACATTTAGGGCTGAACCATGATTTAGCAGAATGCTCTCACAAAGGTTTATTTGTATATACTTTGCGTGCCACAATTCTGCTAATATTAGTGAAACTCTCCAGGATATTATCAAGAGCCCTATCCAACAGGAGGCAATAGAAAATATCACCAATGGTTACAGTAATCAGACTGCTGAAGAACTTATTTGGTTTGACATTGCTCCAGTTCATTAGGACCCCTTTATTTACAGAATAGCTAACAGGCAACTTCATTGTGTCTGATATCTCTGGGCGTAGATTAATAGCAAGACATAAACAGATAGGGTTATGATAACTAAAGGGCAGAGGGTACACCTCATAATGCGTCCATTACTTACAGATAATGGAATTACTCCTAGTCCTACTCCCTCACCTTCCTTAGTAACTAATGAGGCCCCTCGCCTCTCATAGACCCCTATCTTCCCAAACAGAAAACACCCTCACCCCCACCCCAAATAAATGGAGACAAAGTTGTTCTGCCCACTGGGCAGATGGGGAAAACTACACAATTTGAACATTCAGATTTCCAATGGCACATGACACAAAAATAACCAAACCCCGCCTTTACTTGATGGTATTGCATTGGAGCAATAGGATTTAAACCCATATAAGGCAATAGAATCAACAGCCCAAGTTTCCTGACAGCATATAATGTCAGACTTTTGGATACAAGCAACCCATTCTTCATTGTTGAGTTTATCCCAAGCCCCTGCAATGTTCCAAGAAAGAAACTGCCTACCTTGCCCGTGATCAACCTTGGTTATATGAATGTATACATTATATGATGTCTGAGTAGAGAGGGGACAGTTAATAGAAGCCTTCGCTAAAATAGTTTGTCCAGTTATACCTTCAATGAGGGGTAGCTCCAGGCGTCAATCGTTTTCTGTAAGCCCTGATAAAACTTCAAGTCATTTAGGATGGGCAAGTAAAGCTGGGGGTGAAGGCCTTTGCAAAGATCT
Organism: Pleurodeles waltl; assembly: GCF_031143425.1. Classification (NCBI taxonomy): domain Eukaryota; kingdom Metazoa; phylum Chordata; class Amphibia; order Caudata; family Salamandridae; genus Pleurodeles; species Pleurodeles waltl. The sequence goes on from NC_090436.1 coordinate 970,101,724, forward strand.
CTGTGTTCAGCTATGTGGTACACAAAAGGTATGGCCTGGTGGAGGTGGGTAGAAATATCCTAATGGGCATGCCTTTTTAAAAAAAATATTTCTACTCACACTACTCAACGTGACAATAATAAAATGGACACACTCAGGATCTTTAAAATTTAGAAATACGCAATCCTCCTCAATAGATTTCACTGTGGGACCAACCCAATTTACTCTGCGGGCCATAATTAGTTTGACAGTAACTGATGGATGGCAGTCTGCATTTCTCATAAACCAATGTACAGCTTGGTTTATAAGGCTTTGGCAATTCTCATATGTGCCTTCTATCAAAGGCGGAACTCCCACAAGGACCATCATACATGGAGTACTGGCAGGAGCCAAATGCAAACTTTCAGGACCACCTTTGGTTTGAGAAAAAGAGATGGGTTGAGATCGATTGGATAAGTTCTTATTCCCAAGTCAATAGTTACGTTGCGGCTCCTGGGCTGAATCTAGAGGGTCCATACGCCTGTCTCCTCGTCCTTTTTGTTGGGGAATGGACGTGGGAATACTGATACTAGCTCAATTAGTATGAATTTAGGAAGACTGTAGGAGCATTAGATGAAAAGCCTATAATGCAGGCTTCATTTACTAAACCCACCAGGGGGTCTTATTTGATGGCCCTCTTTGATAGCATTTACCAAGGACACAAGCTGGTCTTCAATATTCCCCAGCTAAACCATTATAGGTTTCAGAGTTTCTAAAGTTACATTTTTAATGGAGGAGTAAAGCTCCTCAGATGAAGTTAAAGCCCTGTCTTCACTCACATGGTTGATCAAAATATTTTTCTCCTGGCCACAACTTTGCAAACTTTTATGAGGAGCAAGGTGCTTGTTAGAAATGGGGTCTTTGGTTGGCAGTCAGGTTACCCCCTGTCCAAGCAAGGACCCTCTCTCTAGTCAGGGTAAATCACACACAATCCAAATTATCCTGTGCCCACCCTCTGGTAGCTTGGCACTGAGCAGTCAGGCTTAACTTAGAAGGCAATGTGTAAAGTATTTGTGCAATAAATCATACAATAACACCATTTAGTACCACAAAAATACACCACACAGTGTTTAGAAAAATATATGATACTTATCTGGATAAATGCAGGTCAAAACGATCAAAGATGCAATAAGTAAATGTAGAGAAATTACTGAAAAGTGATCTAAAGGTGGTCATTACAACCCTGGCGGTCGGTGTTAAAGCGGCGGTATAACCGCCAACAGGCCGGCGGGAAAAAAATTGAATTACGACCGTGGCGGAAACCGCCAACATAGACAGCCACTTTAACACTTCGACCGCCACGGAGGTACAAACAAACACGCGGCGGTAACCGCCAACAGACAGGTGGAGGACAATGTACCACCCACACTATTACAACCCACCAATCCGCCACCTTTTCCGGGGCAGATTCACCGCGAACAAAAACACAGTGGAAACAGGACTTCGAAGGGAAAACGCTCACCTCTACACACCCCACGAGGAACCAGGACGCCATGAACCGGAGCTCCAAATTCTGCCAGACAACGGTGAGTACTGCACCTACGACACAGGGGAGGGAGGAGGGGAAACAACAGTGACACACACATGCAACACGCAAACCCCCACCCCCACCCTCACCCACTACAACACACACACAAGTACATGTTGATACATCACAATTACACCCCACAATCCCCCCTGGAAGAATGCAAGGACAAAAGGAAATGAGTCAAATAATTGTGATATATTCAAAGAAATGAATCAAAAATATATACAAATAAATACATTTATACTATATACAATTATATACACCAAGAACACAAGTCCAAGGGATTCCACCATTATAGTCCGTGGATCACTGGGCCCAAAAGGCATGGGCGAGGCCCACACAAGATACCCGAACAAGACGGAGAGAACACTGCAGGGGCATCAGTTGGAAATAAAACAGGCACCTCAGGGGGAAGGAATGGGGGGGGCACCTCAGCCGGTTGAGTGCACGATGCCAGATCCACGAGGGGGCTCCATGCCCATAGTGCAATCCTGGGGAGTGCAAAGCCACAGTCTCTCAAGTCTCTACAGTGGGTGGTTTGCCCACTGTTCAATCCTGGGGAGTGCAAAGCCACAGTCTCTCAAGTCTCTACAGTGGGTGGTTTGCCCACTGTTCAATCCTGGGGAGTGCAAAGCCACAGTCTCAAGTCTCACAAGTGGGTGGTTTGCCCACTGTTCAATCCTGGGGAGTGCAAGGCCACAGTCTCTCAAGTCTCTACAGTGGGTGGATTTCCCACTGTTAAATCCTGGTGAGTGCAAAGCCACAGTCTCTCAAGTCTCTACAGTGAGTGGTTTGCCCACTGTTCAATCCTGTGGAGTGCAAAGCCACAGTCTCTCAAGTCGATAACATTCTCCACTGGTTCTGGAGGGGGCTTTGTGCCCAGAGTGCTTCATCCTGCCAAGGACAGAGGTAGTGGATGTAAATCTCCACTGGTTCTGGAGGGGGTTTTGTGCCCAGAGTGCTTCATCCTGCCAAGGACTGAGGTAGTCGATGTAAATCTCCACTGGTTCTGGAGGGGGCTTTGTGCCCAGAGTACTTCATCCTGCCAAGGACTGAGGTAGTGGATGCCTTTCTCCACTGGTTCTGAAGGGGGCTTTGTGCCCAGAGTGCTTCATCCTGCCAAGGATAGAGGTAGTGGATGCCTTACTCCACTGGTTCTGGAGGGGGCTTTGTGCCCAGAGTGCTTCATCCTGCTCGTGGCGGTCTCAGTAGCATTAGAGCTTTTGGCGCTCATTGTCATGCGGTGCTGGTGGCAGTGGTGTCCTGTTCAGCGGTGCTTGTGGCGGTCTTGTCCTGTTCAGCAGTGCTGGTGGCGGCTGTGTCCTTGGCAGTGGTTCAGCTGGTGGCGGTCTTGTCCTGTTCAGCGGTGATGGTGGTGGCGGTGTCCTGTTCAGCGGTGCTTGTGGCGGTCTTGTCCTGTTTAGCGGTGCTGGTGGCGGCGGTGTCCTTGGCAGCGGTTCAGCTGGTAGCGGTCTTGTCCTGTTCAGCGGTGCTGGTGGCGGCAGTGTCCTGTTCAGCGGTGCTAGTGGCGGCGGTGTCCTTGGCAGCGGTTCAGCTGGTGGCGGTCTTGTCCTGGCCTGCGGGGCTGCTGCTGGCAGTCCTGTCTGTGGTAGCGGGGCTGCTGGCGGTCTTCTCCTGGGCAGCGAGGCTGCTGCTGGCGGTCCTGTCTGTGGCAGCGGGGCTGCTGGCGGTCTTCTCCTGGGCAGTGTGGCTGGAGGGAGACGAAGAGGAGGGGGACACAGTGGAGGCAGTGGATGTTGGTGTGTCTGCATGTGTGTGCTGCTTGCGTGAGTGCCTGTGGGATGTGTGGTGCTTATGTTTGCCAGAGCTTCCCTTGTGTGTTGAGGTGTGTGCATGCTGGTCTGATGGTGTGCTTGGGATAGGCTGAGGTACAGGGGTCTGGGTCTGCGTGGAGGAAGTTGGAGGGGGGAGGCTAGAGACAGGGACAATGGCTGCCATCAGTGCTGAGGCCAGAGTCTGAAAAGCTCGCTGAAGGGCTGCCTGGCCAGAGTGAATGCCCTCCAGGAATGCATTGGTTTGTTGCAACTGCCTCTCTACACCCTGGATGGCATTCAAAATGGTAGACTGTCCAACAGTGAGGGACCTGAGGAGGTCAATGGCCTCCTCACTGAGGGCAGCAGGGGTGACTGGGGCAGGGCCTGAGGTGCCTGGGGCGAAGGTGATGCCCACCCTCCTGGGTGAGCGGGCACGGGGCAAAAGCTGAGGGGCTGCTGGGAGGGCGGTGCTGTTAGGTGGGGTGGCGGCTGCACCTGTAGCGGGGGGGCACAGATGGGGCCGCCACCGTAAGGGAGCTCCCACCAGAGGAGGAGTCTGTTTTGCTAGTGTCAGCTCCTGTCCCCGCCGTGGAGCTCCCCTCGCCCTCCATCCCACTGGTGAATTCGGAGTCCTTAGTCTCGCCCTCCAGGGCCATGTAGGATGCAGCTCCCTTCTGCTCTGGTGCCACAGGGCCTGGCTGAAGAAGGGAACTTAACTACCAAACTCGCCCTGGCCTAAGGGAACCCACAGCCCACCTCCCCCACCGAGACACCTCCAATGCGCGCTGAATCAGCAGAATGAGAGTGTACTCACCCCCTTGTGGCTGCTGTGATGCCCTCAAGCGCCCATCCAACTCCAGGTACGCCACTGCCAGGATCCTGAACATGAGGGGGGTCATGGTGCGACGGGCACCCCTCCCACATTGGAGGCCATCCCCAGCTGGGCCTCCGCTGTCTTCTTGCTCCAGCGGCAAATGTCCTCCTATCTTTTACGGCAGTGGGTGCTCCGTCTGTGGTAGACCCCCAGGGTCCGGACTTCCTTGGCGATGGCACGCCAGATGTCCTTCTTCTGGTGGGCGCTGACCTACAGGAATTGTACGGGTGAAAAAGAGTAGTAATTACCAACTGCACCATCACAGTCATTGGCCCGCATCCCTACCCTTGCCATGACGCACATGCACTCACCGTCGTTTCATGCACGCCTCATTCTCACCACCCCTATCTTTCATGCACACCACTCCACACAGGCATTACCCATACAGCATGCTCACAGTGTACTTACCTGTTTGTCTGGAGGACCGTAGAGTAGCGTGTACTGGGGAGGACCCCCATCCACTAGTTTCTCCAACTCCTCCGTGCTGAAAGCAGGGGCCCTTTCCCCACAAACACGAGCCATTGTCTCTTCCAGACTGAGGTCACAGCAGCACTTGCAGTGTCGGTCCTCTCCTGTCGAAGATCAGGTATCGAGTGATTGAACAGAGAGAAAATGGCGGTCACGTCCGCGGCAGTGCGTACCGTCACCGCCGGCGTACATCGTCTTTGGCTCCTGGGACCCATAGTGTCCAATGTTAACCAATGCAGGATTGCGCTGTAGTCTTCGACCGCCTACCACGACGATGTACAACGCCAGCGCAGTTACCTCATATCCCCTTGTCCCACCTTACAGGTCAGGCAGCCACCATTTCAGGGGCCCACATGGCTTTATTTTTGACTGCGTCACACATACCTAGGCCTTGCCTTACCACTCATACAGGCAAATTTCAATTTATGAATATGTTCAGAGTAAGCTGTGTTTCCGAACCTCTGCGCTGTTCTCCTCCATAGGCACCGTCCGCTGGGGCATGTGAGGAGATGGCGGCATCCTCCGGTGTACAGACCGCTGGTGGACCTATCGACAATGGAGGAAAGACATGTGATCATCATCTACAGGCTTGATCGTGCCACAATCCAGGAACTGTGTGCCCAGTTGGAGCCAGACCTCATGTCAGCTATCCGCCATCCCACAGGAATCCCCCTTCTAGTGCAGGTGCTGTCAGTACTCCATTTCCTAGCAAGTGGGTCTTTTCAAACAACAGTGGCCATAGCATCAGGGATGTCCCAGCCTATGTTCTCAAACGTGTTGTCCAGAGTGTTGTCTGCCCTGCTGAAACACATGCGGAGCTACATCGTTTTCCCTCAGGTGGAGGAATTGCCTAAAGGGAAAGGTGACTTTTATGCCCTGGGACAAATCCCCAACATAATAGGTGCAATTGATGGGACACATGTGGCCTTGCTACCCCCCCCGGCAGGAGTGAACAGGTGTACAGAAACCGGAAGAGTTACCATTCGATGAATGTGCAGATGGTGTGTTTGGCAGACCAGTACATCTCCCATGTGAATGCCAAATTCCCTGGCTCAGTACATGACGCTTACATCCTGCGGAATAGCAGCATCCCTTATGTGATGGGGCAACTACAGAGGCACCGGGTGTGGCTATTAGGAGAGCACCTGGACCCAAATCTGTGGGAATAGTTGTCTGGGTCTGTGGATGTCCCTATGAGTTAGTGTGTGTCTAACAGTTGTCCCTCGCCATTTGCAGGTGACTCTGGTTACCCCAACCTGTCATGGCTACTGACCCCAGTGAGGAATCCCAGGACAAGGGCAGAGGAATGCTACAATGAGGCCCATGGGCGAACTAGGAGGATTATAGAGCGGACCTTCGGCCTCCTGAAGGCCAGGTTCAGGTGCCTCCATATGACAGGTGGTTCCCTATTCTACTCACCAAAGAAGGTGTGCCAGATCATCGTGGCCTGCTGTATGCTTCACAACTTGGCTTTGCGATGACAGGTGCCTTTTCTGCAGGAGGATGGTCCAGATCTAGGTGTTGTGGCAGCTGTGGAGCCTGTGGACAGTGAAGACGAGGAAGCAGAAGAAGAGGACATCGACACCAGGAACACGGTGATCCTGCAATACTTCCAGTGAGACACAGGTAAGAAGACAAACCTACCTGCTACATCTGATTTAAATCTACTACCTCTCTACTGTCTGTCATTTTCACCCAGTGTATGGTAACTGAGTTGACACTTTCCCTTACGATTTCACAGATGTGGGTCCCACTGTGTGACATCTGCTTTGTTTCCTCATGGGCTAGAGCTGTGTGACATAGGTATGTTGATATTACAATTGAAAGAGCATTTTTGCACTGTAATTGCTAATACAATATTTTGAAATCACAGACAGACTCCAGATTGTTTTGTGCTGTAAGGGTTTTTATTTAAGTGCTCAATATTGGAGGGGGCTGTAAAATGGTGAGGGGTGATGGTGGAGGAATGTCCATGGCAGAGTCCAGTCTATTAGTCTAACTGGTGCATTGTCCAAAGGGGCATAGGAAGTGGAGCTGGGGCAGTTTAAGCATGGACAGGGTGACAAGGTGGGACAGAAGGATGACAATCAGGGTAGTCTCATTTCTTGGCGGGGGTCTTGGCATCGTTCTCTGTCTTTGTCCTGGATCTCAGGGACCGCTTGCGGGGTGGTTCTCCCTCTGCAGGGGGTGGGGGGCTGGTGTGGTGGTCCTGTGGCGGTGCATCTTGTCCACTAGCGCCGGCAGAGGTGGTGGGCAGTTCATCGTACAGGCTAGTGTCAGGGGCCCCTTGTAGTGCCACAGTGTCCCTCCTGGTGTTGAGGAGTTCCTTCAGCACCCCTACAATGGTGCCCAGGGTGGAATTGATGGATTTGAGTTCCTCCCTGAAGCCCAAATACTGTTCCTCCTGCAGCCGCTGGGTCTCCTGAAACTTGGCCAGTACCGTTGCCATTGTCTCCTGGGAATGGTGGTAGGCTCCCATGATGTTGGAGAGGGCCTCATGGAGAGTGGGTTCCCTGGGCCTGTCCTCCCCCTGTCGCAAAGCAGCCCTCCCAGTTCCCCTGTGTTTCTGGACCTCTGTCCCCTGAACCGTGCTCCCACTACCACTGCCCCCAGGTCCCTGGTGTTGTTGGGGTGGTGGGTTAGCCTGGGTTCCCTGTAGTGGTGGACACCCTGGGGACAGAGGTATGGGCCCGCTGGGTGGGTGCTGTGCTGGTGTTTCCAGAGGGGGGAAGCTCTGAAGTAGCCTGTGGCTGTGTGAGGGGAACCAACTGTCCCGAGGTCCCAGATGGGCCGGGCTGGTCATCTAGATCCAGTTGGACAGACCTGCTGTCATCACAGTGGGCCTCTTCTGTGGGTGGAGTGGACATGTCTGGACCCTCCTGTCCGGTGACGTTGGGTAGGGGTCCTGCAGGGGTGTAAAAGCATGATTATTGCATCTGTGTGTGCCATGGTGTGCAATGGGTGGGTGACCGTGTACCCCAGTGCTTGCATTCCTGTGTAGGACCTTGTGTGATGATGGTTTAGTGGGGTGTATGAGTATGTGCAGTGGCCATGCTTTGGTAATGGGTGTCCATGCTTTGGTGTTACGTGCAGGGCTTGATTTTGGGATGGGTGGTTTGTGATATTGGGACATGTGTGATTAGTAGGAGTGATGGGGGTGAGGGCGAGGGTGGGGGTATGTGATGGCATGCAGGTAGGGTGGGAGATGTAATAGTAAAGATTTGACTTACCAGAGTCCATTCCTCCAGCTACTCCTGCGAGGCCCTCAGGATGCAGAATATCCAAGACCTGCTCCTCCCATGTTTTTATTTGTGGGGGAGGAGGTGGGGGTCCGCCGCCAGTCCTCTGTACCGCGATGTGGTGTCTTGAGACTGCGTTGACCCTGTCCATGATTCTTCGCCATAGCTCCATCTTCCTAGCTATGGAGGTGTGCTGCACCTGTGATCCAAATAGCTGTGGCTCTACTCGGATGATTTCCTCCACCATGACCCTGAGCTCCTCCTCAGAGAACCTGGGATGTCTTTGCTGTGACATGGGGTGGTGTGGGTGATGTGTGGGGTGGTGTGTGTTGTGATGTGTGGGGTGATATTTAGTGGTGGATGTTGTGTGAGTGATGGTGTTGAGAGTCTGTGGATGCTGTTTTGTAGATGGTGGTGTCTCTCTGGGGCCTTCAGTCGCAATTGTTGTCGTAAGGGTATGTGGGTGTGTGTTTTATATTGTATTGGGTGTATGGAAGTGGTGTTTGTATGTGTATCAGGTGTGTGTATTTTGAATTGTCCAATGTGGTAGTGTTTTGTATTTGTGTGTGTATTTTGAGCGTGGCGGTGTGTACCGCCAATGGAATACCGCAGTTGAAAGACCGCCGCGTGGATTTGTGGGTTGTGATAGTGTGGGCGTTTTCCTGTTGCCGTGACGGTGGAGGTTTTGTTATCGCCAGTTTATCACTGACCTTTGGTGTGGCGGACTTGTGTGGGTGTCTAGATTTTGGCGGATTCCGGCCTTTGGGTCATAATGACCGTGGCGGAATTCCGTGGTCGCGGCGGTGTGTTGGCGGTCTTCTGCACGGCGGTATGCAGCTTTTACCACCAATGTTGTAATGACCCCCCAAAGTGTCTTAAGTCTTTTAAAAGCAAACAAAGTCACTTTCAAGCACAAAGTACCTGGTTCGCGTGAAACATCTCCACAAAGGGCCACAGAGGAGGAGAAGCATGGAAACAAAGGGGTGCGCATCGATTTCTCAGGCCGCACATGGTGATGCGTCGTTTAGTTTCCATGCAGGGACGGCGATGCGTTGATTTCCGGCGCTCGGTCATGGATCCTCTTCAGGTTGTGGGATTTTCAGGCGCCCCAGGGACGGTGCGTGGATTTCCTGCGCTGGCAGGACAAAGTCACAGGAGCTGTGTCGATCTGGTGGGTGTTACGTCACATTTTCTACCGAACTGCATCGATTCCTCTCTGGAAGTCAGGCTGCATCGTTCTGGTTCCTGCTGAGCGTCATTCCGGTGGGCCGTGCGTCGAATTTCCAGTCGCTATGCTGGCGCTGCGTCGATCTTCTCATTGCCAAGTCGGGCTGCATCATTCAGGATCGGCGTGCAGTGAAATTTTCACCGCTGTGCAGGCTGTGCGTTGTTTCTGGCAGGATGTGCATCGAATTTCGCCACACAAGGAGTCCTTCTTGATGAGATGAAGTCTTTTTGGTCCTGAGACTTCAGGGAACAGGAGGCAAGCTCTATCCAAGCCCTTGGAGAGCACTTCTTCACCTCAGCCAGAGAGCAGCAATGCAGCAGGGCGACAGCAAGGCAGCAGTCCCTCACAGAAAGAAGTCAGGTGAGTCCTTTGGACAGCCAGGCAGTTCTTCTTGGCAGGATCGAGGTTCTGGTTACAAGTTTCTTCTCCAGAAAGTGTCTGAGTTGGAAGGGGCAGAGGCCCTGTTTTTATACCCAAATGTGCCTTGAAGTGGGGGAGACTTCAAAGAGTGGCTTAGAAGTGCACCAGGTCCCCTTTCAGTTCAATCCTGTCTGCCAGGGTCCCAGTAGAGGGTGTGGCAGTCCTTTGTGTGAGAGCAGGGCCTCCACCCTCCCAGCCCAGGAAGACCCATTCAAAATGCAGATGTATGCAAGTGAGGCTGAGTATCCTGTGTTTGGGGTGTGTCTGAGTGAATGCACAAGGAGCTGTCAACTAAACCCAGCCAGACGTGGATTGTAAGGCACAGAAAGATTTAAGTGCAGACAAATGCTCACTTTCTAAAAGTGGCATTTCTAAAATAGTAACATTAAATCCAACTTCACCAGTCAGCAGGATTTTATATCACCATTCTGGCCATACTAAATATGACCTTCCTACTCCTTTCAGATCAGCAACTACCACTCAAATAATGTATGAGGGCAGCCCCAATGTTAGCCTATGAAGGGAGCAGGCCTCATAGCAGTGTAAAAACGAATTTAGGAGTTTTACACTACCAGGACATGTAAACTACATAGGAACATGTCCGCCTTTTGCCTACACAGCACCCTGTCCTATGGGTTACCTAGGGCATACCTTAGGGGTGTCTTATATGTAGAAAAAGGGGAGTTTTAGGCTTGGCAAGTACTTTTAAATGCCAAGTCGAATTGGCAGTGAAACTGCACACACAGGCCTTGCAATGGCAGGCCTGAGACAAGGTTAAGGGGCTACTTAAGTAGGTGGCACAATCAGTGCTACAGGCCCACTAGTAGCATATAATCTACAGGCCCTGGGCACATATAGTGCAGTCTATTAGGGACTTATAAGTAAATTAAATAGTCCAATTGGGTATGATCCAATGTTACCATGTTTAAAGGGAGAGAGCATATGCACTTTAGCACTGGTTAGCTGTGGTAAAGTGCGCAGAGTCTAAAAACCAGCAAAAACAGTGTCCAAAAAGTGTAGGGAGGCAGGCAACAAGTTAGGGGTGACCACCCTAAGGCTGTCAGGTCCAACAGTGCTGCTTTTTTGATTTTGTGCCAACCTCTACTCTTCTTTTCCCTCCTTTAGACTTCAATCTCTCTTCCTCACCCACATTCTAAACATGAGTTGAGGACAACTGTTAGACTTTTTATCCTTGGCATGGTCTCCCTTAACTTTTTGCCCCTGTTTCCCAGGTTGTTGATGTGTGCTGGACTCTGATTTTGCTGTTTTTGTTACTCTGGGCACTTTACCACTGCTAACCAGTGCTAAAGTGCAAGTGCTCCTATACAAAATGTTTATGTAATTGGTTGATCCATAATTGACGTATTTGATTTACTAGTAAGTCCCTTGTAAAGTGCACTAGAGATGCCCAGGGCCTGTAAATCAAATGCTATTAGTGGGCCTGCAGCACTGGTTGTGCCACCCACATAAGTAGCTCTGTAATCATGTCTCAGACCTGCCACTGCAGTGTCTGTGTATGCAGTCTTTAACTGTAAATTAGACTTGGAAAGTGTACCCACTTGCCAGACCTAAACCTTCCCTTTTCTTACATGTAAGGCACCCCCCCTAAGGTAGGCCCTAGGTAGCACAGGGCAGGGTGCAGTGTATGATTAAGGTAGGACTTATAGTTATGTGTTTTACATGCCCTGACAGTGAAATGATGCTAAATTCGTTTTTCACTGTTGCAAGGCCTGTCCCTCTCATAGGTTAACATGGGGCTACCTTTAAATCTGATTAAAGTCTAGAATCCCTTTGGGAGCGGATGGACGTGTGGAGTTTAAGGTCTCTGAGCTCACAATTTAAAAATACATCTTTTAGTAAAGTTGCTTTTAAGATTGTGTGTTTGAAAATGAACATTTTAGAAAGTGAGCATTTTCTTGCTTATACCATTTCTGTGACTCTGCCTGTTTGTGGATTCCCTGTCTGGGTCAGTTTGACAGTTGGGCTGGTTGCACCTGACACTAAACAGTGACACAAAGGGAGCTGGGGTGGAGTCTGCATTTACTGATGAGCCATCTGTGCTAGGAGGAAGGGGAGGAGTGGTCACTTACACTTGAAAGGGCTGTGCCTGCCCTCACACAATGCAATCTCCAACTCCCTGGTGAGTGTCAGGGGCCTGGGCAAGGCAGGATTTCACATTCAAGGGAGACTTTGCTTTGAAGTAGGCCTACTTCAAAGGAGAAAATGGGTATAAGAAGGGTACCCAAAACCACAGACTCTAGAACACATATGGAAACCAAGAGGAACTCTGCTGTGAAGGGAAAAGATGGACGCGACTCCGATCTGCGGCTGAAAAATCGACGCGCCACCGGTTTCACGGCTGAAAAATCGACACTCGCCTGCAACGCAACCCGAAGATCGGCGCCCGGGGCTAGAGAAATGACACATAGCATCGCTGACGGAGGCTGGTGAGATCGCAACCCACGCTGCATGGTTTTTGGATCATCGTGCGGCTGGATTTCCGACGCAAGTACCGCTGGGCGTGTAAAAACAATGCAAGGCCTGCCCTGACCCTGTGTGTGTTGGTACAAATACTTTACACCTAGCACTCTGAAGCTAAGCCTACTGCTTGTGCCAAGCTACCAAGGGGGTAAGCAGGGGTTAGCTGAGGGTGATTCTCTTTTACTCTGACTAGAGTGAGGTCCTTGCTTGGACAGAGGGTAACCTGACTGCCAACCAAAGACCCCATTTCTAACAACAACTTACAGGGTTATTGAGAACAACTATAGGAGAGAGCAGGACTGTCTATTGGGATGCCCGCCAGACCTCCACATCTTGAGCTGTCTTCCTGTACCATGGCTGTTTTGGGGGAGCAATGGTGAAGACAGGGACAATCTTCTCTCTGCAAGTTCAATTTATTTTCTTATTATTGTAGGAAAGTACCATCTTGCCTGGCATGTTACCCCCTTTTTCACTGTATGTATGTTTGTTTTTGCCCATGTGTCACTGGGATCCTGCCAGGCAGGACCCCGGTGCTCATAATGTATGCCCTGTATGTGTTCCCAGTGTGGTGCCTAACTGTATCACTGAGGCTCTGCTAACCAGAACCTCAGTGTTTATGCTCTCTCTGCTTTTCACAATTGTCACTGCAGGCTAGTGACTATCTTCACCAATTCTCATTGGCACACTGGAACACCCTTATAATTCCCTTGTATATGGTACCTAGGTACCCAGGTTATTGGGGTTCCAGGAGATACTTATGGGCTGCAGCATTTCTTTTGCCACCCATAGGGACCTCAGACAATTCTTACACAGGACTGCCACTGCAGCCTGAGTGAAATAACGTCCACGTTATTTCACAGCCATTTTTCCCTGCACATAAGTAACTTATAAGTCACCTATATGTCTCACCCTCACTTGGTGAAGGTTAGGTGCCAAGTTACTTAGTGTGTGGGCACCCTGGCACTAGCCAAGGTGCCCCCACATTGTTCAGGGCAAATTTCCCCGGACTTTGTGATTGCGGGGACACCATTACATGTGTGAACTACACATAGGTCACTACCTATGTGTAGCATCACAATGGTAACTCCGAACATGACCATGTAACATGTCTAGGATCATGGAATTGTCCCCCCAATACCATTCTGGTATTGGGGGGACAATTCCATGCATCCCCGGGTCTCTAGCACAGAGCCCGGGTACTGTCAAACTGCCTTTCCGGAGTCTCCACTGCAGCTGCTGCCAACCCCTCAGACAGGTTTCTGCCCCCCTGGGGTCTGGGCAGCCCAGGAAGGCAGAACAAAGGATTTCCTCTGAGAGAGGGTGTTACACCCTCTCCCTTTGGAAATAGGTGTGAAGGGCCGGGGAGGAGTCGCCTCCCCCAGCCTCTGGAAATGCTTTGATGGGCACACATGGTCCCCATCTCTGCATAAGCCAGTTTACACCGGTTCAGGGATCCCGCAGCCCTGCTCTGACGCGAAACTGGACAAAGGAAAGGGGAGTGACCACTCCCCTGACCAGTACCTCCCAGGGGAGGTGCCGAGAGCTCCGCTAGTGTGTCCCAGACCTCTGCCATCTTGGATTCAGAGGTGTTGGGGCACAATGGACTGCTCTGAGTGGCCAGTGACAGCAGGTGACGTCAGAGACCCCTCCTGATAGGTGCTTACCTCTTTCAGTAGCCAAGCCTCCTTTCTTAGTAGCCAAACCTCCTTTTCTGGCTATTTAGGGTCTCTCCTCTGGGCTATTCCTCAGATAACGAATTCAAGAGCTCACCAGAGTTCCTCTGCACTTCCCTCTTCGACTTCTGCCAAGGATCGACCGCTTACTGCTCCAGGACGCCTGCAAAACCGCAACAAAGTAGCAAGACGACTACCAGCAACATTGTAGCGCCTCATCCTGACGGCTTTCCTCGACTGTTTCCTGGTGGTGCATGCTCTGAGGGCTGTCTGCCTTCACCCTGCACTGGAAGCCAAGAAGAAATCTCCCGTGGGTCAACGGAATCTTCCCCCTGCCAACACAGGCACCAAACGTCTGCATCACCAGTCCTCTGGGTCCCCTCTCATCCTGACTAGCGTGGTCCCTGGAACACAGGAGCTGGGTCCAAGTATCTCCCAAAGTCCAGTGGCCCTTCTGTCCAAATTTGGTGGAGGTAAGTCCTTGCCTCCCCACGCCAGACAGCGAACCTGTGTACTGTGTGATTTGCAGCTGCTCCGGCTTCTGTGCACTTTTCCAGGACTTCCTTTGTGCACAGCCTAGCCTGGGTCCCCAGCACTCCGTCCTGCATTTCCCAACTCGCTGAGTTGGACTCCAACGTCGTGGGACCCTCTTTTGTGACTCTGAGTCGACCGCTGTCCTCAGATCTTCTACCTGTTCCGGTACTTCTGTGGGTGCTGCCTGCTTCAGTGGGGGCTCTCTGAGTTGCTGAGCACCCCCTCTGTCTTCTCCTCCAAGGGCTGACATCCTGGTCCTTCCTGGTCCCCAGCAGCACCCAAAAGCTAGCAAGTCTTGTTTGCGGTATTTCTGCCTGAAAACACTTCTGCAACCTCCAGCACGCCGTGGGACATCTTCCATCCAAAGGAGAAGTTCCTAGCCCTTTTTGTTGTTTCTGAATCTTTGACTTCTTCCACCCGGAGGGAGCCCATTTGCACCTTCAACCGGCGTTTTGTGGACTCCTGACCCCCTGGACACTTTCGTGACTTTTGGACTTGGTCCCCTTCCTTTACAGGTCCTCTGGTCCAGGAATCAATCTTCAGTGTTTTGCTGGTGCTTGTGGTTCTTGCAGAATCCCCTATCACGACTATTGTGTCTTTCTTGGGTAGTAGGGTAACTTTACTCCTACTTTTCAGGGTCTTGGGGTGGGGTATTTTGGACACCCTTATTGTTTTCTCACAGTCCCAGCGACCCTCTACAGTCTCCCATAGGGCTGGGGTGCATTCGTGATTCGCATTCCACTTTTGGAGTATATGGTTTGTGTTGCCCCTAAACCTATGTCTACCTATTGCATCCTATTGTGATTCTACATTGTTTGCACTACTTTTCTTACTGTTACTTACCTGTTTTGGGTTTGTGTACATATAATTTGTGTATATTTCTTACCTCCTAAGTGAGTGTATCCTCTGAGATGATTTTGGCATATTGTCACTAAAATAAAGTACCTTTATTTTTAGTAACTCTGAGTTTGTGTTTTCTTATGATATTGTGCTATATGATATAAGTGGTATAGTAGGAGCTTTGCATGTCTCCTAGTTCAGCCTAAGCTGCTTTGCCATAGCTACCTCTAACAGCCTAAGCTGCTTGAAACACCTCTATTCTACTAATAAGGGATAACTGGACCTGGCACAAGGTGTAAGTACCCCAAGGTACCCACTATAAGCCAGGCCAGCCTCCTACAATTATGCCCACTACCTGCTGCAAAAACCGGTCAAGGGTGGTATAAGTGGCGGGTGGCGCAGTAGTTGTTTTACGTTTCCCTATAACCACCACTTCAGGACGGTTCAGACCCACCAATAAGTCACTAAGGGGCGATGTAAACAGTCAAATTTTTTTGAGCAGCTGATGGAACTCTCATCAGAAAATTACACAATACTTTATTAAATCCTCCAATCCTCCAGAGGATAGGGCCAAGGGGATTGGTCCAGCCCGCTTTTGGCCTAGGCACGTAATGTGCTGCGGGGATAAGAGCATCCTTTAAAGTGCCTCTGGGTGTGATGTTGACGATGGTGGCCCTTCTTGCCCCAGGTCATGCTGGGACATGTAGGCAGAAGCCCCCGGTCTGCAACTGAAGCGCCCTGCGCTGCAGGGAAAAGAGCATCCTTTAGAGCGCCTCCGGGCTCTGTGGTGAGAATTGCGGTCCTTCTTGCCTCAGGTCAGACTGTGGTGTGTAGGTAGAAATCCCCGGTCTGCAACTCAGGCGTCCTGCGGTGCAGGGAAAAGAGTGACCTTTAAAGCGCCTCTGGGTGCGGTGGTGACGATGGCGGCTCTTTCTGCCACAGGTCAGGCTGGGGCATGTAGTCAGAAGCCCCCAGTATGCAACTGATGATATCATTTAGGGGTTCCAAAAACAGCTCAAACCAGGAACCTGCGCAGAGTGCCATGTTCCCTTGGCACTTTAAAAAGAAATTAAGAAAAGCTTACCTGGACTTACCTTGGATGGGTCCCCCATCCATGGGTGTCCTCCAGGGGTGGGTGAGGTTGGCAGGGGTGTCCCTGAGTGCAGGGAGTGGCACCTGTGGACTGCTTCCATGGTCTCCAACCATGGAAGTGAGCCCACAGGTCCCCTAACACCTGCCCTGACCGAGGTGTTAAATAATGGCGCTAAACAGGCATAGCGTCATTATTTAAGGCCCTCTTCCTCCTGTGCGTCATTTTTGCATGGGTCGATAAATAAGGCTCAAATGCCTTAAAGTCATTTTTTGCCTGGGAACGCCTACCTTGCATCTCATTAATGCAAGGTAGGTTTCCACTGTAAAAAATGACGCAAACTCTATAACTTTGACGTTAGACGGGTCTAGCGCCAAAGTATAAATATGGAGTTAAGTTTGCACCAGATTTGTGTTAAAAAAATGACACCAATCCGGCGCAAACAGAGTATTAAAATGCCCCTTGGTGTGTTAGGTGAAGGTGGCAGGACGCCAGGTATTGTCGGTGTTTTTTTTTAGGAAGGCTTGTGTTGGATGCTTTCAAGGTGGTGGTTAAAGGTGGCATGGAATCTTTTTTTTATTTTTTTGTTAGTTGTGACGTGGGAGTGGGGAGTGAAGGTGGGCAAATGACAAGACTCCAAGTATACCTTACTTCTGAAGTCCTGAAGTGTATAGGCAAATAAGGATATGTTGTACATGGCTCTTCCTTCACTTCTCAAACAAAATGTTTCACAACTTGTAACGTTCACAACTGGTGATGACGCAGAAAAAGAAGGTCCGACATATATTCATACATACCGTGTAATCAATACATGTAATGTAGTGTAATTTTAGTAAAGAAAATAATGTACGAGGGAAATTGTGCCCTCGGGGTAGTTCGCCATAATTCTAAACGAGCTTTATTAATCATGAAGTATTGAAAATGTAGTAATCCGTCATAATTGTAAATGTATGCCATGATTTCTTGTTTAAAAACTGTTTTGCTTAGATTAAATTTAGTACAGGCTTTGGCCTAGTTGCCTGGTTTCAAATTTTAACTGCGTGGTTTTTCCTTGAACTAATGAAACATATATTCTTGCTTGAAGTTGTATGTTTCCAGTAGAGCTGACTGATACACTTATCTCCAAGGTTTCGTACTAGGCCGGTTTCATCCCCTTTGATACAAGGTCAGTCTCTGCAGGTGCGGACAATGAAGGTACAGATAGTAAAATAATTGGCAAACCATGTTACAGTTTGTGTTCCAAGGCTCCAAGGACAGTGTATGCATAAATGAGCGCTAGTAAAAGACAATTTTGATTGGACAATTTGAAGCCAACCTATGAACCCTCCAATGGAAGACCCTGCAGAATTTGGAATGTTTCTTACTTAAACCCACCGGACAAAGAGAAGTCAGCCATTTTCCTCAATGCCAGTTTGAAGCCTGATGCCAGACTCCATTTTGGACGACACCCTGATGCCCTTTTCTCTATCCGAGAGAAAGAGACTTTAAGAATTCTCACCCTAGAGACTTTAACTTTGATTTGCCCCCGTCTTGCCCATGCAAGTAACTTTGCCCTATTCTCCTTGCCGCTGCAAGGAAGTTTGCCCTTAACTTTGCCCCTTTGAAATTTGCCCCATGCTGATCAACCGGTACCTGAAGGACGAAGACTTTTCTTGAATGCTGATTGTATTTGGTAAATATGAAAGGATAAATGTATTATGCATTGTGTTTTTTCTTTTAGGAACCAACTGCAATTTTTGATAGGGTCCTAGCTAGAAGTTTTCCAAATTTGTGTTGACTAAATTCGTTTGCATGAAGTCCCACATGCCAATGCTAATTAGAGGTTAGTCGATGTACTCATTCGATGTATCATGCTAATTTGAAATCTTGTTATGCTGACCAATGTATGCAATTAGTCAAATACAGTTAGTCATTAGTGATTTGCATTGCGATAACTGAGTGTATCATTATTCAGATTTTGCGTAGGTTGCGTTTCTTCCGCCGCTATGGACAGCTAGTAATGTTCATATACATATATCAATTGGTTTTGAGACATATATACATCGTGCTAGCTTTGTTAATATAGGGAAATAAATTCACTAACTTTTAATAAACTGGTGTGGTTATTCATGGACTGAAAGGTCATGGTGCGCCGAAATACCAACTGTTATTGATTTCTGACGTGCTATATTGATCTATTAATTGAGTATTGATTACCGATTGTAATAGTTATTGATTATTGATCTCAGTGACTCGACTATTTTAGGATGAGGAGAGCCCGACTCGGTTAAAAGATTCACCGACCTCCAACGTGTCCAGGTACAGGTAATTTATAAGGGCTGGACGCGTTATCAGTAGATGGTAGCAGAGATTGATGGTTTAGCCCTTTGGGACCCCATCCGAACGATAGACAGAGTCAAGTTAGAATTTTCTTTGATAAAACAAGTTGGAGAGATGATGATGTACTAAGTTTCCAATGACTTTCCCGGAATCTCGGAGCTTGCGAATGAGGAACATGGAGAATGGTACATGAGAATGGAACATGAGAATGGTCTCAGCGTTTCTAGTGACGGTATGAGTGATTTAGGGTTTCGCGCTTGCACAGCTTATCGCCGCAGATTAATTGAGAAGTTTGTGAGGATTTAAGGGGGGTTAAAAGATATTAGAGGAGTGTTACTCCAAAGGTGTGAGAGTAGGGAAGTCGTCGAACTTCACGTGTGTGTAGCGCTTTGAGCAGAAAAATTGTCCACGTGGTTGTTGATGTTGAGACGGGCCCTGCGAGGTCAAGAGACTCCGGAGTATGTTGAAAAGTGTATGTGACACTTGTTTGATGTTGTGATCTGGTCAGGTTTAATAGGTTGATCGGGCGTGGTCAACAAGTCGGTATGAATGTTGCAGAGTGAAAGAAAACTTCGACTTTGAGATTTGACGAATTCTAAAGTGCACTAGAATAGTTCATTGATCAGTTGAGAGTAAAGTTTGCGGGTCAAATTTTGCTTGCGAAAGTGGGAAACCGAGAAAGATGGAATAATTGCCGAGGCTAGTAAAAAATCCCTAAGGTTTCTGAAGCGATTGTATTACCTTTCCTGTAGTAAACCGACAGATCTGTTTTATTCTTTTGGTTAAGTGCTCGCGTTATATTGCAGAAATTAGTTTATGAGTGAAGCCGAATGAAAAGAGGACAAAGCCGCGGGACTTTGCCAGCCGCAGTGTGTGAGTGGGACGTCACTAGGAGCCGTGCTGGGATAGGTCGGTTGGTGAGAAGGGTCGCGCACGGATTGGACTTAGTCCGTGAAGCGCAATTGGAAGGGGAAAGGCAAGCGAAGAGTATTCCGGGAATTAAAGTTGCTTATTGATTACATATTTTAGAAAAACAAAAGACGGAAAGATGAAATTTTTCAAAGCATTTGAGAGTGCCATGAGGGGAGATGTTTATATTAAAGCAAATGTAGGAGAAGAAACACCGCCTGAGGGTACACCAGTTTACATCGTCATTGAAGAAAAGGGTGTAGCGCCATGTCTTTGGTTAAAACAATGGTGCAAATTAACAGAGAAACATGGAAGTGTAGCGTTCCCCATCCACGGGTCGTTTAATCTAAGAGTTTTAGAAAATCTGAGATTTGCGCTATACGACATGAAAGTACCTCCAAGACCAGCACAGTTTGTGGCACTAGCAATTTGGGAGCTAATAGCTAGAAACCAACAACAAAAGAAATTTGAGCCAAGAATAAGAAAAGTAGAAAAGACACTAGCGGATGCTAGATGGGACAGCACACAAAAGGTTTGGAGATCAGACGTATTGCAGGGGATTAAATTGTTTCCAACGATTACCGATGAAGCGGAGACGGAAGGAAGGAAAGCCACCTATAAGACAAACAGGAGTCAGTCCAGAGAGAGAGAAAGCAATAGAAACTCGAAAAGGGGAGACGAGTCAGATGATGAGGAGTTCATTATACAATTGCTGAATGATCGCCCACCACCATACGTGGAAAGCGAAAAAGGCTCAAGCATTAGTACTGCCCCTCCAGAACCAATACAGGGTAATGTAACACCAAATTTGAGAATATCTCAGAGGCCGAGCAGCTCCGACATGCCTTTCTCACCACGAATACCACGGATTCAGAGAATGTACCCAGACGTGCCGACGTTGAAACCTGCTGATAACTATCAGCCACAGGTTCAAAGGCACTGTTGCGATGAGCATAATATGGGAATGACTTCTGATTCAATGGCGCAGGGAGGACAAAACTATCAGAGACCGACATTGATTCAAGCTGAATCAACACAGTTCTCGATGCCCCAAAAGCAGACACAAGAAGTGCGAGTAGTAGAAAGCCAGTTAGGTATGCCAGCAATGATGAACCACAATGTGGGGATTAACATGCCACAGAATTCGGGGAACAGACAGAATCCAGACGCAATATCTCTACCTATCACTGTAGGTCCACCAGTACCACTGTACATACAGGCAAATTCAAGCACAAGCGACCAAGGGTTAATGATACAGAATGGGACAGGGAGAAGATACATAGAAACCATTCCAGAGACAACTCCGATAGCGGCACTGCCAAATGGATCTGGGTCCTTGTCGGAATTTAGTCCAATTCCAATTTGTGCTCCGTCAATCGTAGTAAGGTCACATCCACCACTATTAGTACCGTTAACCTCACAGACTGAAACATTACAGAAACCGTCAGTGGCAGTTGATGTAACTGCTACACTGATGGGACTGAACGCGCAACAGTTAACACAATGGTTCAACAGCCTGAACTCCCCACAGAGTACATCTAGCGGGAAGGGAGAAGAATACCTGAATAAAATAAGGTTGGGTATGGAGGCAGATGAACTGGTAGAGGGAACAATGGGTTTGAACAGATTAGAATCATACACAGAGGAAGAACTAAGATACATGTGCCCTAGGATTACAAGAGAAGTGAGCAACATACATAAGAAGTTACAAGAAATCGCAGACAGAAACGAGATCGATATAGGTAAGACTAAACACCTGAGCAGAAGTTACAGGTTAGACTTTGAGACAAAAGATTTTGAACACATGAGATCCGCAGGGATGAAAACACACCTTAAGGAGATACTGCAGAGTGCACAGGTCTGGAGATGTTTAGACAAGTGGGAAAGTAGATGGGTTAAGAAAAAGGACAAAAAGAAAGAAAATACTCTAGAGCGGAATGAGAAAAAACAACAGAATGATGATCTGATAACTATGTTACCAATGAGAGAGACAGCAGGGGGAAAACTTGTACATGTACCATGGCACAGGTGCAATATTCAATCCTTTACGGATGACTTTCCCAAATTGAGAGAGAAGCCGATTGAGTGGTATCAACAAACAGATAGATTTGTGAAACTCGCGAAGTGTCTCTGGGAAGACCTGAATACTTTATTTGAAATTGTGGTTCCGGCAGATTTGTGGGAAGATTGTAAAAGGGCTGTAGGTTGGCCGACGAGTGAACCAGAGAGATATAGGGACACAGGTGCGCCATCACCTACGGTAATGAGTTTGTACCACAAGGTGATCGAGCACTTGAAAACCAAGGTTGCGTCGAAAAATGTGGATTGGCAAAGGATTGACAGGACCGCCCAAGAGGTTAAAGAATCTATACACGCGTATTATGAGAGGTTGTTGAAAGCGTTTAAAAACTACAGTGGCACGGAAACGATTGAGCCAAAGGACATGCTCCATTTTGTGTTCAGGTTTGTGGAAGGGCTGAGACCCGAAATTAGCCAGATGATTAAATCGCATTTGATTGGTTGGCAGTCAAAGTCAATCGATGAAGTGTTGAATTATGCGAAATACTGCAGTGATGAGATTGAGACCAAACAGAAAAGATTGAAAGAAAAGGTGATGGTGATGCAGCTCAGAGCAGCTCAGACAGGTTTACAAGGTTTGCAAGGGTTTCAACAACAGATGCCGCAGCAGCAGCAGCAGGGAAATGCTATGTTTCAGCTGCAGATGAGAGGCAGAGGCCGAGGAGGTTTTGTGAATAATGGTCCTGATTTGAATACCGTCATGATTCCAAATGGTATACAGGCAATGAAGAAGGTGATGCCATGTCACACGTGCGGAATTGTTGGGCATTGGAAACGGGAGTGCCCAATGATGGTGCAGGAAGGTGTAGGTCAGCAAAACAATGATGTCAATGCATTTCAGACTATGAGAGGACAAAAATTGAGAGGTCCGAACCCAAATTTTCAAAACAATATAAACCAGATGCAGGGTTTACAACCCATGCAACCGCAACAGGTGCAAATGCCTCGCGTGCAAATGACACAATTGCAGCCAATGCAACAGCAGTTTCCTATGGTACCTAATCAGCAAATGCAAATACCCTTAGCACCAATGAATCAGCAGCAAGCAATGCTTCCT
Source organism: Pleurodeles waltl (assembly GCF_031143425.1). NCBI lineage: Eukaryota > Metazoa > Chordata > Amphibia > Caudata > Salamandridae > Pleurodeles > Pleurodeles waltl. The sequence goes on from NC_090436.1 coordinate 970,124,256, forward strand.
CAACAGGTCACGGGTCAGGGAATGAGTCAAAATGACACAGTACACCAATTCCCACTACATAGCGAGAATGGAATAAACGATGTATGGGAGAGTGGAAGTTCATATGAGGAGGGAAATTGTGTGCTTGCAGCATCTTTGGAAGTTGATCAAAAGGGTCCGTATGTGGAGGGAAGAGTTATGGGTCATCGCGTTTCATTCTTGGTTGACACAGGAGCTACACGTTCCACTGTTAGGAGCATTGAAGTGCCAAATTTGCCACTTTCAGGGAGAACAGTTCAAGTAGTGGGAGTAGCAAACAGGTACCTGACGAACCCAATCACAGATCCAGTACAAGTCAGAATTGGTAACTATCAAGGGACACATAATTTTGTGGTATGTGACTCAAGCCCGATATCACTGTTAGGGAGAGACCTATTGTGCAAATTGGGATGTTCGATTATGTGTTCGAACGATGGAATTAGAATTCAGACGAGCAGTGATGGGGAAGAAGAGGACAGTGTAGAAGGGGATGAGATGGAGACTGTCGATGAAGAATATCCCCTGATTACCCTTTATCCGATGATCACTGAAGCAGATATTCCTGCTGAGTTACAGGAAACAGTCGGAAAAGAAGTGTGGGATATGACAGGAAAAGAGGTGGGATTGGTGAAAGGAGTGGAACCAGTGAAAGTGACTGTAAAACCCAATGTAACCTTTCCCCAGACCCCACAGTACCATATGGCACAAGACACCCTCATGAAAGTCGCCCAACTCATTGATGAGTTTGTAAAACAGGGAGTACTGAAAGAAGTGTTAAGCAGTCCATGTAATTCACCAATTATGGGACTAATAAAGCCAAGTGGAAAGGTCCGAATTGTGCAGGACTTGAGGAAAATAAATGACATAATAATAAAATGCTGCCCTGTAGTACCAAATCCAGCTGTGATAATGTTTCAAGTCCCTTGTGATGCTGAGTGGTTCTCAGTCATCGACTTGTCACAAGCATTCTTTTCGGTGCCTCTTCATGAGGACAGCCAATTTCTCTTTTGTTTCAAATTCTTAGACAGAGTTTACAGTTGGTGTCGAATTCCTCAAGGGTTTTCGGAGTCACCGTCAATTTTCAATCAGATTCTAAAGAAAGATTTGGAAGTGTTGGAGTTGCCATTAGAGTCAACCCTAGTACAGTACATTGACGACTTACTGATTGCATCCAAGACAGAAAGTGACTGCACAGCCGACACCATTGCCCTATTGAACCATTTGGGAAGGAATGGACACAAGGTGTCTCCTTCAAAATTACAGTTCTGTCAGAAGAAAGTGAAATATTTGGGTCACCAAATAGAGAAAGGGTCACGGAGAATAATGAAGGAAAGAATAACAAGTGTACTTCAAATGAGTCCCCCAAAGACGAGGAGGGAGGTGAGGAAGTTCTTGGGAATGGTGAGCTACTGTCGCCAATGGATTCCCAACTTCTCAACCCTAGCAAAACCTTTACTGAAACTGACCCAGAAGGATGCATTGGATGAAATTGAACTGAAAGGAGAGGAGATGGATGCTTTTATTGAATTGAAAGAATGCATGTGCAGGGCTCCAGCTTTAGGTATGCCTGACTACACAAAGCCTTTCACATTGTTTTGTCATGAACGTGATGCATGTTCCTTGTCTGTCTTGACCCAAGCCCATGGTGGCGTAAACAGACCAGTAGCATATTTTTCAGCTACTTTGGATCCGGTCGCAGCAGCACTGCAAGGGTGTTTGCGCGCCATAGCCGCAGTTGGTATCAGCCTCACTCAGAGTGAAGGAATAGTGATGGGACACCCTTTAACAGTCATGGTCCCTCACTCAGTTGAGATACTTTTGACACGTTCCCGAACACAGCACATGACTGGTGCTAGACTCACAAGGTACGAAACAATAATTCTGGGATCACCTAATGTGCAGCTGAAAAGGTGCACTACGTTAAATCCAGCAACCTTGTTTCCCAGTGAAAATGCTGAAATTGAGAACGCTGAAGACATCGAGCACGACTGTCTTCAGGTGACTGAATTTTGTACCAAACCAAGACCTGATATCAAAGATACCCGATTGGAAGAAAATGATCAAATTATTTTTGTTGACGGTTCATGTTTAAGAGATGCACTGGGTGTATTGAAAGCAGGGTACACTGTATGCACGGTAACAGGTGTTTTGGAAGCATCTTGGCTTCAAGGAGTTTACTCTGCACAGGTAGCAGAATTGGTAGCCCTTACTAGAGCTTGCCAACTCTCTGCATTAATGAAAGTTACCATTTACACTGACAGCCAGTACGGGTTTGGAATAGTGCATGATTTCGGACAATTGTGGTCACAAAGAGGCTTCATGACCTCTTCAGGATCACCAGTGAAAAATGGTGAAAGAATAAAAGAATTGTTACATGCCATCCAACTACCAGGAGAAGTAGCAGTGGTAAAATGCAGTGCACATTCAAAGGGACAAGACTATGTTTCTCTGGGAAATGGATATGCGGATCAAGTCGCAAGGTTTTGCGCATTGAACTGTATATTGCTTAGGGATGAATGGAATTTGATAAGTGAACCAGAACTCGAACCAAGCGAAATATTTGCTCTAAAAGTGGTAGATACGATGGACGAATTGAAATCCTTACAGAATGATGTCAGTGAGGATGAGAAACTCTTGTGGACCAAATCACAATGTGTAAAGAGACTAGATGAATTATGGGTTTCAAGTGAAGGGAAATTCATTCTTCCAAACAGCCTTTTGACACAGATAGCCAGATTTTACCATGGACAAGCTCATCTTGGGAGGGATGCCATGATTAGGTTGTTTAAAACTGATTTGTTTAACCCCAAATTCCGTCAAGTTGCTGAAGCAGTTTGCCACCGTTGCGTCATTTGCCAACAGATGAACGCAGGGAAGGGAACCGTAGTAAATTTGAGCCACATTGGAAGAGCAGGGGGTCCATTCAGCAGGATGCAAATGGACTTCATTGAGATGCCTGTGCATGGAGGCTTGAAGTATGTGTTGGTGGTTGTGTGCATTTTTAGTCACTGAATTGAAGCATACCCTACACGCAGAAATTATAGTCTCACAGTTGCAAAACTACTCTTGAGAGAGTTAATACCACGTTTTGGATTCCCGATCTCTTTAGAATCAGATAGGGGAAGTCACTTCAATAATGAAGTAATAAAATTGCTTCGTGCAGCACTGAACATTGAGCAAAAGCTGCATTGTAGCTACCACCCTGAAGCATCAGGTCTAGTGGAGCAAATGAATGGCACATTGAAATCAAGAATGGCGAAAATATGCGCATCAACAAACTTGAAATGGCCTGACGCATTGCCTTTGGTACTAATGTCAATGAGAAACACCCCTGACAGAAAGACTGGACTGTCCCCACACGAGATTCTCATGGGCAGAGCTATGAGACTTCCAGCAGTTCCTGCAAATGCGCTTTTGAATATTACAGATGATATGGTGTTAGACTACTGCAAAGGTCTAGCTGATGTGGTTCGCTCTTTTTCTCACCAGGTGGAGGCAACCACCTTGCCACCGATCCAAGGTCCAGGACACGCCCTGAAAGCAGGTGACTGGGTCGTGATAAAGAAGCACGTGAGGAAGTCGTGTTTGGAACCCTGTTGGAAAGGACCTTTTCAAGTGATTTTGACGACTACCACCGCTGTGAAGTGTGCGAGAGTTCCCAACTGGATTCACGCCAGTCACACAAAGAGGGTATTGTGTCCCACAGACGAGGAAGTTGAAGCGCTGAAGTTGCCAGTACCTGATAACAAAGTACCAAGCGCTGAGACAGAGTGAAAAAGAACTAGAAGCGAACAGGCAGAAATAGAGGAGGGAGAAATATTCTCTGAGGACGAAGCAACTGATTCACTTGGGTAAGACCAAGGAGGAGCCTCAGAAAGCGACGAAGCAGCTGAAGGTAACAAAGAGCCTGAAGCAGCTGAAAGTGACAAAGAGCCTGAAGAAAGTAACAGTGACAAAGGGCTCGAAACAGGTGAAGAAGCAGGAGAGCCTGATCAGAGGAGGGCTTTCCCAGAAGCAGACGATACAGGAAAAGAAAAGGAAAACCTGATTGACTCCCCAGAAGGAGGGGACAAGGCAGAACAGAACAAAACTGCTCAAACTCCTTCAGAAGAGATTGCAGGTCCATCAAGTGGACACAGTGCAAAAAGAAGACCAAGCATATCGCCAGTAAAATTAAGAACTAGAGAAATGTTGAACGACAGTGAAGGGCCAAGAGTGAAAGAGAAAAGAAAGGAAGTGTCTGTCGTAGTACCAACACCAAGTGAAGAAAAGGACTTGGCCAAAGAGGAAAGTACCAGTGAGAAAGAATCAAAGAGAGATGCAAAATTGAAAAGAAAAAGGATACCGAGCAGGAGGTATTCCGGTCCGGAGTGGGCATACGTAGCCAATAACGATTGGTCAGACGAATTCGTATCCCTCAGTCTTGAGAACAAAGAGGCAGAACTTCATTTTGGAAATAAAAACTTTATGGACTCTGTTGATTGAAAACATTGATCACCTGATTGACTTTTCAACCGGCTAAGACATTGCTAACTTGATTGACTTTGAAACCGATTTTGAGACAACGCTGCTAACCGATAAGAGACTAAGCTGCTAAAGAAAACTGTGTGAACATTGAACTCGTTCAGCTTTGTAAATACCTGCAAATACGCTTTGATAAAGTGTCTTCAACTTTCTGATTCTATACAGATCATGACTAGCTTCACTACACAGGGGCGTAAGATGAAGTGTTGTAAATACATGTGTATCGGTCTAATAACCGCATGCGTACTAATCATTGTAGCAATAGTTCTTGGAATGCATGGTAAAAATGAGAGTGAGACGAATGATGCTTCTACTTCCAAACCTATTATCGTTACTGAACTAACAGCTCTGAAGAGACTTGAGCAAGACGAGAGACACTTGCATGATAAGAAGGAACTTTCATCTAACGTTTTCTATCGCTTACTGAGTGAGTATGTTGAGACCATGGATGCGAAAGATTGTTATGTGTGTACACAAATACCTACCTCAGTAGTGGAAGGGGTAACGTATCACAGCATGCCTCTTACGTATGGAATTACATGTAGTATAATAGCTTCCAGATTTTATGGTCAAAAGGACATTCATTATTTCTACACTAATTACAATGTTACTTTTGCATATGTCCCCATAATAGGGCACCTAAGTAAAATAGCTAGAGATTGGTATGCCAAATTAATGAGGGAATTCTTCAAACCGATGTCACCTTTTCACACAGCTCACGCACATAGAGAGAACCTTACATGCTTGCTTTCACCAGTAGAAATAGAATTTTTAGACCGCACTGACGATAGGAAGAATGAAATGAAGGAGAAATTAGAGAGGGAATTACACGAAAGAACATCTGTAGATAATTATGCTTTTGCTGCAATAAAGACACAAGGGAAAATAGTTTCAGATACATTGCATGTCGGAAGATTTTGTATACATAGACATAAATCATATTAGGACACAGTTTTTGTGGGAACGAGTGAATGCAAACATACGTATGCATTTCAACCTAAGTGGACCTTCATGCTGAATGGACAAGACCCAGTTATTCCTGGAGTATATTATATTTGTGGACTCAACTCCTATTATCGTCTTCCTAAAGGATGGTATGAGAGGTGTTATTTGGGAATAGTGTTCCCAAAGGTTTACCAACTAGACGACTTAAAGAAATTTCCAAGGCTGTCTGAATCACATCATGTTCAGAAAAGGGAGACAGCTTCTGGTGTGGTAGGAGATATATTTGGAGCATTGATTCCTTCAGTAGGAGTCATATTGATTTCAATCAAAATACGAAAGTTGTCTACTATTGTGGATAACATGCTGACAAAGTTTTCAGGAGCTATAATCCTGATGGATGCTGAACTTGCTGCAGAAAGAGCTATGACTCTTCAAAATCGGCTTGCCTTAGACATTCTTTTAGCAAAGGATGGCGGCGTTTGCAAAATACTTGGTACACGTCACTGTTGTACATATATACAAGACAGCAGTGGAAAAATTAGAACGATGCTTACAAATTTAACTAAAGAAAGTGTAGATTTAGAGGAATTGAAAGAACCCGGAGTTTGGGAGAAAGTTGGAAAAGGATTTGCTTCTGTGGGAAATTGGCTCAGCAACGTTTGGAACGGATTGTTACTAAAAATAGTAAAGGGAATAATAATAATATTAATTTGTCTATTAGGTTCTTGGGGAACATGGAAAGCTTTCAAACTGTTAAAAGCAAGGAACAAAAGAAAAAGAGAAGAGAAAATAGAGAACAAAATGGTGGAAATATATAGAGAAAAATCAAAAGGGACTAAAAGAAAAAGGGAATTGACTGAAGTGCCAAATTACTATACAGAATTTTAATGGAATAAAATGTGTGGGTAGATTTGATGTGATGACATAATTAGTCATCAGAGGAGGGATTGATGACGCAGAAAAAGAAGGTCCGACATATATTCATACATACCGTGTAATCAATACATGTAATGTAGTGTAATTTTAGTAAAGAAAATAATGTACGAGGGAAATTGTGCCCTCGGGGTAGTTCGCCATAATTGTAAACGAGCTTTATTAATCATGAAGTATTGAAAATGTAGTAATCCGTCATAATTGCAAATGTATGCCATGATTTCTTGTTTAAAAACTGTTTTGCTTAGCTAAAATTTAGTACAGGCTTTGGCCTAGTTGCCTGGTTTCAAATTTTAAGTGCGTGGTTTTTCCTTGAACTAATGAAACATATATTCTTGCTTGAAGTTGTATTTTTCCAGTGGAGCTGACTGATACACTTATCTCCAAGGTTTCGTACTAGGCCGGTTTCATCCCCTTTGATACAAGGTCAGTCTCTGCAGGTGCGGACAATGAAGGTACAGATAGTAAAATAATTGGCAAACCATGTTACAATTTGTGTTCCAAGGCTCCAAGGACAGTGTATGCATAAATGAGCGCTAGTAAAAGACAATTTTGATTGGACAATTTGAAGCCAACCTATGAACCCTCCAATGGAAGACCCTGCAGAATTTTGAATGTTTCTTACTTAAACCCACTGGACAAAGAGAAGTCAGCCATTTTCCTCGATGCCAGTTTGAAGCCTGATGCCAGACTCCATTTTGGACGACACCCTGATGCCCTTTTCTCTATCCGAGAGAAAGAGACTTTAAGAATTCTCACCCTAGAGACTTTAACTTTGATTTGCCCCCGTCTTGCCCATGCAAGTAACTTTGCCCTATTCTCCTTGCCGCTGCAAGGAAGTTTGCCCTTAACTTTGCCCCTTTGAAATTTGCCCCATGCTGATCAACTGGTACCTGAAGGACGAAGACTTTTCTTGAATGCTGATTGTATTTGGTAAATATGAAAGGATAAATGTATTATGCATTGTGTTTTTCCTTTTAGGTACCAACTGCTATTTTTGATAGGGTCCTAGCTAGAAGTTTTCCAAATTTGTGTTGACTAAATTCGTTTGCATGAAGTCCCACATGCCAATGCTAATTAGAGGTTAGTCGAGGTACTCATTCGATGTATCATGCTAATTTGAAATCTTGTTATGCTGACCAATGTATGCAATTAGTCAAATACAGTTAGTCATATTAGTGATTTGCATTGCGATAACTGAGTGTATCATTATTCAGATTTTGCGTTGGTTGCGTTTCTTCCGCCGCTATGGACAGCTAGTATTGTTCATATACATATATCAATAGGTTTTGAGACATATATACATCGTGCTAGCTTTGTTAATATAGGGAAATAAATTCACTAACTTTTAATAAACTGGTGTGGTTATTCATGACTGAAAGGTCAGGGTGCGCCAAAATACCAACTGTTATTGATTTCTGACGTGCTATATTGATCTATTAATTGAGTATTGATTACCGATTGTAATAGTTATTGATTATTGATCTGAGTGAGGACTATTTTAGGATGAGGAGAGCCCGACTCGGTTAAAAGATTCACCGACCTCCAACGTGTCCAGGTACAGGTAATTTATAAGGGCTGGACGCGTTATCACTGGTAGCGGCACAGCAACAGACGAGTGTTTCGACTTAAAGTTATTGGAGTTAATGGATAACATATGTTATTGGATAACATAATTTGTAATATTTTGCAGTCAATGATTTACTGTCATCCATCAAGAAAAATCTACAAGGAATGATTTCCAAACCAGAATGAACTAAAACATTAATTGCCGTTTGTCAAAATACTGACTTTACTCTAGGAGAGTGGCGCTCACACATGGAAACAGTTTCTCTGCCCTTTCTTCCTAGCAAAGCATGTAAACTTACCGGAGGCCGAAATTATGCAATGCCATTGTTTTGTTTGCCTGTAAAACATAACTTTACAGTGGAAACAATTCGATGCGCAATAGCAATCCGTGTTATGTGCTGCTAGGGATATACTAACCGCTTCATTGTGTGTGCAAAAGTTCAGCCGTTCGCTTGTTTTAAATCTCTTCTGACTCACGGGGGTGATTTGCGTGTCTTTTTTTAGTTTGTCTTATGTTGACAGGAGTGTTGCCGGTGCAAAGCTGTAACGTCAGTTTTCAGTGAATCATAAAGTCATTTGTTTGTAAAGGAAACATAGCTTGCCCCGACAATTTTTTTGTCCTGTTTTCTTAGTGCTGCAGAATTCGATGAAACATAGAAATCACGGATCTAAGCAATTTATATGGTCAGGGGACATTAAGGTGAAGAAATATTTTGAAAATAACAAGCAAACGCGACAAAGACTAGAAAGGCCTGGCCATTCCTATCTGTCTATCCATCTGCCCCTCCTTGGGCACATTTCTGGGTAACGGGCTGGACCAGTTAGTGTAGCTAAAGATAAGAGCTCTGTAAAATGGAAGAAATTCTTTTGACAGTCTTCTGTCAGTTATATTAAGGGGCCTAGAGACTCTAGGCTAGAGTGATTACATAAATAAATCGGTCTTGCCCACAGGAAATCCTGGTTTCTACTCTAGAACCATAACAAGCATTGGAATCTCATATCCTCCTAAATAGCAAGAAAAGAGGTGAACACCCCCAGCTGAAATGCAAACATGGTTTAGAGAAAATCCTTTTTACACGAAGTCGTAGTCTACTTGTCACAGCCTTTATGTCGTGAGGCCGAGTCACGTGGCTGGCCTTTTAAATGAAAAATAACACATACAGCCCATTCTCTTCCACAGAGAGCATAAATCACTGACCTCTCAAACTGACAGCTTTTTTGTAGTTCCCAAGCGGTGCCACAATGGTTGGAGGCATGAAATGTACTGAAAAAAAGAAGGGAAGGAACCTTTACAAGCCCTCTAGGAAAGACAAGAAGATGACTGCATTCTTCTGTTAATGTCTGAATAGAAATTGGAAAATAAGGCTGGAAAAGTATTTTATTTTTATTTAACAGAATTAAAAGTCTTGCAAACGTTCTTGCCTGCATCGAGCAGAGCAGCCTGAGAAGAATTATGGCCCCAATAAAGGAAATAAGCAATGCGCTGTTTGCGACCTGAGTGCTGGCAGGGAGGGGCCCTGGAGAGAGACTTGAGATGCATGTGAGGCTAATCAAGTTGCACATCACTGCTTCTAAGTTTAGCTAAAAGTATTCACGCTCTCCCTAATAAACCACCACAGGCATATGAAGCAAAATCAGCAGGTAGATAAGCATGAAATAATCAGGAATTAAGATGTTGGGGTGTTGTGGCTTGGTGCTTTTCGCGTGTAAGAAGGAGTGCAAAGCCATGACAAGGAAAATGCTGCATCATGCCAGTCGTGTCCAGTAAAACCTAAGGGTAATTTAAATAGTTTCAAGATAGCACTAATTGACAATAAGCAATTTAAACTTGTGGATTAATTCAAGACTTGACTTTGTTTCACATAGAAAGAGGTGCCAGTGCCCTTCGACAGTCCTGAAGAGGCCACGAGTTTCGAGGCCGAAACGCGTCGACACAAGCTTAGTGGGATCAAGGGTCTTTGTAATCAATTAACTGATAGACAAAATAGTTAGAGCACTACATAATACCTTTGAAAAAATAGTTAGGTGTTTTTCAGCTGGGTGCCAACCCCTTGGTCACCTATACAAGACAGGATCACATTGCAAATTGTGCTACAGTGACCTTAATAAGGTATATTGTTGGGCATAACCCTTATTTATGTATTGTTTGTGATTTTTTATGAGTATCTGTTTTTCGTAATTTATGTAAGAGTTGGAAATTTGATGTACATTTATTTGTGTCTTAATATGCGCTACCATGATGAGGTATACACTGCAGCTTGTAAATAAATTAAACAAATATGGGAAAGTAATTCACCCTATTAACCAAAAGTGAGTATTTGGTTATTAAAATAATGAGTAGATTTGTCCCTGCCTGCTATTTTTTGTGATTTTGTCCAGAATATGTCGGCATAATAGCAGAACTCTGGTGGCTTTCTTTGATGTTCGCAGTGCTTTCTCTTCACTATAGTATGCCCAAATATAAAGAGCTGATGGATGTCAATACTTTTTTTCTCTTCTATGTTCAAACTTGTTTGAAAAAACATGAAGATTTAAATCATTATTTTTAATTTTACATTACTACCCGTTGTTTCCTCATAACGGCAGACATTTTGTACAGCAATGTAACTCATCAGACTTCTCAAAGTATTTTAGTTATTTTAAACAATTTTCTTTGAAATTCAGCTTTTTCTTCTAATTTCATTTTATTAAGTTATCTCAACTGCTGCTTAATACAAGCAGTGGTATTTTTAGAGGCTTTTCAGGCATTTATTCAGAAAGAGTTTCAAGGGTTTGATGAACGTTGATGAGAAATGCTTCACTTAACTTACTTTTGTCTAATAAACAACAAGTGCTGTTCATTCCTATGAGTATTTATTAATTATTAGGGGTGCTAGTGGAGCTAATCACTAGCTGAATGTGCATTGCCCAGTTAACTTCAGACATTCTGTGGAATTCATTCACCCAATCAAATCACCCATGAGGGTATCAAAGGCATTGGAGTTGCTGCTTGCTTCGTGGTGGTCTGCTCATTGGAACAGCCAAGTCTTGAGTCTTTTCCTGAGTTTCTGGAACAATGGGATGGTCCAGAGGTGAAGGAGAAGGTCGTTCCAAGCTTTGGCCACCAGGTATGAGAAGGAGCATCCACTGCTGTTGCTTTGGCAGATTCAGGGGTTTCTGCGAGGAAGAGGAAAGCGGATTGAAGGTGTCTGGCTGGTTGGTGGAAGGTCAGGCGTTTGTTGATGTAAGCTGGTTCTTCATTGTACAGGGCTTTGAATGCGTGTGTGAACATCTTGAATTTGGCAACTATTCTTGATAGGGAACCAGAGTAGCTTCTTGAGGTGGGGTGTGATGTGGGATCATCTGGGGAGGTCAATGATGATCCTGGCCATCCTGGATATAGGTCTCCAGGGTTCTATAAATATCCATACATATTTTCATCATCAGAACAAGAAATGTTAAACCTTCATATTCATATAAACTTAGGGCCATATTTACAAGTGGCTTGCGCCACCCGTGTGTCACTTTTTTTTGATGCACCAATAGTGCAGGCCCATATCTACAAGGCCTCTTTGCATGGCTTTACATGCCCTAGATACGGAGTAAGGCAACGCAACTCAAGTCATGGCGTTGCCTTACTCTGCATCAAAGGGCATTCCATGGATGTTGTAGTGGGTGTTGCCATGCAACACCCATGGATTTTGACGCATTCCTAGATTTACAAGGATTTGTAAACCTGAAAATGCGACAAAAGCCAATGCCTCTCCACAGGAGGCATAAAGGAAGCGCAACAAGGAGAAACACTTTTTTCTGTATTCGATCTTTCATAGATTCACATGCTGGAATCATTCCCCGTCGTCAAAGTGGGAGTCCTATGGAACTATAATAAAGCAATGTCTATTACTATAATAGATAGACTGGCATTGAACAATATTTTTTATAGCCTATTAAGGTCTTTTTTTAAAAAAAAGGCCAAACCACACACTTTAGCCAATTAGGCCACAGCACCTTCTAGAAAACTCCCAACAGAGGAGGATTCCCTCAGATTTCCTAGCGCACGTTGTGTGATGGGAGTCTCTTTGAGCTCTGCTCAATCTACTAGTTTTCTCTCAGCACTTCAAAGGATTTTATTCTTCAAGATCATCACTAATTCTACCACATACATATTTTGACTGGACAGCATGACCCAATTCACTAAAGAAGGATTACTCGGATCCTGTGACACTTGTGGAAAAAAGAGACTCCATTCGGATGACCCTCATAAGAAATGTATATATTGCCTCTATCCGGACCATAAGGTGAGAGACTGTAAAATCTGTCACACCTTTTCTCAGAAGAACTTAAATGACAGGGAGGATAGACTCTTACTGTGGCACCAGCGGCAATGAACTAAGGAGTGCCCTTTATCTGAGGAGGACAGTGACCAATCTTCATCCTCCCTCAAGAGAGATAGATCTAAAGAGAACGTCTCTTCACCTTCCCTCTTCCTCAAAAAGGACAAAAGTGCCTCAAAAAACGTTCACTCAGAGCCTACAATTCCTACCCTAACTAAAGCACTTCCCAAACATGCTTCACCGTCTTAACAGTCGATGAGCGCCCACTGAAGAAAGCCTCAAGCTCCACGTTTGTATTCTCGTAAACAATGGCACAGTCGACAACTTCTTCACTGACAACAGTGTCTACAGTGACAACGATGACATCAACATAGACGTTTATACAGCCTCACCTCCTATTATCGTCTCCTCTTCACCACTGCCTTCGACAATGATCAAAACAACGGAAATCTTAAAGCCCCCGTTGACAAAGATCCCTCCTCCGATGCCTCTTCTGAAGTTACCAACGATGATGAAGTTTCCATCAACGGCACAGTCCTCACCGGCACAATCCCATTTGCCATCGATGCCACAATTCATAACAAGGATATCATTGATGATGATACTGTCAACGATGAGTTCATTAACCCTAATACCAACGACTATAGACTCATTGACGATGCCATCAACACCGAGGATTAGTCCGTCAATTAGGTAGTCGATGGGGATCGTTGACAAGAAAAGCATTGACTATTCACCGGTCGACACCAGCAGCAAAGATTACTGTAGAGACATTTCCTCCATTGTGTTTAATCCCTGCATGGGTAAATCTTCTAGATACACAATTCTTCTGGACCACACCACTGCAAGTAAGGTGCTGCCCTACCAAACTCACCTCTTAGATGAGGATGATGGTTCCAATAAGGAGAGTCCCTTTGGAATGGCTTGTAGCACGTCCCACCTGCATGTTAAACGCCAGGACTTTAAGGATGATGACGAGCACTATCATGAAGAGCACTATAACTCTGCAAGAGAGTACTTAGGACAATACCAAGATGACTATTCAAACCTAGGTCAACAGGAACCTTCCATTCAAATGCACATGTCTCTGGTGAGCAATTTATAGAGTATGCTCCAAGATTATTACTGCAGGTTTCCACCATCTGCTTCTGCGACTCCTAGACAACAATTACCAAAGCCTGCACCTTTTTCACAAACACCTAGCCCGCAGCCAGCACAGTTGCTTGATGCACATGTCATCCCTCTACTTATGCTAGTGGATACCTTGGCTGACCACCCAGCTGACGATGCTCTTTCTACAGATGAAGACAGAGAAGAAAGTGAAATAAAGGACAATACATCAGTTCACAATGAATGGGACAACTATCTCATCCCCACTCCATTCCCACCGGTGGCGGCACCAGTAAATTCTCCACCACAGGACATTGGCGGCTTCCATAATTCAATGGAGAGCAGCCAAACGATTTGAACTTCCACTGCTTACCAAACAGACTGTTTCCTATATGATTTTAAAGAACAGATCAAGAAATTGGTGAGGGCTTTCCCAATTATAGATTTTATTTGTCTAGAAGGTCTTAAAGCCATGAAGAACCCGGCTACGGTTTCAGCCATCGTCCCCTGGTTAGATAAGAAGTAAAAAGCTCCAGATGACTCTCCAACTTGTCTTACTGGGCAGCCGAAACCAGACTCTCTGGTATCGCAAGTAGCGCAATGGCGATCTAAGAATCCATCCACACCACTTTCCTTTCCTCCGGACAGGGATGATCATCGACTCGATAATACTGGCAAGAGATACTCTTCCATGGCAGCCACAACAGAAAAAGTAGCAAACTCACTGGCTAGACTGGGCCATTATGTGGTCAAATGTATCTACCTTCATTGAATTGCTGCCAGAGGATGCCAAACACAAAGCTTTAAAGATTCTCCAGGAGGGTGAAAGAATATTGACAGAGATAATTTACTGCGCAATTAATGTTGCCAACACTGGGTTCATACAAACTGCGGCAGAGGATATTCTTCACACACAAGATTGGCTAAAACCCACTTCCTTCCATCCGGAAATTCAAAGTAAAATACTGGACATGCCATTTGATGGTGAATCGTTATTTGGCAAACACTTGGATGATGCCCTACAATCCATCAAGGCAGACTGGCTTATTCATTCAGGGGAGGTTACCAGCCCTACCAGCAACGGTATTAATTGGGAAAAGCACAATACCATCCCCAATATGTACAACAGAGGTAATTTAGACACCCACCAGTGGTCGCATATAAGCATTCAACCAGGTGAAAATTGGGCAGGGATGCAAACAGAAAGCCGTGACCACAATCCACAATTTGGTACAGACTACCCCTATTTCTCTGACAACCTGGATTGGAGATCGAATTGCAAACCAGTTTCATCAATGGCCCACAATAACATCAGACAAGTGTGTTCTCAATGTGATCCTCCAAGATTCTTTAAATACCCCTCCAACAAGGCCACATTCCACTCACTGAACACAGCTCCTCAAAGAGATATCCATCATGTTGAAAAAGGGAGCAATAGAAGTTGTTCCAACACTTCAGATGGGATGCAGATTCTATTCCAGTTTCTTTCTAGTCAAAACCCCCTCAGGGGATTGTCTCCCCATTCTTAACCTCCCAAGGGTGAACACATTTTTGAAGAAGCAATCTTTTTGCATGGTGACACTTCTGGATGTATTTCACCTCCTCAACACAGAAGATCATATCATTGGAACTCCAAGACACATACTTCCACATCCCAATACACTTAAAACACCATAAATTCCTCCCCTTCAAGGTAGCCAGTAACCACTTACAACTCAAGGTCCTTCCATTCAGGCTAAAATCACCCCCCAGGATTTTTACCAAGATGCTAACCCCAGTATTGGCTCATCTCAGACAACAAGGAATTCAAGTCTTTCCATACTTGGACGAATGGCTTTTAAAAGCTCCGACACATCAACAAGCAGCAACAGCCAAGTCCATCAGCCTTTCATTGTTCACCAAACTCAGCCTCACTATCAACCATCAGAAATCTCACGTAGAACCCACAATACACCTGACATTCTTCAGAGCCGTCCTAGGCATGGTGAAAGACAAAGTATTCCCCTCTCAGGACAGGCAGAGGAGGATTCAAAACTAGCTCACAAACTGTCTACAAAAAAGGCAGTTTCTATCCAGACCTACAAATCCTTCATGTGAATGATGTCTTCCTGCATACCCTTCACCCAAATTGCCAACTATAGATGTGTTCACTTCAAGAAGAAGTGGACAGACAATGGCTCCAGGCACAGGGGTCTTACGAGGACCACATTCAAATAAATTTAGCAATGAAAGTAGCCATGTCTTGGTGGACACTAGCTTCAGATCTGTCCAGAGTACTCTCATATTTTCACCAAATTCCCAACTATGTCAAAACAACAGATGCCTCCCTAGAAGGTTGCGGTGCCCACCTACAGAACTTACAGATAAGTAGCAAGTGGAGTCCAGGTGAAACAAAACTTCACATCACCCAATTGGAGGTCAAAGCTATTGCCTTAGCACTGAAGTAATTTCTCCCCAGGATAGCACAGTCATTGGGTGCTCATATGCATAAAAAATAACACCAGTATGTTTCATCTCAACAAACAGGGGGTAACTTGCTTACCAGCCCTATCGCATCAGGCGCGGGACATCTGGAACTGGGCTGTTCAATATCAAATCTCGCTCACAGCAGACAATGTACCAGGGGTGTCCAACCTCCTTGCAGACTCACTAAGTAGGACCAGCATTCCTTACCACAAGTGGAAGCTAGACCAGCACATTCTGGACAGACTCTTCTACTGGTGGGGCAAGCCAAACTTGGACCTATTCGCTACGAGAGAGAACAAGACATGCCCATTCTTTGAAAGTTGGCATTGCCAAGATGGATTGTGGGGGACTGTTTTTTTTTTATTAGATGGTCAGGAATCTATGCTTACGCTTTTCCCTGATTCCATTGATCCCAAAGGTGCTCAACAAACTGAAGAGAGAGCCTTACTGACTTCTCCCCATAGCCCTCCCATGCACTCAACGGTTCTGGTTCATGGAGCTCCTTCTCCTCTCAGACCAACCCTATGTCCGGCTAAAGACGGTGCCAGAATTGTTGACCATGAACCAGGGCCAGGTCCAGCAACCAGACCCGACATTACCACATGTATCGACCTGGATCCTGACTTCAATGAATTCTCCATGATAAACATTCCAGCAGACCACAGGGAAATTCTTGCCAAAGCAAGACTGGACACAACAGCACAACTTATAAACTCAAGTGAAAACGCTTCTGCCTTTGGTGTGTGGGCTCCAACGTCCATCCTATCACATCACCGCTGGAGCAAATCCTCCTATATCTGCCTCACCTGGCAAGATCTGGCTTGACTTATTCTTCAATAAGAGTGCACCTGGCGAAAATTTCCAGGTTTCGATGCTTCAGTGATGCACTGTGTCTATGGTCTAGCCGCATGGTAAAACAATTTCTTAAAGGCCTTTTTCAGACTTTTCCTCCTGTCTGAAAACCTCCACTAGTGTGGCACCTAAATGTAGTGTTGGGATAGCTCATGAAACCATCATTTGAGCCCATCCACAAGGCTCAATTGAAGTACCTTACTTGGAAAACAACACTTTTACTGTCTCTAACATCTGCCAAAAGAATAGGTGACATTCACACCTTTACCATCAAGGAACCCTTTCTTCAATTCATGTCAGACAGTGTTGCACTTGGGACCAATTCTAAGTTTATTCCCAAGGTGCTGTCAGAATGAACCACCTGAATGAACCAGTGGTTCTCTGAACATTCTTCCCAAATCCTCAAACAGTTGCAGAAAAATCTTTGCATTCTCTAGACGTCAAACGATGCATTAAGTATTGCTTACAGAGGATCCATCAGCTCCATAAAGCAGGCCAATTGCTTCTGGCATATGGTGGTATCAGGAAAGGTCTTCCAGAAACTAAACAAATAGATGGATTGCATCAACTAAACAATTTTGTCATGAACAAGCAGGAAAGCCATTGCAGGACAAAGTCAAGGCACATTCAATCAGAGCTGTTTCCACATCTGCAGCTCTTTTTGCTAGAGTACCTCTCCAGCAAATCTCCCGAGCAGCAATGTGGCCCAGTAGACACACATTTACAAAGCCTTATTGCCTGGATGAGACTCCAAAAACCAATGCGGCGGTGGGGCAGGTAGTGTTTAGTAAGGTGAGCCTCTTTTACTGTTTCCCACACTCTGCCAAATGGATGTTAATATGGTATGATTATTCTTCTCTTCCTTTATTGCTTGTTATTCTGATTCAAGCATGTGAATCTATGAAAGATCCAATACTGAGATGAAAATTAGTTACTTACTGTAACTGTGGTTCTCCAGTATTGGTATCTTTCATAGATTCACATGCGACCCACCCTCCTCCCCTTAGAGGTTCCCTCAGACATATAGAGTATTGAGGTTTCTTCCTTCTTAAAAAAAGACAGAGCTGGATATAAATTCTATAGCTCAATGCCAGTCTACCTATTATAGTAATACACATTGCTTTATTATAGTACATTAGGACTCCCACTTCAGCGATGGAGAATGATTAGATCCTGTAAATCTATGAAAGATACCAATACTAGAGAACCACAGTAATAGGTAAGTAACTAATTTTCTTACTTCCCCTCATTTTTATCTTATTCTGCAGCACACACAGAAAGAGGAAAACACTTTTTGTGATTGTTTTTGTGCAGGAAGGTGTCCCTTTCTGCACAATACAATCATCTCCACAACTCAGACACCCTTCCACCATGGTGCAAGGGTGCCTGCATTGGTGCATGGCAGCCCTCTGTGCACCAGCACAGGGGATAAGGAGAGGAATGGGCTGTATATTGTAGATACAACGCATTCCTGCCTTTTGCTTTTGACGCAGGTCAGCACAGAAAGAAGACTTGCAGTTCTGCCCTGCGTCAAAAGATTGTAAACATGCCCCACAGTGTATCTTGCCAACAATCAGAGAGCTCATGATTATGATTTTTCTTCAGATTTCCAAAGAAATGTATTCTCCAAATTCTGAAAATACTAAAGTGGATGTTGTAGGAAGTTGGCTCTGTATATACTATCTCAAAGTGAGAGATAGTGTGCACAGAGTCCAAGGGTTCCCCTTAGAGGTTGATAGTGGCCAAATTAGATAATACTAATGCTCTATTTTGTTGTAGTGTGGTCGAGTAGTAGGTTTATCAGAGGGCAGTGTTAAGCATTTGTTGTACATACACAGGCAATAAATGAGGAACACACACTCAAAGACTTAACTCCAGGACAATAGTTTTTATATAGAAAAATATATTTTCTTAATTTATTTCAGAACCACAAGATTCAAGATTTGAAGTAAATACAGAAAATGCAAGGTACTCCACACAGGTAAGTAAGGAACTTTGAATTAGAGCAGTAACATACACAGTATAGGTAAAAATGGCAATAAGCGATTTTAAAAAGTGGACTCAATGCAAAAATCAACCGGTCCTGGGGGAGGTAAGTATTGGTTAGTTTCTCAGGTAAGTAAAGCACTTACAAGTTCAGTTTCCTGGGCATAGGCAGCCCACTGTTGGGAGTTCAAGGCAACCCAAAAGTAACGGCACCAACAAAACGGGGCTGGTAAGGTGCAGAGGTCAAAGGAGGGCCCAAAACACATAGGCGCCTATGGAGAACAGGGGTGCTCCGGTTCCAGTCTGCCAACAGGTAAGTACCTGCGTCTTCGGAGGGCAGACCAGGGGGGGTTTGTAGAGCACTGGGGGGGAGACAAGTAGGCACACAAAACACACCCTCAGCGGCACAGGGACGGCCGGGTGCAGTGTGCTTAGTAGGTGTCGGGTTTTCAATAGAAGTCAATGGAGGGATGAGGGGGTTATTCTAGCGGTGCAGGCAGGGCACAGGGGGACTCTCGGGCCAGCCACCGACTGGGCTAGGCAGAGGGTCGCCTGATGGTCACTCCTGCACTGGAGTTCGGTTCCTTTTGGTCCTGGGGGCTGCGGGTGCAGTGCTTGGTCCAGACGTCAGGGTCCTTGTTCCAGGCAGTCGTGGTCAGGAGGGGCCTCTGGATCCTCTCTGCATGCGTCGCTGTGGGGGTGCCCGGGGGTCATCTCAGGTTACTCACGAGGGCGCAGTCGCCTGGGAGTCCTCTCTGCAGTATTGGTTCTCTGGAGCTCGAGCAGGGGGCGTCTGCTGCAGAGTGTGAAGTCTCACGCTTCCGGCGGGAAGAGTGAGTTCTTTGGAAGTTGCTAAAAAGTTGCAAAGTTGTTGCTGTTTTTGACGGGGCAGTCCTCTGAGGCTTCAGAGGTCGCTGGTCCCTGTCGGATGCGTCTCTGTGCACGTTCTTTGAGTCTGGAGACAGGCCGGTAGGGCTGGGGCCAAGTCAGTTGTCATCTCCGTCATCTCTGCAGGGCTTTCAGGTCAGCAGTCCTTCTTCTTTGTGTAGGTTGCAGGAATCTGATTTCCTGGGTTCTGGGTCGCCCCTAAATACTAGATTTAGGGGTGTGTTTTGGTCCGGAGAGCAGTAGCCAATGGCTACAGTCCTGGAGGGTGGCTACACCCTCTTTGTGCCGCCTCCCTGAGGGGAGGGGGGCACAACCCTAATCCTATTGGGGGAATCCTCCAATCTCAAGATGGAGGATTTCTAAAGGCAGGGGTCACCCCAGCTCAGGGCACCTTAGGGGCTGTCCTCACTGGTGGGCGGCTCCTCCTTGTTTTCCTCATTATCTCCTCCAGCCTTGCCACCAAAAGTGGGGGCAGTGGCCGGAGGGGCGGGCATCTCCACTAGCTGGGATGCCCTGGGGTGCTGTAACAAAAGGCATGAGCCTTTGAGGCTTATCGCCAGGTGTTACAGTTCCTGCAGGGGGAGGTAAGAAGCATTGCCACCCAGTACAGGCTTTGTTCCTGGCCACAGAGTGACAAAGGCACTCTCCCCATGTGGCCAGAAACTCGTCTGGTTGTGGCAGTCTAGCAGAGACTGGTCATCCTAGCAATAGGAGTCGGATTGGTATTCAGGGGGCATCTCTAAGATGCCCTCTGGGTGCATTTTACAATACATTCCACACTGGCATCAGTGTGCATTTATTGTGCTGAGAAGTTTGATACCAAACTTCCCAGATTTCAGTGTAGCCATTATGGAACTTTGGAGCTACCCTGCACTTACAATGTCTAAGGTTTTGCTTAGACACTGTAGGGGCATAGTGCTCATGCACGTATGCCTTCACCTGTGGTATAGTGCACCCTGCCTTAGGTCTGTATGGCCTGCTAGATGGGTGACTTACCTATGCCACAGGCAGTATGAGGTGGGCATGGCACTCTGAGGGGAGTGCCATGTCGACTTAGTTATTTTCTCCCCACCAGCACACACAAGCTATGGGGGAGTGTGCATGTGCTGAGTGAGGGGTCCCCAGGGTGGCATATGACATGCTGCAGCCTTAGAGACCTTCCCTGGCATCAGGGCCCTTGGTACCAGGGGTACCATTTACAAGGGACTTATCTGTGTGCCAGGGCTGTGCCAATTGTGGGAACAAAGGTACAGTTTAGGGAAAGAATACTGGTGTTGGGGCCTTGTTAGCAGGGTCCCAGCACACTTTCAATCATAACTGGCATCAACAAATTGCAAAAAGTCAGGGGGTAACCATGCCAAGGAGGCATTTCCTTACAGATGTTGATTTTTGCATCATCTTGAAAATGGGTTCGGGGGCGTGGCGAGGCGCCCAACATGGCGGACACTTGATCTAGCGGCGCCAGACCTGGGTCGAACCATCTACCCCAGATCTGTCCCCAACAAAACGAAGAAGCCGCACAGCTTACTGTGGTGAGTTGGAGAGGTGCCGGGATGCTTCGTGGCCCGGAGTTGGAGCGGTGGCACCTGTGTGGGGACAACGACTGATGGCGGCGGCCTACGGAAAGGCCTCCCTTGCGCCCGATACCTCCTTCTCCTGTCCCCCGAACGGCCCGGCACTGGGACGTGGACGGTGAGAGTGCACTGAAGGCAGGCCAGGTATATCCGGCCCAGGCAGGGGGCTGGACTGAGCTGAACGCAGTGCCTGGTGGCCACGCTACGTGGAGAGTACGCTTTGCTGTGGGCCCACACGCACGAGAAGCCCGTTGACGGACTGCGGCCTACTGGTGCTCCCAGGAGGTGGCAGTGGAGGCCTGCTCCTGCACCAGCGACCGGGTGAGGGTGACTGGTTCTATGTGTGGAGGCATGGCAAGAATGTCATCTGGGGCCCGGCCAGGGCGTGCAAATTGACGCAGCCAGCTGTAGGCGGGGTGGGAACCATGGGAGAGCCTGATTACAGTACAGCAGTAGCAGAGGGCCTCGGACTGCGCACTGACTCTGAGAGTGGCCCCAAATAGAAACAGCACGGTGAGCTTTGTGGCTTGAAAGAAAACGCTATGGTGCTGTGACGTGCGAGGCCACCCTCCGATATGGAAAACCTTTACCAGTGTTAAAGCACTGCTCCATGGGGAGACTGTGGTGGAGACAGGAGGTGGCAACTGGGGGTGCAAGGAGCTGAGTGGCCTGGAGGCTGGCCCCAGTTTCATCCCCTTAACAAGGCACAGGGCGGTGGCCGGTGGCCGGCAGCAGGTGGCAGATGCCGGCAATCACTAGATCAGCCTGCCTCAGGGGGCCCAGTCCAGGCTATGAATGACCGCTTCATCCACACCCTGAGGGAATTGTGGGGCGCTAGGGCCCATTCTGTACCACCAGAAACTGGGTAGAAGTGACAGATTCCACGCACAACTCAAGGGGGTGAAAATCTGGAGCAGCGTGTGTGCCCCTCTGACCTTACGGTGACAATCCCTCGATAAAATAGGGCGCAATAAAACTAAAGGCCCCAGGATGGAGGAATATGAACAGCGCCACTCCCCATCCTCGGAGGACTCGCCTTCCTCCATGCCACCTGAATGTGTTCCCCCTACGAGAGCAGAGACACCAGGGAACAAGCTAGATCTTATCTTACGTGAGACAAGTGACCCCAGAGAAATCATGGAACAGAAGCTTGGTGTTATCACCACAGAACTCAACCTGCTGAAAGATGTTCAGCATAAAGGCAGATCAATACTCCATGTTGAAACAACTGAGCAAGCAAGAGAACAACTTCAAGGCCGAGCTGAGGATGCTGAAGGTAGAGCACACAGGAATAATATCTGGATAGTGGGCATGCCAGAAGGTACTGAGGAAGATCGACCCACGCAGTATATCGAGTCTTGGCTACAATCGATGGTGGCTCCTGAGGGCCTGTCTGCTCTCTTCATAGTCGAAAAGGTGCACCATGGGCCTGCCAAGAGACCCATCCCCAGAGCCCCGCTGTGGCCAATAGTGGCTAAAATACTGAATTATAGGGACAGAGACATGTTTCTTCGGGCTGCGCAGTAATGCGCGCCAGTCATGGTGGATGACTCCAGAGTATCTCTACCCGGACTACACGATGTTGGTCCAGCGTCACCGGGCTTCCTTCTAAGAAGTCAAGAAACACCTTAGAGCACACAGCCTTGTATATGCATTGATCTTTCCTGCAAAACTGAAAGTGTTACATGAAAGATGCTCTCATATCTTTGACTCTCCAATGGCTGCCAGGGAATGGCTTGATCAGAATTTTCAAGGAACGCGGAATGACCAACAACAGGAGTTTACATCACAGAGCTCTGGTCATCGGAACCGGGCCACCCGCCATAAACAAGACGCTGTACACAATGGAGGGAGAGGTCCATCCCCAAGGCAGGCACGTAAGAGTCAACTGGAGGCCATCCAACTCGCTACTACTCTGTGGGACCTCAACCGTAGGTCTAGCACAGAATCATCTACTGGTGGGGATCTGTGAAAAGGGATGGCTGCCAATGTTGTTCCTCGACCCCACTTGAAAGATACTGTGGAGAGACCCGCCAGATCATCGTGCAGCGACTTAGATCGCTGCTCTGATGCCTCTATGATGATTCTGTGACTATCAGCCTTCATTACATTGATACTTCCTCATTTATGTGTAACATCCTTGTATTATGAGCATGATGTTGGGGATATCTATATATGTAGCTAATTACTGATCAGACCTGAGTCTGGACCATGATGAGGTGGTATGACTCAAGTACAAATGTATGGTTTGGCGTTGGAGCCACGGCACCCCATTAGAATAAGCCTTACTATTTTTCTGTTTCTACAGTTTGTTATGTAAGTTACATTGGTCAAGCACAGTTGTCTACACTGGACCACGTATTTGGTAGGGCTGTTACTTGTTATTAGTCTGCTTCCGTCATCATTGATACACAGGGGGAATGCAGTAGGTCCATGGGGCTGAAATTGACACTTTCTACATCAAGGACAATGGCCTTGGTTACTAAATCATACAATACAATTACTTGTAATATTAGAGGACTTGGGACACCATATAAACAGCACAGGGTGCTAGCGCAATTACACAGAAGTCACGCTCATCTTGCCTTCTTGCAGGAAACCCACCTTACTACACCTGAAGCCCTACAACTACAGTGCAAGTGGTAGGGACAATTGATCTACACCTCCTTCTCGGCATATGCCAGGGGAGCAGCCATATGAATAAGGGCAGGAATTCCGTTTTCAGTTCAAGATACTAAAATTGACTAACAAGGTAGATATGTACTACTCAAGGGTCTCCTGGATGGAGAGCAGATAGTACTGGGCTGCTTTTTGCCCCACACCAGGACCAAGATGCTTTTTATGCGCGCTTGTCTAATGTGCTGGCAGAATGGGCTCACCTCTCTTGGGTATTATGGGGTGACTTAAATGCGGTGCCGGATGTGGTCCTCAACTACTCGCACCAACCCATTTGAGTGCCGCACAGGTTCGCCAGGCCAGAGCTTTGCGACAGTGGGTGGAGGGGTGGGACATGGTGGATGTCTGCCGGTACCATAATGTGGACGCTATGGAATATTCCTTTTACTCCTACCCACATAAGCTCCATTCCCGCTTAGACCGATTTTTATGTACCACTAGCTTACAACCCCACATAACTCATGCCACATATTTAGGTAAGACACTGTCTGACCATAACCCACTCGAGATCCAACTTAACTGGGGAAGGGTACCCACCCCAATACCAACCTGCAGCCTACACTCTTGGAAGACAAGGTTTATAGAGAGACATTAGCTACTACTATAGACCCACATTTTTCAGAAAATACAGACACAGCCACATCGCCACTGACTGAATGGGAGGCTTCCAAAGTGATTATTCCGGGGTCCTCCATTTCTATGAAGGTGGGAGCACGTGTCAAAATACTGACAGACCTCACACAACTAGAAGATGAGTTGGGGGCTTTAGAGCGAGAGGCGATACTAGATGACGCCAAAACAGAGCAATTTCAAGCGGTACGGATCCAGCATGCAGAACTCCTAGACGCTTGCAAGTGGTAGATTACAGATCTTATACCCAGAGGACCCATGTGGAGGCGGACAAACTGAATGCCCTGCTTGCTAAGTTAATCAGGCCACGGCCGTCTCACATGACTACATCAATGATACAATCCCCACAGATGGGTTTAGTAACTAGCCAAACTAGCATTTCGTCTCTACTATGCGGATTTGTACGCAGCACCTCCACCAGTAGACCAACACTCCATACATACATTTCTGCACTGCCATCCGCTCCCACAGGTGACAGCATTAGAAAGAGAGGCGCTGCGAGCTTTAATCACGACTACCGAGATTTGCGAGTCATTAAAAGAGATGGCACATGATAAAACACCTGGCTCTGACGTATTGGCAGTTTAAGTTTATGCCACATACCCTAATCACTTGCTTCCCCACCTTGAGAAGTTGCATAAGAGGTCACTCAAAGAAGGATTGCTTCCAGCTACAACTCGAGAAGCGGTAGTGACCTTGCTTCTTAAACCGGATGGACCCACCACACGGATGTCATCCTATAGACCCATGTCTATTCTAAACACAAACTATAAACTCCTCAGTAAAGTATTGGTATGCAGACTACTCCCACTACTCCCACGCCTGCTACATAGGGACCAATGTGGATTTGTTCCACGCTGTGGAACATCAATAAATATCCGCCGACTATTTCAGTTGATGGATGAGTCGAAACACCAATATCCATACGCCGGCTGCATCGCCATAGATATGCGGCAAGCATTTGATACTCTCAGTTGGCAATATCTGTTGGCATTTCTGAAAGCCTATGGCATACCTCCAGAATTTATTTGGTGGGTGAGGCTCCTGTACAAGGCCCAACTGCCAGGGCCAAGACAGCAGTGCATATATCCGTCTCTTACCCCATATGCCGTGGAACTAGACAGGGTTGTTCTCTGCCCCCATCTTGTTTGTACTAGCATTGGAGCTCCTGGCACAACACCTTCACAGCAGCAATTTCAAGCGGTACGGATCCAGCATGCAGAACTCCTAGACGCTTGCAAGTGGTAGATTACAGATCTTATACCCAGAGGACCTCGGCACGGTTCTGCAAGGCTTGGTATCACTTGGCAGCGCTTGTGAATTGCTTCTGCACTGGATCCAATGAGGATTTAGTGGGGAGCTGTGCAGCTCTGCATTGGATCTAGTGAAGACTTTGACGAAGAGCTGTGCGGTGCAGCTCTGTGATGGATCCAGTAAGACTTTCAGTCGGGAGCTGTGAGGATCTGTCGGTTCCTACATTGGGTCGTGTGAAGCTTTCAATGAGAAAGAACATGGCTCTGCAGGCCTTTGCTTCGCTCCGCTTTGGACCTTCAGTTAAGCAGGGAAAAGTACACTATGACCCTATGCAAGGTCCCAGGACCTTGAGGACAACACTTTGAAGTCAGAACACACTCCCACAGAGAACAGCAGAGAAGACCAGGTCAGGCCCAGTTGGTCTGGTCAGATTGAACTCAGAGAAATCCTCTGGATACTTGTGTCTCTGAGGTTCACACAGGAGGTCGACCAACTGTGGAGTCACTTCTTGGTCCTGGATATGTGTAGGAGCAGGTCCAGCCCTTGATGCCTATCTTCACAGATTCCACAGCAGATTCACTCCACCTTCTGTCTTCCACAGTTTTGAAGAGGGCTCTGAGCGTGCTACGTTTATACCCGGTGTCAGCCTGTGGTTGGGGAAACACCGAGCCACCACCTAACTAAGGAGGTAAAGGTTCCCAGGGGTGCCCCCTACCGACTTTTGCAACACTTCCTGTGCATTTAACTATAAACTAACCCACAGTGCCTTTCTCTACCTAAAACCTATATGGCAGAACCTTTCTTCTTTTGCGCAGAGTTCTGGCACACCTCATGGTGTAGCCTAGGGAAATTAGGAACTTCCCCTGCAAACCATTTCTGAAACTCCCCACAATGAGATTCTTCCCATACTGGCTACTTGGACAATGGCAGGGATAGGCATCAGTGTTTAATTTATAAAACAATTAAGTACCACAGCCCAAGGCACTTTATATGGTCTCAGGTTTGAGACCATATTCTCCCTCAAGAAGTGTCTTTAAATCTGAAATGACAGTGCACTGAACACCTCTCCAGGATAAGAAGAAACTGCATAGTTCAATCATTACGTTTTTGGTCGGGCATGACTCAAAATCTTTTGGTTTTAATAAATAAAAAAATATATAATATACATACTTTCAGGGGCTTTCTGTCAGCCTTGTTCATCCTCTAGGCTACTGTGGTGTCATTCACATTTTGCTTCTGTCCATCACAACATAAGGCATGGGACACGAGTAGAGCAGCAGGCCCACTTCAACCATTAACGTACCTGACTCATTTTGCTCTTGCACATTGTGTAATACGGAATACAAAGTGCTAGGGCACCATCACCTGCCTCAGTGTGTTGTACAGCATTGCAGCCTCCAGCAGTTTCTCACCTCAGTCGCTAAAGCCAAGCATTATTTTAGTTCCTGCTTGCTCAAACATGGTTCACAATACTGTGATATGCTGTTGCAAGGGTGTCCGGCTGTTGAGAGGCTAGATGTAAACTTGCTGAAGAATGTAATTTTTCTTTTGTATCTAGTTGTTTTTGCTACACCCAAGTCTTCAGGTGGGCAGTCATACTGCCATCTAGTGGCTATTATAGGAACCGCTGAACAATAAGGTGTGCAGCATTAATAATTTTGTAGTACACGCACCAATGTGATAAGTCACGTAGATTAAGGGCTCAGCTCTCCAACTATGACCACGGTTCCCGTGGCTGGTTTTGGTGACGCACCAGGGTGCAGCGGTGCATAGTTTGGGAACTACTGGTTTTAAGCTAACACAACACTGATTAATTCAGCAGAAGAATAAGCACACAGTAGCACCTTGTTATCTCATGATAGGTGCCATTGTTTAGAAATAAGTGCCGGTGCTGACCACCACAAAATACCAGCACAAATTAAGAACTGGCAGGTCTAGGTGTGAGTGACATCTACATGTGACAGGGAATACCCTTTTGAAGCTTCTGCATTTGGTGGGCACAACCCCCTGAGCCATTCTGTTAGGTGGAAGTCACACCTCGTCCCAGCCAAGGCTCTATTGCTCCCTTTCCTGGAAGCCATTTACACCTTTCAACTAGCTACCAGGTGAGGGACTACTTCTGAAAAGGCTTCTAGAGGCTTTAGGCAGTAAAATGCCAACTTTCTAAATGTGACATTTAAAAAAATAATTAAAAATCCAACTTGGCCATCAGATTGGATTTTAAAATACTATTAATATGAGTCCTTGAATCATGGTTCTAGCTATTCCCGCACAGAGGTTATGCATTGTAAGGTGTTATAATGTAACCCAGTTCTTTTCTGTGGGAGATCCAGCCTTGCCACAGTGAAAAACGGCTTTGGAGTGCATATGTCCTGCTGTTCAAATAGCATGCACCCTGCCCTATGGGCATTTATGGTCTACCTTGGGGTGAC
Source organism: Pleurodeles waltl (assembly GCF_031143425.1). NCBI lineage: Eukaryota > Metazoa > Chordata > Amphibia > Caudata > Salamandridae > Pleurodeles > Pleurodeles waltl. The sequence continues at coordinate 970,152,426 of NC_090436.1, forward strand.
ATAAAAGTATTAAAAAGGAAGGTTAGGCCAGACAAAAGGTTTATTTTGCCAGGTCAAACTAGTAGTTTCAAAACTGCACACTCAGGAAACAGGGGAAAGCCTGAGGTCATGCACTGCATAGTC